>NC_084482.1:65660494-66304452 GCF_030035675.1 Rhineura floridana
TCAACATCCCTACTCTTGGTTTAAATTTCCCTTTCATTTCTCTAATCTTTTGGAATAGGGTTCTTGTTCTCTTTTTGTTGTCCTCTTCTATTTCTATATAACAACTATTGTAATAGTTCTCTTTGTCCCCACGTACTAATCGCTGTATTGTTGCATTTAGGGTTCTGACCGTGTTTCTATCTCCTTTTGCTTTCCTTTTCTCTTTAACCATTGTAAGAGTTTCTTCAGTCATCCATTGAGGTCTTTCTCTCTTTTTAATTAGAGGTATTGTCTTTTTGCAGCCTTCCCTGATAATGACTCTGACTTCACTCCATAGTTCTTCTGGTTCTCTGTCAACTAAGTTTAAAGCCTCAAATTTGTTCCTTATTTGATCTTTATATTCTCCTGGGATGTTATTTAAATTGTATATTGGCATCATGATTGCTTTGTTGTTCTTTAGCTTTACTGATTTTCGATGCGACCAGTTCATGATCTGTACTGCAGTCTGCTCCTGGTCTTGTTTTCGCAGAAAGTATGGAGCTTCTCCATCTTCTGCTACCAATTATATAATCAATTTGATTCCTATATTGACCATTTGGTGTTGTCCACTTGTACATTCGTCTTTTCAGTTGCTCAAAAAATGTCCTTGCAAGAAACAAATTATTGGCTTCACAGAATTCAATAAGTCTTTTTCCTGCTTCATTTCTGTCTCCCAAGCCCCATTTCCCCACAATTCCTAGTTCTTCTCTGTTCCCTACTTTTGCATTCCAGTCCCCCATGATTATCAGCACATCTTGTTTTGGTGTGTGATCAGTTTCTTCCTGTACTTCTTCATAAAATTTCTCCAATTCCTCTTCTTCTTTTAATAGGTTTCCCATTTAATCTCACTGATATCACTCGCTCAGACCTTGCATTGTAGGGAGCATAATTCCTAATAATATATATTATGTTATATATTGTAGTTTCATGGTTTTATTTTATTGTATATATTTCTGTACACCACCATGTTATATTGTATGAGCTGGTGGTATATAAATAATTTTATAAATAAAAAATAAAATAAATGTCAGCAAATACAAACTTTTTCTACATCCATTAGAGTGTTCTATTTTTTTACATTGTTTTAATGAATTTCTGGCTGTGAACATGAAATTATAAAATATAATATATGGGTTGACCAAAAGAGTTGAATGGGGTACAAAAAGACCCAGATGCATAATAGCAACTGAAACCTTTATCATGGCAACTTCGGTTGCTTCAAGATAACCTAGTTATCGAGCATTCATCCTTATTTCAACAAGCCTTTTAGTTTGAGACCTCTCCCAGTCTGCATCTGTGTTAGAATTGCTTAATATGTTTTTTAATAATGTTTTAAACCTTTTTTAAAAGTTGTTGTTTTTTAAAATGTTTTTAATGCTATTTTGTTTTAATGTATTTTAAGATTGGTTTTTATGATGTTTTAATGTGTTTTTAGCGCTTTGTTTGCCGCCCTGGGCTCCTGCTGGGAGGAAGGGCAGGATACAAATTAAATAATAAAATAAACAAATAAACAAACAAATAAATAAATTTGTTTCTACAAAGTTTCAAAGGAGTTTAGATGACATCGGCTATTTAATGAGCATAATTTTTTTTTTTGCAGGGATGACACTTTGTCAAGCAAATGTTATCCCACACTTTCCACTGAATTGTCACTGTCCTTACTGCAAAAAGAACTACTGTTTTAAGGTTCATACAGTATTAAGCTGCTGGTTACATAAGTCTATTCTTGGCATTTTCTTCCTCCATGCTCCAGGCAGGTTTCATTTTTTATCAAGCAATGTTTTTATATGTATCAGGACTGTATTTGTGTTCAAAAAAGAGCCATGTGGCTAAAACATTATTATTCATAATTATTCCTTCTTAACTTGGAAATAAAATGTGTTCAGTCCCAACCCTTCCAGAAACACTATGTATGGTTTCCCCTACCCTACGTTAAGCTACTGCCTAAACTAGAACAATTTGGAATGGAAGTCCACTTTAACAAATTTCAAAGCTACAAAATTCTGGTACAAACACTGGAGGGGTGTGTGTGTGTGTACAGGTTCTGAAAACAGGATGTTTTGTTCTCCTGAAGATTTTTCACACAGAATTTGAAACGAAATTTTGGATATTGATATTTCTTTTTAACAGATACTGGCAGGCTAGGGCCTACATCTGGGAAAGCACACTCTAGGGAAGGATTTGCAGAGCTTGGAAGATTACTTTTAAAAAGTAATAAATTACAGTTACAATTACTTGGCCCAAAAAGTAGTAATTACAGTTACAATTACATTTGCTCTGAAAGTAACTGATTACTTTACTTTTTCTCAAAAGTAATCACTACAATTACATTTCAGTTACTTTTTAAAAAAATGCCTACAAGGTGCTAGCCTTGGCTGCTTCACATCTAAGTAGCCTAAAACAATATTAAAACTAAACACACACACACAGGGGGTAGTAGAAGGGTTCGAATCCCCACATAGCCATGAAGCTCACTGGGTGACCTTGGGCCAGTCACTGCCTCTCATGAAAACCCTATTCATAGGGTCACCATAAGTCAGAATCAACTTGAAGGCAGTACATTTATTTTTTATTTTGAAGATGATGATTATGATAATGCAGCATTTCAAATTAATTCTGTATGACAGCATTCCATGCCAAGCTTGGAAAACCAAGGAGGAGGTATAAAATGTAGACAAAAATACTTTTAACAAAATGCCATTTATCCTTTATATCTATATCTATAATTAGCAATACAGCTGAATGATGTATGTAAAGTATTTTTCTCTTTCCCTTTTTTATTAGTATTTTAGTACTACTGCTAAAGTTCTGATGAAAGAATAAAGCATTCATTAGCCAAATTCAAATGATTAGAACACATCACATAAATTCCACTGAAGTTGGAGTTTTTTGCCATAGAAAAGGCAAAAAATACATACCCTATGATAGCCCAATAGACAATCAGAACTAATATAAAACCCTATTGCTTCTCATTTGCAAATGTTGCAAGATCTAAGGTAACTCTAGTTCATGTGAGTTCAGGTGATGCATGTTATGTAAATTTGTATAGATATTAGCAGAGATTGTCAACAGTCTGAGATGTGTGTGTGCCAATGTGTGCGTTTACCTAAGTGGCAGCCTTTTACCCTGCACTGAGATCACTGAGACTTAAGACTTAGTAAAATAAGAAAAGCTATTTTATTTATAGAAATACATAGTAGATAGGAAAGGCATACCTAGTTCTAACTAACTTGGAGGCGCAACACTCAGGTTTGGGAGTTGCCCTCATGGCTCAGGAGGGAGAGAGCAGAGACAAAGGTGTCTCCTCTCTCTTGGATTACTTTATTGCTTAACTGCATTCTGTGTTTGCCTCTGTGATTCTCACTTTTTTTTACCCACTGTTTGAATGTCTTTTGGGAATGCCTACTGATTATTTGTTATCATTTTGGGCTGATTACCTTCAGCTATTATCTCACCAAAGTTGCATACACATGACAGATTTAAAGCACATTTCCACCACCACCCCAAAAAAGAATCCTGGGAACTGTAGTTTGTTATGGGTGCTGGGAAATGTAGCTCTGTGAGAAGTAAACTACAGTCCCCAAGATTCTTGGGGAAAAGCCATGTGCTTACATGTATGGTGTCTACTGGGAGACCCTTACGGATTGATTCTATACCCCCAGAAGTAAATCCTATTTACTGCTATGGGAATTACTTCCAAGTAAGTATGCTTGGAATTGCAGCTTTTAGGTCATGCTTAATAGCCACCTTGTATCAAATTGAACAGTTTCCAATCAGATTTAAATACTAACCACTTAAACTGGTCAGAGTGTCATTCCCTCTATTTCTGAAGCTCAGGCTGGAGTGTTGTTGCTTATGTAGCCATGGTATCACCATCCATACCACACATAATAAGGAGTATTAGTGGGCAAGAGGGAACCCCAAGTGTTGCAGAATACAAAAAAGTGAGAGAAAACAGAAAGGGAATGACTCCCAAAACAGCCCAAATGAGTACTGAGCATGCTCTGTTATGGAATGCTCAGTGAGTGAGTGAGTGAGTGAGTGAGTGAGTGAGTGAGTGAGTGAGTGAGTGAGTGAGTGAGTGAGTGAGTGAGTGAGTGAGTGAGTGAGTGAGTGAGTGAGTGAGTGAGTGAGTGAGTGAGTGAGTGAGTGAGTGAGTGAGTGAGTGAGTGAGTGAGTGAGTGAGTGAGTGAGTGAGTGAGTGAGTGAGTGAGTGAGTGAGTGAGTGAGTGAGTGAGTGAGTGAGTGAGTGAGTGAGTGAGTGAGTGAGTGAGTGAGTGAGTGAGTGAGTGAGTGAGTGAGTGAGTGAGTGAGTGAGTGAGTGAGTGAGTGAGTGAGTGAGTGAGTGAGTGAGTGAGTGAGTGAGTGAGTGAGTGAGTGAGTGAGTGAGTGAGTGAGTGAGTGAGTGAGTGAGTGAGTGAGTGAGTGAGTGAGTGAGTGAGTGAGTGAGTGAGTGAGTGAGTGAGTGAGTGAGTGAGTGAGTGAGTGAGTGAGTGAGTGAGTGAGTGAGTGAGTGAGTGAGTGAGTGAGTGAGTGAGTGAGTGAGTGAGTGAGTGAGTGAGTGAACAGAAAATTATAGAACAGTAGAGTTGGAAGGAACCTTTAAGGTCATCGAGTCCACACCCCTGCTCAATGCAGGAATCCAAGTTAAAGCACACCTGACAGGTGGCTGTCCAGCTGCCTCTTGAATGCTTCCAATGATGGAGAGCCCACCATGTCCCTAGGTAATTGGTTCCATTGTCATACTGCTCCAATGACTGACAGTCCTTTTTTGAGTGTTGAAAGGTGTTTCAAATAAAATTCTAACTTTTATAATAGTCCAGATTTTTTTAATGTCCATATGATTGATGGGCAGGCTGGAAAGAGAAATGACTCACTAAGGCTACATCCACACCAGACATTTATTCCACTTTAAACAGTCATGATCTCAGAATCCTAGGAAGTGTAATTTGTGAAGGGTCCTGAGAGTTGTTAGGAGACCCCAATTCCCCCCACAGAACTCCAGTCACAGAATTGTCTGAGAAGAGGGGCTGACTGTTAAACCACTCTGGACATTGGAGCTCTGTTGGGAGAATAGGAGTCTCCTAATAACACTCAGCACCTGTCACAAACTACACTTGCCAGGATTCTTTGGGGGAAGTCATGACTGTTTAAAGTGGCATAAATGTCTGGTGTGGGTGTGGCCAGAAGGTCATCCAGCGAGTTCATGGCTGTGGTAAGATATGAACTCAGAATGTCCCAGCTGCACCCAGCATGGAACTACACTTTCAGCAGCAAATACCAGAAAACCAATTAAATGTGTGCTGTCAATGTGCAAAGCATTTGCTGGGGTGCATTTGGGTAGGTGAAGCAGGAGATAGATGGAAGGGGCTGTTTTCCATGCCTGCCACTTTACCAGTGCAATGCCCCATATTTTTCCTTATTGACCTCCATCAGCTAGGGGAAAGTGGCCAGGGAAGGGGTTGCAGATAAAAAGTTTCAGCAGCAAATTACCCCCTCTCATCACTTCTCCCTAACAAAATGCCCCCCACATCAGTAGCAGACACCAGCAGGGAAGTTGTTTTTTGAGTTGTAATTCAGCTCTCATTCTGTTAATTCCCAAACTACACCAGTTGTCATTTTGACCTACATGCATAGGGAGAAAGACAGTGTAAAGGGTGTGCACAAGGGGGAGGGGATGACAAAGGATTTAGGACTTAAAGATTTAATATTCCATGAGTAGAAAAAAATACCCTATGCAAATGTCTATATTATTGCAGAAAAGTTCAGTTCTACATATGTTTACCATCTTTTCCTCAAGCACAACTGTTTTTGAGATAACAGTCTTATTCTCTCTTGCTCTTCACCAAAAAGTCATGTTAGTTGTCCAGTATGTGAAATGACTGCAAGCAGGTGCAGCCCAAGACATTTTGCTACTTGAAGCAGAAGAGCAAATGGTTCCCTGCCCCCAAGTCAAGGTCATAGTACCATAGATTGAAAAGTTATGTTGGCATTTGAGGCAGAAAATCTCACAAGTACCTCTTCCTGACAGTAAATATACAACAACCAAAAATTAAAATAGCTAATAATTTGTTGCATGGTGCCCCAAATTAGTTGCTTGGGGTAGTCATCTCTTGCTGCCTAGTGAGAGTCACTCTATGAGAGGCACATACTGAAGCAAAACACACAAACAGAAGTATGAGACTGCACCTACCTCCTAGTCTCTTGCCAGTTCCCAATTTTCACCCTCTCTGGAGGGGTGCAAGGACAAGCGGAGGGGATGCAGAGAGGGTGCAAGGACAAGTGGAGGGAATGCAAAGAGAGTGCAAGGACAAGCGGAGGGAATGCAAAGAGAGTGCAAGGACAAGCAGAGGGAATGCAAAGAGGGTGCAAGGACAAGCGGAGGGGACGCAAAGAGGGTGCAAGGACAAGCGGAGGGGACGCAAAGAGGGTGCAAGGACAAGTGGAGGGGACGCAAAGAGGGTGCAAGGACAAGCGGAGGGGATGCAAAGAGGGTGCAAGGACAAGCGGAGGGGATGCAAAGAGGGTGCAAGGACAAGCAGAGGGGGTGCAAGGACAAGCGGAGGGGGTGCAAGGACAAGCAGAGGAGATGCGAGGACAAGCAGGGGGTGCCAGGAAGAGCAGAGGGGGCGGGCGAGCAGGCTGAGGGAGGCAGGATTAGCGGGGGGGGCTGGAAAGGGTAACACATACACTCACCTCCACAGCTCTTCACTTCCATTCTGCTGCAGAAGCCCAGTTTGAGGCACATATCTTTCCTCCACCATTCCACCAATCACAGCAGCAGAGGATTTCCCCTGCTTTCCCCCCCAGTAACGTCCAAATGTAACGCAAAAAAGTTACATTTGCAGCTCAAAAGTAATGAAATTACCATTCGTTCTGTTACATACAAAATGTAACGAAGTTACCCACTTGTTATGCAAAATAGTAACAAATTACAAGTAACTCGTTATTTCTAACGAGTTACTTCCAAGCTCTGAGGATTTGTCCATATTCTGTTAAAGATAGTGACAGTGGCATCAGGGATGTCTCTGTGTGTGAGAGTGAGAGTATGTCCTCTTCCCAAGATTAAGTATCTGCCACTTGCTTATTAGAATTCAAATATTAAAAAGACCCCCTAAGTTAAATTTCATAAATAGTCTGAAAAATGCAAGATTTTCCCTTAGAAGGTTTGAGAGATAAGGAAACCTTTGTATATCTGTGGAGAGGTTTTGTATGATCACAAATGGATAATGGTATCATCATCAAAGGGAGGCTTATTGTTTTCATTTTCTGAACATAAAATGCTGGCACTAACTTCTGTTTACGTCATGAACAAACAGTAGTTGAACTTTGCCACTCAAGATTGAAGACGTTATCTCTGTTGGCACAAAGCCTCTGGACCTTTGCTCAGTTCCTAAAAATAGTATTCGAGTTACAGGAAACATGCCACATGCCAGGAAACATGACCACATCCCAGATAAAAGACAAGCCTGTCAGGGTTTTGTTACACTATAGATTGCCCCTCAAGAATCAGTGTAAAGACACACAAAGTTGATGTTGTGTTTACTGAGAGACACACAGCAACATGCTTGCTGCTTAGCTGATCCTTGATGTAGCTAGATGTTGAAAGTGCTGTGTCTGGACAAGATGATTACAGGCTGAAATCAATGGCTTGGATGCAGCTAACTATACATAGTCAGTCACTGATTGGAATGTGAAGGAACTGCTAGACTAAGCTGGCCTCGAACTCTCCATAGGATCAGGCTGCACATTTCAGTGTCAAAATAATTGTCAATTGACTGGCAGGTAAGAGGTGTTACTTTTAACTCCAGTGGTTCCCGATGAGCCGGTTGCAGTGGAATCCCCATGCCTCATTCGCGTACATTTAACAGTTAAACAGAAAATCCAAACTACATTGTTTTCACTCCTCCAGTTTTCTTAGTATATTTTCTGGTGCCCCCCTTGCAGAAAATCTGACTTTGCGGGAAAGAGTGGAATAGCAGCACAATCCCTCTGGAGGTTTGGGCAGGAAAATGTTATTGGGGCACATTGGGAGAAGTACTCCCTGGGAAAATTGGACAATGTGTTAGGGATGTCTCTCCTTGCTCTGTTACTTGCCATCCATTTCCAGATGCAGAGCTACTTCAAGTCCTGCAACACCTTTCCCTAGAGATTTTTTGCCTTTGTTAATTCTGGTTAATCCTATGAATGCATTTGGTGTAATCTAAGGGTGCTTCCAGACGTGGTTTATATCACAAATGGGTTGTTCAGGTCCAATTTTTCTATGTGGGCATTTGGCACATTAGCTTCCATAGAGTCCTGTCTTTTCAGTCATGGATATTCCTTGCTATTCTGCCACTTGCCATCTGCACCAGTGGCTGAATGTAAGGGGGGTGGTGGTCCCTGCTCTGAGCATCTCCTCCTCCTCCCTCCACTGCTTCTGTTCTGAGCATTTATGCAGGTATTTCTGTGTCTGTACATGCTCACCTTTTTCTAAGGAAGTTCACAAAAGCAAATGGCACCAGTCTTGAGGCCAATGGAGACTGGTGCCTGCTGACAGGCAAAGGCAACTAATTTTAGTTTGTCCCCTGTGATGAAAAGCTCTGCTCTCCTGCTCTCCTTTGTCCTTTAGCAAAGAAGTCATGTCCTACTCATACCCACAAGTTCATGATTAGGTCCTGTCTAGCAGGGCAATTTACACGAGCAATAGCCATCACCCCCGGCTCCCAAAGGGTCTCAGCCCTCTCTCCCAGCTCCCCAAAGGTGTCAGTCTACCTGACCATGACATGACTTGTGGTTGGCAGGAAAACAGCTAGCTGCCAATCAATTGCCAGCTGGGTTCCCAAAAAACTTTATAGGAGGACTGCTGCAAAATCCTTTGACCCTCACCAACCATCAGAAAACCTGAAATTGACCATCTACCCTGTTTTACTTGTAAGGAAACTAGAAGCCTGTTGTAAATAGTGAAGGTGAGGATAGCTAGGCTTGAATGAAAAGCTCTTTTTATTTATTTTCTTGATGCAATCTTCTGCTTTGTTCCCATTGTCTGAGTCTTCCTTTTTTGTTCTTAATAAACTTCATATCATTTGGCTATTGGAATCTTGGGTTTTTAATGCCAAATTCTAAGTATAATTGTAATCTCACAGGTACCTAGATGCTGGGTGCATACTGGATATGTGAATGAATGGGGTTCAACAGGGAAAATAGTAGAGGCTATGCTGATCTCCTGAGCAGGATAGGCAGCTAGATGCTGACCCTGTTTTTCCACCAAGTTGAGAAAAGGCTCATTTACACGGGATTAAAAATGAAACTTTTGCCATCGCGTTAGATTTGCAAGGTTCACACTTCCTACCTTCCAATCGCTATTTTCCATTCACACTGAAGAGCAAGGATCAATCACGCAGCTTCCTAATGACCACACCCTCTTAAGGTCAAAATACCACGTCCTCTGGTTACCTTGGCAACCAAACATGCTCAATTTCTTCCAGAGCAAGTTTCATAAAAAACAAAAAAACCTTGAAGTGCAATTATTTGTATTTTCACTGCTACAGTCCAGCTGAAATACAAATATTTGTTTGAACAGTGTTATGCTTTTTTGCACAAGTTAGGAGGGAAAGGAAAATAAAGCACCGTTTGCAGCAGGCTTGCAGAAAAAAAAGGAAACTCCACCGATACATACAGGGAGAGAGTCAGCTCAGTCCTTGCTAAAAAGGGCAGCTTCAGTCTTCCTGAAACACAACCACAAGCTCTGTTTCCCTCGGTGAAAGAAAGGTCAAGCTGTTCTAGGTGGGAAAACAACAAACACAAAAGACTTGCCTGGAAGTCACAGCCCCTTGCTGAGATTAAAAGCAGCCAAAAGCTTAAACAGCCCCGCCCCTCACTCAGGAAGGAAGCCTGCCTTCCTGCCTTCAAAGGAAGGAAGCCTGAGATAATACTAAAGAGTTAAGCCCCAGCTGATAGTTGAGCCATCAGCCTCAAGTAACACATCATTGGCTGGCAGCAGTAGCTGGGAGGAACCAGCCACACATATAAAGTCAGAGCACCTAGCGAGGGAGCCTGCTCCACGAGCTAGAGGGAGCCCCAGCTGACGAAGCGTCAAGGCGAGTTAAGCAGCAGAGCGAGTTCGGCAGCAGGGCGAGGAGGCCAGGGCCCCCCACTCTGCCCTTCTGTTCCCTGACCTCAACTAAACCACAGACTCCAACCTATTGAAATAATAAACCTCAAACAAAACTATGCAGGTAAGAACCCAGCAGGCGTGTGGGGGCTTTCCAGTGTTTTGCACAGCCTGCAGCATGTACGACTATCTGCCTGTTGGACAGCAGTCGTGGGTGTGCTCTCGGTGCAATGAGCTCCTGGCTCTCCGGGAACGACTTCATTTCCTTGAGGCCAAGGTGGCAGACCTGGAAAAGCTGAGAGAGGCAGAGAGGTGTGTGGAGGAGGCCTTCAGGGACGTTATAGCTGTGTCCCACTCCAGCGATGATAGCTCTCCTGCTATCATGGAGAACGATGGTCTCGGGGAAGGAGAGCATCCAGCTGAGGAAGAGGGAAACGATCCCTTAGAAGGGACCCATTCCTTGGGGGATGAGCAGCTATCCTCTCGTGCCGATGATATATCTCCAGGGGCTGGAGGGATCCTTGTAGTGGGTGATTCGATCATTAGGAACATAGACAGTGGGGTGTGTGATGGGCGTGTAGACCGCAAGGTGTTTTGCCTGCCTGGTGCGAAAGTTGCGGATATCGCCCGTCGTTTAGATAGTTTGGTAGACAGTGCTGGGGAGGAGTCAGTGGTCGTGGTGCACGTTGGCACCAACGACATGGGGAAATGCAGCCGTGAGGTCCTGGAAGCAAAATTTAGGTTGCTAGGTAGGATGCTGAAAGCCAGGACCTCCAAGGTGGCTTTCTCTGAAATGCTACCGGTTCCACGCGCAGCACCAGCCAGACAGGCCCAGCTTTGCAGTCTCAATGCGTGGATGAGACGATGGTGTCGGGTGGAAGGGTTTAGATTTGTTAGGCACTGGGGAACATTTTGGGACAAGCCGGGCCTGTACAAAAGGGACGGGCTCCACTTGAACCAGAATGGAACCAGACTGCTGGCACTTAAAATTAAAAAGGTAGCAGAGCAGCTTTTAAACTGACTGAGGGGGGAAACCCGACAGGAGCTGAGGAAGGTCCAGTTCGGAATAAACCTCCCCCCTGGGATAAAAACCAAAGAAATGATGAAATTTTAAAAGGGGTAGGCCTAGAAGTAGGCATTGTGAGAGCAGGGGCACAGGATATAAATTCAGAAGAGCAAAATTACCACAGGCCAAACCACAAGTGCCAAAGACACTTGAAGAGAGACACTGCTTACAAGTGCCTGTACGCTAATGCTAGGAGCCTCCGAACCAAGATGGGAGAACTGGAGTGCTTGGTCTTAGAGGAGAGCATTGATATAGTGAGCATAACGGAGACCTGGTGGAATGGAGAAAACCAGTGGGATACGGTTATCCCTGGATATAAACTATATCGGAAGGACAGGGAAGGACGTATTGGTGGCGGAGTCGCTCTATAAGTGAAAGAAGGCATTGAATCCAGCAAACTCGAAACCCCGAAAGAGGCAGACTCCTCCACAGAATCGTTGTGGGTGGTGATACCATGCCCCAGGAGGGACTTAATACTGGGAACGATCTATCGTTTGTATTATATGTATGTTTATTGTAGTGCGTGATTGATTTAGTGTGTGTGTGTCTGTGTGTGAATTTTAGTGTGCATTGGTGTGAATGTGCATTGTGTGGGTGACTGTGATTTGGTGAGTGTGTATTGTGTGTCTTATTGGTTTTAATATGTGCCTGGGAGAGAGTATTATACATCAACTGGGGAGACTTTCGGGGGGCCCAATTAGCGTAGTGATGGGTAATGGGAGGTACGGCGTTGTGAGGAGAACGTGCCAGATAAGGGGAACTCGTCCCAGACAAGTAGTGTCTGTGACCTGTTCCGGTTCTCCTCACATCCCCAGGACTGCTGGTTGTCCTATCAGTCAGCCTTCGGATCTCCATGTGCTGTTGTTAAACGCCAGGTCGGTTCACCATAAGATCTCCCTTGTTCATGATTTAATTGTGGACGAGGCGGCCGACCTGGCGTGCATAACTGAAACCTGGGTGGGCGATCAGGGAGGAGTTGCTCTTTCCCAGCTCTGCCCACCTGGGTATACGGTTCAGCATCATGGTAGAACCGAAGGACGGGGAGGTGGGGTTGCTGTGGTCTATAGGAGTTCTTTCTCACTCACCAAGCACCCTGTCCAGGTGTCGACTGGTTTGGAGTGTCTCCACCTTGTGCTGGGCCAGAGAGACAGACTGGGAATTTTGTTGGTGTACCGCCCACCCTGCTGCCCAACAAATTCCCTAACTGAGCTGACAGAGGTAGTCTCGGAGGTATTGCTGCGGTCCCCTAGACTATTGGTACTGGGGGACTTCAACATCCATGCCGAGACTGCTCTATCTGGGGCGGCTCAGGACTTCATGGCCTCCATGACAACCATGGGGCTGTCTCAGGTTGTTACTGGCCCCACGCATGTGTCGGGACATACTCTTGATTTGATCTTCGCCACTGGACATGGAGATGGTGATCTGGTGGTTGGGGTTTTTTCATCTACCCCATTGTCATGGACAGATCACCGCTTGGTGAAGTTTAGGCTCACAGTGACCCTTTCCCTCTGCAAGGGCGGGGGACCTATTAAATTGGTCCGCCCCCGGAGACTAATGGATCCTGAGGGTTTCCAAAGGGCTCTGGGGGATTTTCCGACTGAGAAGACTGGCGCTCCTGTCGAAGCCCTGGTTGGATTGTGGAATACGGAGATGACCCGGGCGGTTGACACGATCGCTCCCATGCGCCCCCTCCTATGTAGAGCTCATACAGCTCCATGGTATACCGTGGAGCTGAGAGTGATGAAGCAAGAAAGGAGGAGGCTTGAGTGCAGATGGAGGCGAACTCCTGACAAATGCAATTATGCCTTGGTGAGTGCCTCTTCTAAGCGGTATATAGTAGTGGTGAGGGCAGCAAAAAAGAGATATTTTGCTGCCACAATTAAGGCATCTCTCTCCCGCCCGGCGGAGCTCTTTAAAATCGTACGAGGGCTTTTACATTCTGGCCCTCGGGACATCATAGATTCATCTGTAGCCCGCTGTGATGAGTTCGCGAGGCACTTCCAGGATAAGATCGCATGCATTCGCCGGGACTTAGACTCCAATATTATGGCAGTGGGATCTAATGAAGCATCCAGAACACGGTCTTGTCCTTGTTTATTGGATGAGTTTCAGTCTGTACAGCTTGAGGATGTTGACAAGATCCTTGGACTGGTGCGGGCGACCACATCTGTGCTGGACCCTTGCCCCTCTTGGCTGGTGAAAGCTGGCAGGACCGGAAACGCCGGCTGGGCCAAGGAGATAATAAACGCCTCTCTGAGAGAGGGAGTGGTCCCTGACTGCCTAAAAGAGGCGGTTGTGAGACCGCTCCTGAAGAAACCCTCTCTGGACCCAGATAACCTGAACAATTATAGACCTGTGGCGAATGTTCCGTTCTTGGGCAAGGTGCTAGAATGGGTGGTTGCCGGCCAGCTCCAGGGGCTCTTGGATGACACTGATTATCTTGATCCATTTCAATCCGGTTTCAGGCCCGGGTTTGGCACCGAAACAGCCTTGGTCGCCCTGTATGATGACCTTTGTCGGGAGAGGGACAGGGGGAGTGTGACTCTGTTGATTCTCCTTGATCTCTCAGCTGCTTTTGATACCATCGACCATGGTATCCTTCTGGGAAGACTCACGGAGTTGGGAGTTGGGGGTACTGCTTGGCAGTGGCTCCGCTCCTACTTGGTGGGTCGCCACCAGAAGGTAGTGCTTGGGGAACACTGCTCGATGCCCTGGACTCTCCATTGTGGAGTCCCGCAGGGATCGGTACTGTCCCCCATGCTTTTCAACATCTACATGAAGCCACTGGGTGCGGTCATCAGGAGTTTTGGGGTGCATTGCCATTAGTACGCTGATGACACGCAGCTCTATTTCTCCTTTTCATCCTCTTCAGGTGAGGCTGTTAACGTGCTAAACCACTGCCTGGCTGTGATAATGGACTGGATGGGAGCTAACAGACTGAAGCTCAATCCAGACAAGACCGAGACGCTGTTGGTGAGTGCCTTCTCTGCCCAGATGGAGGATGTTCATCCTGTTCTTGATGGGGTTACACTCCCCTTGAAGGAACAGGTGCATAGCTTGGGGGTTCTTTTTGATCCTTCCTTGTCACTTGAGGCCCAGGTGGCCTCGGTGGCACGGAATGCTTTCTACCATCTTTGCCTGGTAGCCCAACTACGTCCCTATCTGCACAGTGACGACCTCGCCTCAGTTGTTCATGCTCTGGTAACTTCTAGACTGGACTACTGCAATGCGCTCTATGTTGGGCTGCCCTTAAAGACTGTTCAGAAACTACAACTAGTCCAGAATGCAGCGGCCAGATTGCTGACGCGGACCAGAAGGTCCGCTCATATAACACCTGTTCTGGTCCGTCTGCACTGGCTTCCTGTTCGTTTCCGGGCTAGATTCAAAGTGCTGGTTTTGACCTATAAAGCCCTACACGGCATGGGACCGCAATACCTGGTGGACCGCCTCTCCCAATATGAACCTACCCGGACACTGCGCTCAACATCTAAGGCCCTCCTCTGAGTGCCATCCCATCGAGAAGCTCGGAGGGTGGTGACTAGAACCAGGGCCTTTTCTGTGGTGGCCCACGAACTGTGGAACAGCCTCCCCAATGAGGTGCGCCTGGCGCCGACGCTACTATCTTTTCGGAGCCAGGTGAAAACCTTTTTATACTCCCAGGCATTTTAAAGTGTGTTTTAATGGTATTTTCATCATTATTTGTATTTTTGGATGTTGTTTGGTTCTTTTATTGTTTGTTTGTTTTGTTTTCTTGATTTATTGTATTTATATATTGCTTGTTTTTTTATCTTTTTGTACACCGCCCAAAGAGCCTTCGGGCTTAGGGCGGTATATAAATTAAATTAAATAAATAAATAAATAAATATCGTCCCCCTGATCAAAATGCTCAGGGAGACCTTGAGATGAGATATGAAATTGAGGAAGCATCCAAACTAGGAAATGTGGTAGTAATGGGTGACTTCAACTACCCGGACATAGACTGGCCGCATATGTGTTCCAGTCATGACAAAGAAGCAAAGTTTCTAGATATTCTAAATGACTACTCTCTAGACCAGTTGGTCATGGAACCGACCAGAGGGACGGCAACCCTGGACTTAATCCTCAGTGGGGACCGGAACCTGGTGTGAGATGTAAGTGTTGTTGAACCGATTGGGAGCAGTGACCATAGTGCTATTAAATTAAACATACATGTAAATGGCCAATTGCCAAGAAAATCCAACACGGTCACATTTGACTTCAAAAGAGGAAACTTCACAAAAATGAGGGGATTGGTAAAAAGAAAGCTGAAAAACAATGTCCAGAGGGTCACATCACTCGAAAATGCTTGGAAGTTGATTAAAAACACTATATTACAAGCTCAACTGGAGTGCATACCGCAGATCAGAAAAGGTACCGCCAGGGCCAAGAAGATGCCAGCATGGTTAACGAGCAAAGTCAAGGAAGCTCTTAGAGGCAAAAAGTCTTCCTTCAGAAAATGGAAGTCTTGTCCGAATGAAGAAAATAAAAAAGAACACAAACTCTGGCAAAAGAAATGCAAGAAGACAATAAGGGATGCTAAAAAAGAATTTGAGGAGCACATTGCTAAGAATATAAAAACCAACAACAAAAAATGCTATAAATACATTCAAAGCAGGAGACCATCTAGGGAGGCGATTGGACCCTTGGATGATAAGGGAGTCAAAGGTGTACTAAAGAACGATAAGGAGATTGCAGAGAAGCTAAATGAATTCTTTGCATCTGTCTTCACAGTGGAAGATATAGCATCCCTGAACCTGAACTAACATTTGCAGGAAGGGATTCTGAGGAACTGAGACAAATAGTGGTAACGAGAGAGGAAGTTCTAGGCTTAATGGACAATATAAAAACTGACAAATCACCGGGCCCGGATGGCATCCACCCGAGAGTTCTCAAAGAACTCAAATGTGAAATTGCTGATCTGCTAACTAAAATATGTAACTTGTCCCTCGGGTCCTCCTCCGTGCCTGAGGACTGGAAAGTGGCAAATGTAACGCCAATCTTCAAAAAGGGATCCAGAGGGGATCCCGGAAATTACAGGCCAGTTAGCTTAACTTCTGTCCCTGGAAAACTGGTAGAAAGTATGATTAAAGCTAGATTAACTAAGCACATAGAAGAACAAGCCTTGCTGAAGCAGAGCCAGCATGGCTTCTGCAAGGGAAAGTCCTGTCTCAGTAACCTATTAGAATTCTTTGAGAGTGTCAACAAGCATATAGATAGAGGTGATCCAGTGGACATAGTGTACTTAGACTTTCAAAAAGCGTTTGACAAGGTACCTCACCAAAGACTTCTGAGGAAGCTTAGCAGTCATGGAATAAGAGGAGAGGTCCTCTTGTGGATAAGGAATTGGTTAAGAAGCAGAAAGCAGAGAGTAGGAATAAACGGACAGTTCTCCCAATGGAGGGCTGTAGAAAGTGGAGTCCCTCAAGGATTGGTATTGGGACCTGTACTTTTCAACTTGTTCATTAATGACCTAGAATTAGGAGTGAGCAGTGAAGTGGCCAAGTTTGCTGATGACACTAAATTGTTCAGGGTTGTTGAAACAAAAAGGGATTGTGAAGAGCTCCAAAAAGATCTCTGCAAACTGAGTGAATGGGTGGAAAAATGGCAAATGCAATTCAATATAAACAAGTGTAAAATTATGCATATTGGAGCAAAAAATCTTAATTTCACATATACGCTCATGGGGTCTGAACTGGCGGTGACTGACCAGGAGAGAGACCTCGGGGTTGTAGTGGACAGCACGATGAAAATGTCGACCCAGTGTGCGGCAGCTGTGAAAAAGGCAAATTCCATGCTAGCGATAATTAGGAAAGGTATTGAAAATAAAACAGCCGATATCATCATGCCGTTGTATAAATCTATGGTGCGGCCGCATTTAGAATACTGTGTACAGTTCTGGTCGCCTCATCTCAAAAAGGATATTATAGAGTTGGAAAAGGTTCAGAAGAGGGCAACCAGAATGATCAAGGGGATGGAGCGACTCCCTTACGAGGAAAGGTTGCAGCATTGGGGGCTTTTTAGTTTAGAGAAAAGGCGGGTCAGAGGAGACATGATAGAAGTGTATAAAATTATGCATGGCATTGAGAAAGTGGATAGAGAAAAGTTCTTCTCCCTCTCTCATAATACTAGAACTCATGGACATTCAAAGAAGCTGAATGTTGGAAGATTCAGGACAGACAAAAGGAAGTACTTCTTTACTCAGCGCATAGTTAAACTATGGAATTTGCTCCCACAAGATGCAGTAATGGCCACCAGCTTGGATGGCTTTAAAAGAAGATTAGACAAATTCATGGAGGACAGGGCTATCAATGGCTACTAGCCGTGATGTCTGTGCTGTGCCACCCTAGTCAGAGGCAGCATGCTTCTGAAAACCAGTTGCCGGAAGCCTCAGGAGGGGAGAGTGTTCTTGCACTCGGGTCCTGCTTGCGGGCTTCCCCCAGGCACCTGGTAGGCCACTGTGAGAACAGGATGCTGGACTAGATGGGCCACTGGCCTGATCCAGCAGGCTCTTCTTATGTTCTTATGTTCTTATGTTCCTGATATAAGGATATGTATATATTTCATGTATTAATTTAAATGGTGACTACTACACTTTTAATGAAAGTTTGGGCCCTTTGGTTTATTCTGCTATGGTCTATGGCCTAATTCAATATTTGGTATTTTATTCAAAATTCCCAGCACACTTAAAAAACTACAGTTCCCAGGATTCTTGGGGGGTAGGATATGCTTTAAATCTGCTTTAAAATAAATGTGTGGCAGCCTAAGCCCTGTAAATTACTTGAGGCTAAACCAGCTTGTTAGCTTGAGCACATTACAATTGCTACAACAGGCAGAAAAGTCATCAAGGGGTCTGCCAAAATCCTCAGCCATTTTCAAGTGGTCCATGTGCAAAAAAAGTTTGGGAACTACTGCAGTAGGATTTCCACCTTGAGAAAAATGGAAACATAATGATAATCTCATGCCTGCAACATCCACTAGATGTCCCTACAGCTATACAAAACTGGAAGCACATTTTACACCGCTGAGTATATGAATTCTTGCACCATGCACACATAACACACCTACACCCATATACTACTAAAGTATTTACATTGAACACCAGTTAGATGCATTTAGTTGGTGCTATCACAAGGAAACTGTGATATCTTGGAGAAAATATGGAAGCCCTTATTAAATAAATGCCCCCCCTTTTTCACCCAGCAAGATTTAAAAAAGGGGCTGGTGGCACCTTTCAGATGTACAGATTTATTGCTGCATATAGTTCATCACAGCCTTCAAAGGGTTTATCACCACAGGATCCCTTTTAGCAACACACAAGAAAAACAAAACTTATACTGAAGCTGCTAGTGATATCATCAAACTTTGTTATTACCTAGTCTGGAAAACAAATTTGTGTAGCTCATAATACTTCAGCAATGTTAACTTCCTCTGCAGTTACACATTGTTTTGTTCTTCTAGAGTTCACAGTGTAAAATGAGATTCTACAGTGTCAGCTTTTGCTAGCAAAACCCCACAACCAGTTACTTTAAATTCTGTAAAGATCTAAGTGTGCTCAGTATGGTAACATAGCATATATACATTCATGTTCCTGGGAAGACCCAGTGTGATGTAGTGGTTAAGGTGTTGGACTATGACCTAGGAGACCAGGGTTTGAATCCCCACACAGCCATGAAGCTCGCTGGGTGACCTTGGGCTAGTCACTGCTTCTCAGCCTCAGAGGAAGGCAATGATAAACCACCTCTGAATACCGCTTACCATGAAAACCCTATTCGTAGGATCGCCATAAGTCAGAATCGACTTGAAGGCAGGCCATTTCCATTTTTCAAGGCCTTATGAAGCTTCAGGCCCAGGAGAGGCCATTTTCAGGTGCAACTAGAAGCTGGATATCAGATGAGCACTTTTTCATGGTAATTCAGAGTAGATTCACTAACAGGCAAAAAACCCTTGCGGTTTAAGAACGTATCTATAGCCCACAGATATTTCTATCAAACTTTAAAAAGCAGGGAAATTGGGCAGCTATAGTGAATGCACCAGGGGAGCAGGAGACCAGACCTCCTCTCTGAGATATTGGTCTGCCCTACAAATTGGTCAAAATGCAAACACCATTTGGGTTGGTCTTTCACAGTCCAATCCACTTGCTGTGTAGCTTGGAAGAATTTGGTAACATGTGCCTCTGATCATATGGTGAGTGGTGGCAACACCCCAGGAGAGAGAACAAAGATAAAGATGTCTCCTCTTTCCCCAGACAGTTGAAGAAGAAGACAAAGGAAGGAGGGGCAAGTCAGCTTCCCTGAGCATATCAGTGTACAACGGAAGGAAGTTAGGTAGAGAACAGCAAAGGTAAAGGTAGGCAAGCCTAGCCAGCTGGAGGACCCTAACTCGATCTTCCATCTGGAATACAAACAAAAGAACCCAAACAGGAGTTGCTCTTGCCCCACTTCCAACACCACTTCTCAACGAGTGTTTGGTTCAGCCCACAAGGTTCATCTTGTCTTCCAGCTTGCAATATCTGACTTTGCCCAACACCTTCATCAGAGTGTCTGCAATCATGTCTTCGGTTGGACAATACTCCATCTTGAGTAGTCCTCTGCAGTAAGTATCTCTAATGAAATGGTGCTTCACATTATTATTATTATTATTATTATTATTATTATTATTATTATTATTATTATTATTATTATTATTATTATTATTTTATTACAGTTTTAAACCGCCCTATAGCAACAGGCTCTCAGGGCGGTGTACAATATGATAAAACCACATTTAAAACCAGCGAATGTGGATAAAACATGTAAATATAAAAACACATTAAAACAGATTAAGACAAAAATAGAACATACAACTAATTAACGATAACATTAAAATTAAACACAAAACTAAAACTAAAACGCCTGGGCAAAGAGGTAGGTCTTTACCTGGTGCCGAAAAGATATCAAAGAAGGCGCCAGGCGTATCTTGTCAGGGAGGGCATTCCATAATTCGGGGGCCACCACCGAGAAGGCCCTAGATCTCATTGTTGCTCTCCGGGCCTCCTTGTGAGTTGAAACCCGGAGAAGGGCCTTCGACGTCGAGCGCAGCGAACGGGTAGGTTCGTAGTGGGAGAGGTGCTCCATCAGGTATTGCGGTCCGGTGCCGTTAAGGGCTTTATAGGTAAGAACCAACACTTTGAATCTGGCCCGGAAACGTATTGGTAGCCAGTGCAGTGTGGCCAGGACAGGTGTAATATGATCAGATCTTTTAGTCCGAGTGAGGACTCTGGCCGCAGCATTCTGCACCAGCTGAAGTTTCCGAACCGTCTTCAAAGGTAACCCTACGTAGAGTGCATTACAGTAATCCAGTCTAGAGGTTACCAGAGCATGGATAACTGAGGCAAGGTTCTCCCTGTCCAGATAGGGTCGTAGTTGGGCTACCAGCCGAAGCTGGTAGAATGCATTCCGTGCTACCGAGGCTACCTGAGCCTCCAGAGACAGGAGCGGATCTAATAAGATCCCCAAACTACGGACCTGCTCCTTTAGGGGGAGTGTAACCCCATCTAGAGTAGGTCGAACATCAACCATCTGGTCAGGGGACCCCCCCACCAGCAGCATCTCAGTCTTGTCAGGATTGAGTCTCAGTTTATTAGCTCTCATCCAGACCATTATCGCGACCAGGCAGCGGTCTAGTACATCTATGTGCTTGGTTTGCGAACTCACACCTTCTGGCTCCATGAGTCTGATGCATCCTTGGTTGTCTTCATGCATCACAACAGGCCCAGGTATAGAGATGCCTAAATCTTTCAACAGTTCAAGTAGCCATGTCAACTGTCCACTAGCTTCAGAAGCTGACACATAGTCTGCTTCTGTGGAAGAGAGTGCTACAGTCTCGTTTCTTACTTGCCCAGCTGATCACTGAATCTCCATAGTAGATGTTTCTACTGGTGGATTTTCAATCTGTAGTAGGGTTGCCAGGTTCAATCCCTGAGACTGATCCTGTATCTTTAGGAGAAGAGAAAGTCAGCCAAGTGCAGGTGTTCTTGCAATCCTGTAATGAGAAAAACCACAAGGTGGAATTCTCCCTTCCCCCTGCACAACTTTTAAAGATACAAAAGACCTCTTGGAGGCTGGGCCTGGCAACCAAAAGGTCTTCTGTATCTTTAAAAGTTGTGCAGAGGGAAGGAAAAATTCCACCTTGTGGTTTTTTCCAGTTACAGTGTTGCAAGAACACCTGCACTTGGCTGACTTTCTCTTCTCCTAAAGATAGAGGATCAGTCTGAGGATATGAACCTGGCAACCCTAATCTGTAGTGTCTTCAGCTCAATCAGCATCTGCATATCCCACTAGTTTGGAATCTTGGGTAGCCGCTAACTTCAATTTCATGGTTGCAGTGCCCTTCAGATATCTCACCACTCTCTTGATTGCTTCCCAGTCCTTCTTGGTTGACAAGTTGGTTTTCTGCACACATATCCCACTCCCAACACCACATCTGACCTAGTAACAGTGCAGATATACAGAAGTTTCCTAATGGCTTCTCTGTAGCTCTCATGGTCTTCCCACGGTTGTGGTCTGATTTCAAGTATTCTACTTCCATTGGAGTAGGTGCTGGATGTGCATCCTTCAGTCCTAGACTCTCAGAAGGTCTTGGATCTTTTGTCTTTGACTCAGCAAGAAGGATCCATCATCTTCTGTTTCAATTTGTATTCTGAGGTAGTGAGTGACATCACCTAGGCACTTCACTTCAACCTTCTTGTTGAGATGATTCACAAGTTGTTGCTTGTCCAGTGGGTCTTGATAAGCCAACAGTAGATCATCAACATAAATCAGTAAGTAAGTCTATCTGTTGTTCCTGAATCTGCTGTACAGGCATGGCTCTGCTCCACCTTGTATAAAGCCTTCTTTCAACAGCATTTTGCTCAGTTTCTCATTCCAGGCTCTGGCAACCTGTTTAAGTCCATAGATGGATTTTTGAAGGTTACATACTAGGGTTTCTTTTCCTGGAACTTCAAACCCTGGTTGTTATTGCATGTAGATTTCCTCTTCTGTTTCTCCATGCAAGAATCCTGTTTTTATATCCATGTGCTCTACCTGCATTTTCTTGTTAGCAGCAACACTCAGGAGAGTTCTGATGGTTGTGTGCTTGACCACAGGAGCAAATGTTTGATAGTAGTCTTGTCCATACTTTTGAGAGTATCCTTTGGCTGCTAGTCTTGCCTTGTGTCTCTTAACGTTTCCTTCAGCATCTGGCTTTTTCTTGAATACCCACTTGCAGCCTACAGTTTTTCTTCCTTGAGGAAGCTTGGTCAGTGTCCAAGTGTTATTCTTGTGTAGAGCTCCCAGCTATTCCTTGGCTCTCTGCCTCCACCGCTCAGCTTCAGCTTTGGGTAAGGTTTCAATTTCTTTCCATGTCTCTGGCTCTGGAAGTTCATCTCTCACAAGGTAAGCAAGTCTTTCTGGTGGTACACCTTTGTTGGTGCGTTCAGAGCATCAGGGTGCTGGCGCTTTGGCTGCCCCTTCTGGCTCTGATGCCTCTTCTGGCTCAGACTCCTCGCCTTCCTCTGCTGGTGTATTACTGTGATCTCTTCAGTTGTAGAAAAATAGCTCAGTTTCTTCTTCCATTTCACTCTCATCTGTTTGGTGTGGCATCCCTTCTGGTTGGTGTGCACACTTTCCTTCATCAAAGTGGACAGCTCTGTATACTCCAACTTCACCAGTTTGGGATCTATGATTCGGTATCCCTTCTGCATTGAAGAAATCCAATGAATATTCCTTCCTTGGCAGTGTTGTCAAATTTTGACCTCTTTTGTTTCGGGATGTGTACAAAGGCCTTGCAGCAGAATACACGAAGGTGAGACATGCTTGGTGTCTGATCATGCCATAGCTCAAAAGGTGTTTGTTGCAGCTGCCGGATGTCGGTTCTGGAGATAGGTGGCAGTAACTGCTGCTTCCCCCTAGCACTTCTGTGGTAACTGTATCTTCCAACAAGGAACAAATCATCTCTCCAAGAGTCCGGTTCATGCGTTCCACAACCCCATTTGTTCTGGAGTATAAACCACAGAAGGCTGGTGGTCTGTGCCTTCCTGATGTAGAAAGTATTGCATAGCCATACTTCTCCTCCATTGTCAGATCTTATAATCTGTGGCTTTCTGCCAAATCTGTTGGGACATAATTCTGATACAGTCCTTCAATTTTTGAAGTACTTGCGTTTTCTCTCTCAGTGGGTACATTGTAGTATACCTCAAGTAATCTTCTATGAAAGTAAGCATGTATAAATTTCTACCCTGTGATGGCGTTCTCATGGGTCCACAATGTCTGTGTGAATTAATTTTAGAGGTGTTGTAATTTTCCTTTCACTTTTCTTAGGAAATTTTGGTTTCACACTTTATGTCTTTATACAACATTCATTTTTCTGTGAATTTACATTGTCCAATTTTAATGCCTCTAACCAATTTTTCCTTTTCTGGAGCATTGATTCTGGTTAAGTTAGCATGTCCCATTCTTTGATGCTAAACATGTAAACATAAAGAATCACAGGTTTCTTTGGCTGTATTTGCATGCATAGTTTCAAAATATTCCAAATGCAAAAGTCCATTTTTCAATTTTGCAGTACAGCATATTTCTCCTTCATCTAAAACTTGGCAAATTTTGTCACTTAGATAAAGTTGACCTCCAAGCTCCATTCTTTAATGGCACTTATTAAATTATCTTTAAATGCTGGAACAAATAGGCAGTTTTTCAGTTCAAGCTCTCGGGTGCCCACTGGCATTTTGCAAAGTAGCTCCACCGAGCCTATTTCTTGAGAACAGACAACATCTCCTGATGCAGTAATTACATCCTGTGTATGGGAGCTAAAAATTTGTAATTTAATAAATGTGCAGTAGAACCAGTGTTGATTAAAAATCTGGTTTTATAATCATCATTCTTTCCATCAGATACATGGTTAACGCATATTTCACTTTAGTTTGGCTATGTGTTTTTCTTTCAGCTTACTTTTGTTTAAATCAGCTCTTTTTTCTCTTTGAAATGAGTAGGAGATTTACATTTAATGCAATTCTTCCTTTGTTGGTTTGTACCCAGCTTCAGGGCATGACTCATCTCTCTATCCTGCCTTTGGTTGCTGTTTCTGCCCACAGTAAAATTTGCCTTTTCAGACAGAGCTTGTTCCTGTCTCTTTTTATAGTCCTGATCTTTCAAATATGACATAATCAGATCCATATTCTGATCTGTCTTTTCTAGTATACAAGCAGTCACTCGATGATGTTAATTTAGAGAGGCTAGCAAAATAACCTTTTGCAAATCTTTGTCCACTGATCTCCCACAACTTTCTAATTAGAGCAGACATGTAAATCTCTCTAGATGTTGATTCAGATCACTAGACTGTTTCAGCGTGTACAGCAACTTACAGAGAAACATCACATGATTTTTAGTTTTTCTGTTATACACATTTTCAAGCTTCTCCCAAATTTCTTTAGCATTCCTACAGCCCATGCAAACATTTAGTGCCTCATCTGATAAAGCAGAAATAAGAAGAGACTTTACTTTCGCATGCTTATGCTTCCATGAGGCAGTGGCTGCTTCATTCGCTGCTGAGGGTTCGGGATGAGTCAGGACTCCATGCAAATTCTCCCCTTCCAAAAGTGCCGTCATTCAAAGACTCCAAATCGCATAATTGTCCTTCTCCAGCTTTGGGATGCTTGTCTTAAGTGTCGATTTTTCAGCCATGTTTCCTATCTTTTGTTCTGCTTTTCTGTCTCTAACTTAAAGTCTCCCTTTTGAACTCTTTTTAAATCACACACAGCCTTTTTAGCTTTCAGGTACAACTTGCAGTTCAATTTAGCTTACTCGGCCGGCATAACCCTTTGTTATGCAAATATGCAGAGATACTCAGCGTCTGAGCTGCATGTATACCACTGTGTGTATTTACCTAAGTAGCAGGCTTTTACCCTGCATTTAGATCACTGAGACTTAAGACTTGGAAAAATAAGTAGAGGTACTTTATTTACAGAAATACATAGCAGATAGAAAAGGTATACCTAGTTCTAACTAACTAAGTTGGAGGCACAATGCCCAGACTTGGGTATTGCCCTCATGGCACAGGAGAGAGAACAAAGACAAAGATGTATCCACTCTCCTCAGACAGTCAAAGAAGAAGACAAAGGAAGGAGGGGCAAGTCACCTTCCCTGAGCTTATCAGTTTACAACGGAAGGAAGTTAGGTAGAGAATATCACAGGTAAAGGTAGGCAAGCCTAGCCAGCTAGAGGACCCTAACTCTATCTTCCTTCTGGAATAAAAACAAAAGAACCCAAACAGGAGTTGCTCTTGCTCCACCTCCAACAGTTGCTGCATACACCTTCAATAAAACAACAGTCTAGATCAGCGATTCCCAACGTGGGTGGTAGTACCCCCCTGGGGGGTGTTACAGCCTTTCAGGGGGGTGTTGGCGTGACTACAAACTTTAGGGGGGCGTTTGGGTTCATTAGGGGGGCTTTGACATTTGGTGGTCTGATGCGACAGTTGAAGCATTTAAGTTTAGTTTTATTTAATACACAAATCATTAATTTTTAAACTGTTTTGTTCCCAGTTAGAATGTATTTAATACTCTCAATTCATGGAAATAACACTAAAAATAGTGTGTGCTCTTTAGTAAAGAAATTCTGAATAGCTCCCAGTGTCATATCAAGGAATGGGGATATTAGCCATGCCCCGGCACTAGGTAATGTTCCGATGCTGTCTTGAGGGATGTTGGAACCAATCACGAGAGAGTGCTTGATAAGCTGGGTGTATTGGTGGAGGGCGCATTCTTCCAATGGATGAGTGCCGTGTGCAAACAGGTGATGCAGACAGTCAGTTATTTCTTCAGGAATGGGACACACTCGCTACCCGTTGTTTCTGTGATGTTTAAATGAACTTGTTTAATGAAACTGCCGGTAAACTGAATGAGTTTGTTAAGTAACAGTGTATTCTATTGGTTCATACTGTGTGGACTTAATTAGTTTTCGCTTATGTTTTTAGGATTTGTGAAATAAGAAACAACTCCTATATCTGCAATTTGTTTCTTGCGTGTAACTATGTATGTATATTAATAAATCATACTAACAATTCAATGTGTAATCTAAGTGCAATAAAAAGGCATGATAAAAATGATCAGTAATAATAATTGAAAATACCTTTTATGCATTACTCATATTTTAAGGGAAGAATAGGAAGCATTGGCATATACTTACTCTGAGGGGGGCGTTGGGCACAAAAAGATTTTGCAAAGGGGCGCTGGGTCGAAAAAGGTTGGGTAACACTGGTCTAGATGGACTCTAAGTCCAGAGCCACCTAGTGACTAAACTATATAATCTATATATCCACAAAATGATATGACAGGATATCCACTATTATTTTCCCATCCTCAAAAGCAATATATATTTCACTAGATATGCTTTTATTTTATTTCTCTGAAACGGAAATGGACTGCCTTCAAATCGATCCCGACTTATGGCGACCCTATGAATAGGGATTTCATGGTAAGCGGAATTCAGAGGGGGGTTACCATTGCCTCCCCCTGAGGCTAGTCCTCCCCAGCTGGCTAGGTCCTGCTCAGCTTGCCACAGCTGCACAAGCCAGCCCCTTCCTTGTCTGCAACTGCCAGCTGGGGGGCAACTGGGCTCCTTGGAACTATGCAGCTTGCCCACGGCTGCACAGGTGGCAGGGCACGTAACCCAAGCCACTCACTGTGGGGGTGATCTTTAGCTGGCCCTTGACACCCAGGAGACACAAGTGGGGATTTGAACTCAAGCCTCTAGCCAGGCTCTCTAGTAGCAGCTTAATGCAAGACTAAAATCTCATTATTTTGAAAGCTTCTTCTTGGATCTTTTTGATCTCTGTGATACCTTACCTATATGTCTCTGAATCAGTAGGCCATTATAGCATTCCCGTGCCAACTTTCTTGCATTTTCTCTTATTTACAATCTGCTTTCAGCATTAAAGCCAAATAAAATTGTTGCAGATCTCCTGGAATTGCAACTGGTTAAATCAGTAGATGTCCCTTAATCCATCAAAGTGGAGCTAATTAAAACCACTGGAGGATTTAGAGTGAAGTGTAAGGACTGCTTATCAGAATCAATTAATGATTAGTAGAAAACTAAGCACATGTGCAGAATATAAAGATAGGAGCATATTATTTAATCATACTTGGCCTTACAAGAGCTTATCAGTGACAGCATAGCTTCCTTGACAGAAATTCTAAATAGCATGTAACATTTTAGGATGTGGAAAGTTAAAGAATGATGTTCCTTGGGGTTATTATGCTCTTATAAAGCTCTGGTGACCATCTAACCTCCAAATGCTATCTAACTAAAACCAGGAACAAATAAACAAAATCAATGATCTTTACATAAACAGCTCCAAAATGCCAAGGATTGAACATGAGACCATCTGCATGCAAAGTATATGTTCTACCATTAAGGTATAGACCCTTTCTTTGCCAGGCAGGAAATCAGGACAGCAGCAATTTTGTCATGTGTCAATACAACGTAGGTCAGGGTGGGGAACCTCTAGCCTCCTGGCCTAATCCATATCAATATTTTTATTGACAGTCCTTTTAATTTATTGATATTTCCTTTCAAAATACTGATATCAATAGCAATATTTTTGCAAGGGGAAAAACAGATTGGTAAAAGCAGTAGCTAGCAGACAAAGTACGAACTCAAATCAATATGAGCCTATAAGGTTGATGGAATGCTTTCAAACTGGCACTGGCCAATAGATCTGATCCCTAGTCAGGAACTATCTGTAAGAATGTTCTACAGTTTGCATTCTCTTTGGGACAGGCTGCTTGAAGATCCTAATGGCAAAAACAGCATTAAAAAGAAGACTTTCCAAAAATAATCACAGTTTCCTTGATGGTTTAAGATTACAGGGCTACTCAGAGCAAATACCTACCATGGTCAGTTCTATGCGAGTCACCTGACCAGTCCAGACTATGAGAAATTCCATCAAGGTTCCCTACCCTTTATTTCTATTCTATGACAAGCTAAGCAGCTTTCACAAAGATTATATGTATTGCTGTTCTACTGGCTCACATATCAATTGACCCAGGACACTTGGATTCGCATCCTTTTAAATCCCCGTAAATCAATGGGGTTATGCTATCCTTAATCAAAATCCTCCAACTTGAGGAGGAGCCATGGCTCAGTGACAGAGCATGATTTCCCATTTACAAAACCATAGATTTAATAGATATCTCCACCAATTAGAAAGATTTTCAGTACCAAGGCAGGAAAAGACTGGAGGCTTGGAGAGCCACTGCTAAGAATAGACAATGCCAGACAGGACCAGACCAGCCATTAGGCAAAGTGAGGTGGCCATCTCAAGTGGTGGATGCTGAGAAGGTGGGAAGCAGTGGCAAGGTGCTGGAGGGAAGAACTGTGTGTTCCACTATAGTCTGCCCTACACCCCCTAAGCTAGCCTGCAGTCCTCAACTGCAGTAAAGAATCCCATTGCCAGTGTTGAAGTAAGTTTCAATTGCTAGTCTGACCAGCTTTTGTAGTGCAGTAGGGGCCCACTCATACAGCGGGTTACGTTCTGGACCCCCGCCGAAAAGTGAAAACCGCTGAAAAGTGGAACTCATTGAATAGAATGGTGCACGACGTGTGAAAACAGCCGTAAAAGTGGAACAAGCATCGTATGAGTGGGGCTTTAGTCTAATTGCGTCTAATTGAGACTGCCGCATTAGCGAAGCGCCGTAAAGCGGGACCCTACTGTCCGTGGAAGGGGGGGAGGTGCCAATTTGTCCTTTGACTCAGGTAGCAAAAAGTCTTGGGTCATCTCCGATACTGGGCTAGATGAACTCATGGTATGATTCACTATAAAATTAGGTTCAGGTGCTCAGCCTGACCAGTTCTGGAGGACAGACAAGGATCAAGTTACTGAAAAATTTAGCATTTCAAAAAAACTTTTTCAAAATGTTTACAATCCCATCTGATACTGAAATAGAGTCAGATAACCAAACGGTCACAGTGCTGATGTGGATTGTTCTACGGTAGAAGGGATTTAGCACATCAAAACCACTAAGTCATCCAGAAATAGATTCAAGGAGAAACAAGATAATAAAGCACAACTCAGTGTTCTATGTGCTGAAAAAGGTAAGAGCTCAAAACCTTTTAACAGATTATGGAAACAGTTAATCAGGACACCAGTGAAGACCTCTCCACCATCCCCTTTAACAGCAAATGCAGCTGGCTGAGCTCCGACAGACTGGAGCCAAAAGGGGGCCACTGTAAAACAAGAGGGAGGTATCAGTATGCTTGGGGAAACCTGATGGTTTGCAGAAGTACAAAATATTTAAGAAAAAACCCCAAAATGGAGTACTCCCCCCAAAAATCCCAATTAAGACTGAGCATATGCAGTGACCTCCAGAAGTAATGTTGAGTGTCAGTTGGGGGAAAAACATACACCAGGAAACTGGAGAGAGCAGAGTGAAATGGTCTATTTGAGCTCCTAACAGTTTATAGTTTCATGAAGGGCAGTATGGATTATGAGATTCTCTAGATCATATGTATGTGGAATTCTCCACATGTAGATCTTGTTCAGTACATGAGGAAAATAGTCTGGTTTATAACTGGTTTAATTGCAAGCAATGGTCAATGCTTGCATCTGCTAAGTGTTATAATTTTTTGAGTCGATAAAGCATTCTCATAATGAAGTGCTGTAGAAGTTCAGATTCTTATTACTCTCTTGCTATTAGCTTTAATGCTTTACCATTCAATTGTTAATATTATAAGTCATTTTATTCCTGTTGAGAATCCATACAATGTCCTTCCTTTGTTGAACATTTTCCACCATTTCTATTTTGGAATCTAAATTAGCAGATTCAAAATTCTGATCATTTGTTCTTTTGCAAGGAACTGTTCAAACTTTCAAGTACCTCCTTGTGTTTAGCAATCAGCTAATGTCTGTTCATTTCTAAAAATTATTGTCAAGGATCATCATTAACACCACACTTCTTGAAAGCCAGAGTTCCCTAGTGCTACTGGAAAAACTAAAATGAAAGGGCATTTTCATTGACATGAACAATAAGCCCTGGAGTTTTATTGTACACTGTTATTAATATAATTTTAGCTTTTTGCCTAAAGTTCTTTCCAAATTTGTATCTGGCCATTGATACAAAAGAAATGGGCTCCAAGTGCAGCCCATGAAGCCAGGAAGTTTCCACTCTGCCCTTTTCTGCCCTGTTATCAGCTGATAGTAAACTAATCCTCAGAACACTGGCAGAAACAGCATGAATTTTGGCTACAACAGACATTGTTAAAGAAAGCCAATGGAGGTGACAGTAGGTGACAAAATGTTTAACTGAATTTTAAGACTGGAAAATAGCACAACAGTGAATTAATATGACCCTGGAGGGAAAACAAATTATTGATATTAAGTAAAATCCTCTGGAAAAAAAATCTATAATCCACAGAGGAGTTAAGCTGAAGGTAAGAGTAGGAATGTCACAGAATTCCATCAAAATGGGGAATGGTACCAGAAATTGTGTGAGTTCATTGTCTGTCTGTGAACAGGAATGGAAATCAGGCAGGTGAATGCAATTGGTACTCACCCCACCCCCAATCTGGAATTCACTGTTTTATTTTTCTTCAGTACATTACTGATTATACACACACCACATTGAAATGAATGATGTGGAATCACATAGCAATAATGTAATTAATTATGTTATTACATTTGGCCACAGTGAAGAGCAATCCAAATAACATTTTTGCAGAACCCAAACTGCAGCAGAATGCCAATGGTGCTGCGTGTACCCAGTACATGGAGGAATGGAAAATAATGCCTTTTTACATTGCTAGTTCAGAATCATTCTAGTCTGTGGGTGTTTATTAGAATGAGAAAAGATTTGGTCTTTACAGCTCCGTGAAGGCTATATTTGCTGTCCCACACAGTTTACATAGGAGTATGCACCACTGAACACAGTGTGACTTACTTCTGAGTAAACATGCTTAGGTTTCGGGGCACATTATTTTATTGTAAAAGCCTGAACTTTCATAGGCTACGTCAGATACTGAAATGTACTGAACAACAAGCATGTAAGAGCAGTTGTTTGGATCTTACAAGTAAGTTTCCTGGTGGACTTTTAATTTAAAATGATATACCTTTGTACTACTATGTTTTATAATAAGAAATGTTGGTCTGACCTCATATTCCATCCATCCACCCTAATTGTCATTAACATCCTTGATAGAATAGCCAGGAAAATTAAAGGGCTCACTCCCATGAATAGTATTCCCGTCATTTTATGTCTGGGGGCTTTCAGGTTTGCCAGTGGGTAAGTTTTGTGGAGAATGCTTGCAAAAACATATTTTTTTTCTTTTTTTGTCAATTAACATAATAACTCTTTGTTATCCAGGACACATATCCCTGGTTATATGTTTTGCCCGAGCATTAACTAATGCTAGAGGTCTGGGGCCATGACTTGTAATGAAAAATAGCTTTTATAAGTCTTAAATGCAGCCATGATTCAAAACTAGCTCCTGAATCATTGGCTCTTCATTAATTTGGCAGCAACAAAGTGGTACTGATGCCGTCTCATCAGAAACCTTTAACAAAAAATAATGCAGTGAAGTCCTTCAGAGCAGAATGTCAGCTCACTGCATCTTTATGCAGTATTGAGAAGAAAGGGAGTCTGTCCAAGTGGATGCATATGGGAACAACCTGGTGCTGTGATGGAAAGCAAAATCTCATCCAATTGCAAGAAAACCTATTTTGGCTTTGATCATTTCTAGAATGTGGGAAAGCTATTATTGGCTTCCTCTTTTTTAGAAAAACAAAAATGCAGACCGCACATTATTTTAATAGAACAGCCAGTGTCAGTTGTTCAGTCTTGGATCTTTTTCAGATCTGAATGTTGAATGATTGGCATAGCCATTGTTAACATTCTTCAAGAAAGTGCAATCATGAATTTGAGCCTTTTCCAAGCTTTAGAAATCATGGTATATAAAGTCCATAATCCTGCTAAAACCATGTACCTTAACAATGCAATTCTATGCATGCATGTCTACTTAGAAATAAATCCCATTCAGTTTATTTATATTTTATATAGCAAAATTTATATATCATTTGTAAAAAAAACCTCTGAGTGGTTTATAATAAACATAAAAAAACAAAGTTAAATGGAATACTCCAAAGTAAGCGCAATTAGAATGGGCCTTAAGGCTCAGTGGGGCTTACTTAAATGTCAGACACGTGCCATCTCTCTTGTCTTTTCTGCACCTACTGAAGACCTTCCGCTTTTAACAAGCCTTCTAAGTACATACCTTTATCCTTGTTTCTATATGTACTGGAATTGTTTTTAATGTATCTTTAAGATGTTTTGTTTTTAAGATGTTCTTGTTTATTTAGAAGATTTTCCAGCTGTTTTATTGTTTTATCACTTGTGTGCTGCCCTGGACTCCTTTTGAGAGGAAGGGTGGACTATAATAATAATAATAATAATAATAATAATAATAATAATGAAGAAGAAGAAGAGACTGTACAGGATTATGCTGCTTGTCCCATTGATCTCATTGGCAGAGATTTAAGCGTATGCTCCACTCATAATGAAAAAGTCCTTTATTTTGGCTGAATTGCGTTGCAGGTTTCTTGGGGAAGCCTTTCCCTACATTAATTTTCTATGGAAGAAAAACCTGATAAATATGAATGCTGGGCACAGAGAAGGAAATTCAAAGGGAAGGAATTAAAGGACAACAGTGTACTCCTGTTCCCAAGTAATCTAGCTGGATAGTAATATGACGGCAACCCAAGCCCTTCACAGTAGCAAAACACACAAAACTAGCATAGCAAAGTTATGCCAGTATAGCTAGGGATGCTGTTGCACTGGAGCAACTCCAGGCTGGAGGATGCCTTACATCAGTGGGACAATGCCGTCTCCAGCCCCAAAAGTATATGACTCATCCCAACCCCAAAAGTATATGACTGAGAAGTTTCAGGGGGGCTTACCCAGATTTCATTTATTTGGAAAGAGGCCACTGAGGTTTATGGTAGATTATAATATTTTAAGTAATTAATCATAAATATGCTGGCTGGGAGTTACCATTCAAAACATCTGGAGGGCACCAGGTTGGCAAAGGTACTACAGTGCTGTGATAGAAGACCAAGTGATAATAAGACTGATCGTTCTGTTCTATGGATATTAATTGTCCAGACAACCATGTCTGGCAAAACTCTTACACATCTGTAGCCTGATCTAGTGTGTTGAAAGGTCAGTCAGAGTACTCTGGCATGGAGGGATAGGCAAAACAATATCGCTGGGACAATTAAACCATTCTGCTCATGGGTCATATCATAGCACAGTTAATAATCCCTCCACTCTGTTTGCAACCAGTGAAGTTCATTTTCATCTTTTTTTCCAGTGTGGTTTCTGTCCCATATTTTATCTATTAAAATACATGTCACAGATTCAAGGAGGCTGCCATGTGAAAACATGAATTTTCTTTCCTCTTCTGAATTCCCACTGAGAAGCAAGGTGCTCTTCAACCAAGAGGCTAGCCTTAGGATTGTAGGACCAAAAGCATCCACTTCTAAGCTTCCCAGTGAAAGGTCATGGGGGCAACATTTCTCTCTGCTAATTATTTTTATTGACTGAAAGCACACTCTTGGTCAATTAATCTTGAACATTGATTGACCACACACTCCTGGTCAATTAGTCTTGGACAAAGGTTTGCATAAACATTCCCATACATACATACAAAAACTCTCAATGCAAGTAAAGCAGAAGCCCCTGTCATGAACCTGTACCTGTTCATGAGTTATTAAAAATCTCATAAGTAATACCTTGGCTCAAGCAAGGGACTCTGGGAGATTTTACAGTTAGAAAAGCCTAGTCTCTGCCAATTTACAATCCTGAGTTCACTTCCAGCTGAAGACGGTTAGAAGAAGCCTCAACAAGCTGCACCTGGTTATCTCTGCTGATTAGCAAGTGCTTGGCACTCAAGGTCATCCCTGGCCTGTGCAGTTTGAAACACAGTTGGGAGGGGGGCCTGCAAGGCGCGAAAAAGTGAGAAACACCTAGAAGAAGGTTACATCAGCCAACTCCTGATTGGTCAATTAATCTTGGACCGTTAGGATTCTTTTCCTTAAGTATAGGGCTGGAAACCCTTAGCCTTTGTTCTTTGCTGACTGGGTACCAGAGTTCCAAACCCTTCTGCCTTTTGTGGTTCCATGGGGGTTGCCTATGGGAGGTAACCTATGCCGGTTCCACTGCTTTATGTTTAACATCCATCTCTCTTAGGAGAGATGCCACTGCAACCAACTACCTCATGTGTAAGTAGTTAGGTAAGCTAGTTTGTTATTTTCTTGTTGTGTGTATGAATTCTCTTGTAAGTACCTAAACCCCTGTTTGGGTGTATGGTCTTAAAGGATTACTTGCTGCTATATATTTTATGTGCACTTATATATTTGAATAAAGCTACTTCTATTTAACCTGGTGTGTTCATTGAGAGAGAGGGTGGTTCTGGATTCAGTACCTTGACCATTCTCAGTCACTAACTACCAAAGAGGGTTAAGAAGTTAAAAGCTTGAATTTGAGGTGCTAAACCAGAGGTGCCAGGCAAGGAGTGTAACTGTGACTCTTGCCCCATAGGACCTTGGTTTTACCTATCTTCTGGGCTCAGAGATCCTCTGGCTCTGAGTGGACCAGTAAACAGGGGTGGTGGCAGCCTACCTTCTACCTTGCAAGGTAGTTGTGAGCGTACACAGCCTTGGCAAGGGTGAAGTAATAGTCTTTTCGGTTCCAGTCTCATTTCCCTAAGGGTGAGGGTCTGAGTCTGACGCATGATCCCTGTGCCTTGACGGAACGGATTCATGACAGCCCCCTCTCCCCCCATTTAATAGTCCTTTTCATACTCACACTGTAGCTGCCATCAGAAGTGAACCATAGAAAATGGTTCCTGTGTTGCTGTAAGTACCTGTAAAGGGGATATCAGACAATAAGAGTGGCTCAAACCCAGAGAGGGTGTGTGGCACATCTAAGGAAATAAATCTCCTTTGAAAAGACTGGATTTCTTACAATATTTATTCATTATGCTTCTGTATGACATTCTAGCACAGGGTTAGCCACCCAGATGCCCTGCAGATGTGGATTATAACTCCCACCAGCTGCAGCAGCCAGCATAGTCAATGATCTGGGATGATGGGAGTTGTAGTCCATAGCATCTGGAGGGCACCACATTGGCTACGCATGTCCTAGCACCACAATTTCAAAATCATAGCCATTTAAAGATACATAAAACAAAATACAACTCAATAAATAAACCTATTACAGAAATCTGCACATTTTCCTATATAAGAATCTGAAACACAGGAAGTTGCCTTATATTGAGTCATTGATCTGTCTAGTTCAGTACTGTGGGTAGAAACACACTTACTGTTCTGCTGGTTCTACTGCGTCTCTAACTCTCTCTTCTGAAAGCCGCGGCACACAACTCTACTCAACCCTGCCCATTTTTCCTGTAAAACCTGGTGGGGGGCGCTTGAGTGCTTTTTTAAAAAAATTGCTTCTAAGAGATTTCACAACTGATCAGCAGATAAACACATTCCCTTTCTGGGTGTGGCTAATGGAAACTAGGAATGGAGGAGAATATCTGCTAAATCAGACTTAGTACCAGATTTTGACTGAATCCAACAGTCCGCTGTCTTTTTGGATGGCACTGATTTCTTGCAGCTGGCCACGGCTGTAATCAGCATGACTTTAACCCCCCCCCAATTTTACATAATTATCTTCACAATTACAATCACTATTATCCATTAACTTCCATGGATTTACATAAGCATTTTTTAAAAAATTACGTACTTTTTTTTTGCCGCCAAAGCAACAACAACAGCGGATTGAATCAGCAAGAGCAAAAGCAAGCGGGAACAAAACAAAAGTGGATTGGGATTGAATGATGGACTGTCAGAACACAAGTGGATCAGAACTAGGCAGCGAACCCCATCCCTAATGGAAACACTTTGATCTGGCGACTAGTGTGTTTACAGCCTTAGTCTATGGTCTGGGTAGCTACCCTCCAGGATTTCATGCAGCAATCTTTCTTAGTCCTACCTGGACATGCTGAGCATTGAACCTGGGACCTGTTACATAAAAAGCAAAGGCTCCATGGCTGAGCTACAGCCCTTCCCCCAAGCTATGGCCTTCCCCCAATATGCATTATATGCTTTTGATATGATAATATATTTTCCATTTCTTTGCCACTACATGTCTGATGTATACATCAAATCAGTGCTTCTCTGATGTAACTATTTGTACTCATATGGTTCATTAAACCATTTTCTCTCTCTGAGTCTCTGAAGCTGCATTGCAGTTACTCTCTCCACAGGTCTCCCCTTTTCTTCCACAAGCAACTGGGTTTGCAGTGCATAAAATGTCACATACTAAAACAGAGAAAGGGACAATGCTCTGTGAAGAGACAAGCTCCAGAGCTTACTGAGTACACGAAGAGCGCTTTCAGCTTGAACCACAGGCTGATAATCATGACTGCTTCTCATGCGGTGAAGTACCTAAGAGTTGGTGTTAGTACAAGTCAATCTGACTCTTGAGATTGTGCAGCAAGACACCACACCATTTGGGCTTGGAAGCACTTTTGCAGCAGAAGTGGCCTAGTGACAGCCAGGCTGGAAGTGGTGCAGTGCCACAGTGCTGAAAATCTGACACACCAATGCTTTTGCATAGGGAATCCCATTCCTCTAGATAGTAGCAAAAGAAAGAATCAGAGGTGAAGAGGCTGCCAGGCATCATAGAATCATAGAATAGTAGAGTTGGAAAGGGCCTATAAGGCCATCAAGTCCAACCCCCTGCGCAATGCAGGAATCCAAATCAATGCATCCTGACAGATGGCTGTCCAGCTGCCTCTTGAATGCCTCCAGTGTTGGAGAGCCCACTACCTCTCTAGATAATTGATTCCATTGTCGTATGGCTCTAACAGTTAGGAAGTTTTTCCTGATGTTCAGTCGAAATCTGGCTTCCTGCAACTTGAGCCCATTATTCCGTGTCCTGCACTCTGGGACGAGCAAGAAGAGATCCCGGCCCTCCTCTATATGACAACCTTTCATGTATTTGAAGAGTGCTATCCTATCTCCCCTCAGTCTTCTCTTCTCCAGGCTAAACATGCCCAGTTCTTTCAGTCTCTTCTCATAGAGCTTTGTTTCCAGTCCCCTGATCATCCTTGTTGCCCTCCTCTGAACCTGTTCCAGTTTGTCTGCATCCTTCTTGAAGTGCGGAGACCAGAACTGGACGCAGTATTCAAGATGAGGCCTAACCAGTGCTGAATAGAGGGGAACTAATACTTCACATGATTTGGAAACTATACTTCTGTTAATGCAACCTAATATAGCATTTGCCTTTTTTGCAGCCACATCGCACTGTTGGCTCATATGCAGCTTGTGATCAACGACAATTCCAAGATCCTTCTCACATGTTGTACTGCTGAGCCAAGTATCCCCCATCTTATAACTGTGCATTTGGTTTCTTTTTCCTAACTGTAGAACTTCGCATTTATCCCTGTTGAATTTCATTCTGTTGTTTTCAGCCCAATGCTCCAGCCTATCAAGGTCCCTTTGAGTTTTGTTTCTGTCTTCCATGGTATTAGCTATGCCCTCCAGTTTTGTATCATCTGCAAATTTGATAAGCATGCTCTGTACCTCCTCATCCAAGTCGTTAATAAAAATGTTGTAGAGCACGGGGCCCAGGACCAAGCCCTGTGGTACCCCACTTATTACTTTTGCCCAGTCTGAGAAGGAACCATTGATAAGCACTCTTTGAGTACAATTCTGGAGCCAACTGTGGATCCACCTGATAGTTGTTCCATCAGACCCACATTTAGCTAGCTTACTAATCAGAATATCCTGGGGCACTTTGTCAAAAGCTTTGCTGAAGTCGAGGTATATTATGTCCACAGCATCCCCACAGTCTATAAGGGAGGTTACCCGGTCAAAAAATGAGATAAGATTGGTTTGGCAGGATTTGTTCTTCATAAATCCATGTTGGCTCCTAGTAATCACTGCATTGTTTGCAAGGTGCTTACAAATTGACTGCTTTATAATCTGCTCCAGAGTTTTTCCAGGGATTGATGTTAGGCTGACTGGTCTGTAGTTTCCCGGTTCTTCCTTTTTGCCTTTTTTGAAGATAGGGACAACATTAGCTCTCCTCCAGTCATCCGGCTCATCCGGCACTTCACCAGTCCTCCATGATTTTGCAAAGATAATAGACAGCGGTTCTGAGAGTTCTTCAGCCAGTTCCTTCAATACTCTAGGATGCAGTTTATCGGGTCCTGCCAATTTGAACTCATTCAAAGTGATTAGGTATTCCTTGACCATTTGTCTATCAATCTCAAGCTCCAATCCTGCCCCTTCTACTTCATGTTTCCCGGGAGGGTCACAGATCCTTTTTTGGGAGAAGATTGAGCCAAAGTAGGAATTGAGGACTTCTGCCTTTTCTTTGTCATCTGTTATAATTTTGCCATCCTCATTGAGTAGCTGTGCCACCATTTCTTTTCTCTGTCTTTTACTATGGACATACCTGAAGAAAGCTTTTTTGTTTCTTTTAGCATCCCTCACTAACCTCAGCTCATTCTCAGCTTTAGCCTTCCTGATACCATCCCTGCAATTCCGTGATACCTGCCTGTACTCTTCCTTTGTGGCATGGCCGTCTTTCCACTTCCTGTATGTGTCCTTTTTTGTTTTCAGGTCATCTCTAAAGCTTTTTGTGAAGCCACACTGGCTTCTTCTGTTTTTCCCCCCTTTTTACCTTGTTGGAATTGCTTGCCATTGAGCTTTTAGAATTTCCGCTTTTAGAATTTCCTTTTTTAGAAACTCCCACACATCTTGGACTCCTTTTCTCATTAGGGTGGCTTTCCATGCAACCGTACTTACAATTGTTCTGAGTTTATTAAAATCAGCCTTCCTGAAGTCCAGGGTGTGCGTATGGCTACTCTCAGCTTTTGTTTCTGTTCAATCAAGAATTCAAGTATGGTGTGGTCACTTTCCCCCAGAATTCTCGTAACTGCAACTTCATCCACCAAATCATCTCTATTGGTTAGAATCAAGTCCAGGATAGCTGATCCTCTGGTTGCTTCCTCCACTTTCTGTAGGAGAAAGTTATCTCCAACACAAGTCAGAAATTTCTTGGAGGGGCCGTGTTTGGCAGAATTTGTCTCCCAACAGATATCGGGATAATTGAAATCCCCCATTACTACTACATCGTGCCTCCTTGAAACATTGGCAATTTGCTTTTCAAAATTTACATTCTCATCTTCTCCTTAATTGGGTGGTCGGTAATAGACTCCAAGCACCACATTCCTTTTATTACTTGCCCTATTAATTTTAATCCAGATACTCTGGGAGGAGGAACAGCTGGGCACACTGGCCCAGAACATTGCAAGCTTTATTCAACATGCCCTTTAGAAAAGGTCAACACCACATTAAAAATGGCCATGTACAAAACATGCAGAATGATCTATGAGCAAATGGAGTGCTCAAGTTGTCAAAGCATCTTGGCCCCAGGAGCAAAGCATCAAGGTAACAAACAAGTTAAGTGGCTATGCAAGGAGAGGGTATGTATACCACCTTTTTATTTATTTAACCATCAGCTAAAAGTGTTAAAGGACACAGCAAAGGCATTATGTGCCAGGAGCAAAGTCCCAGTGGGGTAAATCCTGTACAAGCTTAACAGCACAGAAAGTCAATTATCAAGGGGGTAAACAACAGAAGCTTAACTTTCAGCTCCCCTAGTAGAGCAGATGTGAGGAGTGGTGGGAAACCATAACCAGCAACCTAGATTAAATCCCATTTTTGGAAAGGGGGCTAAAAACCCCCAAACAGTTCCACACAGTACAGATATAGCTAGTGCAAAAGTCAGCTTCAAATAAAAAATGAAGGCTTAGTTTTCAGCTCAAGCTTGGTGTAGGCATCAGTTTTAGGTTTTAAAGGGCATCATATAAACTCAGCATAGGCCTCAGTCCAAGCTAAATGTTTCAGCTTTCAGTTCAATTAAAAACCAGTTCAAAAGTAGTTCATTATTTTTTTTTAAAAAAGCACAACGTAGAATGACAGCTTTCAGTTCAGTTTCAAAAGCAAGTTAATTTTTCAAAACTAGAGTATAAGTTACAGCTCAAAACTTGAGGGAAACCTACACTTTATAAAAAAGCTCACTGTAGCATATAAATTCAAGTGTAAGTAACCAGAGGCCTCATACTAAATTAAAATCTCAGCTTTTGATTCAGTTTCAAGATCAGTTAGAAACTAGTTCAGTTTTAAACTTTCCACAGGGAGTTGTTCCTTTGCATTTGAAGAGGGGCTGCCCACAGTCTTACTTTAATTCCTAGTTAATCACCACTAGGGATGGGATCCATTGGCTGGTGCCAGTCTGAATGCATTCCATCGACCTAACAGGCTGATATCGATTCGAGTTCTTTCTTTGTCCACAATCTGCTGCTTTTACCAATCTTTTTTTTTCTCTCTGAAAAAATATTGATATTAATATTGATATTTTGAAAGGAAATGTCAATACATTAAAAGAAATATAAATATACTGAAGGAAATATTAATATTAATATCATTATTGATCTGTTACTGAAAATAGCCACAGAAAATCACTACATAAAAATGCAATCCACAATGATAGTGAATAAGCAAATTCTTTGAAAATTCTGTACCAAATTCAAATTGCGCAGAATTCTAGCACATCCGTAATCACCATTCATTGTCCACTTTTCCCTGACAACGTCCCCATTCCCGGGGGACTAAAGTGACATAAATACCCTTTTGAAATGTTTACTTACTGGAATTGAGTGCAGCCCGATAGCTGAGCCAACAACATTTGGGACTTTTTTGTTTGTAAAAAAGGGAAAGTAAGGGAGGAATGGTCTTGTCACCATCATGTAGTAATGGATAGCTTGATTAAGATGCAGACTCAGTATGCGGCAGCTGTGGAAAAAGCAAATTCCATGTTAGGAATCATTAGAAAAGGTATTGGAAATAAAACTGCTAATATCATAATGTCATTATACCAATCTATGATGAGGCCACACTTGGAATACTGTGTACAATTCTGGTCATCTTGCCTCAGAAAGGATACTGTAGAGCTAGAAAAGGTTCAGAAAAGGACAACCAAAACGTTCAAAGGGATGGAATTCTCCTATGAGGAAAGGTTACAACATGTGTGTGTGGGTTACTTTTTTTAAGAGGTGAAAAGGGGGGACATGGTGGAGGTGTATAAAATTATGCATGGTGTGGAGAAAGTGAGTGGGGAGTTTTTCCTTCTCTTTCAGTACTAGAACCTGGGGTCATCCAATAAAGTTGAATGATGGAAGATTCAGGACAGACAAGAGTGTTTCTTCATACAACAAATAACTACTACATATTGTAGTAGTGGTCACCAACTTGAATGGCTTTAAAAGAGGGTAAGAAATTCATGGAAGATAAGGCTACTAGCCATGATGACTGTCTTACCTCCGGTACTGGAGACAATTATTATGCTACTGAATACCAGTTGCTGGGAATTACAAGTGGAGAGAGTGCTATTGAACTCAGGCCTCCCATAGGCATCTGGTTGGCCACTGTGAAAACAGGATGTTGGACTAGATGTACCTTTGGCTTGATCCAGGAGAACTCTTATATACTTAGACTATGTCTGAAAAACATACACTTTTCTGGTCCAAGCATTGATTTATGACAGATGTGTGTAAAAGAGAGAGCACCATTTTAAGTGATTCTCAAATGGTGACGGTGACACACTGGTGTGCTGCAAGAGGTGGCTAGGTGTGCCACGAATATTATGAAAGTATATTTTAAAAATGAGAAGAAACCCATTTGTATAGAGATATATTACATCCATGATCAATTAATAGCTAGGCGAGGCCCCTAGGGTAACAGTTATTATTGTACACAGCTAGCAAGCAACATGACCGAGGAGCGTTTGAAACGCATTCAAAACACGCATGCATGCGTGGTTGCTTAGGATGCAGGCTGGTGACTCACTTATATTAGTCTGAGCCAGACAGCAGAATAGGCTTCATATTCTCTCCAAATGTGTTACTGTTGAGCCTCAGCTCTCTCAAGGGGGCCAGGGAGGGGGAAGACATGAGTTTCAGGTTTCTCAGCTGTCAGAAGACGCAGAGGATCCAGGAGTTGTTGAGTCGCTGCAAGACCTTGGGAGGGAGAGTGAGGTTGAGATCGGGCCAATTCCCACGGACAGCGCTGTCTCTGCAGGGGAGAGCGCGCCGCCCCCAGACATGCCAGAAGGGCAGCTGGACGATGTGTTGGAGCGCGCTTTGACTCTCCCTCTACCAAGCAGCTCTTGGGATACTTCAAACACTTCCCTGCCCCCTGACCTTGAGCCCATTGCTATGGAGCCGGTTCTCTCTGATGAGGCGGGGAATCACGCCCCCCTTCACCTCGCTTTCAACGCCGTGATAAATGGACAGGACGGAGGACGGACTTACGAAGGAGTCAGAGATTACAATCCAAAACTTTCCCTACTTAAGACTGCAGCCCTCAGGTTTGAGCTGCTGAGTCAACTTTCTTCATATGTTGCAGAGCATGTCTAGAGTGCAGTTAGGGAATGCTAGTGAGATAGCTTAGGGGTTTCTATGAAGCGCACTGCTTTTGATGTATCCATTACTTTAATAAAACAAGATTTAATTGCACCAGCATCTCAGTCTCGTAGGACCCACTCTGAACAGGACAGTTACGGAATAGGCTACATGTGCTCTGTGACTGTGTTAGATGTGCAATTCAATATATGTTGTATGTGAGTGTTGTATGTATATGCAATTCAGCTTTTCTATTACTATTTTTATGACATATAGCACCCCATAAAAATGGATAAATTTGTTAAGAGGAAACAGCACTGACGACTATGAATCTGAAAGTGAGATTACTTCAAAAGCAACAAATGTCAATAAAGTTAAAACACGACCTAATCGCCAGTATTGCAGCAGTTATTTAAAGTTTGGCTTTTCTTGGACCGGAAACGAAGATAAGCCTTTCCCACTGTGTGTTGTGTGTGGCGAAAAAATGTCGAACGAAGTCATGGTTCCTAGCAAGTTAAAAAGACATTTTACAACTAAACACTCACATCTTCAAGGAAAAGATTCAAGTTATTTGAAAAGATTGTCAGAGCAGCAATTAACACAAGCAAACATTTTTTTAAAAAGATTAACAGTTTCTGAAAAGGCTCATATCACTTCTTATGAGATATCTGAAATGGTTGCACAAAAAATGAAGTCACATACTCTGCCTGAGTCAATTATTTTGCCGGCATGTAGAAAGATTGTTAAAACAATGTTGAGAAATGAAGCAGAACAAGAAATAAGCAAAATTCCCCTCTCAAATGATGCAATTCATAGATGAATTACAGAACTGTCAGCTGACATAGAAGAAAATGTATGGAATAAACTTCAGAATTCAGATTTTGCTTTGCAAATTGACGAATCTACTGACATCAATAACAAAGCACAGCTACTTGCATTTATTCATTTTATTGATGGAGACCAAATAGTAAATCAATGTTTTTGTTGCAAAGAAATGCCAGGTACTACAAGAGGTCAAGATATCTTTAATACTTTAACCACCTACCTTGAAAAATGGAAATGTTCATGGAAGTCATGCGTTGGCATTTGTACGGATGGAGCTCCATCTATGGTAGGCTCTACAAAAGGGTTTACAACACTCGTAAAACAGCAAAATCCCAATGTTATTACAACTCATTGCTTTCTACATAGGGAGGTCCTCGTTTCAAAAACATTAAGAATTACAAAAAGTTTTAAACCAAGTTGTTGAAATGGTTAATTTCATTAAAAGCAGACCATTAAAGACTCGTTTATTTAAGCAAATTTGTACTGATATGAATTCACAGTACAGAAGCTTAATTTTACACATAGAAGTGAGATGGCTGTCAAGGGGGAAGGTGCTATGTCGTGTACATGAACTCTGAAAAGAGATGCTTGCATTTTTTGAGGAAGAGAAACACGAATGCTTTTGTGAATATCTTTGTTGTGAATTTTGGATTTCCAGGCTGGAATATTTAACAGAGATATTTATGCACCTTAATAACCTCAATACAAGTATGCAAGGTAAAAATGAAAATATTCTAACTTTGACAGATAAGCTGGTTGCATTTCAGAAAAGAATAGCAATTTGGAAAAATAGAGCTAGAGATAGTAATTTTGAAATGTTTCCTTTGCTACGTAAAACCCATATAAAAGAAATGACTCCTATCATGGCTGAGCATTTGACAACTCTGGAAGAGAAATTAAACTTTTATTTTCCATCGTTAAACGTAGAAGACTATGATTGGGTTCGAACAGAGCTTGGAAAAGTTACTTTTTTGAACTACAACTCCCATCAGCCCCAGCCAGCACGGCCACTGGATTGGGCTGATGGGAGTTGTAGTTCAAAAAAATACCTTTTCCAAGCTCTGGGTCTGAAACCTGTTCATAAAAATTCCATCTGATGTTGGTTTGAAATTATCTGATGAAGAAGAACTGGCTTCTATATCCAGCAATCACAGACTAAAAATCAAACATGAAGAGTTGTCTATCGAAAAATTTTGGATTTCAATTAGAGAAGAATATCCTTCAGTAGCTAAAAAAGCTTTGTCCATTTTGATGCAGTTTTCTACATCATACCTGTGTGAATTAGGATTTTCTTCACTAACTAACATTAAATGCAAAAAAAGAGAAAGACTCCAATGCATTGAAGATGAAATGAGGGTATGTTTATCTCATATACGTCCTGACATTGAAAAGGTCACCAAAAAACATCAAGCTCATGTCTCACATGACCATGCTTAATTTATTAAAATAAGGTAAGTAATAGTTTTCTATAGTTTGTTATTTTTATTCATAGTTTAAAATATATTAATATATTTTTAATTTTGTACACGAAGCGCGCCAGAAATTTTTTATATGTTTTACCAAAAAAGTTTGAGAACCACTTTAGACCAACCTTGTGTGGTAGGTTTGCCTGAGAGACTGTGACCTGCCAAAGCCACTGAGTTTCATGGATGAGTGGGGATTTGAAGAGGGTTTTCCCACAGACAAATCCAGCCTTCTAGTAACTATGCAACACTGGCTATTATGATCAATTGTGCTTTCCTGATTTGAGGGTGGAACTCCTTGCCTGGACTCACCGAAGGGAGTTAGGAGGCTCAGTTCATTCCAGAAATAGTATCCATCTGCCTCAATACTGAAAATTTGGAGGTCTGGACCTTTATTTGGGTGTGTATCTTCTCTCGTTATAATGATCTAGTAAACAGAATTGAATCAAAAGGAGGTGTCCAAAGAACATGTCCACCAGCAATTTACGTTACTGAAATTCCTTCTGGAACAACGTACTAACTCCCACATTTGTATTTGTCCCATGCTGTCTCATTTTCCACTGATACTTTAGCCTTCTTATGCCACACTCCTATGCGTGTCAGCTCAGGAGTAGGTGCCACTGAGTTCAGTTGAACAAATGTTGTATGGGACTGCAATCTTAGTGTTGTAGAAGCAGGACAACAATATGATGTGGAAGATTTCCTCATAAGAAATTTATTATTAAAATCTCACCTCTCCCATCTCCTTTATACTGTCTCAACAGTTATAACATGGTCATCAGTCAAATCTAAAAACCTTTTCCCAGTGGAGAATATTACTGGCATAGCTAGCTGTATCAAGAGTGACTAGACTTTAGTAGGAAGATCCTGCCTGTTCCTTTATATTTCCTGAGCCAGTGGGAGAGGAAAGTAGCACTGCACTCCCTGTCCCATAGCTTCACTGATTTCTTATCCCATGATTGTCTCCTATGTGCTGTGTGTAATCCTGGTTAGGATGGCAGGCGGGGATAGAAGGTAAATAAAGGAAATGGTGGAACAATAAATAGAAGGAGGCCCACTGAGTGTAACCTCTCCCACTAACCTTGAACTCTTAAGGGTATGAACAGAACATCCAGGTTGTAATCTGGCAATCCTAAACATCATTTTAGGTTGTTGCTATTCTTTTTTTATTTTTTGATGTCTTTGAAAATACAAAATTTCCTTTGGAAATATAATTCTTTAAAAACAAAATGTTTCTACAGCAGCATTAACACAACAGAACTAAAAGTAGAAGTAGAAAGGTCCATTTAGCATACCATTCTGAGCGAGCCCAGTTTACATAGATCAACCCTATTAACTTACTATATATGTAGCCTCAAGATTTCCTCCTTGCTTAAATGAGGCTCACTCAAATAATGATAGAGACATGTAATTAACATACATACTGCTATCAAGAGATTTACATAATTGAGTAGTTATGCCAGGCAGCTGGCATGATAAATTCATAACTGCAGAACACCTTCATCAATACAAACTGTTTGTGATTTATCTCTGCAATATTGAATATCCTTATTTAAGGTAACACAATGTCTGTGATTATCTAGGGACTATGGCGGAGCCTCCAATATCTGAAAAATTGAGAAATCACATGAAAGTGACTAAAACTCAGGGCCATCCAATGGAAGTGAATGTTGGAAGATTCAGGACAGACAAAAGGGAGTACTTCTACACAGAAGACATAGTGAAACTTTAGAATTCACTCCCACAAGATGTAGGAATGACGGCTGCCAACCTGAATGGCTTTAAAATGGGATTAGACAAATTAATGGAGGATAAGGCTATCAATGGCTACTAGCCATGATGGCTATGTTCTATCTTCAATTTTGGAGGCAATATGCATCTCTGAATACCAGCTGCTGGGAATCACAAGCCAGGAGCGTGCTGTTACACTGAAGTCCTGCTTGTGGACTTTCCAGAGGCATTTGCTTGGCCACTGTGAAAATAGGATGCTGAACTAGATGGACTTTTCTTGGAATCCAAGAGAGCTCTTCTTATGTTCTTAAGTAAAGTAACTCTTCTTAACTACAATTCTTTTTTGACACTGTGAAACCATCTCTTCTGTCACTTTAAAAAATGCATTTTATTAACTGTTTTAAGGCACAGAACAAAAGCAAATGCTTCTTGTTTCCTGTTACATTCTGCTGAGGCATTAATCAGGGAGGGAATCAGGGAGAGGGTGAGACATTGCAGCACCCTGAAGAATTGCCCCCTGTCTCAGTTGGGAGGAGGCAGGGAAGGAGGCACAAGGCAACATGCTTCTGATCACCAGTTGCTGGAGCATAACTGTGTGTGGGGCTATTCTGCTCACATCCTGCTTGTGGGCTTTCCAGAGGCATCTGATTGGCCACTGTGAGAACAGGATGTTGAAGGAGATAAGCCTTTGGTCAGAGCTCTTGTTATGTTCTTATGACAAGTCACACCTGCTGAGCTTTCCTGTTCTGCACTAGGGGTGGGCAGAAGGTAGACTGGGATCTGTCAGATCTTTAAGTGATTTGCAGAAGATCAATGAGGATCCTGACTTCTAATTGTTTAACAATAGCAATAGCAAAAAGCCGTCGCCCCCCCCACTTGAAATCTGTCCATCCCACTTCTACACAACTGTTAAAGTACAGGAGTCCAGTCTTGGTTTCTACCTGACCTCCCTACTGGCCTTCATAGTTCAACTGATATTCTCAGTGCAGAAACGAGAGCTACATCTAGGGTTGCCGGCAGATCAGAAGCAAACTGGCTGAGCCTACTCTATAGCACTTACTCCCAGGTAAGTTTGCATAGGATTGCAGCATAAGATATTGGGAGGGGGAGGGATCTAGACATGAGAACACAGGATCATCAAATGACATTATTCAGGTTAGATTCAATTTAAGACTGACAAAGGAATTCTTCACCCAGCACATAACTAATTGATGGAATTTGCTGTCAAAAGGTGTTGTGATAGCCACAGGATTAGATTAATTTACTTAATTTTATTCTTATTAAAAAATTTCTAGCCACACTTCATCACTGCTGATCCCAGGGTGGGTTACAGTATCATAAATACCACAACGTAAACCCATCATGTTCAGCAAAACCAGTAATATTGCAATGATGAATACTTTTGAAAGAAGCAAGCAGGCTGCCTGAGGACAGAGCTGTGTGGTAGCAGCAGCCCTGCCATGCTATTGTTATCTCCTCTGCTCCCAGATCTGATTGGGGAAGGGAGGCATTTTTCTAAGGAAGGGTTGCTCTCCCACACAGTCAAACTCTACAAACTGTGTTACTGTGTTATAACAACGATATTTTAAAGACCTGAGTATCAGAGCTTGCTTGTTCCCTCCTTTCCCCCCCTTTTTTTTCTTTTGTAAGGTGCCCTGGGAGGTTTTTTTTGCTAAAACACAGGATAACAATGCTTTAAATAAATAAATACAGCTAATAGGAGCAGCTAAAATATCATTAAAACCTCGCATCATAAATAATATCTGAAATTAGCACATCCCTACGTAGCTTTAAAAGGGCATGAGACAAATTCATGGGGGATAGATGGCTAACAGTCATGATGCAGAGTTTCTGAAATACCACCTGCTGGGAGGCAACAACAGGAAAGCTCTGTTGCTCTGAGCTTCTGATTGGCATCTGGTTGACTACTCTGGGAGACAGGCCGCTAGGCTACATGGTTAGCTCATTTCATCTAGCAGGTTTCTTCTCACGTTCTTAGGATAATATTTATGTGCCATATGATCAATGGTAATGGCATTTTTAAATCTCCCCTCCAACAACCCTGTGAGGTAGTAGGTTGGGCTGAAACAGAGAGAGACCTAAGGTTACCCAATGGGCTTTGTGGCTGAATGGGGATTCCCCAGTCCTAATCCAATACTCTAATTCAGAGGTCCTGGACCTTTGGGGGTCCAGTTGTGTAGTACTACTCCAAATGATAACTGGGTAAACTGCCTCTGTGCACCTCCTCAAAAACACAGGCAAATCTGGTGCCCTTTAGTTGTTGCTGTACTCCATCTCCCAAAAATCCCCAGCCATTGCCCCTCCTGGCTGGGCTGACAGAATTTGGAGCCTAACAACACCTGGACCCCCTCCCCTCCAGAATGCTAGTACCCCAAACAGTTTGCTTGGCTTGCCTCTGTGGCTGAGACAGGCCTGAACTGGGGGAAATGAACTACTGCTGAAGTATACCCATAGTCTGTTGTGAGGCCTGAGGAGGCTGTGGTGATGCCTCCCCAGCTGTTGCTGACTGCCTGTGATGTCACAAAAGGAATGGCAGTTGAGTGCATATTCAAGGGGGACAAGGGATATTCATATTCATATTCATATTGAGTGCATATTCAAGGGGGACAACAGAACACAGTGGGCAACGGCTGACCATCCCACTCTCTCTGTGTCTCTGTCTTCCTGGTATTTCTGCAGGTGGCAAGTTTTTGCCAAGACCATCTGTGTAAACAGGGCTTAAAGAAAGTGAGGGCAGAGATATGCTGATAGGTTCTAATCTGGCTGTGACTGACTAGGAACAAAACCTTTGAGTTGTAGTGGATAGTTCTATGGAGATATTGTACAGCTGGGAAAGGTACAGAAAAGGTAACCAAAATAATCAAGAAGTTGGAGCAAAAAATGATCAAGAAATTGAGCTCTTGGACTCAGGTCCTGCTTGTGGGCTTCCCAATAGGCATCTGGCAGGCCACTGTGAGAATAGGATGCTGGACTAGATGGGCCACTGGCCTGATCCAGCAGGCTCTTCTTATGTTCTTATGTTAACTCCCCTATGAAAACAGGTTACAATATTTAGGGTTTTTTAGTTTAGAAAAAAAGATGAGTAAGTTGGAGGGGAGATATGATAGAGCTGTGTAAGATTGTGCATGGTGTGGAGAAAGTAGATAGGGAGATGTTGTTCTCCCTCTCTCATGATACTAGAATGCAGAGCCATCCAGTGAAACAAAGTATTGTTATTTATTAATTTATATACCACTTTATACCCCGCTTTAACATACGCAATGGGACCAGAGTGTGTATGTAAAGTGAAAATGTACTTAAAGTGAAGCAATTATCTATGCATGTACTGCACTGCAATCACCACTAGATGGCAGCAGCGTCATGCCATTAAGTGTCTGTAATTGCCAATTTCTTCAGACGTCGTAGAGCATGTGTAGAGTGTAGCTAGGGATTCTAGTGAGCCAGTATAGGTGTTTCTTATGAAGCGCAATGCCTTGGATGTATCCATTACTTTAATAAAACGAGATTTAATTGCACCTGTGTCTCAGTCTCTTGGTTCCGGCTCTGGACAGGACATGGCTGCACTTCTGCTCCATTTACCAGCCTCCCCCAGACCTCTCAATTCACCAGCCTTGGAGCTGGCTAGTCACAGCTCGCGGTTACTGCCTCACACCATTTTGTGGTTCCTGACATATTTTGCCCTGTCTTCTTCCTCATAGGCACTATAGAGCTGTCATTTAGTGTTGATATTTTTCCCGCTCTTTCCCTCCGCCCGCCATTTTAGCTGTCATTTTCCCACCTTTTTTCTTCTTCTCAGTTACCAGTGTCTCTGGCCTCCTCCTGTTTACTTAGACAAAGTAAGGAATTCAAAGGACAAGCATGAAAACAGAGGGAGAAAAGTAATAAAGGAAGAAGTAATAAAGACATATATTACAAAAATATAATAAAATAAGAGAAGGAAGAAGAAAAAGGAAGGAGTTGACTGCTTTGAGGTCAAACCGCTCCCCTCTACCGTGGGCATGTTCTACTGGCATCCCTCAATCCACCACACTCCTCTACCTGTGCATGGGTTGATTGCCTTTCTACCACAGTCAGAGATCTGATTGGTCTTCTTCATTGGATTTTTTATATCTTGCCTGTTTACCATGGCTGAGCATCCTTCCGCACTCCCTTTGCAGTCACCAACAACTCGGGCTGTGCCTACCGCTAAGTCATCTAGGCACAGGCCTTCCAAGCACACTCCCTCCAAGTGTACCAAGAAGTCACTTCTTTCTACTAAACAGTCTGCTAACAGACGAGCTCAATATATCACTCTTCTGTCTTCACGTGCCACTTTTGCTGACAGCTAACAGAACGGAGGCCGCTTTCCATTCACCTGCTGAGTCTTCAGAGGAAGAATTTGAGGGCTTCCCTGAACAGCCCCCAGTGGTGCCCCTTTGCCAACTTCCGAACCCGCACCTGAGCAACCCGGACCATCTGCAGCTCCATCACAGCCTCAGTTGCCCTTGGATCCTCTGCCATATGCAAGGTCTGCTTTTGAATCAGACATTTCTCTCCCAATTCAGAGATTCTTTGCTTGGTTCCATCTCCTCTGAGATTCAAAGACCTACACATCGGGCACAACCCTCACTCTCTTCTGAGGTTTGTCTGGAACAACAATGGGCCTTGTCTCCTAACCCCTTTGACTTCTCCAGAGGCAGGACCTGGCATGCCCTTGATGCTGAGGCTGATCCACTTGATCCCTTCATCACCCCAGAAGGGGAGGAAGCGGAGTGGAGCGGGGAGTCGGATGGAGCGGAAGAGAATTTGCATTGTCTATTTGACCCTTCAGACTATCTTGCCTTATTCCGCAAATCCTTAAGGACTCTGGGACTTTGAGGGGCCAGTACCTGAATCCTCATTGGCTCCAGTCAAGAGTGCAAAAGTACTGAAAGCTCCCAAGTTTTCAGTTCTTTTCTTCCCAGTGCCTGACTTTTTCAACAAAATGGCGAAGAATGGGGTTGTCCCCTTCAGGCATATCATGTGACAGCAGTCGCTAACAAATTTTATTCACTAGACCCTGACTCAATGAATTTTTTGAAAGTCCCTTCAGTGGATGGGCCTATCTCCACTCTTGTTTCCAGATCTCTTCTTCCCAAGGAAGGTGATTCACAATCCAAAGCTCCATCTGACTAGAGACTGGACTTCGCGCTTCGACGGACCCACAAAGCTTCGGCATATGCAATTAGAGCTTTCTGCATGGCCTCCCTTATCACCAGAGCCTCTGTGATATGGCTTGATGAGTTACTTGACAACCCACAGCCTGACCAGGCTAGATTGCACAGGATTCTGGTCAAACTACACAAGGCTGCAGCATTTGTGGCAGATGCCTTGACGCAACCCAATTTGCCGCTAGGGCTATGTCCACAAGAGTGGTAGGTCGCCGCACCCTCTGGCTGCGCCACTCGAATGCTGACAACATCTCTCATATCAACCTTGCTATGGCTCCCTATTCTGGTTCCTTCTTGGGGATGAGGCCCTCAAGGCAATGCTTGTTGACCCAAAGGATAAGAGGAAGCCTGTGTTAGCCACTACTAAATGAGACAGTCGCAGAGCCACCCACAGATCGTCGTCTTACCCATACGAGCAGTCCTTTCGGTCTTCATGCCCTGCAGGTAGGGGCTACAACTTTCGGTCCTCAAGAGGCTACTGGAACAGACAGCAATTCTTTGGTCACAACCAGAATCAGTTCTCTGCATGCCAGAGGCGTACTCCACCCGCTGTCCATGGAGGGGGTCAGCAGTACCGATACTGATGCCATCCCAATAGGTGACAGACTTCTACATTTTGCCAGAACCTGGAGACACGTAATGGATGCATGGGTGCAAGTTACTGTGAATCAAGGTTACTCGATAGAGCTCTGGGAGTTTCCTTCTCAAAGGTTCCTATTGTCCTCCCTGTCTGCCTCTCCCAAGAGGTGGGCAATGATGACAGAGGCCATAAGCCACTTGCTGTTTATAGGCATAATACAGCCAGTGGATCCCACCGAAATTTACTCAGGTGTCTATTTCATTCTCTTCACAGTGCCCCCCAAAAATCTTTCATGGAGGGTAATCCTGGATCTCAAATTTCTCAACACCTTTGTCAGTCATCGACACTTCAAGATGGAGTCCCTGGTGTTGATTGTGAAGGCACTTCAGGAGGGGGACTTTTTGGCTTCTATTGATCTGAAGGAAGCCTACCTACATGTTCCCATGCTGCCCAACCATAGAAAATTCCTGAGGTACACCTATGACCAGGCTCACTTCCAGTATCAGGCCGTTCCATTTGGTCTCTCATCAGAGGCAAGGGAGCTCATGAAGCTCATGGTTGCTCTGGTGGTGTACCTTTGGCTCCAGGGGATCCACATCTATCCCTACCTGGACAACCTCCTGGTGAGGGTACACTTCAGGTCTCAGGCATCCACCCACATACATCTCACCCTCAACGCCTTGAGGGAACACAGCTTCCTTGTGAACTTGGAGAAAAGCCACCTGATTCTGACACAGTGTCTTCAGCATCTGGGCGCCACATCTTGTGCGATGGTGTTCCTTTCCCCAGAGAGAATAGCTGCCACCATTTGCACCGCCCACCATCTGAGAACCAGAAGGATGGAGGATGTGATGATTCTAGCCAAGGCCCTGGGACTCTTTATCTATTGGTCTCAATATGTAAGTCCAAATGGTCACCATGATTTCTTCCAGTATATCATACAGAGTGATTAGGAGCATCTTCAGGAGATGTTGTGTGAGGACACACTAGCCTTGTGACTGCACTGCAATGGATCAGTAGACAGGACACTCATCGACAAAATGTATGCATTGTCCAAAGTGGTGTCCAGATCTAGAGAAGAGCAATACTTCTTGGGAATATGAATGCTGACAATCCTCAGGGCACAGGGCCTCATGTCTGCAACTGAAGAGGTTTACAAGGGTATGATTGGAGACACTGCAAACCAGCACATTTTCAAAAATGCCTCATCATTTAGTTTACAGTGGGGAGAAAGCAGGATTGTGGCACCTGTTTGAGGAATATATGTGGGACACTGACAAAAGCATCCCACTTGTCAAGACCTAATGCACTGTCCCCAAGTCCAACCTGGCATGGAAAAATGTGTGCAACACCAGCACTGAGGTGAGCCATGTTTTTCAGAAGCTGAATTCAATCTGTATCTTCTCCACGCATGTGCACACACAAGAACTGAAAGAGGTCACTGAAGCAAACAAACTTTGCTTTTGGTTACTCCCAACCATCTTTCAGGTATGATGGAGAGAGTTATCCTCCCTTATTTGCTTCTGGCACACACTTATGTACTTTGATGGCAGCGAGGGCTTCTTGTCACAGACAAAACGTGTGGCTTTTCTGGCAGATGTCCTATGTGTACTCAGCAGGTCCCAGAAACAGCTTCAAGCTGATGCTACCACCATCCTGGACATGCTGAGAATGACAGCGGTGGTCAGGTCTAAAAATCAGTGCTCTAACAAAGAAAGCTTTGCTTAGTGGATGGGTGGAGACATGACATGAGAGCATTAAAATAGGTAATAATGAGACTAAGCAACTGAGAGACTCTAATTACAAACAGACCATGGAGGCATAACAAACACCGTAAGTTTATGATTGATACCTGAGATGTGGAGGTTATTTGTGTTGAAGTGTGTGAGTTGCTCAGTAATTCCTGAAAGAAAAGCTCAGGATCAATAGGACAGCCACCTTATCAATGTCACCAAACCATTCTCTGCCCTTTCCTGAGATGCAGATCTCAAGAAGGTATTCAACACATTGGGCAACAACTTGAATCTCACAGAGCTGAATATGAAAAGATATTGGGCACTGAGTGTGCTCCTGAGTAAGATCACACGCCAGCTGTTTTGTATTGGCTACAGAAAAAGGAATGTAGGATGCGACACAGGCCTAAGACACAAAACCAGGCGTACTTTACAGGTATTTACAAGGATGCAACAAAGTATTGCCTGCCTGACGATGAAGGTAAAGAAGAAGAGGTTCCAGCCAAAAAAGAAGATGTTTTAATATGGTTTGGGGCAGGTTTTTTTTAAGTATGAAAACCAAGCACATTGTACCCTTATATAATTTGTGTACATGCTGACCCTGATATTGCCTGTCATTTAAGTGCTTAATAAACACACATGCCTAATCCCCCCACAATTTTTCAAACTGCACATTATCAGATAGCTTTCCAGCTGCACAATTATTTCCAGCTCCACAGTTTGTGTCCAATGGCACACTAAAAAAAACCCTTCCATTACACTTAAAACCACACAATGCTACTGGAGGGCATTGCTTACACACATCCCTGAAAGAACATGGTATATGTGGGAAAATGTTATATTTATTTAAATATAAGTTGGAAAATCTGCAAAATAAGCCAATCATATTAGTGCTGGCAAGTTGAACCAGATGAGGTATGCATTCCTCCACATCCTGGGCTTGTAAACAACCACGTTGTTGACTCCCAGCCAAGGGGTGGGAGAATTGGTTAAGTGCACCCTGGGTATCTGTGCCTGGCATGCACACCTGAGCCCCCCTGTCCAATGAAATGAAACCTTACTTTCCCTTACCTGCCTGAACTGGATGCCAATCAGATCAAATGCACCAAATCAAAAGAAGAATGTTCCACAGTGTGAAGCAGGCAAAAAAGAGAAAGTCCCAATTGCCAATCAGGAGCTCCCTAAAAAATTCCTAGCCCAGAAATGGCGACCAGTCAAGCCCACACTGTAGAGGGAGGGAGGGTGGGAAATGTGGCTGGTGGGTGATGGAGCCATAAATACCTGGCTGGCTCCCCCCTTCCTACTGGGTACTCCATGCCCTCATGGTTTCCTAAATGCTCACCTGGCAGAGACAGAGGGGTGCAGCAAATCTTTCCCCTCTCAAGGCATGAATGACATTCTGCAATAGAGCTTAGAAGAGATACTGCAAACAATTTAAAACTGATGAATGCTGACACATAATACAATCCATAGGATTACAGCTCCCAAATTGGGCATACTTGCATGTATATCAAATATAGGTCCCTTTTGTGTATGCTTTCAGCAGTGTAGGAGCCATCTCCATGTAGTGTAATTTCAAACAGGGCAACACATGTGGATAATATTATAGCCACATTATTCACCATGTGGAGAGGGGGCGATTGCATGGGTCTATTTATCTTCCTGACATAGGTAATCTCCTTTTAGTCTTCCTACAATAATGATCAAATGAGTTTTGTTTGTTTGAGGAGATCTATGGAATTTTAAACTTCTTATTGCACTGTGGTTTTCCTGTGGGTGAATTATGAATCTCAAACTCCTTGTGCAGCTACACCTCTGACTAAACTAAGACTGAAGGGCAATTATATGTGGTGGGATACCTCAATTATTAAGCAAACATAAACATAAATTCTCCCTTGTACAAATATTTAAAGATTAATTATGGTTTGGAGAACTATTTGTTGTTCTCTATTTTTGTTCACTTAAGATGGGCTTTTTGAGTCTTTAGATTACAATCAATGTGGACAAAGTATTAGAAAGGCAGGTATCAAAAGAGGAGCTTGGAGCAATTTTCTCAGTTTGTAAATCTGATCCAGTGGAGAATTTACTTCATTCCCCTTTGGACTGTCCTTTGTATGCAGAGCAAATGGTTTTCTCCCGTATTACAACAACTTCAGTCCATGTGAGTGAAACTGTGCTTTGTTATCTAATAAAACATCTTGTGTTACCGTGTGAATTTTATACCACACCTCTAAAATTATAGTATATGTAGGGAATATACTAATATATATAGTATATGCAGGAAATATGTCTAAATTATAGTATATTCAGGAAAGGAATATCTAGTGACAGACATACCTTTTTATTTTTATTTTCTTATATGAGATTGCTGTGTTCCGTGTTGTCTCGTTGCTTTGTATCGGTTTATGCAATGGCCTTTGGACAAAATAAACAGATACATTTGATTCATGGTATCATACACATTTTCAAAACATGTTTTGCTTTTGCAGTTTACATTTTTAGATGTCCAGTTAAAATATTTTACAGGGACATCTAAAAATGTAATGGGTGAAGGAGCAAATGTAACTGTGCAGAGTCGCAGCCTTGACCTGTTTCATAAACATCAGACTATTTGTTTCTCCTGACAAATTATCTTGAAATTATTCATCTTTCCCTCTGTTGTTCCTCATTTTTTCCATGTCCTTATCCCTATCTACTCATTCATTTAGAGGAGGTTGTTCAGAGTTGCATCCACCGGCCTTAAACTGCCAACCTTCACATGTTCAAGTGTATCACTTGCATGGAGCACCTCTACATTTATACCCCAATATGCACAGGATCCTGTAGATATGATCAGGAAGCATCCATTTTCCAAGGTACTTGATCATACATACAGGAGTCTGCCCTTTGGGATATGTGCGTGTAGAGCCTATGCAAATAACACACTTAAAAGCATGACCGTTGGAAGCAGGGACAATAAGTACAACACTACTCGGGCATCTCTATAAATTCATATGTACCCAAACGACTGAGGTAATAGGGCTCTTATTGAAATAATATTCTTAATTGCAGTATTTCTGATGGATCTGTTGACTGATTCTAGAAAGCATTCCAGAATGCCCTGAGAATTACAAGCTAGTCTGTCCCAACTCTTGTGCTGGATTTGGGAAGGGGGGAATTAGGGAGTGTTTGGCTCTGTAGAGTCTACAGAACATGTTCCTGAAGTGGCAAAAGAGAATGTGTGAGTGACTGAGATGGTTTTTCTCTCCATGCTTCCAGGTCATGTCTGAAAAGGAGAGATGTATATATTCCATGCAAGATGAGTATTGTGCCCTCACATTTGGAGTTTGTACATATTCCACCTTTGTGACCCTGAAGCATAGGGAGAAAAAGAGTCAGGCACTTAAGTTTCCTCTCTTGCTATTTCTGGAAGGCGTCCAAAGTGGCCGTCTGATTGGGACATATTGGGACCTGATTTAGAAGGCTTTACCCCTGTTCCTGATGTGTCGTGTGTGCAATACAAACTTGTACAGTTTGCTATAACAATCTCACTTCAAGAGATGGTCTGCAACCATCGGCTTAAAACAGGGTTAGGCAACCTGTGGCTCTTCAGAAGTTGCTAGACTCCAACTCCAATCAGCATGGCAAATCATCAGAGATGATGGGAGTTGTAATCCAGCAACATCTGGAGGGCCAGTTGTTGGTTTAAACTTTCATAGAACCCAGTTAAATTGCAAGGGTTCTTCTAAGCATTGCTGTTAAAAAGTCAACAGCCCAAACAATCCCCTGCTTGTTTTGACTACTGCAGTGATCTTTGGGACAATAGGGCAGGCTGTTCATTTACATTCACTGTCATAAAAGATAAGAATGAATAAATCACATTTTTTGAGGACTGGAATTGCTTCTGACATTTCAGCTAAGCCATGGTGTGCTCTTTCGCTGCTGTCGGTCAGGCATATATCTGTAACCTTCTTATCCATGTTATCTAGTGAAACAAACAACAACAAACTGTTGATGTCATTTGGGGGAAAGAAAAAGGTTTGCTTATGGCAGTATTTACCTGGGATAGGCAGCACAAATGAGCAGATAATCATGAAAGCTGATCAAGAGCTGCTGGAGCTTGAACTGGGAGATATTGGGTTTATGTGCAGCTACCCTGTGTGGGTGGTTAATGGTTAGTGAGTCACTCAAATGCATGTTGCAACCTCTGCATAAGTAGTTCAGTATCCTCAGACTATGAGCTGTCCAGGTTGGCTATTGGATCCTTCTGGAAAGAAGGGACTTTCAGAGGGCTTCCTGTTCCAGTTACGTCTTGTCTGAACAACAGTGTCTTCCCAAGCTCTGTGTTCCTGTATCCGTTGGTTAGCCTTCAATCCTGGTTTAATCCTTCCTCCTGGTTTGCTCTTAATCTTAATTTCCAGCTTGTGTCACCCACAGCATCTGGTTCTAGGTTCCCGGTTCATCTCAGAGTGCTGCACCTGCCCTTTGCTGACAAAAGATCAGCAGCCCACTGTTTTCCTAAAATAAATATAACTTCATCTTTGGGTCCAGTTCCATGAAAATACACTGTGCATGTGTTTTATTAGGATCCCACCCTGTTTTATTTTATGCTACTTGATTACCAGCTACTCAACATTTAATGCATGGCTTATAAAATTTTCATTCAGCAAGGGTGAAGGATAACCAATTAAAATATTGTTGAAAGCAGTCATTTATGATGTCAATCTGATAAGAGCAAAGCAATATTATACGGACTGATGGAGCAGCTCTCACACCTCACAGTACTCCACAAGCAGGTACAAAGTAGGACAGCTACAAAGATGCAGCAGCCCCAGTGATGTCCCCAGTCATGCCATACCAAATTGGAGGCTTGAAGGGAGAGGCTTTCCTGCTGCAGAGAATTATTGGATGATTATCTCCCATGATGTTCTGTTGCTCTGAAGCATTAAATCTCTTTCTATGCAATAGGTCTCTACACCAATTACAGATATGAAAGAAAAAGGGAGTGCTTTTTTGGTGTGAGGCTTGAGATTCAGCTGTTTTAACTCAACCAACAGATCTCTCAAAAGATGAAAGTTCTCATGTTTGTAGAATCAGCCATAATGAGATTGACCTCTATGAGGCAGAATAAAAGTCAACATGAAGGATAAGGCTTCAATGGTTACTAGCCATAATGACAATGTTGTACCTCCAGTATAAGAGGCAATATGCCTCTGAATATCAGTTGTTGGGAATCACAAGTGGGAGGGTGCTATTGCACTTGGGTTCTGCTTGTGAGCTTCCCATAGGCATCTGGTAAAAACGGGATGCTGGACTAGATGGGTCTTTGCTGGTATCCAGCAGGATATGTTTTTGGTTCTTTGGATCCTTAACTGACTTCAGGTGAGGAATCTTATCTGAATCATCCCAGCCACCAACTAGCCAAGCTTGTCTGTCTCTTGGCTCAAAGCCAGGCAAACCCATGAAATTTCTTGTAACTTTGCCTAAAAAGTGAAGCTCTGGCAACCAGCAGGCCCTGCCTGGATTTTTAAGGGCCCAGTTGAACTTTGGATTTCATTGGATCAGCTCCTATAGTCCCTGCAAGCTCTCCCAGCTTCCGTGTTACCTCATACAGACCACCAGCGGCATGAACCTGGCTCCCTGATATTCTAGGCCTGCTGTCAACTCTTTGCTTAACTAGTACCCTACTGCTGGTCACCCCCTGCTCCATGTTAGTTCCCCCAGACCTTGTCCAGTACCTCAAAGGCTGCCTGGCCCGGAAGGCAACAGAATGGGTTAGGACTAGGGTTGCCAGATCTCCGGTTTTCAGCCGGAGTCTTTGGCAAAAGGGGGCCGTCTCTGGTCTCTGGCCATATTCTCCTTAAACACGTGGCTCTCCAGTTTTCCAGCACCCCCCGCAGCCATGCATGCGTGATTCATGCACGCCCTTTCCCAGTCAGCCATCCTCTGCTTGCTGCTCGCTGCCTCCCCTCCCTCCTTCCTTCCTGCCCAGGCGGCGCCAAGGAGCAGCACCACCACCGGTTGCTGCCACTGTCGACTCAGGAATCAATTTGGGAATCAGGATTGGGACCAGAGCCACGGCACCCTCGCGGCCCTAGTCGGCATGATTCTGCAGCCGCAGCCCTGAGCAGGAAAAGGAGGTACTCCTGCACCTTGAGGGCCGGCCCCGGGGAGTCTTTGATCCACATGGCCATCTTCGCAGCACCTGGCCAGCCCAACAGTGCCCTCGAGCTCCAGCGCGTCACCGGCAGTGTCTCAGCCCACCAGTCGGGTGAGTGAGAGTGGCTGCAGGAACAGAGCCTGATTAATTTGTTGCACTCAATGTACAGGGTTATATCCAATGCTAGTCCTGTCCTACTCAGAGTAGATATATTGGAATTAATAGATCTAAGTTAGCCATGTCTATTAATTTCAATGGGTCTACTCTGAGTAGCACTAGCATTGAAAAACCATTTTATCTCATATCAGGTAGAATTATGGAGAATGCATTAATCAGGTCTTGCTGTGTTTTATTATGCTATATACAGTGTGTTTATTTTACTTTATTTAAACTTGTTAACCAGCTTGAGAACTTTTGATCAAAAAACTGATGTATAAAAATTGAAATAATACAGCAATAATTTAGGAAGTTTGGGGAGTGATCCTTTGGTGCACTTAAGACCTGCAAGCTACAAAGCTTGTCCTGAAGGCTGGTTGTTCATAGGGAAGACCTGGACAATCCCAAATTCTGCACAAAAGTGCTACCATCAGAAAGGTAAATGCCACACTTCCCTAAGAGGTTTGCCTGTCTCCCATGTTGCCAGTGTCTCGTTGCCACCAGAAGACTTTCTTTTCCAGTAATCTTTATCATCCTGACTTTTTTCATATTCTTTTATTTTGTTATTTCAACATTACATCCTGACTCTTTTTTAATGTTTCCATTTTAATGTGCAACTGCTGCCTTTTTGTAATTTACTGTTTTTTAAAGTTGTTATTATTGATTTTACATGTTTCTTTGTGAGCTGCTTTGGGCCCCTTCATTTGTGAGTATGGGTGTGGGGGGAATGTGATATAAATTTCTATGTAAATGCACACGGGTGTCAGAAACCTTGAGCTCTATATCTTTCCTTTCCCTGGTACAGCCAGTGTGAACTGGAAACACAATAAATGCTCTGTGGGGATGTGTAAAATATAAGCAGAATGGGCTCAGATGCTGTGCATGCCCAGAGTCAATTCTTCTTGCTTAACACATCCTGTGTGACTCACCACCTCCCCACCCCATCCCACCCTGAGTCCAGCGTCAGAGGCTGGCTGCCATAGGGAGCGGCCCCACCACTGGTGCCTGGCCTGGGGCCCTTGTAAAAAAAACAAATATTCTGATTGCTAATAAAACCAACATTCAAACCATTCAAAATAATAAAACCAACAATCAGTTAAAAACAGATTAAAAATTCAATAGCTTCTACATGCCTGGATAGGCTTGCCTAAACAAAAATGATCTTAGCAGGTGCTGAACAGAGGCGTTTGCCTAATGTCGATAGGCAAGGAGTTCCAAAGCGTAGGTGCTGCCACTTTACAGGACTGATTTCTCACAAGAGCAGAACAAGTACTATGTGGCACCCATAACATGGAAAGCACACTTTGAACTTGGCCTGGTAGCAAATCAGCAACCAATGCAGATTTCAATGCAATACCATACCAACCACAACAAGATTCCTATGAGTAAGGCAGACAACTCAGCATCCCACAACTAGTCAGGATTCATAACCAAAAACCAAAACTAAAAAAATCCTGGCAACCTGTCAGTTAATGCAGAATGCTGCAGCATGATTTCTGACATGAGTGAGATCCTATCAGCACATGATACCTCTGCTCTGAAATCTTGTTGTGGTTGGTATGGTATTGCATTCAGGAGAGCATCACTGTCTTTTGTTTTTCGTTTTCTATTTGCATTTCATGTACCTTTAACCTCACTCCCTTACAGCTATAGAAGCAACAGCAGTGGTTCCATGCGCTCAGCTCAACCCCCTAAAACCCATTGATGATGCACCTTGTTGGTTGCATGGCAGTTTGTTTCTTGCCCAATAGTGGTAAAAGAGAATTCACATATTTGGAAGTGTGGCTGCAGTTGTGGTTCCCAAGCTGCTGCCTGTGAAGATAGACCAAACCATGGGTGTTTTCTCTCTGTCAATTATTACTCACTAGATTTGGGCTGACTTTCAAAGTGAGTTTATAGCTGCCCACAACAGGGTAGCCAAGAAATTGTAGAGAATCTTCTTAACCATTACTCATTCCTGTCTCTGCAGTGAAGGATAGTCTGTGAAGAAGTTTGGAGGATCATTTGACTGACTTTGAAGTACAGTCAAGAGCACTGTGATGAGTTTTTAAAATTATTATTACTATGATGATGGAACTCTCACCAGGTAGCCTGATCCTATGCATGCTGGCTTCAGCATATTCTTACTACATTTAGTAACACAACCTAAAAACCACATAGCATCCAATTAATCCAACTACCCAGCTTCAATCCTAAACACATTTACTATGTTACATTAAATGCAATGAGATTTGCAAAGTAATCAAAAGTAACTGTGTAATCCCCTATATGTCTGGTGGTCAGAAGTAAGTCTCATTGACTTGAACAGGGCTTTTTGGCAAGTAAGTGAGAGGGCAGCCTAAGGATGCAAGCCTAACTCCACTTGTTTAGGGGTAAGCCCCATTGAATTCAGCAGGACTTACTTCTGAGTTTAGGATTGTGCTGCCAGTCTGCTATCTCCGTCCTGGGCTCCTACTGGGAGAAAGGGCTGGATATAAACCTAATAAATAAAATAAATAAATAAAATAAAATCTCCTCTTCCTACACTCCGTCCAGACTGCGACCAGATGTAGACACTGTGGCAACAACAGCAAGCCAGCTTTGCCATACAGCTTGGTAAAGCATTCTGGAGAACTTGGAAGTTTGCTTCCTATTTTGTGACATTTTGGTTGGTCTTAACAAAAGTATTGCTTGGCTGTGGATTTAGGCATTTTTCTTATGAACCCTCTCTTCTTCCTGTACAGGTGCTGTTGTGCTGCACATCTGTTGTATCTGCAACTCTGCTATTGGTTTCAATGCAGCCAGAAGGAGAGAAGCAGCAGAAGAAATATGCAGCATCATTTCAGACTGAATGGTTGCAGAATGATAATTTCAAAGACTGGATCGTAAAAGTAGATGACTCTCTTGCCAGATGTAAGTACTGCAATTCCACTTTCACCGTGAAATATGATGGTGTCAAGGCCATTCGGAGACACAAGCAAAATGGTGCACACATTAGAGCCTCAAGAACGGTGAAGCAGAGTGCTGCCATGACATCCTTCTTTGCAAAGAAAAGTGCACCAGAATTGCTCCGTGTTGCTGCTATAGAGGTTAGCAGCATGTATCATGCAATTATGCACCAGCACAGTTACATGAGCATGGATTGTGGAACAAAACTGATTTCTACAATGATCGAGGACTCTGCTCTTGTTAAAAAACTGCATTGTGGAAGAACCAAGGCAGAGTGCATTGTTGAAAACGTGCTTGGACCAAAATCAATAGAAAATGTGCGGGCACTGGGTGGACGTTCCACTAAAAAAGTTCCTTTTTCAGTTGCCACGGATGCCTCTAACAAAGGCAACCGTAAAATGTTTCCTGTGGCTGTGCGTTACTTTGATGCTGACCTTGGAGTCCAAGAGAAACTGCTGGACTTCTGTGAGTTACCATCAGAGACTGCTGTTGCCATCAGCAATAGCCTTCTGAAGACTGTGACTGATCTGGGATTATCTGCTGAAAATATAGTGGTTTACACAGCAGACAATGCTGCTGTCAATTACGGTGTAAGGAACTCTGTATTCCAGATCCTAAAGGAACAGAAAAGTTCCATTGTGAAGGCAAACTGTTTTTGCCATGTTCTACACAATGCTGCCAGGCATGGCTGGTTTAACAAAAAGTACGATGTTGAGTATCTGGTTCATAAGGTATACACAGAGTTCTCCACCCTTAAAAATGAGAAACTCAGAGAATACCGTTCACGCTAAGGCAGGGGCGTGTTTGCCACCACCCTGCATTGCTAGAAGGCTCGGGAACATTCCCGAAGGGTTCAAAAATTATATCACATGGGGACCCTTGGGCCAATCCGAGGAAGGCAGGAGCAGGGTATATAAGACTGCTCCTCCCTTAATTCTTGCCTCTCTTTTGCCTTGCGGCAGCAGCATCATGTTCTCTTCCGTCGGCAACTGAGTGACTTCCCATTGGTTGTTTGCTACGAGGGACGGCTTACCTGGTTTCTTTCATTGTCTTTCATTAAGAGTTCCTTTTACTTTTAAGTTTTGAGTGTGTGCGTGTCTCCGCGACCGTACCCGCAGCGGTCCATGCCTAGCCGGCAGCCACTGGCTCTGCCTGCCCCGGCCCACGTGGCCTAGGGCAGCGGGCGGCGTGGAGTCGCGCTAGCCTTCCCAGGCCCCTGCCAGGACTGCAATTAATCCATCTGCACCGCCCGTTTAAGATCCATTGGGTGGATTAGTGAGTGTGTGTGGGTGCCTCCTGCTTGATTTTCTGGGCTGCCCTTTCATTCCTCTGGGCAGCTTAGAGTGTGTGTGTGTGTGTGTGTGCCTCTGGTTAATTTACATCCCGTCACACACATACCTCCCGTTTCGTTGTATAGCTGGTTTTGTTTTGTTTTTGGTTCTCTCAGTCCTTGAATATTATTGCCTGTTTTAATTGTGTTTTTAGTGATATTCCTGCCTCTTGTGTATTTTAACCCCGACTTTTCCATTTATTTACTGAGTTTGTTTCTAATCCCCCTCCCCACTCTTTAATTTATTCATTCTTTTAGTATTGTTTATTTGAATTAAGGGTTGCCTTTTGAGGTGGTGGGGGGTTCAAAGGGGTAATTATTTGTTTATATTAATTATCATCATCCTTTATTATGATCACAGGATCAGCCAAATTAATTATCATATTTTATAACTATTAATAAATAAGTTAATAGTAAGGAAATTTATATTGTTTAATTGTGATTATCATATATATAAATAAATTAATATATAAATTGATAGTTCATTGATATTTGTTCAGTGGTAGTCTATTGTTATATGTAGGTTAATTATAAGTGACTTTGGAATAATAGTTTAATTAATTGAATAATCATTACCATTGATAGTGGATCCTTTTAATAGTTGAGGAAATAAGAATCAGGTGTTATAATATTGGTAATTGAATTGTTATATTGTTATTATTAATAATATATTTGGTGTTATCAATCGCTGTCTTGAATTTGTTGTTTCTGGTTTGGTTTTCCTGTACTTTGGGCATTCACACATTCTTCTGCTGCAATTCCACATTCAGTTTTGTTTTACTTCATTGAAGATGCCACCCAAGAAAGTAAAGCAGAAGCATGGGGTTTCCGTTCTGAGGAAGCCGGCGAAGCGTGCTACTCCCCAGCAGCTGTCCTCTGATGAAGAAGAGGATATGGGAGTCATCAGAGCTTTGGTTGCAAGAGTCGAGGTTTTGGAAAGGGAGCATTATGCTCCAAGGGATCCGGAAGCTGGTCCCAGTGCAGCTCCTAGTGGTAAGAAATCTGCGCGTTTAGCTTCCAAGGTTACTAAAGCTAATGTTCTTTCTGACTTAGTGGCAAGGATAGCTGTCTTGGAGAAGGCCTCTACCAATGCAGACCCTGCCTTGCCCACTGAAGGCACGGCTGCGTCTTCAGCATCTACGCCATTAGCATCTCCTCCTGGGTCATCTTCGCAGATGGCAGCCGGTTATTCAGCACCACCGCACTCATCTGCCGTGCCTCACGGAACCCCTAATACTGTGGTTGCCCCTGATGTCCCTACAGTTGCTGTGCCTGCTGCAGTGGCGCTTCCACAAACTATGGCTGGTGAGTTTATTGCAGCTCAGTCCACACTCTCTCCTCAGGAGCAGTCACAAGTGGGAAATCAGCAGCAGATGGGTTATATGGGTGGAGTCCTCGTTCCTTCACAGCCACAGATTCCTTGGCCAGCAGCAGCTGTCATTCCTTGGCAGGCTAATGCTACTTCTGTAGGTCAGCCATCTCCCGCATTGCCCTTGCCTCAAGGAGTTTATCCTCAGGATGATACTTCCTTGCCTTTGGGTGATCACCTTTTAATAGCAACAAAGGAAAAGATATGGAGAGGTGAGTACATTGATATATTCGCTCTCCTCTTTCAGGAGTCAGAGGTACAAAACAAGGAGATTCAGGAGTTTAAGGATAAGGAAGCAGCAAAAAAGAAAAAAGTGGATCACATTTGGCCTAATTGGCTCAATGCTTATACTGTGTATATGGGTGTGATGACTCAGGCCTATCCTTCTTGTGCCTTGTCCATGATTAAATATCAGGACATCATCCATCGGACATTTAGAGAATTCTTTGGTACTGCTTGGTTGCAGTATGACGAGAATTTTAGGCAACGGGCGGCTCCAGATCCGACGCTTTGCTGGGATGTTGAGCATCCGGGTCTTTGGTTGCGTTCCATGACCCCAGCACGACCGATGTTAGGAGATAGGGCTGATAGCGGACATTTATTGGTGCGCGCTCATTATCAGGCTTCCGGTTCCGGCCAGGGGCCGCAGTGGGTTCAATCCCACCAAGTCTGTTGGAGCTTCAATAGCACAGGACGTTGTATCAGTCGCCCATGTTGGTTCCAACACGCTTGTGGGTCCTGTGGGGGGTATCACCCCACGTTTTCCTGTGCAAGGGCTCGACAGCCAAAACATGGGATTAGGGATCAGGGACAACACAAATGCGGTTCAGGAGGAGGGGGTGGCCCACCACAAGGCCAGTAGCCCTATTAGAGCCCCTTGCCAGGTGGTTGCAGCTTTACCCTAATAAAGGGGCAGCTGTGTATTTGCTGAATGGTTTCTCTGAGGGATTTCGTATCCCTTATGTTGGTCCTAGAGTTTCCACACGTGCTTCTAATCAGGCTTCTGTTAGAGCTATGGCACCTGTGGTATTGGCAAAATTGCGTAAAGAAATAGATGCGGATAGGATTTCTGGACCATTCCTTGTCCCTCCTTTTCCTAATCTGAGGGTCTCCCCCTTGGGTATTGTCCCAAAGAAGCAACCAGGTGAATTTCGCCTAATCCACAATCTATCTTTTCCAAAGGGGGTATCAGTTAATGATGGTATACCATCTGATATGGCATCTGTTAAGTATACTTCATTTGATGAGGCTGTCAGAGTAGTGCGCATGGCTGGTAAGGGCGCTTTGATGGCAAAGTGCGACATAAAGTCTGCCTTTCGCTTACTCCCAGTCCACCCGGCTGATGTGGATTTGTTAGGTTTTAAGTTTCAGGGTCAGTATTATGTAGATAGGGCTATGCCAATGGGTTGCTCTATTTCTTGTGCAGCCTTTGAGACATTTAGTTCCTTCCTTGAATGGGCTTTGAGGGAAAGGACTCGCTCCCGCTTCACGGCTCATTATTTAGATGACTTTCTATTTGTTGGCCTGCTGGTAGCCCACATTGTGCGCGTTTGGTTGCAGCCTTTATGACTCTGTCAGATGAATTGGGCGTCCCTCTGGCTCCAGAAAAATCTGAAGGTCCCTCTTCCTGTCTTACCTTTCTGGGTATCCAGCTTGATACTATCAAGCAGTGTTCTCGTCTGCCAGCTGACAAATTATCAGCCCTTAAGGCTCGTCTTAGTGAGGCATTGGGGCATAAAAAAGTGACCTTGTTACAACTACAGGAGCTCTTGGGCCACCTAGTTTTTGCATCCAAGGTTATCTCTCCGGGTAGAGCATTCCTCAGGCACCTTTGTGAGGTGATGAAGGGAGTGCGTTTTCCATTTTATATGCATATCATCCGGTATGAGGGAGGATTTAGGCATGTGGCTCACCTTTCTGGAAGGCTTCAATGGATGCTCATTCTGGAGGGATGAATTGCTTATCGAAGCGGAATTGCAGGTCCATTCAGATGCTGCAGGTGGTTCAGGTTTGGGGGTTATATTCCGGTCCCAGTGGTGTGCAGAGAGTTGGCCTGATTCTTGGAGGGCGAATGGCATTACCTCTGACTTAACTTTCTTGGAATTTTTTCCTATAGTAGTGGCTGTGCATATCTGGACCGGTGACTTCCAAAGTCGCACTGTCCGATTTTGGTGTGACCATCAGGCCAAGGTCTGCGTAGTTAATTCTCAGACCTCTAAGTCACCCAGGGTCATGCGCCTTGTGCGTGTTTTTGTTCTACAGTGTTTACTTTTTAATATCTTATTTGTTGCTCGTCATGTCCCTGGCTTGCAGAACAATGTGGCTGATGCCCTTTCACGATTACAGATGGAGCAATTTCGGGAGCTGGCCCCAGGAGCTGCATTCGACCCAGTCCCAATGCAGCCTTTCTTGTGGAACCTTGGGAGTTGACCGTTGCGGCGGCCATAGCTTCTGCGCTGGCACCTAGTACACAGAAAGCATATCAGTGTGCCTTCGATAAGTTGCAAGGGTTCCGTGCTTCACGCACCTTGCCTCCTGAATGGCCCATTCCAGTGGCACATTTATTGCAATTCATCATTTTTCTTAAAGGGCAGGGTGTTTCAGGTACCCTGTCAGCCCTTGCCTTTATTTCTAAGGCCAAGGGCATTCCTGAATATACATCTGATTTTAGAGTACGCAAGGTCTTAGAGGGCTGGATGCGCTCTGCCCCTAGACCTCCCGATCACAGGAGGCCTATTACACCAGATATACTTACGCAAATTTTGCCTTCATTTGGCACCTTGTGCTTTTCTCCCTACGAGACTCATCTGTTTGGTGCGGTGGCCTTATTGGCTTTTTATGGGGCCTTTCGCCCTGGTGAAGTTTTGGCATCATCCAACAAAGATATATCTTATAGGGCTTTATGCCTTGGGAATTGTGTCCTGAGTGACAATTCCCTAATCCTTTCTTTGCGTGTCTCCAAGACTGATCAGAAAGGTCACGGTAGAGTGGTGACTTTGCATAGTTGTGCAGTTCCTGTATTATGCCCAGTTTCTGCTATGAAGGCTTTCCTTTCCATAAGGCCAGCGGGCCAGCGTTATTTGTTCGTACATTTCGACTGGTCTGCCCTTACGCAGTTTCAGTTTTGGGCTGTTGTTCAGCGGGCCTTGTTGGCCAGTGGGCGAGATCCAGGAGAGTAAGGAATGTATTCCTTCAGAACTAGTGTAGCTACAACTGTAGCCCTTGCAGGCATATGTTAACAACATCCAGGAGGTTTGTGGTCTGTGTTCTGGTGTGTTTACATTTTATATTAGGCCATGAGGCTTTGCTCACCTGTTTTTTCATTCTTTTCAGGTGTTAGGAACCTTCCCGTTCTGGCAAGGATCGTCATGTGTGGCCACTCCATCTTATTCTGGGCCCATAAGAGAGCTGCTCCTTCATCGCATGGGACCCTGTTGCAGCTATCTGTTCGTGCCACAGTTTCTTGGAAGACCAGGCATGGCATGATGTGGGGGGAGTTGGTGCCCACACTTGTTAGGGTTATGTCTTCTCAGCAGCAGCCTCATGTTTTAGTTCTGCACTTAGGTGAAAATGACATGGTGCAGCGCCTGGGGTTGGATTTACTTTGCAAGGTCACTCATGACCTCATATCAATTAAGTGTCATTATCCTGACTTAATCTTAGTATGGTCGGATATGCTTGAGCGTAGAGTCTGGAGGGGGGCGATACAGCCCAACAGAATTTATAGGTCAAGGCGGATGGTTAATAGGAAGGTAAGGAGCCTGGTTTTGTCATTGGGTGGTGCGTTCATCCCACATGATAGAATCAGGTTTTATTATCCCATCCTTTATCGTGACGATGGGGTCCATCTCTCTGAGCATGGATGTGATATTTTTCTGGAAGATCTTAGACTTGGTTTGAGGGCATCTTTGGGGTGAGTGGATTAAGCTTTAGCTAATCCACTCTTGTGGCATGGAATTCGGGCACGTGAGGAAGGTGGGGTACAAAATAGGTGACTGAGGCATTGTATTAAAGGGCACTCACTAGGGAACTGCCAGTCAGGCGTGGCTGGTGGGGAACTTGGGGGTGTCCTTGTGGGACCAACTTGCGCATCAGGGTGAACACCTGTACGGGGGCCCCGGGGTGCGGAGGTTGGAAACACGTGATCGACTCTATTGGCAAGGAGGGATAATTTACCCACATTCTTTGCTTAGGGAGTCATAGTCGGTAGAGACTGACATGCCCAGTGAATTGGAGGGATAAATCCCTCTCAGTCAGGTATCCTCACCTGCCCGAAGTAGCTTTAATTTGGTAACTGGCAGAAATTGGATTTAAATATAATGGTTATATTTTAATAAATATAACATTAATCCATAAGTGTGTCACAAGTCTTCTTTGGTGTGGTGGCAATGCTTTGATGAGCTAGGCATGCAGTACCATGCACTAATTAGACATGGAAACACACGGTGGCTCTCTCTTTCCCCAGCCGTTGAGCGGCTACTCCAATTGTGGCCTGCTATAAAATCCCATTTCCTGGAGCTTGGGGAAGAGCAGACCAGTGAGATGATATGGAACTTTATTGGAGACCAGGCAGATGAGGCAACTAGTGACATAACTGAAAAGATTTCTGTCCCAGAATGTTGCCTCTACTTTGTGCATCACTACATGCAACTGTTTCATGAGACTATTAGTGTTTTGGAAAGAAAGCACTCAGAAAGTCCACACCTCCACACCTTCATGAGCAGCTTGAAGGAGAAGCTGGTAAATCGTGCGGACAACAGATTTTTTGGAGCAAAGGTGATTTTGGGAACTTCACAATTAAAAGACTTCATAGCCTTTGATCTGGACAGAGAGTCAGAGGAGCTAACAGTGGACCATGTTAGTAAAGTGGCTTCAAATCTGGGCATTGAAGTCAATGTTGATGGACTTTTTGATGAACTTTGCCTGGTTAAAAAGTTTGTGTCTGAGGTCAGAACATCTGATCTTCCTCTGGATGAGAAATGGGTGTAGCTGCTAAAGAGCATCAGATCAAGAATTCTGGTGAAGGTTGTCAGTGCAGTGTTTGCCATCCCAGTAAGCAATGCTTTTGTGGAGAGAGTGTTTTCACTCATGGGCAACGTATGGACTGACAACAGGAACCGTATGTTACCTTCCCTTGTCAAAGCAGAGCTTTGTGTCAAATTAAACTTTGGCATGAACTGTGCTGATTTTTTCAAATATGTGAAGGAAGAGCAAAGGGTGCTTAAAGTTTGTATTTCAAATGAGAAGTACAAATTCTAAACAGCCTTTTTTGTTCTTTAAAACCAGTTACTACAGTGAAAGCACCTTGTTCATTATTTCTGTTTTTCTTTTATAAAGAGCAGCGGTGTCACTACTGGGAGTGTGGGGGTGTGTGCGGACCTCTGGCGTGCACCCTCCCAGGGGCATGGACAGGGGTGGCTGGTCATGCGCGCATGCGCACCGCACTCCACACTAACAGTGGAAGGCCCGTCCAGGCTTCACCGCCAGTGAGCAGGCGCCTGCTTTCGACTCGCACCGGACCGGGTGCTGGGGGGCCCAGCAGCGTGAGGAGGAGAAGCACAACTCAGTGGCAATAAGAGAGGAGCCGCCACCGTCTCCAAAGCCACAAGTCCCCACCCTCTCCCTCCCTCCCCCCCACCGCTCCACCACTCTCAGCCCCTTCCCCAAAGGAAGGATCAACAAACAAACAGAACAAGCCGGAGAGCCCTGAAATTCACCCGGGGGAGGTGGGTGAAAAGCGGAGAAGGGGGTGGAGTGGTTGGTGAGGAGAGGGGAGGGACGCAGACCAACGGGCTGACAGTCGGGGGGAGGGTAGAAGCACACCGGGTGAGGAGAGGAGCCGCCTCTCCTTCTCCGTGCTCTGCAGAAGGGGTAGGCAACGGCATCACTAGCTGGGGGGCGGCTCTGGGTGTCACCCCCCTCATGGTGTCACCCGGGTGCGATCCACACACCCCACACCCCGGTACTGACGCCCCTGATAAAGAATAATACTGTTTATAATGTTTGTAATGTTTGAGAACATCCCTTGGATGTCATCCACTTCTCTTTTGTAAGAGAGATAAATGCCTAAATCCAGCTGCTAGTCCCAACTAGAGTAGACCCATTGAATCGATGGGAACTTGGTTAATTGACACCGTGTAAATTCATTGCTTCAGTGGGTCTCTACTCTAGTTGGGACTAGCAATTGGATTATGATTAGCAGTTTGATTGGTGATGTAACCTGCCTTTGTTCTCTAAAAGACAGTGTTTGTTAATACAAAAAATTGTTTGTAACCTGGTGCTACTGGTTTTTTCTCTCTCTCACGTTTTTACCTTTACCTTAGTACTAGAGGTAATTGTATAATTGTGATTGTTTGATTTCTTTGAATAGAGACGGATACAGCAGTAGCCAGCCAACACATAAAGTTGCAGTGGCCTATGGATAACTTTGTGGACGATACCCAGTCAAGTCAACAGCACAATGCTAACAGGCAGTTGCCAACTGCTTGCCTAGAATGCCCTCCCTTGTCCTTAACATGACTGCAACCATATCTACTCAGAAGTAAGTCCTATTGAGTTCTATGGGGCTTAGTTCCTTAATAAGCATGTTTATGTTTAGAATTGCTGCCTTCAGGGGCATTCATCTGTGCTCCCATCTAACATCTCTGCAACACTAAGCTCCTTTCTTCCAATAATGGCCTGGCCTGAGGGCACATAAACCCTTCTTGCCAGAACCAAATAAGCTAGATTAAATGTTCCCTAAAGGTGTTGAACTGTGACCTAGCAGACCATGGTTTGAATCCTCACACAGCCATGAAACTCACTGGGTGACCTTGGGCCTCTCAGACTCAGAGGAAGGCAATAGTAAACCACCTCTGAATACCGCTTACCATGAAAACTTGATCAACTTGAAGGCAGTCCATTTCCATTTTGCATCCATGCTCCCTAAGCTTGTGAGAAGGAATGACCTTGTCACTTCAGATGGACCTGGGAACACCCTATTTTAGGTAAGATTTCTATTTTAATTTTAATTTCCAATCAGAGAATTTTTTTTTTGAATGGTATGCTCCAAGCAACTGTGGTTGATACTTAATGTATCATGCTTAATGACATAATTAGGGCCCGCCCTGTGACATCACTAGGGCACACCCCATGACATCACATGGGCATGCCCCCATTTTCTCCAGTTTTTGGATGGTTCTGACCTGGCAACCCTAGTTAGGACAATAGCTTTTGCCCACAATAAATATCTTGTAGATTATTCACTAGGATCACAAAATTGTAGCCTTCTTTAAAACTTAGAGAAGATGACCCATCAGTCTTGTTGGCTGTTGAGCTAGAAGCCACAGGCCTGGATATAAATGAGGGCCTTCCCTCCCCCATAGTACTCTTCTTATGGTCTCTTTCATGTATAGTAAGGCAGAAATTCTTTCAATTGTTTGGCCTCTCCCAATTTTTGCTGATTTATAGTCCTTTGTTTTCAACTTGCAGCTATGTCAGTTTTGACTGGATAGCAATTGTTTTCATGGTCTGAAAGTCACCTATTTGTACAAGGCCAGCCTAAGACATTTTGTGGTCTGAAGCAGAGCAACAAATGGTGCTGCTGACCCCTGTCCCCAGTTAAGATGAACAGTAACCTAAGGCCAGATAACTTACTTGGGCAACTGGAGGAGAAAATACCACAAGCTCCTTTCCCACTCCCTGGCAGTAAAAATACTACAGTAATAAATAACTAACACATTTGTTGTCCTTTCATGATACATTAAATCACCTGCCCAAGGTGGCTGCTTCATTCTGACTAATGGTGAGGCCAGTCCTAGTTTTGTACCAACATTGTATGGAATGTTTAAAAAAGTGATGGCTTTTCAACAAAAGAGGGATAATCTAAACACAGATTTTTTTTTCAACTCAATGCTAAGCGCCAAATTAAATAGTAGTTTTCTCTGATTTTTTTTAAACCAAAAACTGCTTGAAGCTAAGCCCTTTCCCCTCTAGTTTTTTTTCTTTCTTTCCCCAGTTAAAAGCTCCTTAGCTCCTTTCCGTCAGGAGGAAAAGATATGGATATCTAAAGTGTGCTTCCAAAGTGTGCTGTCTGTTGGTTGCCCATCAGGATTGCTGGGAATAGATTTTGAAAATAAAGTAACTACAGATAACTCTGATAGTTGTACTTCAACTGTTGGGAGAGGTATGTTGCAGTTCTAACCTCAGAAGTCTTCTTTTTAAAAAAATATAGTTTATATTAGAATAGATTGTTCTCATTTTGTGTTTCATACATTTAAAACTTTTATTTGCCCTCTCCTACTCCATAAAAAGGGCACTACCACAGAACCAAATTCTAAAAGCTAACGTTTGGGCAAAATGGGGGTTCTCATTTCCTACTCCCAGTTCAGCCTATAATAACTTTTTAATAGATATGAGTGGATTCCACCATTTCTGGTTTTCTGCAATGCTATGTGCCTTGGCTGCCACTCCAGTGTCTTCTAGCACAAAAAGAAGAATTTTGGAATGCTGCACATGTCCACACAGTCTCTCTCTGTCGCACTGACACAAAAGCTCTGCATCCCTATAAAGAAATATTAATTCTGTTTTCATGTTATTTTGCCTTTCTTCAAAGTGCACCAATGCATGACTCCATCCATCATGGTAAAAGTAAAAAAACTTTTAAAAATCAATCCATTCTAGGGATTGGTATTAACTATTTCAGAGATATTGTTGTCCTGTCTAAACCCGCTGAAATTACATGCAGAAGGGGAGGTGTGCTTTTCTTTAATAGGTTAAATGAAAAACTTCTGTTCAGAGCACTTCATGAATCAGCTTACAGGTTACACAGGATTCAGCATCTCTACAGTGCATAACCAGGCATGACCACACAGAGCTAAGATGCTGTTGCAGCAATTAAGACACACATCCTTACAACCCTTAGGTAAGTGTGGGTGGGCTCCTTCTACTTGTATGAGAAAGGTGTCATGACTGGGAGAAGGCATGCACGCAAGCAGTCTTCCTCAATGGGAATGTGGGAAGCCTTTGAGCCTGCCAGCGCAGTAGCCTATGTGTCCAAGGCAAGGGCAGCAGAGGCAAGATCCTCCTCAGGAGGAGTAGTGCACGGTGCCGATGGTGGGGTGAGCAAGGAAGTGGTGTGAAGGTAAGGCGGAGAGGCAGCCTCCTGGATCATGCAGCGCCTCATCCGTTGTAACTGGAGACACAAGGGTGGAGTTGTCACTGTTAGCGGCACTGAAGCCTTCAGTCTCAACCCCCTCTGCATGCCAGTCACTGGAGCCCTCCCCCAAGGCCAATTCTGTCTCCTCCTTTGTCCTCATCGCTCCAAGACCATACCACATGACTCATGACAGCAGTGTTATTATTGGGAAAACATTTTAAACTTTTAAAAAACATTTTCTCCATGCTGAAGAAATCATCATTATCATCATCAGTTTATTTATATACTGTTTTTGACCAAGACCCCCAAAGTGGTCAACAGATTAATACAAAAGAAAATACAATAAAACTATAGTAAATATAAATACAATAGTACAGTATAGGATTGCCAGGTCAGAAGCATTCCAAACCCTGAGATTTCAGGGGCGGGCCCTAGTGTTGTCATAGGGGTGGGCCCTAGTGATGTCATTAAGCATGATACATTGAGCATCAATCAGAGTTGCTTGGAGCATACCACTCACAAAAAAATTCTCTGATTGGAAATTAAGATAGAAATCTTAGCTAAATGAGGGTGTTTCTAGGTCCAGCTGAAGTGACAGGATCTTTTCTTCTCACCTGCTTAGAAAGCCTGGGTAAGGAACATTTACTCTAACTCTAACATACTTGCTTCTGGCAAGAAGCGTTTAAGTGCCCTCACACCAGGCCAGTCACCATAAGGTCATTGTAGGAAGAAAGTCTAGTGTTGTGGAGATGTTAGATGGGAGCACTCAGGAGTAAAGACAGATGCCCCTGGAGGCTGCAATTCTAAACACACTAAGGGACTAACTCCATAGAACTCAACAGGACTTACTTCTGAGTAGATACTGTTAGGATTGTGCTTTTGGTAAGGCTTGACTAGGGATCCTCTGCAACAATATCCATATCAAAGCAGGGTTGGCAACTCCCTGCCTGGAATGCCCTGCCTGCCTTTTAACATGGCTGCTCAGAACTTCTTTACAGACTTGATCCTTGACCGCAGAGAGAGGTCTGAGAAATGAATAGGAGGTAAGAAGATTCTCTACTCTTTCCTGCCTACTCTGTGGGCTACTATAAATTCACTTTGACACCCAACCCAATTCCAGTGAGTAATAACTGACAGAGAGAAAACACACATGGTTTGGACTGGGAACAACAGTAACTGAAGCTACACTTCCTAGTATGTGAATTCTCTTTTACCACTATTGGGCAAACCATCATGCAAATAACAAGATAAATCATCAGTGGGTTGAAGGGGGTTGAGCTGACCACATGCAACCACTGTTGTTGCTTCTATGGATGTAAGGGAGTAAGGTCAAAGGTAAATAAAATGTAAACAGAAAAAGAAAAACAAAAGACAGCGATGATTTTGTAAATGCAATACTATACCAACCACAAGACTCAGCATCCCACAACCAGTCAGGGTTCCTAACCAAAACTAAAAAAATCCTGGCAGCCAGTCAGCCAAGGTCACAGAAACACCATGCAGCACAACCTGGCCCGGGGGCTGCAGTTAGTGCAGAATGCTGTGGCACAATTGCTGGTATGAGTGAGACCCTATCAGCACATAATACCTCTGCTCTGAAATCTGCACTGGTTGCCAATTTGCTACCTGGCCAAAGTTCAAGGTGTGCTTTCCATGTTACGAATTCCGCATAGTATATGTTCTTGTAAGAAATCAATTCTTAAGTGTGGCAGTATCTACACTTTAGAACTCCCTGCCTATTTATATTAGGCAGGAGCTTCATTGTACTCATTTTGGCACCTGCTAAAAACATTTTTGCTTAAGTAAACCTACCCTGGCATGTAGAAGCGATCTTTTTTGATCTGTTTTTAACTCACAGTTGGTTTTATTATTTTGAATGTTTTTAAATACCTGTCTTTAATTGTTTTTGCCAACAATAAACTGCTTTGAGGTTTTTTACAATAAAGTGATATATAAATGTTGTAAATAAAATACATAAATAAATTTTGGAGTCACTGTGGCCCTTGGGTCTCTTTCATCTTTTAGGCACAAAGGAATCTGCCTTATACTGACTCAGGCCATTTGATACCACCTAATTCAGTACTGATGACATAGACTAGCATTGGGTCTCCAGGATTTCAGGCTATAGTCTCTTCCAGAGATTGAATTTTGGACCTTTGCATGCAAAGCGTGTGCCCTACCACTGAGCTACAGTCCTGTTGAAAGAAGTATCTTTTAAAATTGTTCCTTTCAATTTGCTAATGAATGCACAGCATACTAGGGCAGATCCACACCATTCATTAAAAGCACAAGCACATGCAACATACATTTGATGCACATGAATCCCACCACATAATCATGGGAACTGTAGTGTGTTAAGGGTGGTGGGAACTATAACTGTGAGGGAAAACTAAACTTCCCAGGATTCTTTGGGGGAAATCATGTGCTTTAAATGCAAGTTGGACGTATTTAAATGTATTATGTGGATCTGCATTACTTTGCCTGCATATAAATCATTTTAATTAAATTTTAAAATGGAAATCAGCTACAAAGTTTACTGGGTAACCATGGGCTACTCACCATCTCAGCCTAATCTGCCCCTCAGGATGAAAACAACAGAGGGGGACCATGACCACCCCAAGGAAGATGGGCACATTTAAAATGTAGAGGAAATAATAATGTGTAAATAATAAATTATAATTTACAACCATAGTGTGAAATCAGACACATATCAAAACATAGCATGAAGAAATATTTACATAAGCATGAATGTCAAAGATGTTTATTAATTTCACAACCTGTAAAGATATTTATAGTGCAATCCTATGCATGTTTACTCAGAAGCAAGTCCCAATGTATTCAGTGGGGTTACTTAGACAGGGAAGCATGCACTTGTTCCCTGCTCGTTAGCCCTGTGAATTGGTTGCAATTTGCAGGCAAATTAAAAATCTGTTAGCAGGCAAATGTGCGAAAAGTATGTGATCACTAGTATTGTTTTCTTTACCAGCTAGTTAAACTAGGGAACTATGTGTAACAATTCACATCCCATTTTAATCTCATTAAAATATGAAATGTTATTTTGAAAAATGGTTCAGGGTTGTGGTTTTTTGATGGATTAGGACTATCCTCTGTGATGCTTTCATAAATCATATCTGGCATTTGTTTTTATGCATACAATCTCTATATGATTTTAGCCTAAGGCAAAAGTAAATTATTACTTTTATCAGTAATCAGAGCTATAGTACTGTTAGCATGTAATAGCTTTTTGCCAAATTCAGCTCTTGAATCTCACAGCAACATTGTGAGGTATATCATTATTTTCCCCTCACTGGATTGTCACCTTGTAGTAGTGAGTGGGCTTGCGTGTTCCAATGAACCCCATGAGCAATGCCGTCGGGAGTCATGTACTCCCAGGAGGGTCACCCATGGCGGTAAGGTCAAGGGAAGAGGAACCAGACAAAGAACGATTCAAGAAAGTCCTCAACAGCAGAACAGGTGGAGGATAACAATGTGTAAATTACAACAGATGTGAAGGCGGATGAAGGCTGCAGCAGATAAAAGACTCCCAATCATCGTGGTATCCATGCCATTGGATCAAAGCCTTTTCCTGTCAAGATTGCGTGTTGATCATCATGCGCCGATCTCCTCACATAAAACAAATTCACAGGTGTCTTCCAACCAAACCAAACCAAAAGTCCCATGGCGATCGGCGAATGGCGACGGGGCAGGACTTAATCAGGAAGCCCCTAGTCATGGACCGGCACCGAGGCAGTTGAGTAGTTCAGCAGCTATATCCACAACTGAGCAGTCCTATTTCAGGATCCACTCTGCTCACTCCCTATGGGGAGGGAGCTAGAAAAGGTGCCCTAAACATAGTCTGCCTCATCCAGTTGGGGTCACCGCTTAGTGGTCACAAAAGACAATTGAATTTTGGAACATAGAATATACGGACATTGCTGGACAATACAGATAGTGAACGTCCTGAATGCAGGACTGCCATCATCGCGAGGAAGTTGAGACATTTTAATATTGACATAGCAGCACTCCAAGAAACTCGAAGAGCAGGAGAAGGACAACTGAAGGAAGAAAATGGAGGTTATACCTTCTTCTGGAAAGGACTGCCTGAACAAGAACGACGAATACATGGAGTAGGCTTTGCAATTAACAATAATCTTGTGAAGCCCTTGTCAGAAGTTCCTACTGGCATTAATGAACGACTCTCAACTCTCCGGTTAAAACTTGCCAAAAACCAGCAAGTAACTATTCTAAGTGCTTATGCACCAACATTAGATGCTGATGAAGACATCAAGGAAAACTTTTATAACCAGCTGGGCATCATCTCATCAGAGATACCTAAGGAGGATAAAATTATCCTCTTGGGTGATTTCAATGCAAGAGTTGGGTGTGACTTCGATTTATGGCCAAAAACCATTGGGAAAGAAGGAATTGGCAATAGCAACCTGAATGGAATTCTACTTCTGACTAAATGTGCAGAGCATAATCTTGTTATTACAAACACACTCTTTCGTCAGAAAAATAAATTTAAAACATCATGGAAGCACCCTTGGTCAAAACACTGGCACCTCCTGGATTAGGTAATTGTCCGTGCCAGAGATTGTCGTGATGTACTCCTCACTAGGGCCATGATGAGTGCTGATGACTGCTGGACAGATCACCGATTAATTCAATCCACTACGGCCATTAATACTGTTCCTCAATGTAGGCTCCAAGGAAGAAAACCAAGGTGTAAAATGAACATCCATGCCCTTCAAGATCCTATTAAGCAAGCCTGCTTTCAAACAACTCTCAAGAAACATCTACCTACAGAACTCCCTGCAAATGTCGAGGAACACTGGATTAAACTGAAAACATCCATTATTGCAGCATGTGAACAAACTGGTTTGATGAGAATGATAGTGAGATTGAACATATCATCGACAAGAAAAGGAAAGCCTTCCAGATATGGCAGAAAGACATTAACTGTGCTGCTAAGAAAAAAATCTATGCCAGTGCAAAGGCTGAGGTCCAAAGAAGTACTAGAGAACTTAAGAACGCCTGGTGGATAAAGAAAGCAAGAAATCCAGCACTTTGCAGATGCTCACGATGCACGGGGCTCTTTTAATGCCACAAAGACCATCTATGGACCAACAAATTACGGTACAAATCCCTTACGTTCAATGGATGGTAGCAAACTTCTTAAGGATAAAGAGTCTATTGCACTGCGCTGGAAAGAGCATTACCATGACCTCCTTAATCGTAACTCTATCGTGGCTGATGAGGTCTTCTCGCAAATTCCACAACAAACTAGAGACGAGCTTGCAGTATCCCCTAATTTGGATGAAGTCAGTAAAGCCATCAATCAAATGATGAACAACAAAGCTAGTGGACCCGATGGGATTCCTACTGAAGTCTTTAAAGAAGGTGGGCCTGAACTTACACAACTTCATAAGTTCATCTAAAAAATTCGGATGAGGGAGGAGATCCCAGAAGACTTTAGGGACGCCATAATTATCACCCTTTTAAAGAAGGATGATAGAACAGATTGCGGGAACTACTGAGGCATCTCTTTTCTAGCTACCGCAGGTAAAATCCTTGCAAGGATCCTCGCAAATCGCCTCCTGCTGATCTCAGAGGATGTCCTCCCTGAATCTCAAAATGGTTTCCGCCCTTCCAGGGGGACAGTGGACATGATCTTCACTGCATGACAGCTTCAAGAAAAATGCCAGGAGCAGAATCTACCTTTATATATGGTGTTTATTGATCTGACTAAGGCTTTTGACACTATGAATCAAACCGCTCTCTGGACCGTCCTCCTGAAAACTGGATGCCCTGATAAATTTGGGAATATTTTGCGACTCCTTCATGACAACATGATAGCAACAATTTTGGACAACAATGGCTTTCAGAGCGATCCATTCAGAGTCAGATCAGGCATAAAACAGGGATGTGTCATTGCTCCTACCTTATTTGCTATCTTCATTGCTATGATTCTACATCTTATTGGGGGAAACTTCCTACTGGAGTGGAAATCATATATTAACAGATGGAAAGCTTTTTAATCTCAGTAGGCTGAAAGCAGAAAGTAAGGCAATGTAGAACTTCAATATGCCGATGATAATGTAGTCTCTGCACATTCAGAGAAAGATCTTCAAACTATCCTAAATGTCTTCGCAGAAGCATATGGAAAGCTTGGGGTCTCACTTAATATTAAAAAAAATCAAAGTGCTACATCCACAGGTGCAAACTAGTCCCTCTGTAGCACCATCAATCCAGCTTAATGGTGTGACGTTGGAGAACATTGATCACTTCCCCTATCTTGGCAGCCATCTCTCTGTAAAAGCTGACATCGATGCTGAAATTCAACATCGTCTGAGCTCTGCGAGTGCCACATTCTCCCGAATGAAGCGTAGAGTGTTCGAGGATCGGGATATTCTCAGGGAGACCAAAATGCTTATTTACAAAGCCATTGTACTACCGACCTTACTGTATGCCTGTGAAACATGGACCATTTATAAACGCCACTCACAACTTCTTGAAAGATTCCACCAACGCTGCCTCCAGAAAATTCTGCAAATTACTTGGGAAGACAGACGGACTAATGTTAGCATTTTGGAAGAAGCAAAGACTACCAGTATTGAAACAATGATCCTTCAACATCAACTTCGCTGTACCGGTCATGTTGTTCAAATGCCTAATCACCGTCTTCCAAAGCAGCTACTTTACTCTCAACTTAAGGATGGAAAACGGAACATCGGTGGACAGCAAAAGAGGTTTAAAGATGTTCTTAAAGCAAATATAAAAAAATGTAATATGAACATTGACAACTGGGAAGTCTTGGCCCATGAACGTCCCAAATGGAGGTTGGCTATTATCAAAGGTGCTGTGGACTTTGAAGAAGCACAAATACAGGGCAAACGGGACAAACGAGCTAAGTGGAAGGCATGTCAAACAAATCCTCATTACGACCATCTTCCATCTGGAAACCTATGTCCTCACTGTGGGAGACTGTATGGATCCAGAATTGGCCTCCACAGTCACTTACGGACCCACTGTTAAAGACCTTATCTTGGAAGACAACCTTACTCGGCCATGAGTGATCGCCAGTGAATGATGATGAAAGGAATTAAAGTTGAGAGGCAATGGCTGACCTTTCTGACATCATCAATCCAATTCCATGTCTGAAATCCAGCCATCTTTCCTTTCACCCAGTGATGGGCATCAGCATCACTCAGTGCATATGTTTCTTATGAAAATTACATTGTGAATTTCCCTGGTGTGATAGTGGCCACCAGTGCTGTGGACCTCAAAATTAATGAGATGTCGCATAGTTTCTGTGACCAAAACTATGAAAGAATCTGTTACATGGGATTGTCCTCCAGTTTTCAAGGAAGTGTTTGTTTCATCCAGGATCAAGTGAGACCAGACCAGCAGCCTCCCTTATGGCTTAAACTGTGAAAGAACTTGCTGCTGCCTAAGATTACACTGCTGTACTGGATGAAGAACCTTTTCTGAAAGAGTATGCCAAATGGCACTGAGGTGGTACACAGCAGCCATTTCTGATGTTTTTGAATTCTTATGTATTGAGCTGTGTTAATTGGTTATTTAATTGCTTTTTGCTTTATTAATGTGCTATTTTTGATATGATTATATTGATAGAAATGTTGTTTGCTATTATTATTGTGAGCCGCTTTGAGTGCAACTTTTTAATACAAATATTAAAGAAAAAAATCAAATCAAACATATAAGGAGAGTTTTGTTTCATGTTATAGAGTTGGGGTGGGGCTTTACTGCAGAGATTCCAATTCCTGTGGTGAAGCTAGTATCTCAAAACCAGCCGCAAGTAAACGTCTGAACCCGTCCTCCATGCCTTCGTGCAATTCCCCCCAAGGATGCAGAGAAGAAAAGCTCAAATCTGCTGCTTATTATTGCAATTTTTTAACATTATGATAGAAGGACTTTTTTTCTTCTGGGATTCTTTTAAAAGCTGTTAACCGAGGAGAAAACCGGCCTGTGGCACATACAGCAGAGGCTGCGACCCACTTTACAAACTCATGCAAACGATCCACCACTAGCACCAAAGAACAATTGCAAGGCTTTTATGAAATCCCTCCAAAATTAACTGCTTCTTGTTCATTAGAATATTAAAATGCATCAATCAGGTTCTGTAAAACTTATACAGTAAAAAAAAATTACAAGGGCATCTTCTTTTCATGAGGCTGCTCGGAGACGCCTGCTTTGCTGCATGCTTTGCTGTGACTCACAGAAGCTGGAAAATCAAACAAGCGTTTAAATGGGATATTTGCACTCTTGTCTTCTCTGATAAGGATGCCACCTCCCTAAGGAGTTAAGAACGATGTTGCCTCAAAAGCTCCTGGGAGAAGCTGTCTGAGAGAGAGAAATGATCTTATCTGGCAAGAATGCCCCACAACGTTCCCGTCATTGTACTAGAAATGGTTTTAGCTACATACAAACATTCGTGTGTGGAAAGATAATGAGAATCTGGAAAGCAGAAGTAAACCAGCTAAGAGAGCAAGATCGAGGCTGAGAATATGAGCCTCCATTGCAGGTTGCATGTGACATGCGTCCTGGGCGGGGAAGGGGGCAGCGCAGGGTTGAGTTTGCTCTGGGCGCTTGGAGCAAACAACTTCTCGGATGGACTCTGGGGCAATGGATGGAGTTCTGGAACTGCTCCAATTAGGGGAAAGCAGGGCGGGATGGGGTCAGAAAGGGTCCCGCCCCCTTGTGTATCTCCCTTAGCTGCTGCTGGGGTGTGTGTGTTGGGGGGGGTGTTTTAGAAGGCTACAGAGTGGACATGATCTGACAACGCGGAGGTGGGGGCGTCGGGGGGTGGGATTCATGGAGTTCATTAAGAGCCCTCGACTTCCCGCCCCCTCCTTCCATCATTCTAGCACGATCTTCTATTTGTGTGCAAATCTCCCCTTTCCAGAGTCCACGATCTTGCTGATTGTCATGCCAAGGTGGTTCTCTCGAGCCGGGCCAGGGCTCCCACTGCCTGCTTGCTTCCTCCTAGCCTCCGTCTGGCTGTTCTTGCCATTGTCCCAGGCGTGCGGGATCTCCCAATACAAGCCCCATGACCTGGTGGTGGTGCTGCGGACGGATAACTACAGAAGTGTTAGGGATAAATTGAAACCCCCAGTGCTTGTAAAACTATAATTCACTTGTCCTACCTAAACCAGCGTGGGCTTCACGGGAAATAGAACCAAAGTGGCCTTTATTTGACTTTTGATATAAAATGTCGGTTTATTTCCTGGTGACCTGACCCTTACCTACATTCCAGTGGCTCGCATAATAAAAGCCGGTTTAAGCTGGAAACTTCCCTACTATGCATTTCTGTATCACATTTATGCTTATGGCCTTGCTTATTGTTACAAATGAACCTTGCATAGAAATGTCAAACGCTATTCCAATGTCCCACAAACCTTGACTTGTAATACTCCTTTGATATGTAAGCAAAGTAATATCATGTCTGTCTCCAGTTTAGGGGGCGACCGGTTGCAGCTGGGCCTCCCCCTGATAGTTGCCTTTGTCTGTTTCTGCATAGTGCTTATCTCAAGGACATGCGAAGTATGCAGACATAGAGTCTGGGAGATAGTCTTAATGTTTCCACTCTTGTCCTTCCCCCTGTACCCCTTTACCTCCTTTTGTATGCCCCAAAGCTATAACAGTTAGCAATTGCTTCTTTTGTACTTTATGACGTGAACCCGATATTGTAAACTTCGGGGTAAGCCTATATAAACTCTTGGACACCAATAAATGAGGTTCCCATGCTGGCCTGCTTCGGCTTGTAAGTATTGGGTCCCCTTTGCAAAGGTTTTTGTCTCGTGTTACTTGATCTCTGATAGTGGGTTCATTTGCACTCAACTCCGCACTCTTCCCGGGTGTAATAAGCGACTTGGGGTTGACAGGGCGACTTGCATGTTGGGTTTGGACCTAACAGAAGCATCTTCTACTCTCGCAGTGCCTGGGTGATCGAGTTTTATGCCCACTGGTGCCCCAACTGCACCACCTTTGCTCCCACCTGGCGAGCGCTTGCCAAGGACATAAAGGGTAAGCACAAACAGGGTTGATTTCTTGATAAGTTCTACCGGGGCTCAAGAAGACAAAAGTCCAGCAGCGCCCGATCTTTGAACCTTGCCTCACACCGTCTCCAGCCATTGCCTTCCTCTGAGGCTGAGAGACAGTGACTGACCCAAGGTCACCCAGTGAGCTTCGCGACTGTGTGAGGATTTGATCCCTTGTCCTCCAGATTGTAGTCCAAGACCTTAACCACTACACCACACCGGCTCTCTGATGGGTCTCATTTTGTGTACATCACCGTGTGAGGACAGTGGTCTAAAGGCAGGTGTGGGGAACCTTTGGCCCTCCAAATGTTGCTGAACTACAACTCCCATCATCCCTAGCCATTGGCCACGATAGCTGGGGCTGATGGGAGTTGTAGTTCAGGAATGCACAGAGGGCCAAAAGTTCCCCACCCTGCTAAAAGTACTTTAAATAAATAAATAATATGACTATTTGCTGTAGCAACACTTTCTGGGCATGAAATGCGTGTGTCTGTGAATTCAACCCGCCTTGGGTACCTGTTGCTTTAATTGATGCAAAGTAATGTGAGGTGGGCATTGTCTTGTCTGGTGGCAAGCAGATGCTCAAGCAAACCCATAAGGATGAGGAACTCAGTTGCTCAAGGAGAGTAGTCAGGTTAGAGGCACCAGCCTTGCGGGATCAGGTGGAACCTCACTGGTTTCTTGGGTCTCCTGATTCCTGCAGAAACAATTGCAGCAATGTCACCCTCAAGCCATCTGCAGCGGTTGTGCTGCAGAGAAGCGATTAGCAGCTATGCAGCTCCAATAAGCAGTTATCATGGTACAGATCAACACACATGAACCCTGTTTCTAGAGTTTGAAATGTGAGATTCTGAGAACCTTATTTAAGCAAACATAAAAACAGCCTTTCAGATCATGCCAATTGTCCATACAGCCCAGTATTCTGCTTCTTACAATGGTCAAACTCTTGTGCTTCAAGAATTTTTTACAATAGAGCGTACATATAGACTAGACCCTGCTATTTTTTGCTGTTCACTCTCACCGTCTTGCAACTACGGGTTGTATTTAACTAAATCCCATTCAGATTAATGAACCTAAGTTAGTAATGTCTATTAACTTCAGTGGGCCCACTCTGAGTAGGACTAGCATTGAATAACACCCTATAATGCAATGCCATTTCATGATAACCCAGGAGGTCATGATGATAGTGGTGGGGTTCAGGAGCTGGTGGGCTTCCAAGACACACAGGCATGGGTTGGTGGCATGTCAGAAAATATGGAGTAAAAGTCCAAACTTCACCTATGACTTAGAATAGAGTTCCTGAGCACCTTCTTAAGAAAAATGTTCATATGACTTGAGACTCAACCCCCAAACATCTCTGCCACAGTACTTGCAATTACTACTACAGCTCATGGACATCATCACAAGTTGGTAATGCACAGGGTTTCAAACAACTTTGAGGCACACATGCTGTGCACTAATGATGCACAATGAAAATAAAATTAGAGCCATGCATCCAAAAAGATGGGTATTTATTTCAAATCAGTGTGTGAATGTCAGCCTTCTTCACTTCTGCAGATGCTGGTCATGTGCAACTTTCTTCTTTGCTCAGTTTATCTCCCAGGTTTTCTTCTTTTTTAGGGGAAGGGCTGTAGATCAGTGGTTGAACATCTGCTATGCATGCAGAAGGTCCTAGTTCAATCCCTGGAATCTCCAGGTAGGATTGGGAAAGACCCCTGCCTGAAATCCTGGAGAGCTGCTGCCAGTCAGGGTAGACAATACTGAGCTAGATGGGCCAATGATCTAACTCAGCATAAGACAACTTCCTATGTTCTTTTTCTCTCAGATTCTACACTCTGGCCTTTTCTTCCCCTTGTTCTTCTGGGCAACTCCCTCTTTCCACCTCTTTTCTTTGACCGCTGCCATCTCAGCACCCTGCCTCTCGTATTCCTATGTCCCTGGTCATTTTTACTCTTCTTTTCCTAGGCTTTTGAAGTGTACCTGGATTGTGGCAGCTCAGACAATGGTAGCCAGAGACCCTTCAGTTCAACTCTCCGTGACATTAGAGCAGTTCAGCAAATCCCTGCCGGGGTTTTTGTCATTACCACGCAAATTACACTACTGACAATATGTGTCAAATCTGTTGTGTTCTAAACTTTGTATTTTATGGAAAATTAAGCAGCTATCCCCTGTTATCCTTCCCCATCCCTATGAATTCATGTATACCTTTTGTTTTTGACTGGAGACCTACTTTGAAGTTGGGTGTGATAGACTGCGGGGAAATGTCCAATGAGAAAATATGTTCAGACTTTGGAATCACTGGATACCCAACTCTGAAGGTAAAGATTAAGTGAAAACTTTGGGGATGATGGGAAGCAGGGTGTAGTTCAATGAGACCCCTCTGGCTTTTGGAGTGGGGGGAATCTTCTGTTTTAAAAATAGTCTATAACATTGTAATTAAAATGCCTGTTTCATTGTTCAAAGAGTTGGATTTTCCCTCTTTATAAATCTGTACTGTCTTTAAAAACAGATAAAATGTTTATAAAAATCTTGAGTCAAGGTCTTACATTGTAACAATTGTTGAAAAATGGAAATGGACTGCCTTCAAGTCGATCCCGACTTATGGCGACCCTATGAATAGAACTTTCATGATAAGCAGTATTGAGAGGGGTTTACCATTGCCTCCCTCTGAGGCTGAGAGGCAGTGACTGGCCGAAGGTCACCCAGTGAGCTTCATGGGTGTGTAGGGATTCGAACCCTCATATCCCAGGTCATAGTCCATCATATTTTTAAAATATCTCAACACATTTCCTCTAATATTTTCATTGGGGTTAGTTCTTTTACAAATACCTCATGAAGCTATGCCAACATGCCAATGATGCATTCTGAATTGATTTTTCTGTCTTCCTGTAACAGTTTACAATATGTAAATCTATTCATTAATACATCCACAGCTTCCAGTGCTGTGCCATTCATTTATTGCAGGTAACCTTTTGCTGCCCTCTGGAGACTCATTTACTGGCAACGGTAGCATAGGCTCCCACTATTCCTTGTGATTTCAACGTCCCTTACTCTTAAGATTCTTGCTTATTTCTCTCTCCTCTTGCTGTTGCATCTTTTTCCCAGGGACCATTGGGGCTAGGTCCAGGAAATGTGAGCTCTGTATGCACTAGCCCCATATGGTAAAGCCACCAGAATGACATTTTGAACACCTTCCTGGGCAGTGAAGGATCCTGAACTAGTCCTGTCCACACAGGCTGGCCTATAAGAGGCTTTCTGTTAGCAACTGTTGGCAGCAGGAAGTTCTTGTAGCTGCCTCTGCTACCTGCCCTTTGCTTGCTCACCCAGCTGCTGCCTGCCTTCTGCCTGTCTGATGGACCAGAATGCTGAGGAATGAAAGAAGAAGCCAGAAAGTTTATATACAGATGATGGAAGAAAGGGGGAGGGGATCTGGTTTTTCCAGGTGGATCCAGTGCTGTTGTCAATACTGCCAAGAGGGAAATGCTAAATAAGCAAGGGCTGCTGCTTCAGGCTGCTACTGTTGGTAATTTCTCTTTGCTACCTGGGCAAATGAGTGAGCGGCAATGGTGCTCCTTCCAGCATCTGATCAACTACCTGTATCTCTGGCAGCAGTGCCTACTCCCAGCAGCTGTTGTTGTCTGCCTGTTTAGTAGTTCGTCAAGGAAGAAGAGATGGTGGTAATGGTGGTGTTGGGGCCCTTCTTGGCAACCCTTGACAGCTGCCGTACAAGACCATCCCTGACGCTGGTCCTATACATCCCGTATAGATAAGGTCTCCAGGTTACCACCTGGAGATCACAGCTATTGTGTTTACACTGTAATATTCAGTAATACCAAAGAGAAAGAAATATAAGAGAGGAAGAAAATGAGATTGTCTGGGTAAAACAATGACAAATCCAGTTTCAGTTGTCGCCAGCAGAAGGAGAATCCTGGCTGTCTGAAGGAGGCAGCAGTGAGACCACTCCTGAAAAAGTCTTCCCTGGACCCAGAGAATTTCAGCAGCTACAGACCAGTGGCAAATGTTCCATTTTTGGGCAAGATCTTGGAACGAGTGGTTGCTGACCAGCTCCAGGCGCTATTGGATGAAACCGATTATCTAGATCCATTTCAATCGGGTTTCAGGCCCGGCTTTGGCACTGAGACGGCCTTGGTCGCCCTGTTTGATGATCTATGTCGGGAGAGAGACAGAGGGAGTGTAATTCTGTTGATTCTACTTGATCTCTCAGCGGCTTTTGATACCATCGACCATGGTATCCTTCTGGAGAGGCTTGCGGAGTTGGGAGTTGGAGGCACTGCGTGGCAGTGGTTCCACTCCTACTTGGCGGGCCGTCTCCAGAAGATAGTGCTTGGGGAACACTGCTCGACGCCGTGGGTACTCCAATGTGGGGTCCCGCAGGGCTCGGTTTTGTCTCCCATGCTTTTCAACATCTATATGAAGCCGTTGGGTGCGATCATCAGGAGTTTTGGAGTGCGTTGTCACCAGTACGCTGATGACACGCAACTCTACTTCTCCTTTTCATCTTCTGCAGGTGAGGCGGTCGATGTGCTAAACCGTTGCCTGGACGCGACAATGGATTGGATGAGAACTAACAAACTGAGACTCAATCCTCATAAGACTGAGATGCTGTTGGTGGATGGATTTTCCAATCAGGTGGTGGATACATATCCTGTCCTGGATGGGGTTACACTCCCCCAGAAGAAACAGGTTCGTAGTCTGGGAGTCGTTCTAGACTCTTCCCTGTCACTCGAGGCTCATGTAGCCGTGGTGGCACGGAATGCGTTCTACCAACTTCAATTGGTAGCCCAGCTACGTCCCTATCTGAGTAGGGTGGACCTTACATCAGTAGTACATGCTCTGGTAACCTCACATTTGGATTACTGTAATGCGCTCTACGTAGGGCTACCTCTGAAGACGGTTCGGAAGCTACAGCTGGTGCAAAATGCGGCGGCCAGACTACTAACAAGAACGAAGCGGTCTGACCATATAACACCTGTCTTGGCCCACTTGCACTGGCTCCCAATATGCTTCCGGGCCAAATTCAAAGTGTTGGTATTAACCTATAAAGCCTTATACGGCGCGGGACCTCGATATCTGTCGGAACGCCTCTCCCGCTATGAACCGGCTCGTACACTACGGTCTGCTACGAAGGCCCTCCTCCGGGTTCCGACTCATAGGGAGGCCTGGAGGGCGGTGACAAGATCAAGGGCCTTCTCAGTGGTGGCCCTCGAACTGTGGAATAGTCTCCCTGAGGAGGTCCGCCTGGCGCCGACACTGTCATCCTTTCGGCGCCAGGTTAAAACCTTCCTTTATTCCCAGGCATTTTAATTTTAATTTCTGTTAATGTATTGTAATGTCTGAAACTTGATTCTGAGCCTTTGCTGTTTTAGACTGTGATATTTGATTTTAGACTGTGATGTTTTTTGTACCATACTGTATTTTATTGTATCTATGTTCACTGCCCAGAGAGCTATTGCTAGTCGGGCGGTATATAAGTTTAATAAATAAATAAATAAATAAATAAAATCCAGAAGAACCACAATGTTCAAGAACAACTTCATTCTATTTGCCAGCACCAGAACTATTAAAGAGATATATGCAGTCTGTGGCTTGCAACCTGCCAACCCTTGCGCTGGAGCAAATTGATGCCTATCCTATGTATTGCTGCAGCAGGCTTGCAAAGGTGACATTTAAAAGCAGAACCTGACTTACTGGTTGTTTCCTTTCAGTTTTTCAAGCCGTTCTCCACGCATGTTGGTGATGGCATAAAGATCAACAGTATGTATCATGAAATCAATTCTTATCTAAGTTAATTTTCTGTCTAAATCTAGAGCTCTCACTGCCAAGGTGATTGTTGGAGGTTAATTTGCTAGGCTAGAGAGAGACCTGAGCTTGCTCTCTCCTCAGATTCTCCTCCCAGATGAATCAGAGGTCATATGGAAGTATTATAGAGCCAAGGTTGTCAAAGCTGGAGAGTGGTTATTATGCAGTGGGGATTGCTAGGACAGACACAATCTCTCTGATTTTACTCACTTTTTATCTTTTGTGGTATTTCTTATTTGGTCAGCAGTTAATAGCCTTCCCCTCTGCTCACAATCAGCAGCTTGGAGTTAATTCACACTCTTATTTTAGAACACATTAGCAAATTGGCAATTCGTACACAATGGACAAAAACATTATGTATTATGATGGGCTATGGGAAAACATGTTCTGGCCTTGAAGACAAAATGTAAATTGGTTTCGTGTTGTGTGTGTTAGAGTCAAAATCTGCACATGCAGACTGCAGTCTTATACCCACAGACGAGCTAAAGTTGGAGTGATTCACTGACTATTTCAGGGATGATTTTAAAAAATATATAAATCTAGCACTATCTCAGATTTTCTGTTCTGATGCCACTTTAAAACGTGGCATAAAACATAGTATTCAGCTTGGGGTTTTTTAAGATGCTGCTCTCTAGGTTTTTTTTTAATTGGCGTGAACTGTAATTTTTATTGATACTTTTACTTGTTTAATGGATTTGTTGTTTTAAAATAAGTTTTATTGTTCTTTGCCCTGAGATTTAGAGATGAAGGGGAGGGGTATAAATATTTTAAATAAATGAAGGTTTAAAAAGAGGAGGGGAGCTTACATTCAAAATGTCTGAGAAGCTCTGCCCTATAATGATCCTCAGGAGTCAGTTATGGTTGGCAAGTTGTCTTTGTCAACACATAGCCGCTGTTTGATGATGGTGGTGTTTGGGTCGGACAATGCACAATGGCTGACCTGGCAGTTATTGTCTGCTTTTATTCCCATGCAGGGACTGGGGATGACCCTCAGAGCCTTAAGGAATCCATAATCACCTTGGCAGAGAGACATGAAAAGATGTGGTGGTCCCGCGACTCCCCACCACTGGTGCCAGGTAAGAAGAGAAAAATACAAAATGGGACATATAGTAGGGCCCCGCTTATATGGCGGGTTAGGGATCAGGCCCCCGCCGTAAAGTGGAAATCGCCGTAAAGCGGAACCCATTTACTATAATGGGTCGAGTTGCGCGAAAATGCCGCAAAACGGCAAAATCGGCTTTAAAATGGGGAATTTCCCCGATTGAAAGCCGTGCATCAGTGGAAAGCAGAACGCCGGAAAGCGGGGCCCTACTGTATCATTTTAGGCATGGGTATGCATGCAGACATTTCTCAACATATTTTCTCACAAAATAAGTTCAGAAGTCAGGCATTTAGTATTGTCAGTCCCATGCTGGAGAACACTTTTCCAGCACAGATGCAGCAAGCATCCTCACTATTGACTTTAAGGCATCTCTTGAAGACTTTTTTTTAAAAAAAATGCCAGTAGGTTTATGCAGTTGTGTAAATTTCTTGATTAGCCAATCATTTTAATGACTTTGTTTTGTTTTATGGTGTTTTATGTTGCATATATTGTACAGTGTGTTGGTATTTTACATGAAGTGGCAGTGTATACGTACTTTTACAAAGAAAGAAAGAAAATGCACATTTGAAATGCATTTTTACTCTTTAATCTCCCACAGGGCCACATGTTGATGTGCCAAATCCAGTTATGTTGAGGGATAAGTGAGGTTGATTTATGCACAGGAATAAATGCAGAGCAAGCCAGTATTTGCTTGAACGGAATGTTCATATGGTTCTTTAAAAAATGTTTAATATGTGATTCTTTTTGTCATTTACAGTATGGCAGACTCTGTTGGATCCCTGCAGGGAGAAAATGTGGCGCTGATATTCGAGGAGGAGGACTCCTTTTCGGGCAGAGAGGTGATTCTTAATTGATTGACTAAAACAGGGGTGGACGGAGTCAAGGTAATGGTAGATCTCTAAGTGATTTGCAGAAGATCAGCCAAGATTTTTGACTCCTGAGTCCCGGCTGTTTAACAATAGCAGCAGCAAAATGATCCCCCCTCACCCATGTACTACTGAAATGAAGAAAGATTGGAGATACAGGAAGTGATTATTTGTGTGTGTAAAATGACTCTGAGGTCTGTTTAGTTCTGATACTCAAAATCCTGAACTCAGAATCCTTTATTTCCTATTGGTTCTCAAGGATTTTGTGAAAAACAAAGTAGACCACATTCCTGAAGTCTGTCCACCCCTGGATTAATATACGTATTATACAAGGCTTACAATTACACCAGGCTGGCCAATGAATCCTCTTGCTTTTGTGTGTGTATGTGTGACTTTTGTCCCTCCCAGGTTTCTCTGCCTCTTGGTGGAGAAACTGTCAGAGCTCTCACATGGTGGAGCCGTTCTTGCATGGAGAATGTAACATGTATCACAGTCTTGTTGGTAAGCCCCAAAGCAGCCCCACATCCATGGTATTTCTCTGACAAGATAAACATTCGTATTTTCCATTGTGATGCTCTTTCAATCCTCTCACCATTAAAGGAAAATGATGCGGCAAACTCATTTTTGCATGAAAGCTTCATCACATTTTAAAAGTATGAATTGTGTCTAAGCCCTCATTCAGACATTCTTCAGATGTTTCTCCTCTGGTTTATGCAGTTTGGAGGAATCGAGAGATTAATGACCATTAACATTCCAAGCAGTCAGGGTTGTATTCAATGTAGCACTAAGTTAGTAGTTCTGTCAGCACAAGGATTTCTGCTTGCGCAATGGAACTTCCCCCCTCCTCTCCCTTTGCGGCCCCTAAATCTGTTCTAGGGGTCTCCCAACCCTCCAGAGCAGATTTAGGGAGGGTGTGGGGCACAAGTGAGGAGAGGGGAGAAAGTCTTGTTGCAGTAGCGGTAATCCTTGAGCTGATGGGATGGGTTAGTAGAATGCCACCCTCAGTGGGCCAAGAGTTACTATTTTGCCATTGCCTACTTGGGCTCCCTCAGGGAAGGAAAAAAGAGAAGAAGATCTCTCTCTCTCTCTGTCTCTCTCTCTCTCTATCTGTCAGTCACACACACACAACCTTGAGATTGTGTCTGTACTTGTAAAGAAGCTGTCTGGTGTTCACTTTGTGTTTCTCAGAGTAGTGCTGTCTGTAAAGAACAGATCACTAAGACTGCTGAAGTCTAGAGGTGCAGCAGAGATGGCCTGCTCCTAGGGCATTAGTTCCAATAAATGTTCTGTTTGGGCAAGATATGAATGTCCAGCAGAACTAGCACACATGCCACTGGCCTTTTGCGAAAGTGTCTGGTACAGTAAACAAAGGAAGATACGCATGTTGTATAGCCCTGTAAATAAGTGACCAGCATGAGTAACCCAGAAGTACCCTGCACTCATATTGATCATCAGAGAAGATCATCTGTAGGAGCGCTGTTAGTTGTCCCTCATATTACAGAGGCCTGCCTGGCCCAAACTAGAAGTTGAGCATTTATTGTCTGTCCAATGCTGTGGAACACTCTTCCAGCATAGACTCTGGGCATCCATGTTTTTGACTTTCAGGCATCTCTTGATTTTTATTTTTTTTTATTTTTTTTGCCAACAGGCCTTTTTATCTGTTTAATTTTTAATTTTTTGATTAGCTACTCACCATAATGATTATATCTGTGTTATAATTTTTTTAAATAAAAATTGTTCACTGCCTTGATGTTTTATGATATGTCGGTACATAAATACTTTTACTAACATATGCTTTTATTATATTTTATTTATTATTTGATTTATATTCCGCCCTTCTTCCCAGCAGGAGCCCAAGGCAGCAAATAAAAGCACTAAAAACACTTTAAAACACCATAAAAACAGACCTTAAAATACATTAAAACAAAACAACTTTAAAAACCTTTTTTTAAAAGCTTTGAAGACATCTTTTAAAAAGGGTTTAAAAATATATTGTTAAAAAAAAATATTAAAAAGCAATACCAACATAGACGTAGACTATATATCCTTTTATATATTTTATATATATGTAATATATACTTTTACTAAGTTTACTAATAACGAGTTGTAGGATTAAACTGCCTTCAATTTAAATGAAAAGTTAAAATGAAATGGACTGCCTTCAAGTCGATCCCGACTTGTGGCGACCCTACGAAGAGGGATTTCATGGTAAGCGGTATTCAGAGGGGGTTTACCATTGCCGCCATCTGAGGCTAGTCCTCCCCAGCTGGCTAGGGGCTGCTCAGCTTGCTACAGCTACACAATCCAGCCCCTTCCTTGTCTGCAACTGCCAGCTGGGGGGCAACTGGGCTTCTTAGGACTATGCAGCTGGCCCACAGCTGCACAGGTGGCAGGGCACATAACCCCTCAGCCACTCACTGTGGGGGTGATCTTTAGTTGGCCTTTGACACCCAAGAGACATGAGCAGCATTTGAACTCACAGACTCTGGACTCCCAGTCAGGCTCTCCTCTCCACTGTGCTATACCAGCTAAATGAGAAGTTAAGACGCTTCAGAAAAAATTCATTTTACAAATTACACTTTGGTACCATGCACCAAAGGAAAAAATGGCAACCTTAACTTCTGCGCACAATGCCTACCTTAACTTCTCCACAATGTAAGCCGGGGTGGGGGATCTTTTTGGCTTCACCAGCCATATCCTTGTAAGGATCAGCATTGCTGGCCAAATCTGACAGGTGGGCAAGGCTTCCCACCTGTCAGTCATATATCATCACTATGACATCACATGATTGGCAGATGGGTGGGGCCATTGTGCTTCCCTTAAGTCTCCGCAATCCCCTTGCAGAGGTGCAATTCCCAGAGTTTCCTGGGAAGAAGGGTTGACTGTTAAACCACTGTTAAGAACTGTAGCTCTGTGAGGGGAATAGGCGTTTTCTAATAACTCTCAGCACCCTTAACAAACTACACTTCCCAAGGGGGTTGGACCTGATGGCCTTATAGGCCCCTTCCAACTCTACTATTCTATGATTCTGTGGAGCAAGCCAAGACTGTTTAAAGTGGCAGATGGGGACTAATACTCTATTGAGATACATTAGAGGTGATCTGATTGCTTGGCAGATAAACCTTCTATTTTGGGCACCATATGGATGTCCAGCAGAACAAACATGCCATTTCATTGCTCTTCTGGGAAGGGGTCTAGTAGAGTAAACAGAGGCAGAATAAATATATTACTGTGCACCTCTGTAAATAAGTCACCTTAGACCAACCTTCTTCAGCCTTGGATCCACAGGTGTTGTTGGACTACAGCTCTCACTATCCTTGACTATTGGCTAAGTTGGCCTGAAGACCCAAGGTTAAAGAACTCTGATCTAGATTATGATTGGTTGCCAGTTCATTTCCGGGCTCAGTTCAAGGTGCTCACGTTAGTGTTTCAAACCCTAAACGACTTAGGTCCCAAATAGTAGTGCAGTGGCAAATCCAGAAGTGCAGGGTCCCTTCATGATAGACCTGCTGTGCCCCCTCACAGCCATGCCACCTCACTCGCTGGGTTGCTTGCTGCTATCTCCACACTCCTCAGTCCTTCCCAGGCTCGTCATGGGCATAGCAGAACGTTGGTGGAGCAGCGAGATGGCAGGGGCGGAGGAGGACTTTGAATGGACCGACACTTCCCATGTTGAGCCATCAGGCGTGCAAAACTCTGAGAACTCTCTTCTTCTGGACAGTGACAGTTCTGCCTCTGAAGCTCCGGTTGCCCACGAGGAGGCCCAGTCCAGTCGGGTAGTTGCCATCCTGCCTGAAGTGCCTCCTCCCCAGTGCATCGCACCGCCCACTGACGAGGAGGGTCCTGCTGAGGCAGAACAGCTGCCCTCGCCTCGCTCATGGAGGCACCAGCACCGTCAAGAACCATGCGCGAACAGCTCCCCTGAGGCGGAGCTCTTGGGTGTGTGCACGCTCCCAGCAGTGACACTCAGTTCACACAAGTAGGGTGCCCGCCCAACCTTACTTAAGCCAGGTGAAGGGGCGAGACTAGTTGCTGTGACAACTTCTTAATGCAGTGTAGTAATGATGCTGAATCCTGTGTAACCTGTAAGCTGATTCATGAAGCGCTCTGAACCAAAATATCTCAATAAACTTATTAAAGAACAGCTCCTCATTTGTGACTGACTCCAGGGTGTTCGGGCAGGACAAAAGGGGAGTGTGTTAGCTACTGAGAAGAATCTCAGTGGCTCACTCACTTCCTCTCACTGTGATTGGCTTCAATCAGCAGAAAAGGATAAGGAAGAATGTTAGATTGTTCTCCTCAATGGCTAACACACTCCCTTTTCATGTTGATTGGCTCACAGGATGCTGGAGACATAGGGATCTGCTGAGACCCTGCTCCCAAAAAAGTAAGGGGTTTAAGACCCCCCAAGACTCTGGACAACTACACCTCTGGTCCCAAATATCTGAAAGACCTCCTCCTTCCCTACAAACCCTCTCAGGTATTGAGATCAGCAGAGGGGACCCTTTTGGTAGTTCCTTCCTCAGAAGCTCGGGGGGTGGCCCAGGAGAGGGCATTCTCTGTGGCAGCCTCATAGCTGTCGAACTCCCTCCCCACTGAGGTGCGTCTGGCAACGTCATTGTACAACTTTTGGTGAATGCTGAAGAGACACCTCTTTGCCTGAGCCTTCCAACACCTGAGATGTATTTTTTAGGACCCACCCTATTTTCTGTGATGTTGTTTAGGTTATTTTTAACTTTTAATTATGTTTTAAATTTAATGTAACCCACCCTGGGACTTCTGGATGATTAATAAACAAACAAACAATTTGAGACATATTTGCACCATCTTTAAAAGCCACCACACCATGAAAGTTGACAAAACACCTCAGGAGGTTTCCTGGTTAGCAAGACTGATTTCTAAATGCCTTACTTGTTACACTGAACAGGTAAGTTTTGCAAACTGGCTAAATAATGATGTTAAGGCTTTGGCCCAATTTCCTATATCCTACTGTAACTAAACAAAGTACATGTCACTAAAAGAAACATTCTTCTTCACCTGTATATCACTGCTTCTTTCTTCTGCTGTCTTTTCTGGGTTGAATTAGGTTGTAAGCCCATCAGCATGAGCTTCATGATTGTCCTGAAAAGATGGTCCATTCAAGCATTCCTGTTGAGCGCTTGAAACTCTTGGTGGACTCTATGAACATTTCAAAGGAGAATTTGAAGGGAGCACTCCCTTCACTTGCTGCTATCCCTTCCCTAAGGGGAAAAAACCCTCATATTGGAGAAGAGGGGTTGATGCAGCAGGGGGCAGAAAGCTTCCTCAAACACAGGAGAGGCTGTGGGTGTCCACAGGAGGAGGGCAGGCCCTCCCTCAATGAACCATAATTCCTAGATTCATAGCTTTCATTTACAAAAACCCAGTAAGTTTCTAGCATTTGTGGAACCTGAGATATGAGGCAAAATATACAAGATGCTGTTCTCACTTTTTGAGAGAAATGAGCATGCTTCCGCCTCAGTGTTTATACCTCCCCCCCTCAAAAAAAATTCTGCAGATGCCCATGCTCGGTCACCAGCATCATTTTCTACCGGATATCATGGAGGCTGTTGTTGCTTTACAATAAGCAAGGAGCAAGAGTCTCCTCCTAGAGGATTCTGCCAATATAATTTTCCATCTGGGATCATGAAAATTGTCATTTAACCAGGACATTAAAGGAGGAGAGGTAGGTCAGGGTTTTTTTTGTGTATGTGGCATATGACTCTAAAAGGGCAACTCTATTAATACACTGTAACTAATGCAATATGCACCTCTGATCTTTGGTAATATTGGACATGGTCCAGTTTGAAAACATTACTGTGAGGAGAGTCCTGAAGGGCAATGCGGAGCTCGTGAGTAGATGCAATGTCACAACCTTCCCTTCTGGCTTCCTGCTTTTAAACAAAGACTCTTGCAAACCCATCCCTCTGTAAGTTGCTGCTGCTATCAGTTGTCTACTGACTTACATTAGCTGTTTTTGCATAGCCATGTTTTAGTGGGTATATATGATTTGCAATCTATATTCCTTGAAAGCCCCACTACACAAGTACTTATTTCTTCCAATTAAGCAGCCTAGGAACTGAGGCTCTGTGATGATAACTAATGAAAGGCAAAACCAGCAAAATCTACATGGAGCCTACCAAGCACATATTGCTGTGAAGTCTTCATTTTACTGGGGCTTGGATAGCATCACTATGCAAACTACATAGAAACAATTGTGGTTGTGCTTTGTGGATTGCACATTTTGATTCTGAGTATAGTCCTAAACGAAAAGATCCTGAATTCTGTCGTTTGAATAAGACGTCATGAAGAATTTTGAAAATACACTAAAGGTGCTCATGATCCAAATTTTGTTCCAGATGCTGGATTCCATGTAAAATTGTAATCTGACAGGATCCCTTCTCACTTTATAATTCTGAACTATTCATTTTTTTAGACAATTAATGGTAAAGCTCATTCTAGGATCAGATTTGGCCTTCCTTGAGACAAGATCTGAAATGTTTTTGACAGTGGTACAGAAGAGATGCATAAGTTCATGTTGATGCTGTAAAACTGAGTGGTCAGTGCAGCTTGAATACCTTGTTATGTATGCTAATCATTTTTTCCTGACATCTGAAGAATTGAAGGGGCTGCATGGAATGGTTAGAGCAGGGGGAGCCCACATGGTGCCCTCCAGATTGCATTGGACTCCACTCCCATCAGCCTCAGCCAGCATGGCCAATGATCAGGTTTGATAGGCGTTGTGGTGAAGGGTATCAGATAGGCAACCCCGGGGTTAGAATGGTAAAACTGCCCACTGTCTCAGGGAGGCATCCCTCATTTTTTACTTCAATTTAGGGATGGGGAGAAATTCAATTCAATTCACATCTAAAACCAAATCCATCAAATGTGCACTTTCCAAAAGAATATGAGAACCAACACAGCCATCCTTCAAAATTTGCACTCATCTGAATTTTGTGATGCAGTTCTACCAGTGTTTTAAAAATGCATACATTACGGGAAAATGTGCATAAAAACGAATAGATCACTGAAAATAACACACTAAAATGCACTATATTAAGAGAAATTGCTTGCAAAAATGTGTGCATTAGTCAAAATGCATACAAAATGTGTGCATTATGAGAAATTCACACTGAAATGCTAAGGAATGTTCATGGGGATTTTTTAAAAACCAAAATCCACAAATTGCTGCAGAAATGTGGAGGACTTCATTTAAAATTAAAGGAGAAACTAAGAGAATTGAAAATTGACAGATCCTTCCATCCCTACTTCCGTTACAGGGAAAACATCTTAAGACCCCTTTATACAGGCTTCCTGCAAACACTACCTGAGGTAATCAGAGAAACCTTCTTTGAGGATCCTGAGCCACCAAGGGCAGAACCAAAGACTATCCCTGCCTTCTGGGAGGCAGCAGACAGGTGAGAAGCAAGAGCCATTTTGGCAGCTCCCCTTTCTGTTGCTATTCTGTTTCACTGCATTCATGTAGACTGGCCATCCTCAACCCAACACTTGGTAAGGTTAAGTAGCTGACCGAGCACAACTTTGGGAGGAGGAGTGAAGAAGTCCCTTTCTGATGAAAGATGAATGGGGAGACAAGGTGCTTTAGACAAACAGCTTATCACTGTTCCTGAACTGAACCACTTCAGAGTATGTGTGTGGGAATGTAGGACTGAATGCACCCCCATCTAATTTTTTTTTAAATCCCTTCATATAGAAAACTAGAATTCGGGGAGAAGGTTCTAGTTTTGCCTTCTCTCTGATGTACTTATATTCTATGTGTGGGAATTATGATACATGTAGGAGCAGTCAGCCCTTCCCCCCACCCAGTTTTCTGAAGTTGGAGAGTCCAGGACTAGTTTTACCAGCATGAGCTGTTTATTTAAAGTACCTCAATCAGAAGGATCTTTTTCAGGGTGGTGGAAGCCAAAGGAAGAGTTAGAATGGCTTTTGATCATCACTTTGAAGTAGCATCCAAGCTGTTTAGAAGCCATGTTGGATCCTCTGGTGGATCAGTCTGGCAAAAACTACAGCTTCAGAATAAGGTCATCCACAGCCAAAGTGCTCTGTTCATTGGGTACCTTGCTATCTAGCTTCCTGATGCAATGAATGGGATTGCTGACTTTTTTTTCCATGGTGTGTAATTTTAAAGAAATCTAAAGAAAACAAATAAATATTAGCTATCAAGGTGCCACAAAACACACTTGCTGTTACTTTTCCTACATCAGACTAGCACATGGCCTGGGACTTGGCAAAGACTACGGATGGCTCTATAAATCCATGATCAGTCTGTTTTAGTGGAAGTTCACTTTGAGTAATGGAGAAAGACAGGTCATGGTCCTGTGAATTGTCAGGTTCTGTGGACACAGCTGCTTCTAGCTTCACACACAGCCTTATTGCCACTGAGTTGACCCCTTGTGGGGGCAGATAGTGCCAAAGAAGAACAATAAAGCAATCATAATGCCAAAATACAATTTAAATAACATCCCAGCAGAATATAAAGATCAAGTAAGGAACAGATTTGAGGCTTTAAACCTATTAACATAACCATCATCCAAGTCTACACTCCAATGGCATGCAGAAGAAGAAGAATTGGAGAGATCTTACGGAGAAGCATACGAAGAAATTGATCACACACCAAACAAGATGTGCTGATAATCATGGGAGACTGGAATGCAAAAGTAGGGAACAAAGAAAAACTAGGAATTGTGGGGAAATTGGGCTTAGGAGACAGAAATGAAGCAGGAGAAACATTGAATGTGAAGCCAATAATTTGTTTATGCGAACACATTTTTTGAGCAACCAAAAAGTCAACTGTACACATGGACATCACCAAATGGTCAATAGGAATCAAATTGATTATATAATTGGTAGCAGAAGATGGAGAAGTTCTATACTTTCTGCAAAAACAGGACCAGGAGCAGACTGCGGTACAGGTCATGAACTGGTCATATCAAAAATCAGAGTAAAGCTAAAGAACAACTACAAAGCAATCATAATGCCAAAATACAATTTAAATAACATCCCCAAAGAATATAAAGATCAAATAAGGAACAGGTTTGAGGCTTTAAATTTAGTTGACATAGAACCAGAAGAACTCTGGAATGAAGTCAGAGATATTATCAGGGAAGAATGCAAAAAGACAATACCTCTACTTAAAAAGGGAGAAAGACCTCAATGGATGACTGAGAAAACTCTTAAAATAGTTAAAGAAAGAAGGAAAGCAAAAGCAAAAGGAGATAGAAACACAGTTAGAACCCTAAACGCAATTATATAGCAACTAGTACGTAGGGACAAAGAGAACTATTGCAACAGATACTGTATAGAAATAGAAGAGGATAATAAAAAAGTAGAACAAGAGCCCTATTCCAAAAGATTAGAGAAATGAAAGGGAAATTTAAACCAAGAGTAGGGATATTGAATAATCAACAGGGGAACTCACTGACTGACCGAGATAAAATAGAAGGAAGATGGAAGCAATACACCAAAGAACTCTATAAAAGAGATGCAAGGATGACAGATTCATTCATGGAGGAACCATACGATGGAAAAACCAAAAATTTTAGAATGTGAGGTAAAGGCTGCTCTTAAAATACTTGACAGAAATAAATTACCAGGAATAGATGGCATACCAATAGAGTTGCTACAAGTTACTGAGACTGAATCTGTCCAAATTTTGACAAACATCTGTCAACAAATATGGGAAAATAAAACAATGGTCCACAGACTGGAAGCGTTTAGTATACATCCCAATTCCAAAGAAAGGCGATCCCAGGGAATGCAGTAATGATCGAACTATTGCCTTAATATCCCATGCAAGTAAAGTAATGCTCAAGATTCTACAACAAAGGCTCTTACCATATATGGAGCGAGAAATGCCAGATGTCCAAGCGGGATTTAGAAAGGGACCAGAGATCATATTGCAAACATACGTTGGATAATGGAACGGAGCAAGGAATTTCAGAAGAAAATCACTCTGTGCTTTATAGATTACAGCAAAGCCTTTGATTGTGTAGATCATGAAAAACTATGGAATGCATTAAAAGAAGTGGGGGTGCCACAGCATCTGATTGTTCTGATGCACAACCTATACTCTGGACAAGAGGCTACTTACCCATCGGAAAGGGTGTGAGACAGGGGTGTATTTTATCACCCTATTTGTTTAATCTACATGCAGAACATATACGGAAAGCGGGATTGGACCAAGATGAAGAAGGTGTGCAAACTGGAGGGAGAAATATCAATAATTTAAGATATGCAGACAATACCATACTACTAGCAGAAACCAGTAATGATTTGAAATGAATGCTGATGAAAGTTAAAGAGGAAAGCACAAAAGCAGGACTACAGCTGAACGTCAAAACGACTAAAGTAATGACAACAGAAGATTTATGTAACTTTACTGTTGACAATGAGGACATTGAACTTGTCAAGGCTTATCAATACCTTGGCACAGTCATTAACCAAAATGGAGACAATAGTCAAGAAATCAGAAGAAGGCTAGGACTGGGTAGGGCAGCTGTGAGAGAACTAGATAAGGTCCTCAAATGCAAAGATGTATCACTGAACACCAGAGTCAGGATCATTCAGACCATGGTATTCCAGATCTCTATGTATGGATGTGAAAGTTGGACAGTGAAAAGGTGGATAAGAGAAAAATCAACTCATTTGAAATGTGGTGTTGGAGGAGAGTTTTGCGGATACCATGGACTGCAAAAAAGACAAATAATTGGGTGTTAGAACAAATTAAACCAGAACTATCACTAGAAGCTAAAATGATGAACCTGAGGTTATCATACTTTGGACACATCATGAGAAGACATGATTCACTAGAAAAGAGAATAATGCTGGGAAAAACAGCAGGGAGTAGAGAAAGAGGAAGGCCAAACAAGAGATGGATTGATTCCATAAAGGAAGCCACAGACCTGAACTTACAAAATCTGAACAGGGTGGTTCATGACAGATGCTGTTGGAGGTTCGCCATAGGGTCGCCGTAAGTCGTAGTCGACTTGGAGGCACATAACAACAAAGGAAAGGGGAGGGCAGCTGTGAGAGACCTAGGAAAGGTCCTCAAATGCAAAGATACAACACTGAATGCTAAAGTTAGGATCATTCAGACCATGGTATTCCCAATCTCTATGTATGGATGTGAAAGTTGGGGGTGGGAAAAGGTGGATGTCATTCAATATAACAAGCGGTTGGAGGGAGGTGCCCAGAATGACAAAACAAAAAGATAAAAAGTCACAATTTTATTCCGTTTATGCAATTACCTCTTAAAGTAAGAATTGGAGAGCATATAAGTAACATCAGATGCAAGAGGAGAAGTGCGCCACTAGTAAATCATTTTTTGGATTTTAACCATACAAAGATTTTCAGTTTTGGGGCTTAGAAAAAATACGTGGACTTAATTCGAATACACTTCTGAGGAGAGAAATTGCATGGATTCTAAAATTAGACACTCTTTCTCCAGGTGGACTGAATGAAGACTTGGATTTTCTTTCCTTGTTATAAATATATAGAATTGGAATAACATCATTAAGATAAGGGTGACTGCGATTATCCATCTAATCTGATCTCTAACTGAGATCATTTGGCATATACTAAAGTTCACTCTGTGAATCTATATGCAATTACAACGAGATCCCTAAGAAATGAGAGGTCATAATTATTCAATTAATGCATACTCTAGCTGGCAACATCAGAGACAAACTACATCTTGCTCTGCAGCTTTCAACATACATGCAAACGTTTGCTTGCTTTCTTTTATCAATGTTTTGACTAATGAAAAAAACCATGGAATGTGTGTTTATAGTTATCCCTCTTTCAAAGGAAGCACGCATATTAAATCCAGCACAAAAGTGATTACAATTATTAAGCAATTTTGAACTCTAACAGAGACCATTTAAGACGTATTATTTTTCACTCTGCAAACCTATACGTAATTGAAACAGGATCCCTAAGGAATGAGAGTCAGCAATTACTCAACAAGCGCAAATTCCAGCTGAAAGTATTTGAGATAAGCTATATTTTTCTCAGCAGCTGTCAATAAACACGCTTAACAGACTCAGCCTGACTAACGCATTACTGATTACTTGTATTCTTTTGAACAAGACTAACGTTATCATCATTTTGAAGAAAATTGAAACAAGCATGTGAGTAATAATAACAGAAAAACGTTTGTTTTCCCTCCCCAAAAAAACTAAAACTGTAAGTTACAATTTTGAATAGTATGTTAAGTAATTTCAATGTATATCCATCTCTTTCAGCCCCTGATGAAGGCTAGATTTGATTAGCTGAAACGCGTTGGGCTTTTTACATATTTTAATTGCATAAACGGAATAAAATTGTGACTTTTTATCTTTTTGTTTTATCATTCTGGGCACCTCCCTCCAACCGCTTGTCTGGATGTGAAAGTTGGACAGTGAAAAAGGGGGATAAGAGAAAAATAAACTCATTTGAAATGTGGTGTTGGAGGAGAGCTTTGCCCATACCATGGACCGCAAAAAAGACAAATTGGGTGTTAGAACAAATTAAACCAGAACTGTCACTAGAAGCTAAAATGATGAAACTGAAGTTATCATACTTTGGACACATAATGAGAAGACATGGTTCTTTAGAAAAGACAATCATGCTGGGAAAAACAGCAGAAAAAGAGGAATATCAAACAAAAGTTGGATTGATATAAAGGAAGCCGCAGACCTGAACTTACAAGATCTGAACAGAGTGGTTTATAACAAATGCTATTGGAGGTCATCATAAGTCGTAATTGACTTGAAGGCACATAATACACACACAGAACAGAGTGGGCAGAAGGTAGACCAGAATCTACTGGTAAATCTCTGGGTGGGTTCCAGTTGATTGGCAAGAAATTTTGATTCCCAATTGTTTAGCATTTGCAAAAATATAATGCTTCCCTGCTCTAAATTATTTTGCTGAAATGAAGAAAGCTTAAAGTAATTATGAGTGGATTTTTTTGTCTGAAGGGCTGTGAGTTCCATTCTGTTCTGGTACTCAAAACAAATTCCTGGTCTTCTAGGTGTGTGTCTTTTGCACTAGGCTCCAATTGGTGGATCTCAGGGTTCTGGTGAAAAACAAAGGTGATCCTGCAAGCCTTATTTTTCCCCACTCATGATGTAGATAATGTGGCTTCTGCAATTATCAGACTCATTCTCTCTTTGTGCCATCTTTTGTGCCACAGGACAAAGGTGTACATGGCGGACCTGGACTCTGCTGTGCTTTGCAGCCTAAAGAGAATTGAAGTAAGATTCTCCTACCTTGATGAAGAGCATCTCTCTGCACTGAAGCAGTTTGTGAATATATTGGCCAAGGTGAGTCTTCTAAGTTTTGTGAAAGCTATTCATTTTCTTTTGGGTTTTCCCATTTTAAAAAGTCGTATGTGAGCCCTTAATTTGTTCTTTGGTTCAGAAAATATAAACTGCTTGTCCTATTTTCTCTTTTGATGGGGAGAAGAGTTCCTGAGGCAGGTTGGTCAGTAGCTTTTAGAAATGTTTTTAACACACCATGTTTGGAATTATTCTTTGGTATTCCTTTGTAATTCTGACAGGTTTTGTCCTTGACTTAGTCTTGTGGCATTCCATTAATTATAGACAAGGCTTTTTTGCCGGGGGGGGGGGACTTCCTTGCTTGAAGCTCTGTTGTGGATGGGATTGGCAATCAAACCTTTACTAGGATTGCTCTGCATACTTAAAAAAACCCAATTGTCAGAATAGCTTTTTCATATTCCTTGGATTACTTTGAAATTATAACTTCTTTGCTAGAGCAGCATCTTCACTATAAATGGGGAAACAATTATTTAACTGTATTAGCAACCAGCTGCTAAGATTACTTTGGACAGGAATCCCACATAAGGGACTGGAAGCAACCAAATTTCCACATTTTCTGCACCCAGGCGTCAGTACTAACGATACCCTGCTGCCAACATCTGGAAATTGTTACACATGTAGATAGGAACCCCTATGGGATGTGCACCCCATCTAAGTCTCACACATACCCCAAGAGTGTAGTGGAACCTTTTGCTCTATGTATATACCCCTTAATAACCCTAAGAAAATAAACACAAAAGATATAATAAAGGTTGGTTTATTGAAAGAGAAGAAAGAAAAATTCGAGTGTTGAATTAATAATTAAAACATGGGCAGCATCTTAGCTAATATAGTCACACACAAGATTTATGAGAGTAAAGTGCCTTACACACATTCAAACCCAAGATAGGCTCACATCAAAGATAGCAAAAGGAAGAAAAAAATACAGATTTAAGAATATACCTTTTCTGAAGAGAGTTAGGGCACAAAGTTGGGATAAAGACTTATATGCTTCATGACAGTTATGCTTCATGACAGTTGATATTCCTGGGCATCTTAAGGCATATAACTTTACCCTTCCATTGTCCCAGAGCTTGGAAAAGTTACTTTTTTGAAGTACAACTCCCATCAGCCCCAACCAGCATGGCTGGCTGGGGCTGATGGAAGTTGTAGTTTAAAAAAGTAACTTTTCCAAGCTCTGCATTGTCCTGATGTTCTTGCATTGTGTGTTCTCAGAGCTTGAGGAGGGCTGTTGGAGCCACAAGAATTGATTTGATCCTGGCAAAACTTCCAAATTAAACATGTTTTGGGGTTCATTGAGTTGTATAGGACTGGGGAGTAGGGTTTCCAGGTTAAGGGCCTGAGACTGATCCTGTATCTTTAGGAGAAGAGAAAGTCAGCCAAGTGCAGGTGTTCTTACAACACTGTAATGGGAAAAAACACAAGGTGGAATTCCCCTTGCACAACTTTTAAAGATACAGAAGATCTCTTGGTTGCCAGGCCCAGCCTCCAAAAGGTCTTCTGTATCTTTAAAAGTTGTGCAGGGGGAAGGGAGAATTCCACCTTGTGGTTTTTCCCATTACAGTGTTGCAAGAACACCTGCACTTGGCTGACTTTCTCTTCTCCTAAAGATACAGGATCAGTCTCAGGCACTGAACCTGGCAACCCTATTACAAGGTGATGACGGGCCAGTCATTGTGACTCACCCTAACCCACAAACCTTGAGCTCCATGGAGGAAAAGCAGGATATAAGCATAATAAATATATCAGAGTTCCATCTCCTTCTCTAAGCTTCCATTCTGAGTTCTATGTACTGAGGTTAGGCACACATGTAAGCCTTTGAAGGAAGAAATAGTCTGAATTGTAGCATTGTTATTGCATGAAATCCAGCTTAGTCCAGAGGGCTCAAATTTCATACTAGGAAAAGAATACAAAAGAATTATGAGACATGGGTTAGGAAGCTGTTGGTTTGTTGTAATCTTGGATGTTTGAAATGTAGCTCAGCATTCTACAGAGAGAGTTGCCTGAAGAAGGCCTCAGTTTCCTTCTCTGAAAAAGCCTGCTTTGGTTAAAGTGAGGAGTTGTTGGAAGCTTTAGAAGGGACTGATTTGAGAGCCTCTTCCTGGATTCTGACTGAAATTACAAAGCTATTGACTGAATGCATGAAAAAATAACTAGGCTAAGAAAAGGGTAACTCTTCAGAGAAGACTCAGTGAGCTCCTAATCAATGCTGGCACTGAGTTCACAAATCTGGGCAAATTTACCTGCAGAGAGAGAACGAATAGCGGAAGAATAGCACAAGAGGTGTCTCTCCACTAACCTACTGACGAGAAAGCAGCATCCTGATCCCGACTATGGAGTGGTTTAAAGCTGCCCCTTTAAAGTGTATGCCCATGCTGTGCTGACAAGCCATGCTTCAGATTGATTGATTTAATTACTCGGAGAGTAAGATCATCCAGGCTCCTGAGCTACCACCTGGATTGCTGCAGCTGCTCACTTGCAAGAAAGATGATCCCGAGACACCTGGAGGGAAAGGAATTGTTCCTACTGTTCCAGTGTTATTCATCTTTGCTTAATATGATGAATTAAATATATGGTTGATATTCCTAGTGTGTGGATTGCATGGCAAGTCGTCTGATAAAAATGGTTTTCAGGATGAAGATTCAGGGCAGTGAGGGGGAAAAAACCCTTGCAATGTATGAACCCAGTCAGATGGCTGATTCTGTTGTTATATTGCCCACACTGCTTTGCCTGAACTTACAGAGGTGGACTTGGACCTTGTGTTGAGGATACACCTCTTTTGGTGCTGGGAGACTCTTAGAGGAGTGGCTTTTGGCTTCACAGCTACCATGATGAACATGGGATTGCCCCAGAGTGCTGTGGGCCCTACTCATATGGTAGATTATATGCTTGATTTGCTAGATCCTGTAGTTCTTCCCCTGGCCAATAGGGTGTGGTAGGATGTGGTAGCACTTCATAAAGACAAGGGAGGGATGCACAAGTACTCCTTCATTCACCCCAAAGAGGCTGATTGGTGTTTTGCATGCTCTCCAAGCAAACATGCACTAAACAGTTACAGACACCCCCGTGTGACCACTGCTGCCTCCACTGCCTCCCTTTTCCTGTATCCCCTGTGGAAGCACCACACTGGATTGGAGTATGGGAAGGGGGAGGGAGGTGACAATAGTGGCTATCCAGCTCAGTAAAGTGACCTTTGAACCTTTCACCACCAAGGAGTGTGATGGGGATATGAGAGTTCACAGTAACATCAACCACTGTATCACCTTGGGTCACCTGTCAATATATTTATTTATTTATTTATTTATTTATTATTTCATTTGTATCCTGCCCTTCCTCCCAACAGAAGCCCCGGGCAGCAAACAAAGTTCTAAAAACACTTTAAAACATCATGAAAACAGATCTTAAAATACATTAAAACAAAACAGCGTTAAAAACATTTTAAAAAAACAACTTTAAAAAAGAGTTAAAAACATTATTAAAAAAACATATTAAGCAATTCTAACACAGACGCAGACTGGGATAGGTCTCAACCTAAAAGGCTTGTTGAAAGAGAAAAGTCTTCAAAAGCCGCCGAAAAGATAGCAGAGATGGCGCCTGCCTAATATTCAAAGGAATATTCAATATTCAATATAGGAATTGTAGGCATCGGATACCAGTGATTATGTTCCTCCCTGGAAGGTAGATTCCAAAAGGTGATGCTGGGGGACAGTTAAATTCAAAAATTTAATACGCTTTATGATAATAGCAGCTGAACAGGTCACAGTGAAAAACTGGAAAACGGCTGATTGCATAACCTTGGCTCCCTAGCTGCAGGGATGGGATACCTGGTTCATGTGACATGGAAAGGTGACATTGTTTGAATGTGAAATGAATCTCTTCACAGAAGTTGTCTGCCTGGACACATGGAAGGATGAGAGCACATGAGTCCAGTGGTTTGCTTGTACTCACTCCAGCTCATCCACCTCCTGCTAAGCCATGGTTTAGCACTGCATGCAACAGGATCCCCTTTTAGGCTTGTGTATACTGGATGCAGGGTTGGCCCTGCCATGCAGCAGGATGAAACAACCAACTTCAGGTAGCACCATGTGTAGGGAACAGATGAAGGCAAGAAGTGGTGCCTGAATGGTGCAGCAAGACTTTGTAAAAGTGTTGGCCCAGTGAGGAGAGGGGACACTTGGGCTCAACTTCAAGAAGCAAAATGTTTTGATGTGAAGTACATGGATAGCCTTTTCCCCAGTTCCAGAAGGGTCCCATTATGCTTGTGGGCTCTCCTAGTCCACGGATGTGTACACCTATCAGGGGGCAAGGAAAGTTCTGGATTTGGAAAGAAATGAAAATGAGATTATCAAGAATCTGAACTCTGCATCCAGCAGGCTGTGTCCATCAAAGTTGTCCCATTAGCTGAAGGACTTCTGCCTGTGCAACAGGACCTCCTTCCACTGTGTGCCCTCATGCCTCCCACAATCTGTTCTAGAGGTTGGGGGAACCCTCAGAGCATATGGGAGTGGGAGTGCAGGGAGAGAAGGTGAGACCTCCTTGTGGTTTCAGGACAACTTTGTTGGATGCAACCCAGTATCATGATTTACATAACCCTGCAGTATATACCCAGCCCTGAGAATACCCTACAGAGCTTGACTCCCTCTTCCTTCACTTCCAGCCCAGCATAGAAGTTAATGGATCCCTGTAGTTAATCTTGCTTCTTCTTGCTTTGCATTTTTACATCAGTATTTTCCAGAGCAGTCTGTGATCAAGGATTATCTGCACAAACTGGATGTGTGGTTGAAGTCAGATGTGGTAACAAATGTTTCACGCAGTGAATGGACAGAAGCTCTACGGGCTACGAAGGAGGTACACTAACTGCACAAGGAACTTTTTTCCAGCCCCAAAACACCCAGGCTTCTCTACCCACACCTCGTTTCATTTCCCAGGGTACCTACATGAGGAGTTTTTAAACTTTCATCTTCAGAGAACATTCCCCACAGCACCATGTGTCAAGAAACCTCTATATTTTTGCCGTGGAATATCCTCTGCAGTGTGTGATAGTTCTGGGAATGTTCTATGGCAGAGACAGTCAACTATTTAACACTACATCTTCCATCAACCCCAGCCAGCGTAGTCAATGATCGGGGATGGTGGGAATTGTAGGCCAGCCACATCTGAAGGGCACCACATTGGCTTCCCCTGTTCTAGGGTGTGCTTTGGTTCATGTAGAGGTGTGTCATGCCCATTGGTCCTGACCATTTCACTGCAAAGACTGGGAGAAACCTAGAATGTACCCAAAGAATATCTCCAGAGGTTTAGCTTGCACTGCCTAATAAATATGTGGAGAACTGGTCAATCTCCATAATATATTGGAATTACAAAGAAAGGGATAATATTATGTAGATTCTTCTCTATTTTTCTTTTCTTGTTATGGTATTTACTTTGTATATAAAATTTGCTTAGTCAGTAATAAAAGGGAGAAAAAAATGATGTACCAAGTGACACACACAGAGGGAAGATCAGAAGTGATGAGGAAGCTCGTCCTCTGCTACCAGTCTTCACATTGAGACATCCCTGCTAAGCTTTATAGGGAACACAGTTTGAAAATTACTGTTCTCTCTTTTTATCGTTATCCTTTCTGCAGGGGTAGCCAACATGGTACCCTCCAGATCTTCTGGAATACAAGTTCCATCATCCCTGACCACTGGGCATACTGGCTAGGCCTGATGGGAGTTGTATTCCAGAAGATCTGGAGGGCACCATACTAACTACCCCTCCCTTTCTCTGTCTTATTATCCTCTTGCAGCCTTATTATATTTTGAGAGCTTTTCCCGCCCTGTCTTTCAGGGTTTAAATGTCAGCTTGCCAGATTCTCCAGTCTGGGTGAGTTGCCAAGGAAGCAGTCCTGGATTTGAAAGTTATTCATACTCTGTCTGGATTCTCTTCCACCTGCTGACAGTACAGGAAGCACTGAAAAGTGATGGGAGTGACTGTAAGTAATGCACCCTCTGCTTGATTACACGTACTGAAGCTTTTGCTCCAACCAGGTACTGTTTGAGGTACCAGAGCAGGAGTGGCGAACCCACCCTCTGCCAAAATTGGGAAGAGGAAAGCCCTAATATTGGGTAGAGACCCACTTACTGTTGTGCCGGTTCTAGTGCACCTCTACCTCTCTTTTCGCAAAACGGGGGTGCACATCACTAGTCAAACACCACCTCTTTTTTACTCTTAAAACCTCATTGGATAAGCTCCAGTGCATTTTTTAAAAAAAAAAAAAATCTGCTTCAGGGAGGTTTCGCAACTGTCTTCCATGTATGGCCAATGGAAACGCTTGGCTGCAGGCTCAAGCAGAGGCAGTGATTGGCCCAATGCTTTGCTGTGGGCAGTCCTGAACGGTGTGAAGGCAGCAGTGGGGAACAGAGGTGTGGCCAGCAGAGGGCAGTGTCGCTTCAAAACGCAGCCAGAAAGAACATTCTGGCTGCTTTTGAAGCGACTAATGTGCCCACAGCCCTTGCCTCTGGTGCCATTACAAGACGTAGGGGCGTCAGGTGGGAAAGGGGCACTGCTGACCACCTGGCCTCCCACCAGCCACGCTATTGTGTTTGCAAGAAGGGAGGAAGTGGCAGGGAGGTCAGGGCAGTGTAGACACAGCAGTGGGAGTGCCAAATTGGTTCTGCTGCTGTGCCCACACCAAATTGGCCTCCCTGCTACCTTGCCCATCCCCAACCTGGTAACCATGATAAACACGGCTGCATGGCACTGCCCCTTGCTGCTGACTGCCCCTGACAAGAAAGTCTTAAGAGACAGGAAACAGGAAGGATGCTGATCTGTCAACGCAGAGCTCTCCCAACATCACTCCACTGCATCTCGGTGAATGCAGCATCACTGGGAGGACACCACTGCCATTCCATCCCCTTACGCGGCACTGCTTGTGTGTATGTGTCTGCTTCCCTGGCTGAATGTGTGTGTGTGTGTGTGTGTGTGTGTGTGCCTCGTGTGTATTTGTCTGTGGACCAGCACATGTGACTGAATGTGTGTTGGTCACTTTGGCTTTGCCAACCTCTGACATGTGGCCATAGGAGAGATTGGGAACTTTCAGTGTGTCCCTCAGACTGAAAAAGGTGAGCCACACCTGTACTAAGGACGGTAAGACTTGGAGCTTGAAATCCTGGATTTGCATCTCAGCTTAGTCATTGTTGACTTCTCTTGAATTTGTCACTGTTAGTACATCTGCACCATTTTCATGTGACCTTTCACCAAAATGGGAGCAAGAAGCTTTCAAGGAGGGACAAATTGAAATAAAGATAAATATGACTTGGGGTGCTTGTGTAGATACTGGGTGCACCTATGTTCTCAAACTGTGGTAGCTTATTCCACCAGTAACTTCAGCATTAAAGTACCCCACTTAAGTACCATCTACCCAGCTGACTTGGTTTACTTCTCACAGAGGATGAAACATTTCCAAAATAATGGGGAAAGGGCAAGATTGCAGCAGAGAGACAATAATGGTGAGAAATCGGTGCTTAACCGTTGCGCTGCCCCACCCCGCCCCACCTGTTGCTTTTCCCCTATAATCCCACTGCCTCAGCCTCTTTTCCCTTTAAGATGTCCAGAGCGGCAGGGTTAAGCTGTCCTTTCCCTTGTGCCATTCTCTGCTGCAAACAGAGCTTGATGATGTGGAGTGGACAATGCAGCACTGAAGTACTTCATTGCTGAAACTACAGCTATCCCTGTTTAAGAGCATACGTGCAAAAGGAACCAGCATAAATCTGTTGCTCTTCTTATGTGATAGCTGCAGACATAGCTGCGCTTGAAGGAAGAAAGCAGACATAAGATGTTTTGTAGCTGTGGGCAGATTATTTTTTTTCCTCCTCACCCATCCATGATTCTTTCATCACTGCCCCTTCTGTTCTGTTCTTTCTCCCATTAGCACCATTGGAGGTCCTTCCTGCAATGAGAGAATTCATGAGGAACTTCTATGGTTGCCCAGATAATGCAAAACACTTTGAAAGCTTGGCGGCAGAATCCCTGAATGAAGTGAAGAGCAAAGATGAAGCTATTCTCTGGCTTTGGTCAAGCTTTGCAGGAACGTCCGGCACCTACGTCATTCTCATTTCGGCACTAGTTGGAAGATGTACCTGTTTACTTGGGCTTTTCCATTTTTTATGAGTGACTGTTTAAAGCCTTCTCCTCTGTTTAGCTGTTTTTAGTTGCCTCTGTTTGCTTCTGTATTTAATCTGTTTTTTTGTATTATTATTTATTTGATTTATTAGTTACCTGATGACAAAGGTAGTTTCTAGCTAACTTACAAATTTATAAGCAGAATAAGAAGACAGCATGGGTAGTATCCTCAGAGTAGACCCAATGAAATTAATGGGCATAACTAACTTGGGTCCTTTAATTTCGGTGGGTCTTCTCTGAGTAAAACTTAGTTGCATGTAATCTATAGCCATCATCAACCCACTAGCAAAACAACTGCCTCAAGAATCACATCAGCCACAGCAAAATATCTCTAGTATATGGACTATGGTATACTACATACTACCATCATAGTCCTCCAAAGAGGAAGGTCTTCTTAACCTGGCATCAAAGAGATGTTAAAGTGCAAGATGGGCATCACAGGAGAGAGCATTCCATAGCCAAAGGGCCACCACTGAAGGGGCCCTCTCATGTCACCTCCCTCCAGACTTCCTTTTTTTTACTGATGGTACCACCCAGGTATCAATGCATGACCTGTTGTTGTTGTTGTTGTTATGTGCCTTCAAGTCGATTACATCTTTTGGCAACCCTATGAATCAGCAACCTCCAAGAGCATCTGTCGTGAACCACCCTGTTCAGATCCTGTAAGTTCAGGTCTGTGGCTTCCTTTATGGAATCAATCCATCTCTTGTTTGGCTTTCCTCTTTTTCTACTCCCTGCTGTTTATCCCAGCATTATTGTCTTTTCTAGTGAATCATGTCTTCTCATTAAGTGTCCAATGTATGATAACCTCAGTTTCATCGTTTTAGCTTCTAGTGACAGTTCTAGTTTAATTTGTTCTAACACCCAATTATTTGTCTTTTTCGCAGTCCATGATATGTTGTCAACTTTAAAGTGACATAAATCTTCTGTTGTCATTACTTTAGTCTTTTTGACATTCAGCTGTAGTCGTGCTTATGTGTTTTCCTCTTTAACTTTCATCAGCATGCACTTCAAATCAATGCTGGTTTCTGCCGGTAGTATGGTATCGTCTCCATATATTAAATTATTGACAGTTCTCTGTCCAATTTTCACACCTCCTTCATCAGTAAATAAATAAATAATACAGTCAACTCTCACTCGACAGGCAAGGGATTTATTTGCTGCTGCTATCACTGAGGTGAGCATTAACTGCTGTTGTCTTGGGGCAGCATGAGAACATTGGCCAGGGTTAGTAGGTAGCTAATAGATGGCCGTTTTTTCCTCAGATCAGTTCCGAATGTACACTGAGAACGAAGGTTACATGAGCATCTGAAAAATTTGGCCCCATTTCTTTCTTTCCTGGAGTTCTGCAGCCACTCCCATACAACCCCATTAGCATGTGTCACTATTATGATATATAATCATAGAGTCTACCACCCTCATCACATGGGCAGAAGTTACACACATTTTCTGAAGCAGTGTCAGAACAACCACGGAAGTCACAGCCACCATTACCTTAGCATTTAATTAGGTCATAGGACCTGAAAAAGCTCACTATGCATCATTGGGCCTGAACTACCGCTGGATTCCCATGATGGGAATTTGCCCTCTTTGTGTCAGCTGAGGAGCTAGGACTGGAGCTTATGTAGCCATCCAAGAGGGTTGCAAAAACCCACAATGCATGATCCTCAGAGGCTGATTTGTTTTCTATGAGGGCAAAAAACAGTAAATATAAGAGGTGCTTTCTAAATTTCTCTGACTGTTTGGAGCATCAGTATTCTTCAGAGGAGTTACTTTCTGGTCACAGTTGGGAGTGCCATCATCGCTTCAGCAAGGTTCTTTGCTGTAGTGCTGGACCATTATTCTGACCCTGCATAATGGAGGGAGAAGATAAAAGTGGGACACATTTTTGAGTCACAATTTTTATTGATGGCATCCATATCTAGCCTCAGGAGAAATGAAAATCTTTAAAAATAAAAAAAAGACCTGGCCAAACTTTATATATTGAAAGAGAGAGAGTTATTGAAAATAAAGACTTGAATAAATGCAACTCTTCACAGAAACACCAACTGTACTTATCTAAGATATCATCTTAAGATACTAACTTTTTAAAGATAAGATATTAAGATATTAACAGAGTCATCTTGATAATTAATCATTGCTGATTCCCTCTATTTGAAACAGATATGAAAGTTGACTGAACAATTTGAATTTTTAGCAAAAAATATTTGCATATGTCTATTCTTTCTGGTTTCCTGTATTCTCTTATAGCAGCTCACAGATTTTCCCCTAAAACTTGGACTCTCTTATAATTTATTCCGGTATCTTTGCATATCATTGATGTTCTTTATGTTAACAACTGTTCGTTGCATATATTCTGGAGATAGGAGGGCACCACCAAGAATATCCTACTTAATTTTCTCTCAGAATTTAATAGGTTTACATTTTTGCCTCTTTTTTTTAACAATATCAAATCTAAGACTATAGTCCTATACACACTTGCCTTGGAGTAAGTTGTATTGAACTCAGTGGTACTTAGTTCTGAGTAGACGCATAGCACTGCATTGTAATGCAGTTAAAATCTGAGTGTTGGCATCAATCACTGTATCCACATCATTTCTCCTGCCTTCAAAATAAGATTTCTTATCTTCAAACTTTAAAAAATTACCACCATATCTGACCTGTAGCCCACCACATGTTGGACTAGAACTCCCATCATCCCAGACTATTGGCTTTACTAGCTGGGACTGACAGGAGTTGGAGTCCAGCATCATCTGAAGAGCCACAGGCTCCCCAGCCCTCTAGTAAAACAGCAGAGCAAAGTCTCTTTCATGTGAGGAACATCACTCCTCCATATACTATAGTAGTCAGCAACTAAAGTGACAGATAGCCAGTCCAGTTTCAACCAGTGCCACATAGAATACTGCATAAGAACATCCTTTCATGCTTCGTGATAGTAATATCTTGAACTTCACTTTTGCTTTTTGTTATTCAAGTGCTTCAAGGAAGGACCCCAAATTTCCCAAGATCCAGTGGCCTCCCCAAGATTTGTGTCCACCATGCAGTGAAATCGTCAATGGAGAAACCAAGTGAAATGAGATGGCTGTTTTAAGCTTCCTCAAGAATTATTTCTCATTGAACAACATTTTCTTGGGCTTCCCAAACCAGCTCCTCAATTCCACCCAATCAGCCTAAAATAAGTTTAAAAACAAACAAATTATCTTGCAAATTAATCACCCAAAGCCCCCAAAAACAGGACACATTGCCTGGTGCTTGAAAGATAATACAAAAGCACTAGGCAGGTCTTCTTAGGGAGGGAGTTCCACTATCAGGGTGTTACCAGAGAAGCCCCTCTCTGAATAAAGGTGTAAAAAGAGTGAAAAAGGTGGACCTGGGCCCTTCACAACACAAACATGTGTGCATTTTTCATTTGTGTATCTGTACATATTGTTGAGTGGGAATCTGGCCCCTTCCACACGAACCTGCCCAGTTGTTAATATCTTCTGTTGTTCTTCACTGGACATCTCTGCCATCCAAGATCCAGTGAGGGGGGGTGATCAAGGAAAGGGCCTTTTTGGTTATGCCTCCTTATCTCTAGAACACTCTCAGGAAGACTTACCTGCCACTAAATCCCTTTTTTAATTTGCCTGGACATATTTTAAAAACCAAGACAAAGCAGGAGTGGGTTTATATTTCAGACTACTTGTTGATAGTTGTTTTATTCTCCAGGGGAGGTAGAGAGGATTCTTAATTTTTTTAGCCTCTCCTTCAGAGTTGAAGAACCAGTGTGATGTAGTGGTTGGAGTGTTGGACTATGACCTGGGAGACCAGGGTTCGAATCCCCACCCAGCCATGAAGCCTACTGAGTGACCTTTGGCCAGTCGCTGCCTCACAGCCTCAGAGGAAGGCAATGGTAAACCACCTCTGAATACAGCTTACCATGAAAACCCCATTCATAGGGTCGCCATAAGTCAGGATCAACTTGAAGGCAGTCCATTTCCATTTTTTCAGAGTAGTTAGCTGGAAGCATTCTGATCCCTTTGGGATATGTATTTTAATCCTCCTTTCAAGAAACAGAGGGTAATATAGTTTTTGTAGATGTTTTACTGTGGCCAGTTTGGGAATGGCAGCAAAATAATGCTTTTGAAATATGAAAAGGACAGAGAACTCTGTAATCTTAACTTAGAAAAGCAGCTTTTAAAAGAGTGGCATCCTGTCACTTCCTTGTCTGGGTCTGTCCTGTAGTTAGCTGTTCCTAGGTACTGAAGGGGCCTTGTCAATTTGTTCTTTCATTTCATACCAGTATCCTAAATCACTGATGTTGACGTGAAAATTGCTATTCCTTCTACAAAGGAACTTAGAAATACCAGCATGAAATTGATGAACTAGAACTTATAAGGAATGCCACTTATGTTTGTTTAGACCTAACTCAAGACAAAGGTTTCCTCTCCCACTAGCACAGGAAAGCTGGGAAGATTGTGTTGTCACTTCTTACTGCTGTTGTGAATGATAAAATGTAAATGTACTGCCTTCAAGTCGATTCTGACTTATGGCGACCCTATGAATAGGGTTTTCATGAAGCTGAGAGGCAGTGACTGGCCCAAGGTCACCCAGTGAGCTTCATGGCTATGTGGGGATTCGAACCCTGGTACTATGCTTATATTGTATGCATTACTTAGAATAGTCATGCCTTCCCTCCCCACTCTGTTTACACTTTTATGTATACATATGTGTCCAACAACAGAGGATAACGCTTTATGCATCTGATGAACTGGACTCTAGTCCTCAAAAATAGATGCCGCAATAAATCTGTTAAGTCTTTAAAGTCTCACAAGAGTCACTGTAAACAAAGTCAGTGTGGATGTGGTGGTGACTGTGGTGGTGATGATTATGATTTACGTTAGAAGTAGTTCCTTTGCTGTAATTTTTATATAAAGCTTAAGTGGCACAATCGTGACAGGCAGCTGGAGTTCGTACCATCCTTATACTATAAGGCCCATCTTACCACCTGAAAGTATTTCAGTCTAGCTGCTTTCACTGATGCTGGGCTTTGGGGAGAGAGAGATCAGCCTGGGCATCATGGAAAGAAGACTTTGGAGAGGGGAGATAGAGGGAAGAGGCCCGTATCAAGAAGAAGAAAGTAAAAGGAGTCCAGCATAACTTGCTATAAGTGCAGAGACTTGGTTTCAACAAAGAGTTGGTAAAGAAACATAAAATATCTGGTTGGGGAAGATGAGTATTTCACTTCTGGAAAGACCACAATTAGTCCTATAACAATAAATATGATTCCTCCCCCTCCCCATTTTTCCTTCTATTTCTATGTCTATAATGTATTGAAAAGATGCATGCAAATAATGATTCAATAAGAGAAGAGAATCAACATGTCCGCAGTATCCTTTGTGCTTTTAAATTTGAAACTAGGACTTTATATTCACAGTCTGCTTTCTCTGATGAATTATTCAGTTCCTGTTACCCTAGGCATTCAAAGGGCTTTAGTGGGGGGCAGCAGGGGGTTACAGAAGAATCCTCAAAAAGGATAATCACAGTTGCTATAAATAAAAATGCACTTGTGCAGTGGGAATTTTGGGCAGCTTCTGTGTGTACTCTTGAGATCTGAAAAGCAGCCATGCTCTAAACAGTTTACTATTATTGTTTACTATTATTAGGTGACTAAGATGCATCTAAACGCAGAGGAAGGCAATGGTAAACCACCTCTGAATAGCTCTTACCACGAAAACCCTATGAACAGAGTATCCAAAATGCAACATGAGATAGTGCTGGAAGACGAGACCCCCAGGTCAGAAGGCACTCACCAAGCTACTGGGGAAGAACAAAGGACAAGTACAAGTAGCACTGTGACTAATGATGCAGCTGGGTCAAAGCCAAAAGGAAGCCCGGAGGCTGAGGCGCACAGATGCAAAAGGAGAGTCTGGAGTTGTACGATGCACACAATAGGAACATGGAATGTGAGAAGCATGGACCAGGGAAAGTTAGAAATTGTCCAGCAAGGAATGGAATGTATCAACATTACAATACTCGGTGTGAGTGAATTAAAATGGATGGGAATGGGACATTTTCAATCGGGCAACTACAAAATATTTTATGAGGGAAATGAGAAATCAAGAAGAAATGGAGTTGCTTTAATAGTGAGGAGTGATGTAGCAAAAGCAATTAGGAGCTACATCTGAGCGAGTGATAGGAAACCTATTAACATAACCATCATCCAAGTCTACGCTCCAACGTTAAATGCGGAAGAAGAATTGGAGAGATTTTACACAGAAGTACAGGAAGAAATTGATCACACACCAAAACAAGATATGATGATAATCATGGGGGACTGGAATGCAAAAGTAGGGAACAGAATAACTAGGAATTGTGGGGAAATTGGGCTTAGGAGACAGAAATGAAGCAGGAGAAAGACTTACTGAATTCTGTGAAGCCAATAATTTGTTTCTTGCAAACACATTTTTTGAGCAACCGAAAAGATGACTGTACATGTGGACATCACCAAATGGCCAATATAGTAATCAAATTGATTATATAATTGGTAGCAGAAGATGGAGAAGTTCCATACTTTCTGCAAAAACAAGACCAGGAGCAGACTGCGGTACAGATCGTGAACTGGTAATATTGAAAATCAGAGTAAAGCTAAAGAAGAAGAACAAAGCAATCATAATGCCAGAATATAATTTAAATAACATCCCAGAAGGATATAAAGAGCAAATAAGGAACAGATTTGAGGCTTTAAACCTAGTTGACAGAGGACCAGAAGAACTATGGAGTGAAGTTAGAGACATTATCTTTTTTTTTTTTTTTTTTTTTCAATAATTTTTATTCAGATTTTCATAAAACATACAAGACAAAATCATAAAACATTCAAAGACAAAAAACAAAATCAAAAATAGTTAAACAAAAAGAAAAAAAGAAAAAAAAAAAAACAAAAATAAAAAATAAAGAGTAAAATATTGACTTCCCATTTGTCAAAGATCAAATCAGTTATAAGTCTATAATATATAACAATCCTGTCTCTTAAGTCATATTATAAAATCACTTTCCTCCAGTAGTTATCTTACTTAATCATCAAATCTCATAAACATTACTTTATTCTTTCCACAAAAAGTCAAAGAGAGGTTTCAATTCTTTAAGAAATATATCTATCAATTTTTTTTTCCAGATAAGCATATCGATTAATCCATCTCATTACTAATTATGATAATCTTATTGTCATAACCATAGTCAAAATAAACATTTCAATTAATCCATCACATCAGAATCTGTTAGGTTCAATAATTTCAGTAGCCATTGTTCTATTATCTCTATTAGTTCCATTTTCCATCTTCCATCTTCAGTAGTCTTGTTAAGTCCAGTAATTTCAATATCCAATCTTCCATTATCAGTATTCCATAATAATCTTGCTGTCAAAGCCATAGTCATATAGTAAGAGTCTGATGGGAATTACCTCTATCCCAAATATTTTCTTGCCATCCATTCTGAATAGGTTGCTGAAATACTGCTGTAAAATCATATCTCTGTTCTTTTTTTCAAAATGCACTGGGTCATCTCTTAAAAGTTTTTCCATTGTCACATGGCTACAGTTAATTCCATAGATTTTCTCTATATTGGGCTCCATCACATCATTCCAGTCCAGAAGATTATCCATGCCATTGATAACTTTATCTCTAGAATCTTCATTCATTTCTTCAGAGATAACATTGAGTTCCAAACAATAGATTTTATTTCTAAAGTCCATAGACTCCAAATCTTGTTCCTGTTCCACGTTGGTTCCAATCTCCGGGATCTCCTCTCTCACAGGGACCCCTATTCCAGTCTCCAGGGTCTCCTCTCTCACAGGGACCCCTGTTCCAATCTCCGGGGTCTCCTCTCTCACAGGGACCCCTTCCAGGGTCACCTCTCTCACAGGGACCCTTATATCTTTAATCTCCTGCTTCATTTTACTCAATTCAATTTTCGTTATCTCAATCTCATCCATTATTTTCTGAAACATAGTTATTTCCAGATTTTCAGCCACTTTCTTAATTGCCATTTTAAAAGAAAAATATAGGAAAACCACTTCTTATTTCAGCAACAATTGGGTTAATACTCCAAACTTGGTGACATCACAGTATAAACAGTGCAGACAGCCTTATCTCTCCAATAGTTAAGTAAACAAAATGCAGTTCCCAGGATCGAAACAATTAATGGCAATCGTCAAGAAACAGATTCGTCAAAATAAAATAGACCAAAAAGAGAGTAGTCTCAAAACAGTATAATATTTTTCAAAATAAAAATCTGGAATAGAAATCCCTCTTCTGTGTATATCTTTAGAATGCAAATCCAGGACAGCTTTTTGCAACAAAAACAGAGATAAGCTATTAATTAGTGCGTAGCAGAGAGAAGTTATGGCTCCCCAGTGAGATGTCAAAAACTGATCAATCTGGCAAATCTCTTTTAAACAGCAACAATTTAAGTCAAGTAAAAGAAAAATATAGAAAGAAGGGTGCTTGCCTGTTAGTGCGTTCTCTCTTAGAAGATAAGATGAACGTTCGCTTTAACAGATAGAGCTTGCTGTTGAAAATCCGTCCCACCTTCGTCGGCTGGACCTCGTCCCATAAATTAATGAGATCTGGTCGTCCCAACAAAAATAGGCTTTGAGGTTAATCTCTTCGTTTCTCCCTACCCGGGAGAAGTTTAATCAGTCAAAAAAAAAAGAAAAAACTGACTGATATATCTGAATAAGCTTCTTTTGAGGCAGGAGCCCGTCTCAAAAGCAGGCACAGGCTAAGTCACCCTTCCCGGAAGTCAAGTTAGAGACATTATCAAGGAAGAATGCAAAAAGACAATACCTCTCGTTAAAATGAGAGTACCTCAATGGATGACTGAAGAAACTCTTAAAATGGTGAAAGTGAGAAGGAAAACAAAAGCAAAAGGAGACAGAAACACGGTCAGAACCCTAAATGCAACAATACAGTGACTGGTACATAGGGACAAAGAGAACTATTACAATAGTTACTGTATAGAAGTAGAAGAGGACAACAAAAAGGGAAGAACAAGAGCCCTATTCCAAAAGATTAGAACAATTAAAGGGAAATTTAAACCAAGAGTAGGGATGTTGAATAATCAACAGGGGAACACACTGAACGACCGAGATGAAATAAAAGGAAGATGGAAGCAATACACTGGAGAACTGTATAAAAGAGATGCAAGGATGACAGATTCATTCACGGAGGAACCATATGATGAAGAACCAGAAATTTAGAATGTGAGGTAAAAGCTGCTCTTAAAATACTTGGAAGAAACAAATCACAAGGAACAGATGGCATACCAATAGAGTTGCTACAAGCTACTGATACTCAATCTGTCCACATTTTGACAAAAATTTGTCAAGAAATATGGAAAACTAAACAATGGCCCACAGACTGGGAGGGTTCCATATACATCCCAATTCCAAAGAAAGGGTTCCCAGGGAATGCAGTAATTATTGAACTGTTGCCTTAATATCCCATGCAAGTAATGTAATGCTCAAGATTCTACAACAAAGGCTTTTCCCATATATGGAGCGAGAAATGTCAGACATCCAAGCTGGCTTTAGAAAGGGAAGACGTACCAGAGATCATATCGCAAACATACATTGGATAATGGAATGGAGCAAGGAATTTCAGAAGAAAATCACCCTGTGCTTTATAGATTACAGCAAAGCCTTTGACTGTGTAGATCATGAAAAACTATGGAATGCTTTAAAAGAAATGGGGGTGCCACAGCATCTGATTGTCCTGATGCGCAACCTATACTCTGGACAAGAGGCTACTGTAAGGACAGAATATGGAGAAACCAATTGGTTCCCAATAGAAAAGGGCGTGAGACAGGGGTGTATTTTATCACCTTATTTGTTTAATCTGTACGCAGAAGATATCACACGGAAAGTGGGGTTGGACCAAGATGAAGGAGGTGTGAAAATTGGAGGGAGAAATATCAATAATTTAAGATACGCAGACAATACCATACCCTTAGCAGAAACCAGTAATGATTTGAAACGAATGCTGATGAAAGTTGAAGAGGAAAGCACAAAAGCAGGACTGCAGCTGAACGTCAAGAAGACTAAAGTAATGACAACAGAAGATTTATGTAACTTTGAAGTTGACAATGAGGACATTGGACTTGTCAAGTATTATCAATACGTTGGTACAGTCATTAACCAAAAAGGAGACAACAGTCAAGAAATCAGAAGAAGGCTAGGACTGGGGAGGGCAGCTGTGAGAGAACTAGAAAAGGTCCTCAAATGCAAAGATGTATCACTGAACACCAGAGTCAGGATCATTCAGACCATGGTATTCCCGATCTCTATGTATGGATGTGAAAGTTGGTCAGTGAGAAAGGTGGATAAGAGAAAAATCAACTCATTTGAAATGTGGTGCTGGAGGAGAGCTTTGCGGATACCATGGACTGCGAAAAAGGCAGATGATTGGGTGTTAGAACAAATTAAACCAGAACTGTCACTAGAAGCTAAAATGATGAAACTGAGGTTATCATACTTTGGACACATAATGATTCATTAGAAAAGACAATAATGCTGGGGAAAACAAGGGAGTAGAAAAAGAGGAAGGCCAAACAAGAGATGGATTGATTCTATAAAGGAAGCCACAGACCTGAACTTACAAGATCTGAACAGGGTGGTTCATGACAGATGCTCTTGGAAGTCACTGATTCATAGGGTCACCATAAGTCATAATCGACTTGAAGGCACATAACAACAACAACATTATTAGGTAGACACTATTCCCCCTTTTCAAGTAAATCTCAGTATTAGAGTTGCTTATTATAAGGGGCAGGAAAGTTCAGATCTGTCAGCATGAGACAAATCAGCAACACACTCAGCTGAGAGACAAAAGCTCTTTAATGAGGATGTTTCTACTACAAGCTTCAGTCAGGATATTATAAAAATCATCTGTGCTTATAAACTGTACATTAAAAAAATCTCACAAAGTTGCGTCCTCAGGAAAAATACCCACTTCTTCAAGAAAGATCTCCAACTTCTTTCTATAGTATGGCTGTAAGGTATAATCAATAGATAATGAACAAAACTTTTAACACATTGAAAAAATAAAATGGACTGCCTCCAAGTCGATCCCGACTTATGGCGACCCTATGAATAAGGTTTTCATGGTAAGCAGTATTAGAGGTGGTTTACCATTGCCTTCCTCTGAGGCTGAGAGTCAGTGAATAGCCCAAGGTCACCCAGTGAGCTTCATGGCTGTATGGGGATTTGATCCCTGGTCTCCCAGATTGTAGGGAAATTTTAATCAATGAGGCTTTCTGCTTTTGAGAATAGTACAATGCATACCTAACCATTTTTAGCTACTATGGATTGTATTCAATTTAAGTTCTACTCAAAGTAGAGACATTGAAATTAATGGATCTAAATTAGCCATGCCCATTGATTTCAATGGGTCTGTTCTGAGCAGGAGTAACACAAGATACAACCACATGAGAATAGAGCATATGTACCCTCTAGCATTTGTCAGCCATGAAGTGAAAAATGATAGTATATCCTGACGAATGGTGCTTTTCAAAAGCCAGCTATCATATTTGAATGGGAGAAGCAGAAAGTGTTTACCATGCTATCCCTTCCCTGCAGAATTGCCATCCTTCATTCACTTGTTTTTTACAAAGGAATGCAGATGACAACATTGCCAGTTCCTCAAATGCCAGTGGTTTTGGTACTGTCCTCCCATGTTGGGCCAGTCACTGCCTTTCAGCCTCAGAGGAAGGCAATGGTAAACCCCTTCTGAATACCGCTTACCATGAAAACCCTCTTCGTAGGGTAGCCATAAGTTGGGATCAACGTGAAGGCAGTCCATTTCCATTTTCAATTAAACATACGGTCAGGGGAAGGTGGAGAAACTGCATGTAGAGATTTCTAACAAATAATGGTTTTTGTCATAATAGCCAGCTTATATGTTACACTGTAGCAGGCAAAGGTGATGCACAATGACGATTCATATTTCTGATCCCCCCGCTGCTGCTGCAATGTGCAAAGTGGGGCTCATAAATCTCGCCACACATTGATAAGTATGAGATGGCCCTTAAACATAGAGGTTTTCCCTGAGATTCACAAATCTTGCTTCAAATCTTGCTACTATCACTCCTTTGTTTCCATTAACCAGCTCTTATTGCTGATGGAATGGCAGTCAGATATGCAGGAGTGCTATATACACATATCAGCATTATGTACATGGCATTTTGCTGAACAGATACCCAGGTATATACTCACTGAGCACACATGCTTTCCCTACTAAAATTCTCTTCCCGTGCAAACACATTTCCTTTCACTTCTCAGAAAGAAGTCCTGATGTAAGTGCATGCATTTTCATTTCACAAACCCTTCTCTACTTCATAGTGTCAGTTTCATAGAACTCTACATATATGTGTGTGAACATGCAAATATGCTTTAGCCCTCCTGATCCCAAAATAAAAGCCTAAAAATATGGCTCAAAAATCCTATCTGGTCTGAGTGGCCTGCACTGTGGTTAGGCAAGGAAGGCAGTTGTAGACCCCCTTTTTCAACTTGCTAGCAACACTACACTGTGGTAATATACAGAATGCAAGAGCGGCTGAGACACATTGAGCTCAACAGAGGGCAGTATAAGGCATGATGTTGCATTGTTTTGTATTCCTCACGAAATATTCATTAGAAAGAGATATGGATGAGGAGGACAGTGTCAAGCCTTGCTTCAGCTTGTCTGACACCAAAAGCTACCTGGTCTCAAGAAGAGTGCCCTCCAACCACCTTCTGAATAACCACAGCAGCAACTTCAAGTTCACCTCTCCCACAAAGAATACAGCTTTGATAAAAAGGCTTATTCTCCTGAGAGAATGCAGTTCTTCTGAAGCACGGAGGAATATCTATGAGTGGTTTGCAAATGCTAGCTTACGCTTCAGGTCACAGCTGAGCAGCCAATGAATTCTGTCACGATCCCAGGTAATCACATGCACGTTAATGATCAAGAAGTGCTTGTCTGCATTGTTATGAAGACGGCTCCAACTGTCAATCAAGATCCAAGAATGAACAGGAAAAAAGTAGGATGCCATGGCAGAAGCAAAACGGTGCTGCTGTAACAAGTCTTAAAAGGCTAGTCCTGGCCCTCCCATTACACACAGTTAAGAATATCCCAAAGCCATCCCTAGCAGATGACTGCCCTGGCGAAAGAGCTTTGGCTAATGATATTTGATTGCTACATGAAGCTTTGTTTGCTTGTTGTCTTTGTTATATGCCTTCAAGTCGATTATGACTTATGGCTACCTATGAATCTTTTGGATGTATTCGTAGGGTTTTCATGGTAAGAGGTATTCAGAGGTGGTTTATCATTACCTTCCTCTGAGTCTACAGCGCGTAGTATTCCCAGGTGGTCTCCCATCTGAGTTCTAACCAGGCCTGACCCTGCTTAGCTTCTGAGACCCGGCGTTTTCAGGGTCATATACGGCCATAGATTTGTTTGCTTGGCTGCCTGTAATGTAAGAAAGCCCCACGATAAACCATAAAATATTTTAGTCCTGATCATAAGAAAAGTATTTCTGATATTTACACTAGAACCTTCTTTCATCATTTGAAGCCCATTCATTCCTGTTATACCTCAGCTACCAGTTAAGAACATAGTTACCTCTATTTTGTTTTACAAAGTATGTATATATTTGAATAGAGTTACCATATCCCCTTGCTGCTCCAACCTCCACTTCACTGATCCAAATGTGCTTTAACATTTACTTTCTCTCAGATTATAATACTTGTATAATAATATCCTAAGTACTCCTACCATCTCCTAAGTACTGAATTATTCCAACAAAACAGTAAGGCAGGCCAGTGTAAACATCCCCATTTGCAAATGGGTGTGAGAGTGACCAATCACCTCAGGCTGCCCTATAATTTAATGGCTCAGCTGAAGTTTAATTTTCCAAACTTGAGCCACATACTACTACTCTAGTTCTCTACCCCAATAGATTCAAGGGTGTGTTAAAATAAAAGGGTCTTAAGCACTGGAAACCATAAAATCAATTAAAATAAAAGGCAAGCGAGAAGAAAACGTGAAGCATCCCTTCCCTCTCTTACAACAGGCTTAGAGTTGTAAGCATATTGCAGGCAGTGGGATAGAAAGGAAGGGGGCCAAGAAGTTGAGTAGGGCATTAAGGACCAGTAGTCTAGTGGTGAATTCAGAACTGCAGGGTACCTTCACGATAGTCACAGCCACACCACGCCATGCTCCCTGTTTTTGTTGCTGAGTTGAGATGAGATCCTTGTTAATGCCTTCTCCCACAACAATAGCCGCCCTGAGCTCCTACTGGGAGGAAGGACGGGCTATATATATATATATAAATAAAAACAATTGACATCCCTAGGAGCCAATAAGCATGAAAGGGAAGAGTGTTAGCTACTGAAAAGAGTCTTCTCGGTAACTGACTCACCTCCTTTCACTCTGATTTGCTCCAATCAGCAGGAAAGGACAAGGAAGCATGTTAGAAAACATTTTTCAGTGGCTAACACACTCCCCTTTCATGCTGATTGGCTCGTAGGATGCTGGAGATGTAGGGACCCTGCTGGGATCCTGCTCCCAAAAAAGTATGGGGTCTAAGATCCCCTGAGACCTTGGACGACCACACCCCTGTTAAGGACTAGATGCTCATCTAGCCAACGCTCATTTTCAAGAACTGGGAGTGTTCTTTTCAGATCTACAGATCGCTTCAGCTTACCCAGGTCTCCACTAGTTCCCAGAGTTGACAAGGAAAAGTACACAACTAGTGATGGCACCAAAGGTTGTAATTACCAGTCTCAGAATACAAACTTGGCCTTGTAGGATTCAGTTACATTGTGAAGCAAGCCTAATTTCTTTTCAAAAGTTCTTGTCTAGCTTTGATCTTAATCCAAGCAAGTGAGCCTCCTTCTTTCCCTAGTGCTTGACGACTGCTCTTGCAGGAACATAATTCTCCACAGCTCCTGAATCCATATACTACAAATGCAGGTTCTTGAAAAACTATATTTCCCAGGCTCCCTGGTGCCTGGGATGGTGCCGTGGCTGAGTTCTAAGCCCCAGAAGAGAGGGGAGGGGAGACCTCACACACAGTCCTGCCATCACCAGGTAAATTTGGGGGAAGATTGCAGAGACCAACAGCCCAGATTTTAACGGGCACACCTTGCAACTCAGAGCTTTCCTATACACACATGAGAAATATATATATTTTCAAGCCAAGGAGGGAAAGGAGTGGATGAAATGACTAGAGCTTTTAGCAGATGCCAGAGTACATCAATTGGTAATCCCACAGTATTTGTGAATAATAAACCAACTTCTAGCCCTTAGACTTCATTGGCCTTGTCTTAGAGCTAACAGCATGCTTTCAGTGGGTTTCCTGAAAGAGCAGTCATTCTGCTCTTTAACATAGAGACTGACACGTACCGGGGCAGTGGCTGAACCTGACCCAAAGGGTCTGGAACAAGCGTACTGGGGAACATTATACCTATCAACAGAAGGGGCAGACACCAAATAGCAAAGCTTTTCTTCCAGGCATAATAAGATGTTTCTAAATCAAGTTAGCAAGTCATATCTTTAAAGAGACTTCACAATAGCTGAAGAAGAGCTTTAAAAAGCAGCGCTGGGCCAGAATCTCTGCTGTGAACTTTCTCGAGGAACGTCAAGGTATCTTGGAGTGATGAAAGTGGGGGTCAAGACAGCAAGACATCTCTGCAATGGGATGAAAATCATGAACTTTTCAGAGGGAAAGTGGCTTTTCTTAACAAAACCTCTTTTGCCTTGGTGACTGACAACACAGCTCAGTGGTCACATCCTCTTCCCACACAGCATCTCCCTGAACAGCACTACAGTGTGTCTGTAGCATTGTTCCAGGTGCATTGCTGGTGCAAAAACATGGCAACCAAGAGGAATGTCATGTTTTCTCCCACAACAATGCATCCTGAATTATACTGCTCCACAATGTAACACCATTCAGGAGGCATTATGGTGAGGATGTCAAGTGGCTGTTAAGAAGAGTTTCAGCACTGCAGCAAATAAGTTTGGTTTAAAAGGGAAATGCCTCTGGTACTGGTGCCGTTTTTCTGGTAAGCTGACCACCCATCAGAACATTTTGTTATTTCCCCCCCTACCTACTCCTTATGAACATTTCAAGGAAACCTCCCCCTTCCTACTTTCATGGCCTGCAAACTGGCCTACAGAAGTGGGAGGACATTTTCGGCACAGCATGGGAGGGATATTGGTGAAAGCAACACGAAAAGGGGACCACTCACCAACATCAATCATGTGGAGGGGAAGGGGTGCAAGCAGGCATGGGAGACATCTGCCCCTAGGATGCCCCAACAGCTGTCTGAGTTTCCCATGTTCTGCTAGCAGGCCTACTGCCTGTTAGGGATGGAAAGTTCTGTCAGTTTCAGTTCTCAGAGTTTCTCATTTTTCTAATCTTAAATTCAGTTATCCACATTTCTGTAGCAATTTGCCATTTTTTTAAAAAAAAAATCCTTATGAAAATTCTCCCGCACTTTAGTGCAGATTTCTCCTAATGAATACATTTTTATAGGTAGTTTTGACTAACGTAAGCAATGTCTCATCATTTAATGAATTTTGGAATGTTATTTTCACTCATATATTCATTTTTATACACACCTTCCCCTAACATAAACATTTTTGTAAACATTGTTTGGTTGGCGAACTCTATTGCAAAATTCTAGTAAGTGAGAATTTTGAAGGATGGGTGATTGTCAGTTCTCATACTGTTTCAGAAAGTGTGAATTTGATAGATTCGGCTTCAAATGCAAACTGAATCTAATTTCTTGCCAACCCCTACTTGTTGCATTGCTTTCTGTCTTTAAAAAATCCATTGGCGTGAAAGTGTTAAATGGAGCTTTACTTAGAAATGTGGATTGCTTAGTGCCCAGTGAACAAGAGCTACTGAACTAGCACTGCTTTTTCAGAAGATGGCGTCATCTACCAAATGAGCGTAAACTCACCTTGGACAGGGAGTGAATTCATTCTTACCTTAGGCATTGCCAAGTTAGCAAAACAGACTTAGCAGCCAGGCTAGAGATGTTTGTATTGTATGTTGCTAAAGAGGACCAACAGCAGCAGGAGATATAACTCTCCAAGCATGAATCCTTTCCCATCAATAATGGAATCACAATATATCACCTTTCTCAGCGTGCTATATATAACTGGATAACTCACTGCCAGCTATATTATATGGAATCTTTGTAAATTTTGTAAATGAATTAGCTTAATTTGCCTAGAACTGTATATATGTGGGTTAATTATCACTCTCCTTATTTATTATTTGATTTATATCCCATCTTTCCTCCCAATGGGAGCCCAGGGCGGCACACACACCCTGGTAATACTGACACACGTGAGTTTATAATCGGGATGGGGGAGAAATTCGATTGTTTGCATTTAAAGTTGAATTTGTCAAATTTGGATTTTCTGAAAAGATATGAGAACCGAAATCCAGCCGTTCAAAATTCGGACTCATCCAACTTTTGCAATGCAGTTCTCCAACCAAACAATGTTGATAAAGATGCATATATTAGGGGAAACTGTGCTTAAAAATTAATATATTGGTGGAGATAACATACAAAATGCATTATATTAAGAGAAATTTCTTGCAAAAATGGGTACGTTAGTCACAACTGCATACAAAAATGTGTTTATTAGGAGAAAATTGCACTAAAAGTCTGGAGAATTTTCATGAGAAATTTTTAAAAAACACCAATTTCTGCAGAAATGTGAAGAACTGGATTTAAGACTGGAAAAATGAGACACGGCGAGAACAGAAACGGACAGATCCTTCTATCCCAAGTTGACGGTGCAGTTTATAAAGATGTATTAACAATATGACTATGGTGAAGCAACGTAGATATAGCCAAAGGACCAGCTCAAAGGTTGGTTGTGCTAATCCTCAAATCAATGTATTTCTTAGTCAAACCAACAGATTCTGCTCAAGAGCTCTTAGGGCAGCTTCCAAGCTTGCCCTTCCTTTCCCAACAAGCTGGGGCTGGATTCAGAGAGATGATGGAGTATGAGCTCCCCTCAGCAACGCTTCTAGAGGCATCCCACACTTGCTACAAACTGCTCCCTTACGTCAGAAGCACTGCAACTGCAAAAAAGGAAGGCTAACTGTGCTGTGCTCCTGTGAGGGGTAATATTCCAGCAATTAAGTTCAATAATTTGAGGAACGGCCATAGCTCAGTGGCAGAGCATCTGCTTTGCATGCAGAAGGTCCCAGATTCAATCCCCAGCATCTCCAGATAAGACTGGAAAATACTCCTGCCTGAAAGCTTGGGTAGCAGCTGTGAGTCTGTGTAAACAAAACTGAGCTAGATGGAGTAATGCTCAGACTTAGCATAACGCTCCTTCCTAGGTTCCTAAAAATAATCTGAAATAATCTTGTTCAGCACACATGTTTTGTTAAATGAAAATCAAATATCACTTTTTAACAACATATTCCAATGCTCTATGTTATTTTTATGAGCCTGTGCAATCTGTGGCTAAGATACATATTATTTTGTATGTTTGTGCTTGTGCACGTGTACTATGTTCAACATTTTCTAAAAATTAGGAAAGTAAGGTTGTTCAAACCTATCCTAGTGCTTTGAATGGTTTTGTGAACTGCATTCATATCTCATGTCATGTATGAGCCACCATGCATTATACCTTGCTCACACTGAAGCATTATTTTGATTGGCTGCACATCCATGTATATTTATTTAGTATATTTGTACGCCGCTTTTCATCAACAGGTGACCTCAAAGTGGCTTCCATAGCAAGAACAAAACACTACAATAAAAAACAATTCAGAACATAATAAAAAACTACAACAGTATCAATATATAACACCACAAAATTTAACAAAACAGGTTGAAATCTCAAATCAGTCTAGTCTGCAAGAGAGAGAGAGAGAGAGAGAGAACAAAGTAGGCAGATAAGCAACACCACACATGCCCCAATATTTGAAAATGATTGCTATGTATTAGTTGACATATGGTGTAACTTTGGTGCTTTGATGAAAAAGTGCACAATTCCTCTATAAGCCACTGTGCGTCGTACCATGCTTAATCAGCTGTGCCTGCTCACACCAGTATCACATTCCTCCACAGATGAACATCATAATTATATATCGGTTCACAAATGGTGTTAAGTCTGGTGCTTTTATTTAAAAACGCCTAATTGTGAAAATTTGAGCAGCAGCACTGCACTGAGGCTTGAAAGTTGAGGCTCAATCATTAACAGAAGTCAGTACAAGGAAAGCTGCCACATCCCATCCTTCTCTCTTCCCTGGGTCCACCAAAGAATGAATCTGCCAACAATGAATGCTTCTTGAAAGGGGAAGGGGGAACAAGTGATAGAGACCAATATTTGCAGCCCCTACCTGTGTTAGTCTCCTTTTTTATCTTCATCAAGCAGTTTCTCCCTTCTCCAAAAAAATTTCATTTTCAAAGCAGTCCAGTTATCTTTCCCCTCTTCCTTTATTTTGCCAAAGTCAACCCAAGTAAAAAGAGAAATAAGCAGAAGCCCAAATAAGTTGGACAGCTGTTTATTGTCATCAGGACAGCATGTCAAAAAGATGTAACATATGAAACCCTCATAGTAGATCAGCTGTCAATAAATCCTTCAGCCCAAACAAATTCTCAGCTCCCGTTAGGAATTAATCATAATGTCAACTCTCCTGTTAGCAACCTCCCCAGAAGGATTTAACCCTTTCCTGCAGAAGCCCCTGTTCTGTTTTTATTCCCAAGCTCCTGGAAAGCATATAGCATTCCCCCTCCCCCCAAAAAAGCCAGTTTGGGGAAAGGCTAAGGGCCTTTAAAAGAGTACGTAGACAGCTCTTCCACTCTCCTGCTGACAGGACGAAGGAGCCCTAATATGTTGCATGGCTTGCTGTCTCTTGGGCTAGCAGCCTTTGAATTGCTGCTGCTTTAAAAAAAAACAATCCTAACTAGCTAGCCTGCTGCAGTTGCAGTTCTACAATGCCAAACGTCACCGAGCAGCATAAATAGGAGGCATGAGTGAATGCAAGGACTGGGAGGGCACACATTTCAAACATACTTGGTTTGGTTAGGTTTCTCTCTCACACTCTCTTTCCTTCACATAACCATTCCAGATGCTCTGAGCCCTGGGCTTTGTGCTGTTTCTTTGTATCTATGAAGAGCCTTTCAAGACATTTTTATCAAGCCTTCCAATATTTATTTACTTTTTTACTCCCCTGCAAAGAAGAAACTTCATAAACAGGCATTTCACAGAAGTCAGGTTTGGATCTGACATTTCAATTTTTATCTGATATGTGTGTGTGTGTGTGTTGTGTGTGTGTGTAATTCCTTGAAATGTGTGCAATTTATCTAGTTGATCACCTGAGATGAAAGATGCAGCTGAAGTACAGAAGGGATAGTTTCTATTTCTAGTGCTTAAAAAGGCAATATTATATATTGTCAGCTGATATAAAAATGTAAAGCTAACTTGTATGTATGTGCTTGTGTGCACCTATGCCTCTTTTTACATGCTGATGCTCTTACACTGCAAACTATGTCTTGTTTTCTTGTTCTGCATAGCAGCTCAGGAGGATCTGTGCTCTCATTTTTAGGGTCTTTTTAGCATCTTTCCAACCTGAGCAAATACCAAGCAATCCTTCAGAAGCAGATTAGTCTTGGGACTACCTCTAGACTAGGGCTGCTATCCTATTGAACCCAGGCCAAATTCAATGTGATGTTAAATGTGTCTCTGCATTTAATGTGGAGGGTGATTGTTGTTTTAAAATGCAAAGAGCATCAGCTGGGGATAGGGGTGCTGACATTTAGCAGGTTCACAGCAGGCATGGATGGGGTGTTTGGTTCTGATGGGAGATTTCACCACCACCACCAAAGCAAATCCCAGCTTCAGAAGGATTTTGCTCAGGACCGTAGCAGGGGAGGAAACATTCCCCCTCCATGCTTGAGGTGATCCTGATAATTACCAGCACCACCTCCTCCCCAGCCGACCCTATTTGCATCTTTAAAAACCTGAAAGTGGAATGTAAAGACTGGGCCCTCAGTAGGACTACGTAAGAGATAAACTGCATAGGACTGGGCAGCGGTGAATTCCAGGAGAACTGTACCAGAGCAAGCAAGTGGACTGCACGGACTGCCTGGACCTTTTTGTATTGATCTAATTGCCCTGAAGTGCATCACAAACCTTTGGTGAAGACTGCAGTGACTGTTTTCAGGATAGGGGAACTTTCAAAATATAAATGTGTTGCCCCTGAGAGAGACAAACAAGACAGTTTTCTCTCTCTCTCTCACACACACACACACATACACACCCCAAATCCTGTAAGAAGCACGCATCAGTATAAAATGCAATCCTCTGCTGGGTCTAGCTAGACAAAGACCTCCCGCTGTGTTGTATTGCTTTGTATCCTAAGGAATTGTACTGGGCACTGGGCAATAGCTGGATGCTCAAGGGATGCTGATGACACTTGCTATACCCAGTGTTTCCAGCACAGAGATTTTGCCTTTGGCAAAAGCCTGGAGAGTTTGTTACAATTTGTTCCTCAGAAATATTAATGAAAGACTTGAAGGGCTCTGGTATGTGGTCTCAAGATCAGTAGTCAGAGGAGCAGATTAGTACTGGAGGACTGGCAGACCTTCATGCATGATTTTATACTTTTGTGAATTGCTTTCAGGTTTTTTCAGGAAAAGCTGCTAAGAACTATAAAAACAAACATTGGACAGTGCAGGCCAAAACTAACTACATCCCCACATTTAACTGGACCGAACTATGAACTTGGGTTGAAGTTTCCACTATTTTAAAATGCTTTATTTCTCCAAGCAACCCTGTCCTATTATGTACACTAGGGATGGGGAACTCTGTGGCCCTCCAGATGTTGTTGGACATACACCTCCCTTCAATCCCATCCAACATAACCAACGGTCAAGGATGATGAGACTCCAACAAACATCTGGAAGCCACAGGTTCCCATCCCTGATATACAAGATCATATAGAAAAACATTATTTGCACTGGTGGTACAGTCTCTCTGTGGCAAATTGATGCAATCACAGTGACTCCCAAAACACCCCTGCAGTTATAGAAACAGCTATAGAGGGAGTCTTAGTGTCATTAATAAACAATTATGTTTCTCTATAGAATTCTGTACATAGGCAGAGGATCAGACAAAGAAACAAGCTGCTTATTTTGACTCTCTGAACTGTCAGTTCCAGCAATCCACTACCTTCACTGGGTCAACAGGTGTAAGAAAAATGGGCTGTGACTAGGGAGGGAAGAATCTGTCAGTTTTGGTTCTCTCAGTTTCTCATTTTTCCAAACTTAAATTCAGTTCTCCAGGTTTGTACAGCAATTTGCGATATTTTTTTTAAACCTCATGAAAATTCTTCTGCATTTCAGTGCAAATTTCTCGTAATAAACACATTTTGATTTGCAGTTTTTGCTAATGCTAATGTACACATTTTGCAAGCAACTTCTAATATAATGCGTTTTGTATGTGATTTTCATTAATATATTCATTTTATACACATTTCCCTCTAATATATGCATTTTTTTGTAAACATTGGATGGACAACTGCATCGCAAAATTTGGATAAGTGCAACTTTTTGAGGGTGGCTGTGTTTCAGTTCTCATTGTTTCAGAAGGTGCAAATTTGATAAATTCAGCTTTAAATGGGAACTGAATTGAATTTCTCCATCATCCCTAGGTATGACTACTGCGCAATGATCTTGGGACTTTTCAGAGGCTAGGCAATAGTATTGAAGGCTGTATGTTATTGCCCATAGTACAAAACCTAACCATTTTCTATGTCCTGGGACAGACTCCCAATGAAAAGATATTGCAAGTCTTTTTTAACCGCATTACAGTCTACACTTCCCTAGTTATTATTAATGCCTACAACTTCATCAACAGTGTGCAGTATTTAGTTTGATAAAAGCAATGCTTTTCATAGTTGAATTTAAAATTTTAATTTTACAATGGATTACATTTTGCAGGGGTCACCAAGACGGTGCTTGCACAGGCACCACTGGTTGTATTTCCTATGGCGCCCGTGAAGGTCTCTTTAAATACTCCCTCCAAAATCCACAATGCACAAGAGACTGTTTGCTCTTCCTGCTCATTTCTTGTTTGCACTAACTTAGCTTCTCCATCATTGACCACACACCCTTAAACACACCCACATTTCATTGGATGTCAGCACTGGGTACCCTACCTTCCATTTGTTCTTTACAGAAGAGAGATGCAAAGAACTGATGTAGGTGCATCCCCCCATCAGTGGGGCAGCTGATGGGAGGCATTCCTCCATCATTTTGTGGTCCCATTTCTTATTCTGCTCTTTTTAGATGTGACAGACATTATGCCACGCCCCAACAGCAGCCATTTGATGTCATGCCATGCGCCCACAGCATCCATTTTGTTGTTATGCCATGCCTGACAGCATCCATTTTATAAGTGGGGACCATCACACTTGCTCAGAATTCTAAATCTATCCTCTAGTCCAAAACATTTGGCGACCCCTGTTGTAAGGGATGAACATGGGAATAGCTCTACTAGATGAGACCAATGGTCTATCTAGTCTAGTGTCCTGTGCTAAACCAGATGCCCACATGCAAGACACAACAGGAATAGCTGTCTCCCGTTGTTGCTTCTGGTAGACTTGTTGTCTGTCTGATCCTGGAGGTTCTATGTGGTCGTCACGAACAGTAGCCACTGGCAGGCTTTTCCTCCTTGCATTTGCTTAATCCCCTTTTAAAACCATCACCACATCTTGTGGCAGCAAATTCCACAAATGAACTTCAAACAGTATGTAACCAGTTTGTCAAATTCATTGCCACAAGATGTGGTGATGGACTCTTGCAGAGAAGAAGGCTTCAAGAGGGGAGTAAATAAAAAAAATAATCAAGGATTAGTTACAAGAACTGGCCAAGAAAACCTGAGTTCCACACCTCTGCCAGTGCACTCGGTAAACAGCCAGAGCATCAGAACCTCTTGATTAGGTCCCAACCAAAGCCCCCAATTAAAAAAAAAAAATCAATGTGCATACATTTTGTAAAGTGTCTGCCCAAAAGGAACTGTTCAGCCTGAGCATGCTATGCAATTAAGCACCACTGCGTAGTAGCATGCCCACATCACATCATACTCTATTAAGAAGCCTGGAAGTCAGCATGGGATCACTGAAAACTGAGGCTGAGTCATACAAACATGTCTAGCTGCACAGGAATATTGTTAATTTGTTACTGAATAATATTCATTGTTTATCAACAGCCATTGCGGGTTGTTTTAGTAGAATATATTCCTTGGCTATAAAACAGGGATGGCTAGCCTTTTTTTGGCCACAGAGCCACATTCATCCTTGGCCAACCCTCTGGGGGCTCTGTGCGAGCAATGGGTATGGCCACCTCACAGTCTTGCATGAGTACACACATACATATGAGACACAGGCCAGACACATATGCAGGCGCACGCCCTCCCCCTCGGCTGATAAGATTAATTGAGGAGGGAGTTATCACTCCTCTTCCCACTCATCAAATGATTGGCCTGATGACTAGGGAGGGGTGCTTTACATCCCCACCATGGTACTGGAGTAAAAAGGAAAAAAATTAAGTAGACATGACATTGGGCTGGGTGAAGTTCAAACCTCTCCGCACAGCCCAGAGCTCTGATGGCAATGCAAATTATCCTCTATCTCCTCATCAGACAAATCATTTGTAGAATGGGGAGGGGTCAATAGCCCCCCTCCTCTCAGCTGATGGAAATGCAAATGTCTCCTCCCTGCTGTTCAGGTGAGCAGTGCGCACCATGTCTACTAGGTTTTTTTTCCTCCTTTTGGCCACCACCGCCACCAAAATTGGTGGGGACTTGGGGGACTAGAAGCATTTGCTTGAAGGAGCCAGGTCAGGTCTCCCAGACAGAGTTTAGCCACCGCTGCTATAAGGCACCTCTAACACACTGGACAATGCTCATTCCTGCCATCTGCTAGTGGCAAAATATATTTGAAAATGATTGCTATGTATTAGTTGACATATGGTGTAACTTTGGTGCTTTGATGAAAAAGTGCACAATTCCTCTATAAGCCACTGTGCGTCGTACCATGCTTAATCAGCTGTGCCTGCTCACACCAGTATCACATTCCTCCACAGATGAACATCATAATTATATATCGGTTCACAAATGGTGTTAAGTCTGGTGCTTTTATTTAAAAACGCCTAATTGTGAAAATTTGAGCAGCAGCACTGCACTGAGGCTTGAAAGTTGAGGCTCAATCATTAACAGAAGTCAGTACAAGGAAAGCTGCCACATCCCATCCTTCTCTCTTCCCTGGGTCCACCAAAGAATGAATCTGCCAACAATGAATGCTTCTTGAAAGGGGAAGGGGGAACAAGTGATAGAGACCAATATTTGCAGCCCCTACCTGTGTTAGTCTCCTTTTTTATCTTCATCAAGCAGTTTCTCCCTTCTCCAAAAAAATTTCATTTTCAAAGCAGTCCAGTTATCTTTCCCCTCTTCCTTTATTTTGCCAAAGTCAACCCAAGTAAAAAGAGAAATTAGCAGAAGCTACCAAAATTGGTGGGGACTTGGGGGACTAGAAACATTTGCTTGAAAGAGCCGGGTCAGGTCTCCAAGACAAAGTTTAGCCACCTTTACTATAAGGCACCTCTGACACACTGGACAATGCTCATTCCTGCCATCTGCTAGTGGCACAATGTGATGGTATCTAATAAGCAACTCAGCAGCAAAGCTCCTGTCCTATGAATGGACAAAGCGCGACTAGCTGAACAGACTCAAAATTACTAAGGGTCAAATGTCCATCTGGCTAGCAGGCTGCCCACCAGTTCACCAACCTACCACTGATCCACACACATAATCTAGGCTGCAATCTAAACTAGCACCTTTGCTGCCCTCCCCTTCTGTGATTCTACCTAATCTTGTTTCTTATGTCCTTTCTCTAGAATGAACAGTGGGTGCAACCATCAGGGAGCCACTTCTGCTCCAGCACAAGCCATGACAGCTAAGAACTGAACCCGTCCCTTTCCTTCTCCTCACTGCAGTGCCTGGCATCCCCAGCCGGGATGAACTCACTTTGGTCTGCTCAAGGTATGTTGAGTTAGAGCATTTACAAGGATGGAGGACACTGTCTCCTCAACAGTGAGGGTGGCCACAGATAGGGGCAGCCTACTCAGAATCAGCCGCAACATTTCCTACAATACTACCTGGGATGGGGCCAGCACCACAGCCAGCTCTTTAGAGGACTTCATAGCCACCTGCACAATCGGGACCATCCTCTCTATTATGTGCATTGTTGGGGTGACAGGCAATGTCTATACCTTGGTTGTGATGTGCCACTATCTGAGATACTCAGCTTCTATGTACATCTACATCATCAACCTTGCCTTAGCAGACCTCCTCTACCTTCTCACCATCCCTTTCATTGTCGGGACATATTTCATCAGGGGGTGGTACTTTGGGGATGCTGGGTGCCGGATCCTCTTCAGCTTGGATTTCCTCACCATGCACACAAGTATTTTCACCTTGATGGTGATGAGCACAGAGAGATACTTTGCAGTGCTGAAGCCTTTGGATACTGTGAAAAGGTCGAAGAGCTACCGGAAAGCTATTGCCATCGTCATCTGGGTTGTGTCTCTGCTTCTCACCCTCCCGATGCTGATCATGATCCAGCTGGTACGAGAGGACAAGAACATCTGCCTTCCTACCTGGAGCAAATTGTCCTACAAGATCTACATCACCGTCCTCTTCTGTACCAGCATTGTGGGCCCTGGGGTTGTGATTGGGTACCTTTATATTAGGCTGGCAAAAACTTACTGGGTGTCCCAAACGACGTCTTTGAAAGAGACCAAAAGGCTCCCCAACCAAAAGGTGCTGTATTTAATCTTCACTATTGTGCTGGTCTTCTGGGCCTGCTTCTTGCCTTTCTGGATATGGCACCTCCTCTCCCAATATTACGATCCTTTCCCAGTGTCTCAGAAGGCTACCAGAAACATCAACTACCTGACCACATGCCTGACTTACAGCAACAGCTGCATCAACCCTTTCCTCTACACTCTGCTGACCAAAAACTACAAAGAGTACTTGAGGAACAGGCAGCGATCCTTTAACAGCAGCAGCAGCTACTTCCAGAGGAGAAGCAGGTTTCAGAGAATCTCTGGCAGATCGTTGTCCACAAGCAGTCAGCACTACACGGAGACCTTTGTGCTCCCTCCCATTCCTGGGGGAAACAGCAGCCCCTGAAGGAAAAAGCACGGCTGTCCTCAAGGCAGCTTTGACTGAGAGGCTGCTGTGTTTTGGGATGGCAAAAGCTGAGAAGCAAGAAGGCACAAAAGATCGAATGAGCGTCATAAAGTAGAGGCATCCTTAGGTAGAGTATCATCTCCTAGAGGCCCCTAGCCGCTGCTTTTTTGCCTTAGATGAACTTTGAGTGAGCTCTTTCCATCACACAAACAAGTAATACATCCCAACTATCCCGTGGCATGTCAACTTAAGTTATTGAACCTATGTTTGTCAACAGTGTTTTATTACTATGATTTTGAGCTATATCACCCATGCAGTTGCTTGGGAGAATAAGCTAAATCAATAAAGAACTGAGACTTGAGTGTGTGATAATTTGTGTGTTGTTGGATTTGAGAACAGATGAAGCTTTTGCAGAAACTGAGTTGGAGGGAAATGGTAGGATTTTTACTGCATTCACTGAGGGCAGTTTCAGGTTTGGGGACTGGTACTCTCATTTAACTTTGGCTAGCTGCCCTGCCACTATCTTACCCAGACACCCAAGCAGGTTCTACAACTGAGTAAGGTTCCAGGGCACATGAGGCTGCCATCTTGCTGGAGCTAAACAGGTCTGAGTCTGGTCAGTGCCTGGATGGGTGATTGCCTAGGAACCACATGCATGCCACTGTCACCTTGGATTCTACGATGGAAGAAAGGCAAGATATAAATGCAAGTCAATAAATGAAATAAAAATTAGCCAGGAGTTCAGCTGGCTGGCCCAATTTCATGCACACTTCCGTATTAAATCAATCAGTCTTTTTCAATGTACCACACCTCTCTCCTATCATATCAACTATAATATGGCATGATGGCATTATTAGCATGACTTCAAACAGCCCAAGGTCAAGCCAAGGCATGCTAGACAAAACTAGCTTTGTATTGGAGTGGGGGATAATGCAGGCTGATTAAAAATTAATATAGCATTCTGGTCTGCTTGATACAGATGTTAAATAGTTTAAATTGGTCACAACAACAGATTATTTAAAAGTTACACCAGAGCATTCTCTGTGTACCTCACGCTCAGCTGGACAGAAGCTATAAGCACTAAGTATTCATGCAAACATGATTAATCAGTCACATAAAGACTCATTCTTATGAAGATGAAAATCCTTGGAAACAGAGTCATGTTGAGTACGCAGGGGCATGCACAGAAAAACATTAACTTCTTTCAGATCGTGCTTTTGCACTTCATATATGTGGCTGATTTGCCTTACGCTGATTCAGGCAACACAGCTTCCGATGTCTTCCATTGACTAAAAATGAAGAAATATTTGTCAGAACAGGATAAAATATGCAGGCATCATCGTCCTCTCTGCCAGTTTTCAGACACACGTGCAGAGATTTTTCTGCCCGAGCCTTTATAGTTTGCCGTTTGCTCCTGTCCTCCATGTTTTTTGTGTGGACAACTTGTATGAATGTGTATCACTCCCAAGGTAAGTTACTTGCAAAATTTCAGAAGATGTGGCACAAGCATTAGAGTGTTATGTTAAATGAAAAACAGTTTGAGAGATGCACTGTTCTTTTTTCTGCTCAGTTGCTACCCAAAAAGTCCTTCATCAATGGAGTGGAAGAATGTCAATTTATTGAGAAAATATATGAAAGTGTAAGTGTTCTGCAAGGCATGCACTAAAGAATATAGTGCAAGGAAGCCTTTCAGGTTTGGGGTGCTTTTAAAAGGGATTCCCTTTGACCCAATCTGCGGTGTTCTTCATTGTACAATTGTGTTTTACACACATGCATGGTAAGAATATTGCTTAGTACAAACAATAAAATCTTACCGACTTGTAAAAGCTGTAAAAACAGCACCAAGAACCTAATTTTTCAGAGCACAGAGAAGGGAGGGGCTCTTTTTTTCTGTTTGTTTCAGACCTGAGAACTCTAGCTCATCACTGTGACTGTGTCTCAAGCACACTAACCAAACCTCCTTGGAATTCCCTGTTCTTTCAGGTGCCAGGTGCGTATGTGCTTGTTCTCTCCACTCTTCATTTCGAGCAAAGATGCCTCATCATTACATTCCTGACACACTGCATTAAGGTGACTTTACATTAAGGCAGGGAAAGCCAATATGATGTCCTCCAGATTTTGTGGACTACAGCTTCTATCATCCCCTGCCAGCATGGCCAATAGCCAGTGATTATGGGAGTTGCAGTTCAAACCATGTTGGATACCCCTGCATTACGGAGTGGGAGAAGAGGCAGCATGGGGATATCAGTTCTCCCCCCTCACCTACTCCCACCCAGCTATGCTATCTGAGTGCCTGTCCCAACCCTGCCCTTCCTGCAGCCAGGAAGAAAGTGGTGGGAGAACTTGGCTCAGGTTGTGGGAACTCAATGGAAGTCCACTTACCTGGTGATTGGGGAGTTGGAGTCAGCTGCCACAGGTGGCAGTGATAGTAAGGATACCCGGCAGGCATTTCCCAGTTAGATGTGCTTCTCATGATCTTCTTGGAAGCCCTGAGTGATGCTGCTGCTGCCACTGAAAAAACACTGGAACAGCTTCTGATAAGTTAAGCTTCTTCTACATCTCTCCAAAAATCATTGTGACTGGGGGGAGAGAGAGAGAGAGAGAGAGAGAGAGAGCTGGTAAAGCCATTTCAGGGCTGGAAGCTACAGCTGTCAGTCACAAAACTACGCTGCCTCTTCTCCCTCCCCCCCAATATCTGACATTTTTCTTTTAAGGGCTAGCTTTTGGCGTGTGTGTGTGTGTGTGTGTGTGTGTGTGTGTGTGTGTGAGAGAGAGAGAGAGAGAGAGAGAGAGAGAGAGAGTATATCTAAACTGTCTTTGTTCCTCCAAATATTTGAAGCTGGTCCAAAGTGTAGAAGCACCTTTCTTTTGCTTCAGACTGCTTCAGTGAAAGCCTACTTCAGACAAGGTCCTAATCTCTCCAATGTGGGCTGCTTCTGAATTCACCTGGAACAAATACACAGCTCTAGTTGCAATCCAACATAGGGGTAGGAGCTAATTGCAAAATCTTTGAATGAAGTTATTAATATGCAGAATCTACATAAAGGAGGCAGAAAGAGAGGTGAGTGTTGAGGAATAATTTTAAAACCATTAGCCAGTTTCACCACAGCTAGTAACCTACAGGGGTAGTGCTGGTTTTTGTGGAAAAGGAAGGCAAGTAATAACAAACACATGTATATATGCATTCAAGAGCAAGGGATAGCAGATGCTGGAAAAGTCATACTTGGATCCTGACCAGAATCTAAAGTCTAGCTAATATACACTATGGGGATATTCATATTTCTACTAGACACCCAAGTTTAACTGAATGACAGATCATTCTTCTTCCTTAGCACTATCCAGTGAACCAAACCTATATGTTGCATTTATCACCATGCAGATGTCTGGAGCGTCTTCTGTAATGGCTACTGATACATCACAAGTGTACCCGCAATAAAAACTCAGGTGTTGTTAGTAAATAGTTTAGCATCCAGTATATGTCAGTCCTCAAGGCCACAAACCAGAGCTTGGAAAAGTTACTTTTTTGAACTACAACTCCCATCAGCCCAATCCAGTGGCCATGCTGGTTGGGGCTGATGGGAGTTGTAGTTCAAAAAAATAACTTTTCCAAGCTCTGCCACAAACCCATAAGACCACACAACGTAAGCTGAGAGGTCAGAAGGTCACTGTGCAGCTCAGGGAAGGGAACCTGTGACCCTCCAGATGTTGTTAGACTCCAGCACCCATCACTCCTGACCATTAACCACGCTGGCTAGGGCTTCTGGGTGTTGGAGTCCAACAGCATCTCGAAGGCCAATCCCTAGTATAGACCGACAAAATTGATAGATATCTCTGACTACTCTGATCCACTGAGGCCTAGAACAGGGATGGGGAACCAGGGTATGGGGGCAACTTTGGCCCTCCAGACCTCTCTATCTGGCCCTTCTCAGGCAACACCCTCTCCCTACCAACACCCCCTCTCCCAGGCCATGTCCCTCACCAGCCCTACTTTGCATTCTCCTTTGGTTTTTTTCATGGCTGGAATGTATCCTTGAACTCTCATGCTACTTCTTCCTTGCTGGAATGGAGGATAAAAATGTTATGGACATATATATATATATATGCAGAGTGGTTCAGCAGCCTGAGACGTGTGTGTGCCAGTGTGTGTATTCCACCTACCCTGTGGGATTCCCTACCGTTAAATATTAGACAGGCGCCATCCGTGCTATCTTTTTGGCACATATTGAAGACCTTCCTCTTTCAACAAGCCTTTTAAGTTGAAACCTTATCCCAGTCTGCATCTGTGTTGGAATTGCTTTTTAATGTTTGTAAACCTTTTTTAAAAAAACAACAACAGTGTTTTTAACCTTTTTCTTTTTTAAGATGTCTTCAAAGCTTTTTTAAAAAACGTTTTTAAAGATGTTTTGTTTTAATGTATTTTAAAGTCTGTTTTTAAGATGTTTTAAAGTATTTTTAGTGCTTTTGTTTGCTGCCCTGGGCTCCTGCTGGGAGGAACGGAGGGAAATAAATCAAATAATAAATTAATAAAATAAATAATATTTACCTGAGTAGCAGGCTTTTACCCTGCATTTAGATTTAGAGACTTAAGACTTAATAAAGTAAGAAAAGCTACTTTATTTATAGAAATACATAGTAGAAAGGAAAGACATACCTAGTTCTAACTAACTAAGTTGGAGGCGCAATTGCCCAAACTTGGGTATTGCCCTCATGGCTCAGGAGAGAGAACAAAGACAACAATGTCTCCTCTCTCCTCGAACAGTCAAAGACGACAAAGGAAGGAGGGGCAGGTCAGCTTCCCTGAGCATATCAGTTTACAACGGAAAGAAGTTAGGTAGAGAACAGCACAGGTAAAGGTAGGCAAGCCTAGCCAACTGGAGGATCATAACACTATCTTCCCTTTGGAATGCAAACAAAAGAACCAAAACAGGAGTTGCTCTTGCCCCACTTCCAACAAAAAAGTGATCTATTTATGTCTGTAGAAAATAGCCTACTGTACAACGATAACATTCCCAGAGCTTGGAAGATTACTTTTAAAAAGTGAATGAAATCTTTATTGTTCAGAGCCATAGGCCGCCACAATTAAATACATTTAAAAGGAAAATACAAAAAACATTTTAAAATACAGATCATATTACAGTAAAACGCAGTTCAACAACATAGAGTAGAAGAATATAAATACATTTCAAATAAAATTCCTCTCCTGAGCAGTAGATACCCTGACCAACCTCAGGTCTTAGTGTATAGATGCTACGGTCAGGATAGCACTGGGGCACCCACCAGGTGATTTTGGTATCTAAGTCTTACTTTTCCTGCAGCTAGAGCAAATTTTGCCACCTGAGTGGTTATAAATATGTCATTGCCTGCTAGCAGAACGCATAGCTGCTCCAGGGGAGGTCTATTTGACAAGGGGCGAAGGATGCAGGAAAGAAATTTCAACCTTGGAGACTTATATAAGGGGCAGCTTAGTAAGTAATGTATAATATCCTCAACTTCACCAGTACTTTAAAAAAGTAATAAATTACAGTTACAATTACATGGCCCAAAAAGTGGTAATTACCTTTACAATTACAATTGCTCTTAAAGTAACTGATTACTTTACTTTTTCTCAAAAGTAATCACTACAATTACATTTCAGTTACTTTTTAAAAAAATGCCTACAAACTGCTGGCCTTGGGTGCTGCACATCTAAGTAGCCTAAAACAGCATTAAAAATAAACACACACATACAGAGGTAGTAGAATAATTCTTTTTATTCATAAGATAACAATGGTGGTCTCTCCGCTGGTAAGGGAGGTGGGGAGGGAGGCAGAGGCCACTACTCAGATCTTTGCATGTCAAACCAAGTGCAACCCCCCCCCCCATCCAGCAAGCATAATTTCTCTCACTTAACCACATCCTGGACCCTGCCCTGCCACCAACTAAGGGACACTCACCCAAGCAAACATTTTCCCCTGAGATGCAAAAAAGTTAAAATACTGCAAATGCAGCACAGTAGCCAGAGAGGGTGATGGAAGCCACTTTGTGTGCCAAGTGCAAACACAGTATTCACACACACACGTTGTCATCTTTCACCTCCACAGTTCTTTATCTCCATTCTGCTACTGCCTCCTGCTCCTCCTTCATGCCCTCCGACTCCTTTCTCCCTCCACTCCATTCTTCTCCACCACTGTCCATTTTTTCAAACAATTGTTTTCTCCACTTCACCCCCGTCTCACTCTCCACCTCCTCCCTCGTCGCCTCCTACCCACCCACAGAGCAAGAGGGAAGAGCAATGCTACACAGAAGCCCAGTTTGAGGCACACGATTTTCATCCACAAATCAGAGGAGCAGAAGACTTCCCCTGCTCCCCCCCAAGTAATGCCCAAAGGAAATGGTAGAAACATTACAATTACTTCACAAAAGCAATAAAATTACTCCTATTGCAATCAAAATGTAAAGGAATTACCCACACGCTCCTCAAAAAGTAATGAATTGCAAGTAATTCGTTAATTGTAACTAAATACTTCCAAGCTCTGACATTCACATTGCTGTCCCCTTATATGCAGCCCCGGAAGAGTGCCCAGAATTGGAATTTAGGTCTAGAACAGGGATGGGGAACCTGAGGCCTGGGGGCAAATTTCAGCCTTAGGCTGAAAATGGTTTTCTCACTATAAATCCCTTTAAATAATTGAAAAGACGAACTGCAGCCACAGTCTGTGAACTGTTCACTACAGTCTCTGGAGCCTGACAAAGGAACTGCCTGCTTAGCAGAGATGAATAGCTTTGATAAAGGCATCTGCAAAATAATTATTGTCCCTTATCAGTTGGTTCTTCCTAATGAATTTTATTTATTTTCACACAGCTAAGATTGTGCCCTTACTTTCTCATGGTTTTCTCCCAGAATACAAAAAGCAGGAATGTCAGCACATCACCATTGCTTTTCATTTCTTTGGGGAAAGAAGGCTCCTCTATTGTAGTCACACTGTGTGCACCCATCTGTGTGGGTGTATGTATGGGATTGCAATCCTATACACACTTCCTTAAAATCAATGGGGCTTCCTTCTTAGAATATGCTGCTGTATAGAATTTCACTATTACTCATCATTGTAACATCAGTGATGTTACTCATCATTTCCCTCTTGATGTCCTCTCTATGCACATTGATTCCATAAAGGAAGCCACAGACCTGAACTCACAGGATCTGAACAGGGAGGTTCACGACAGATGCTCTTGGAGGTTGCTGATTCATAGGGTCGCCAAAAGATGTAATCGACTTAAAGGCACATAACAACAACAGGTCATGCATTGATACCAGGGTGGTACCATTAGTAAAAAAAAGGAAGTCTGGAGGGAGGTGACATGACATCAGTGGTGGCCCTTTGGCTATGGAATGCTCTGTGATGCCTATCTTGCACGTTAACATCTCTTTGATGCCAGGTTAAGAAGACCTTCCTCTTTGGAGGACTATGATGGTAGTATGTAGTATACCATAGTCCATATACTAGAGATATTTTGCTGTGGCTGATGTGATTCTTGAGGCAGTTGTTTTGCTAGTGGGTTGATGATAGCTATAGATTACATGCAGCTAAATTTTACTCAGAGAAGACCCACTGAAATTAATGGACCCGAGTTAGTTATGCCCATTAATTTCATTGGGTCTACTTTGAGTATGACTAATGCTGGATACTACCCATCATTTTCAAGGCTGTCTTCTTATTCTGCTTATAAATTTGTAAGTCACCTTTGTCATCAGGTAACTAATAAATCAAATAAATAATAACAATACAAAAAAACAGATTAAATACAGAAGCAAACAGAGGCAACTAAAAACAGCTAAACAGAGGAGAAGGCTTTAAACAGTCACTCATAAAAAATGGAAAAGCCCAAGTAAACAGGTACATCTTCCAACTAGTGCCGAAATGAGAATGACGTAGGTGCCGGACGTTCCTGCAAAGCTTGACCAAAGCCAGAGAATAGCTTCATCTTTGCTCTTCACTTCATTCAGGGATTCTGCCGCCAAGCTTTCAAAGTGTTTTGCATTATCTGGGCAACCATAGAAGTTCCTCATGAATTCTCTCATTGCAGGAAGGACCTCCAATGGTGCTAATGGGAGAAAGAACAGAACAGAAGGGGCAGTGATGAAAGAATCATGGATGGGTGAGGAGGAAAAAAAATAATCTGCCCACAGCTACAAAACATCTTATGTCTGCTTTCTTCCTTCAAGCGCAGCTATGTCTGCAGCTATCACATAAGAAGAGCAACAGATTTATGCTGGTTCCTTTTGCACGTATGCTCTTAAACAGGGATAGCTGTAGTTTCAGCAATGAAGTACTTCAGTGCTGCATTGTCCACTCCACATCATCAAGCTCTGTTTGCAGCAGAGAATGGCACAAGGGAAAGGACAGCTTAACCCTGCCGCTCTGGACATCTTAAAGGGAAAAGAGGCTGAGGCAGTGGGATTATAGGGGAAAAGCAACAGGTGGGGCGGGGCAGCGCAACGGTTAAGCACCCATTTCTCACCATTATTGTCTCTCTGCTGCAATCTTGCCCTTTCCCCATTATTTTGGAAATGTTTCATCCTCTGTGAGAAGTAAACCAAGTCAGCTGGGTAGATGGTACTTAAGTGGAGTACTTTAATGCTGAAGTTACTGGTGGAATAAGCTACCACAGTTTGAGAACATAGGTGCACCCAGTATCTACACAAGCACCCCAAGTCATATTTATCTTTATTTCAATTTGTCCCTCCTTGAAAGCTTCTTGCTCCCATTTTGGTGAAAGGTCGCATGAAAATGGTGCAGATGTACCAACAGTGACAAATTCAAGAGAAGTCAACAATGACTAAGCTGAGATGCAAATCCAGGATTTCAAGCTCCAAGTCTTACCGTCCTTAGTACAGGTGTGGCTCACCTTTCTCAGTCTGAGGGACAGACTGAATCAACTTGTAGGCACATAACAACAACAAACTATGCACATGCGTACTGCAAAAGATATAAAAAATGAGTAAGATTACTGTGGATAATGAACGGGTGGCATATAGCACAGCATATTTCAAGGTCCCCAAATGCAGCAAGTTTTCAGTAAAAACACTACATCTGAGAAACATCACCTCCCCATCAAAGGAACTCCTTATAATATTGGTTTCAGTGTACACCTCTTTTCTCTGTGATCAGGCATTGATTTTCACATCCCTGCACATAGTTCTCGGGAAGAATTTCAGGGAACAGAAGTATAGATCCAGTTAAAAATATTAAGAATGAACGACCACTTCTTAGCAATTTTTTTAAGTAAATGAGAACAGAGATTTAAAAGTATTTTCAGTGAATATGTAAAGATGATGGTTGCTTGTTAACAGCATGACACAGGTTCCTCAGTACCTATTTAACAGTGCAAACTCATCCCAGCACCATTCCAACCTGCCAAAATATAATTTGCTATTCAGTATTGCACTAAAAAGCAAGAGGCATGGCAGTTCAAGGAAGTCATGCAGTCTTGTCTGTGTAAAAGTGAATCAAACATATAACAGTATTAAATCTTACCTTAACTTGGACCTTGAATCAAAATATTTGTCCATTGGAACCTACAACCCAATGAAGGGGAACTCTTGATTTAATAAAATCCCTATGAATAATAAACCATTATTTGAATTTCAACCACTAGCATGTGTTCAGAACTTTGTTTAAAATATCAGATAATTACAACAGACATAATCAGCCATTGGTCTTGAACACAAACTCTGTTAAGCTTCAGTTGAGGGAAGAAACCAATTGAGTGTAGAAACACACTCGCTGTTCTGCCTCTTCCAGTGCATCTCCACCTCTCTCTTCTGAAAATGGAGGCACATGACACTAGTTAAACCATACCTCTTTTTACTGTAAAACCTGGTAGGATCAGTTTGAGTCCATTTTTTAAAAAAAAAGAAATCAGCTTCAAAGAGATTTCACAATTGACCAGCAGATCAACCCATTCCCCTTCCAAGTGTGGCTAATGGAAAAACTTTGGGATAGGTGACTAGTATGTTCACAGCCTGAAAATATGTACACTGGGTATACATTGTCCGTCACTCTCCCTTCCACACTCCATCAACTCCAGGTGCATAAAATACAAATACACATAAGTCACATGTTCAAATTTTATCAATGGGAAATTGATGGTTGCTTAAATGTGCTGGATATTATGGGTGTAGGGCAATGGGGCCCCAAACATTTTTGAGCCCAGGGGCACATTTGGAAATGTAAGAAACTGCCATGGGCATAACAAAATACCAATTTCACAGACTGACAATGCTCAGAACCTCCTCCTCTAACAGGCCAAACAGCAATCCCCTTCAATTAATATTAAAAGACCAAAAAAGCAGATACCCACCCACCTCCCACAAACAAAAAAACAGACAACCTCCTAACCAAATAACCAAATGTAAAAGCCAAAAAACTTCAAATTAAAAATAAAGTTTAAAATTGAGAGGTGCAGGGGGCCTTGTCAGGACTATAGGGGGTGTCTGAGGGTACCATGGTATCCACAGACATCATGCTAGAGACCCCTGGTAAATTCAGTATGTGAACATTATAGCCCCACATAGATGACTGGTGGCCTCAGACACAGGACTGGTGTGCTGGACTGGTAGAGGCACTACCAATGTCTTCTGTGCATATTGGAGTGAGGGATCATCTGATCTGCCCCTATGTAATAAATGTGACCTGGAATTGTTCAGTTGCATCACTGGTTTCAGTTCAAAGAAAGTAACAATCCAGCCCCAATGAATGGATCATCTAGAATTTCTAGGCTAATTTCTAACCAAACAAGCTATCCATTTCCATCCTATCCAAGCTAGATTTTCATTTTTTTCTGAAGTGCAAACCTTAGCTTGGATTTACTAGGGCCGAACCCCACATTTTAGGGCTGGAATACTGCAATAATAAGGAACCCCCTCTTAACCTGAAGAGAACATCTTTCCCACAAGATTAAATAGCCACAATGAGAACCCACACACTTGGAATTAACAGAAGTAGCAGATATTCTAGGCACAGAATATGCCGTTCCAGGCAGTTTTGGGAGTTCATCCGTATCATTTAGAAATTGAGCACTGCACAGCACAATTTCATTCTATGCATAAAAATGACCAAAAGAGTAGAAGATATCTAGCTTGATCACATGGCTTCCAGAACTTTGCTAAAGCAGTCTCAGGCTCAACTAAGGATGGATGAATCTGTCAATTTCGGTTCTCTCTATTTTTCATTTTTCCAATCTTAAATTCAGTTTGCCTCACTTTTGCAGCAATTTGCCATCTCATGAAACTTCCTCTGCATATTTATTATCATCATCATAAAAAAATCCTATCCCACCCTTCCTCCCCAAAGGAGCCCAGTGCAAATATCTAATTAACTCATTTTTGTATGAGGATTTGGCTATTATTATACATTTTTCAAGCAATTTCCCCTAATATAATGCATTTTTGTATATTATTTTCAATAAAAAAGTAAATTAGAGGGTGGGGCCACAAGAAAACAGAAACAAAAACATCCCAGAGGAACGCCTACTTGTGTGAATGGAAAACAATGGATTTGAAGCTACCATTGAGCATGAAGTGTGTATGCTGCAAATCTATTACGATGGTAAAAGCAGTGTATTTGCTAGGCAGAAATGTGGTGCCAGCCTTGCAGGGTAGTCTGGTAGTGTCCCATCCCCCTCTCTCTCTTTCTCTGCTTGCCATTACCTGCGTATCTGTCACCTAGGGCTAGGAATGTGGGACTCAGTGGTCTGCTCAGGAATAGGGAAAGAGATGGATTCAAGTCTCCTGCTTGACAGCTTCAGCCTCTCCTCTTCTCCCAGGCGCTTGAACAACTAATAGTGTATCCTGAACGGTCTGAGCAACATGGGGCCCCCCACCAACCTTTGAGTATGTCCAGAAACTAGTACAGCCCAGCAATCCAAGTAAGCAGTTTATTCAAAATAGAGAAATTAAGCAGTATATAAAATAGGGAAAGGGAACAATTGGGTGCCTGTCAACTTCAGGAGTTCTTAATTCATCTTCCTTCCTTGTTGTTAGGAGTAAAGCACCAACACTTGTAACAAGTAACCTGAACCAGTGGGGGGCAATAGACAGAACAGAAACCTATTCTTCCATCTCTGATTCTTTCTTTAAAATATCCACTTGTTGATTTTTGTTGTTGTTATGTGCCTTCAAGTCAACTACGACTTAAGGCGACTCTATGAATCAGCGACCTCCAACAGCATCTGTCATGAACCACCCTGTTCAGATCTTGTAAGTTCAGGTCTGTGGCTTCCTTTATGGAATCAATCCATCTCTTGTTTGGTCTTCCTCTTTTTCTACCCTCTTCTGTTTTCCCCAGCATTATTGTATTTTCTAGTGAATCATGTTGTTTTTCTCAGGCTTTACTTCCTCCTCTTTCTTTCTAGGTAGTTAGTTATAAAAATGCATATATTAGGGGAAAGTGTGCATAAAAATGAATATATGAGTGAAAATAACATGCAAAAAGGCACGATGTGATGAGAAATGGCTTGCAAAAATGTGTACCTTTGTCAAAACTGCCTACAAAAATGTGTTTATTTGGAGAAATTTGCATTAAAATAGGGAGAATTTTCATGAGGATTTTTTTAAAAAAATTCACAGATCACTCTACAAGAAATGTAGAGAAACTGAATTTAACGTTAGAAAAGTAAGAAACTGAGAGAACTTAAATTCACAGATCTTTCCATCTCTAATGGCCACTTCATATATGTCTGTATTCAGAATGGCTTTATTTCCCAGTAGTAATAAACCTTAAGTTCCTTTATTCTTTCAGCCACCACTCATAGCAGACTATTAATATCTGCATTCTGCTGCTGTATATACCAAACTCCAATACTTCCTTCCTAGGATGACTGACTGTAAAATAATAGCAGGATCATTATTTCTAAAGGGTGGAGTTCACAGGCCCACAGACCAGCACAGAAACATAAACATTATACAACAGCAGCCATGTGTGTTTGCTTCAGGGGCAATGACCTTTTCTGTCCAGGCTCCACTACCATAGCTGTTTTCTAGAAGTTACTAGAAAAATTGGAGGGCACTATTTAAATACTATTCTAGTTCCAGTGAGAACTACCATTGCCACTAAATTGCTTATATGAATGGTGGTTGTGTGACTTTCACAGGAAAAAGTATTGAATAGTGACCATGTCATCTCTGTGGTATTATAAAAGTTGTGTTTGTGTGTGTGTGTGCGTGTGCATGTGACACTTCTTTTGGCATTTTAAAGAGTGGGTTTGCTTTAAATTTGTTAGTACCACTCAGATGAGTACTTCTGTGCTATGCTGCACAAGCACTCATGTAATCTTTTAAACAGGAGCAATCTCAGCTACCTCCACCTGTGCAGCAATGAACTAAGATAAGAGTTCAGACTCCCCCCCCCTTTTATGTGAAGCAGGATTTTTAACTAAGACAAACTAGCCTTTGTGGAGCAGAAGTCCACTCTCCCCACACTCAGCTCCAGATTTGAAGTGTTATCACACAATGAGTTGTATTCAACTAAGTCCTACTCAGACTAGACACATTGAAATTAATGAACATGTTAGTCATGTTCATTAACTTGAATAGGTTTACTCTGAGTAGGATTAGCACTGAATGCCACTACTGAAAGCCACTCATTGCTCCTAAAAATAACCATTTGCATTTGCACACAGCCAGAGAAATATGATGACATATTGGGAAATGATGCACAAGAAGCATCAATGGAATATGGGTAAAACTGCTGCTTTGTTCAGATCCTGTGGATTAGATAAGGACCTTGCTCATGAACATAAGTCTTGGCCGGCTGGCAAGGTTCAGGAACCATCACAAAGGTCACTATGGATTTGCTGAAGAATATTATATTTAGCAAATCCCTGTCCTCTTTCTGTCATCTCCATGGCATGCTAGAGATTGCCTCAAAGGCCTGAATAGTTTTGATTCTATTCTTTAACTCCATGAATTTGGAAGAGCCTCTTGTGTTGTGGCTTGTGACAATATGAGATGGATGGTGCGTGTGCTCCACTCCTTACATGCTAGAGGCAAAGGGGCCTGCAATTATCTTTGGCATCTCTCTCAGGTGCTGAAGTAATATTTATAAGCTCACTCTTTCAAGCTAAAGAAAAATACACATAGGGTCAGTTATATGACAATTACTTCCTTATGCTGAAGTGACGGAGAGAACGCAGAACAAGATTTCACTAGATATGCCCAGTTCTTGGCAAGTTCTTTCTCTCTGCAGTTATTTTTTTCTGCTTACATTTATCTAATGCATTGGGGTGGGGGTGCTATGCAGATCCTTTACAGTGCAGAAGACAACGGATTGCTGATGATTTAGGAATGCTGGAGAAGGATGCCTGTTGGAGCATAGCCAGATGCAAGGGTACAGACTGCCTTCACATGCTAACTTTTTTTGGCTAGAGTTTCTTATTACTGTTTCCAGACCTGGCAGCAATTCCAAATAACCTCAAAATTGCTGCAAATGGCAGTGACGTATCCTCACTGTCATGCATCTAAAATACGTAGTATTGATCATCATGTCATTTTTGTGCCTGGAGCTGAGGGATTCCACACCAGCATTGGCACCTTTAGAAGTGGAAGTGCTGGCATGGAAATTCTCCACACTTGGTGCCTGAGTGTCACCGCAAAGTACCGCCACAGCAAGGGTACATGGCCACATGGCAGCTGTTTCCAGCAGTTGCTGCGTGATGGAGTGATGTGCATTCTGGCTTGAATGTACCAGTGGCAATTAATTGCATGGAGCAAACTTATACTTCTCAATGGACTCTCTCCTGGTAGAGCAGGATTGGGGGACTTTTTTCAGCCCAAGGGCTGCATTCCCTTCTAGGTAACCTTCTGAGGACACATGCCAGTGGTGGGCAGAGAAAAAAAAAGGTAACTTTTAGCTTTGTACAGTAACCTTGTTTCAAAAGATCCTCGCACATCCATCTCTATCCTCCATCCAGGCAAGTGAAAAGCATCATTAGAGTTCAAGGTTACATTCTCGCCGGGGATACGGTCTAGCCAGGCAAAACACTCCAGGAAAGGGCAAAGCAGGGCTGGTGAGGAGCATGGCCTAGGGAGAAGGGGCACGGCTAGGGTGTGGCCTGAGAAGAGTCCCAAGAGTCAGACAGAAAGGCCCGGAGAGCCGCATTCAGCCCCTGGGCCTGAGATCCCCCATTCCTGCCGTAGAATAACTGCACCCCATTCAGCTGACAACTCTAGCACAGATGTCAAAATGTTCCTGTATAGGATAACGCAAAACAAGCAACAACCTTCAGTCCCCAAAGCTTAGGCTGCTTCCAGGTAGGGGGCCATGCACTGTGTCTCTTCTGCAGCTTTTGTGAGGAATCCCATTTAATGTCAAAACGGTGTTTGTCTGGCTAAAGAATAGAGAAGGCAGCACCTGCACAGAACAACCTAAAAGCAAGATCCATTTTGTGGAATGTAGTCTTTTCTTTGTTCAACAGCTGCAGTCATGCATGCTGCACCTTATTGATTAATTTTATTTGCAAAACTGTCTGTACCACCAACATTAAAACAAATGTCATGGTGGTGGGAACAGCATAAAATCAATTATAAAATTACATTGATAAAACAAGTACTCCCCCCCCCAGCTCTGTGTAGCCGAATGTGTTGGGATTACACATCCATAGCCCTAGCACTACACAAAAGCAAACAGTGAAAAATAAAGATAAAAAACAACAGAGTGAAGCTGACAAGTGGACTCTGAATTAATCTGCTCTTGAAATGCTGACTGAGCAAGAGCAAGTTTTGTCTCATGTGTATACTATCTATAATAGCCTGAATTTCTGATCTGGATCTGATCCAAAAGCTTCTCAAATCTACTTGCTCAAACCCATTTATCTCTGAATTTGGAAGGCATTTGAAAATTCTTTATTCACTGCACTTGTTGAGCTGGGCATTGCAACATTTCTGCAAGACTGCCTTTGAAACATAGTTTTTCTGTTTTTAAATTAGAAGGAAGCAGTGACCATAGAAATCCATTATAGATAGGTGGAGATTTTGGGAAGCTGAATTATGATGACCAAATGCTTTTTGCTCTTTTATAGACTCAGAACCTTTTTGCAAAGAAAGTTCTTCAGTTCTTTACTGCTTTTGAAATAGATGCCGTGAGGTCCTTATTAGATCGTTCTGAGACATTGCCATATTTGCCATTGGCTTATTGAGAGAGCTGAGCCTATATGAGATGGAAAGCAGGAGTAAGTAGTTAAACCCTAAAAGCAAATCCCAATATCATGGAGTCAGTTTCCCTTTATAGGAATATCAGTAGACTTATTCACATGTTACATAAACACAGGTACAACCTGTCGCTACATACGTTCAAGCGTTTTGTGAAAGGATATATACTTGTTGATGAGTACAGCTCAACTAATGTGTGAAGAGGTCCTTAAACTGTACACTCATTGAATGTTACATGTGAATATGTAGGAATGTATAGGTCAACTATTTGTGTACATAGATTATACACTCATTCAGTTTAATAGGGCTGTATAACTAGTTTATCTGAATCATCAATCACGGACCAAATCAGGCTGATTTATGCCAAAATTGGATCAGGTTGAGGCAGTTACAAATAACTACAGAGTGGACCACGTGGACTGGAATCAATTTGCAGCAATTTGTGCCAATCCAGACCTCAATACAGTCTCCGAAAAAGTGAGACAGTCTCCAAAGTGTTGCAATTATTAATTACAACACCATATAAGGAGAATGCCAGGGCAGGAGGGGAACTTGACTTTGCTCATTGAGAGCTTCCAATGCAGGGCTAGAATCTCACCTAACAATCATGGTGCTTGGTGGAGGGATAGTGAAATCTTAAAATGCAGCAAGAAAGAGTTTGGTGGCATTTGTTCAGCTTCTGTTTTGTTTCCTTCACAGTACTATAGCCATGTTTGTTTTCCATTATTTCCCATTCAATCCCAATTCCATTGTTATACAACAGCAAAAACAAAAATTGTCTGTTGCGTCTGTCTTAGTCTTAGCTACTGAGGCAGTGTCACTTTCCTCATCCCCCCCCTTCTGGTCCTAGTTTTTTAGGTTAGCTTTGCATTTTATATATAGCTGTGTTGTCTTCTGTGATTGTCTTTAGTAGTGCTTTGTCTTGTGTGTGTCTGTGTGACTCCGTATATCTTGTGAGTACATTGTACACAGTCCAGTACATTGTATACAGTTGGTACACAAACTGCACACATGCACATCAGTTCAGTGCAGCCTTTTTTTAAAAAAAAAAACTTTTTGAAATAAGCAAACTTCTAAAGGTGGCTAGCAAAAACAAAAACACAAAACAAAACAAAAACAAACCACCCTTGAGCTCCTGTCCAAAATTTGAGAATGTTAATTCCTTCTTGAGGGGCTACCATGTCTTCAAATTTCATGCACTTAAGTTTTTAAAAAAGTTATTGCTGTTTTACTTTTAAAACATTTACAATTTTAAAGGTGGCTAGCACCAACATCCCTGGAGCTACCTTTCTAAAAATTGGCAGGATTAATCCACTGTGTAAGGGCTGCCATGCCTCCCAATTTCATACAACTATGTGAAAAAATAAGAAAGTTATTGCCATTTTGATTTCTCAATGCACACCAATGGGATTTCCAAAGATCTGGTTTTTTCAGATCATGATCCAAACCCAGGGGTCAGGACAGGCCCAGATCATCCCAGTCAGGGCAGATACAAATTGCCTTCAAATTGGATTGGGTGTGTGTGCATAGCTCTGGAATGTAACATGTGAATTATGGGTTATATATTTCCAGAGGGATAGCTGTGTTGATCTGTTGCAGCAAAATCAAAAAGAGCCTTTGACTCCCAAAGACTAATAGGTTTTATTATGGCATATTTTTCATTATAAGCATATGAAGCTGCCCTGTAGCAAGTCAGACAATGGTCCTAGTGTTGCTTACTCTAGCCTACAGTCTCCAGGGTCTTTTGCATTACATGCTAAGTGATGGTGGGAAATGAATGTGGGACCTTCTGCATACAAGGCATCTGCTCTTCCCACTGAGCTATAGCACTTCCCCAAATGTTATATGACTCAGAGGTACCAAACTTGCTACTGCTTTTACAGGACGTTATTTGAAAGAGTTGAAATTTAGGGGTGCCCCTGAATGTCTTCATTACTGAGGCTGTGTACACATCATACATTTAAAGCACATTTAATGTGCATGGCTTGTCCCAAAGAATCCTAGGAACTGTAGTTTACGCATCACAGAGCAATAATCCCCAACACCCTTAATAAACTACATAATTCTTTGGGAGAAGTCATGTGCTTTAAATGTATAGTGTGTATGCACAGCCTCAGTTTCTCTACAGAAGCAGCCATTCCAACTTGCCTGCCTTGTCCCACATTCAGAAAGAAACCAAGGGCAACAACTTTCACTTTTTTCCCCAGCTGAGATTTTTCTGAGTTCTTGGGTGGATTCGATATCATAAGTTCGTCCTTTTTCCCCCCTGCATGTATTGTTATGGCTGACCATCAACCACCTCTTTGTTAGACAGACTGTGAATTAATAGCCTTGAATGGTCCACTGAAGGGAGCCAATGGAAAGGAGCCTTCTGCCCTATAAAATACCTACTGAAAATGTAGGCTTCTGTTGACCCAGCACAACAATCACTCACCAGTTAGCAGTTAGTTGTTACTCATCAGACTTCAAAACTTGCTCCAGCAGCTTTGCCAATATCTCTGCCACACACACTGACATGACTATAGTTGCCCTGGATGGTGTACATCAAAACAACAGTATGGAAGCTGGTGCCCACTGGGACTCATAGTGCAGAGAATAGGGCAGCCAATGATAGGTGCAGCCAGATCAAATGGTAGGTGGAGCCAACTAATTCTAGTTTTGTTCCCAACTTTCTCCGTTGCAATGATACCAAGAACTCTTAAGTACTACAGTACAAGTCTTTAACAGTGAATTTAAGAATCATCTCTTACCTTGTTTTAGTAGGTTTGAGTGCTGTCATATCTAATTAGCTGTTGGGAAAAACAAAACAAAAAACAAAAAACTCTGTGGCTCCACCACCCCTTCCAGACATCCCTGTCTTCCACTTAGGTCCCTATTCCTAGGCTTGTGTTCAGATCACACTGCTGCACATCCCATCCTAAATACTGTACAAAAAGACAGATGCCTCCAGAATCATGGGATTTGGACTGATAGAATCCCCTAAACTCTGCTTAGGGGGGACGGAGGCTCAGAGCCATAGCAGCCAGAAAGTAGCAAAGGATGGCATGGTGGTGCTGCGCTGCTCACCTGACCTCTGAGCAGCTGAGCTGCTGCAGCAAACTGGGACGGAGGGGGATTGCAACAGCAAGCACCATTGGCATGGTGCAAACTGTTAGAATAATCAACAGCCTTCAGTTATGACCCACTGTACCAAGAGAGAAAAACAACCACTAAAGGGTTAATATAAGTAGGCCCAGAAAGCTACATGGTATTCCTGAGTTGTGAGTTTAGTTTCTCTTTCACCTTTCCTCCTTGCTTTTGCTGTAAGCAGTAATGCCTGCTGTTGTTAAGCAAAAGATCCTATTTAAACTTTGCAAACGTGTTTTGTCTTCCTTGTTGTGTGACAAGGGCCATGTACACACTGGGTGTTAATGTGCATCCAGTGCAGAATGCAGGCACATTTTGGGGGGGGGGGTGCTATATACACGATGTCATCCCCATGTTGTCCCTGTCCCACAGTATTCATTGATCCAAATTGCTTTTGGCTGGAACTGCTATAATCTGTTTTACGCCAAGAATGCATTTCTCAAGCGCTTGCTGCTTGAATGTGTACACAGAGAGTGCTTCCTCAGGTGACCTCCTTCTGGGCTGGACCTTCTGACATTGCAGGACTGTGCCACTCCCCCTCATATCCGTGCCCATTCACTGGAGAGTTAAGTTTTCCCTTCCTTTTCTGGTAAAGCTGGGTGTTGCTGCTTTTGCAATGGAGGACAATGGTATGTGGGTAAATGGGAAGGGTAGAGGCATTTCATGGAAAACACAAGAAATCTTTTCTTTATATTTTCAGGGAGGAAAAGATTCAGGAACAGCTTAGAAGCAACCACTGCAACTATGGTATGTTTGAGCATATCGTTCGAGAGATGGAAAAGCAGGGGACCAACTGTATATCTGTTTGGGCACTACATTGTTTCTGGCAGTTTCAGGGGGTGAGAAAACACTACTTGAGGGGAGGGGAGTAGATAAGACCAATTTGCTCTAGTTGGTAAACCAGCACAGCATGGATAGCAGCTGACATGTTAACAAACATTATGGAGGGAAGGTGTGTACAATTGCAAAGCACTAGGGGAAAACCACCCATGTGCGTTTCAAAGGCTGTGTGTGTACATGCCCCAAATCTGCGTTGCAACACTGTGCCCCTCCCCGTCTCCATCCTGGACAGTGGTCAAGTGAGCTTCACAGTCCCCACCATGATGTCTGTTGTTGCTTGTGAGAGAGGGTGCTTCACAGAAACTGCATCAAGAGGGGAGGACAAATGGGCACACTTGATCAGGACTGGGCTGCTGTAAGCCCCTTACCATGAAGGGAAACATTAAATTACATTGTAGAAGATCGTTCTTGAAGCCATTTCTGCAAACTTGTTTTCCTGTATCTATAGGGTTTCCACATCTTTACTAAAGTCAAACTACACTCCTGATTCTTCCTTTGCAGCCACAGTTTCTCTGCCGTTCTTTTTGCAGTACAAGGAAGAATATTCCTTTGCAGCCAAGGCTTGGCCTCGAAAAAAGGAAAAAAGAAGAAAAGCCCCAGCTGCATATAAATAATATATTGGACAGTCATCGATACATATAAAAACAGTTATATTAGCAGCATACGACAGATGACAAAATCATGTAGATTTACCCGTCCCAAGGACCTCGTAGGCCTGTTGGAATAGCCATGTCTTCAGGGCCTTGCGGAATACGTCTAGGGAAGGGGCATGTCGGAGATCACATGGGAGGGAGTTCCAGAGAGTGGGGGCCACCACAGAAAAGGCTCTCTCCCTAGTACCCACCAACCTAACTGTTTTAGTAGTAGATAGGAAAGGCATACCTAGTTCTAACTAAGTTGGAGGCACAATGCCCAGACTTGGGTATTGCCCTCATGGCTCAGGAGAGAGAACAAAGACAGAGATGTCTCCTCTCTCCTCCGTCAGTTGAAGAAGACGACAAAGGAAGGAGGGGCAGGTCACCTTCCCTGAGCTTATCAATTTACAATGGAAGGAAGTTAGGTAGTGAATAGCACAGGCAGGCCCTCCCTTAGCATGTGTGGGCCCCAGGGCAAAAGCAAAGTTGGGGGCCCCCACATTTGCTCCGGGTCACGGTCTTGGCTGAGTCGCCGCCGTAGGTGCGCAGGCACCAGTCCCCGAACTGCCATCCCAGCTCGCTGTCCCCGGGGCGGCTACCGCTCGCTGACCACAGCAGGAGCACCGGTGGCAGCTTTGGCATGGTGGGCGGGTGGGCAGGCAAGCGAGCTCCCGTCCCAGGCAGAAAGAGAGCGAGTGAGTGCTGCGCTCTGCCTGGCGAAGGCGAGCAGGCAGGGAGGGAGGAGCCGGCTGGTGAGCAGATCACCAAGTGCGGGGGCCCCCCAAAGCTCAGGGCCTGGGGCAACTGCCCTGCTTCCCGATACCTAGGGGTGGCTCTAAAGGTAGGCAAGCCTAGCCAGCTGGAGGACCCTAACTCTATATTCCTTCTGGAATGCAAACAAAAGAACCCAAACAGGACTTGCTCCTGTCCCACTTCCAACAGGCACTGTGGTTTTACCTGTCCTGTGTCTGATGTCATATGACATCAGGTGATGATCAGGTGGGTGTAGTTTAGGCCAAACCAAATCATGGGCCACATGGGTAGGCCTGACAGGCCTAATTAGCCTAACAGTTCCCCATTGTTGGCCTAAGCTAAACCACAGCTAGCAGCAGCCAGCCCAGGCACCAGCAAGCTGCCTCATTAGCCAGTGTGAAGACACCCGTTCCCTTTCTGATGGGTTGACAATGGATTCCATAAGAATCCATTGATCAGGCCTTTCTTCCCCTAATGACTTTGCTCATCCACTGTTTCTGCATGCCCAAACAACACTACTGGCCACAAAGAGCTTCCTGTATCTTTGGTGAGGCATTGTGACTTTATAGGGGGGGACGCAGGCAAGCAAGCAGGGCCCACCTCTGTTCCAGTGCATGTGCTCACCTGGAGGGGTGGGGTATATAACTTTTCACCTCCAGTAACTCCCCAGACAATTGTGCTACAATGGTACTGAACACCCCCACCTAGGGTTGCCAGGTTGCTGACCTGAGACTGATCCTGTATCTTTAGGAGAAGAGAAAGTCAGTCAAGTGCATGTGTTCTTGCAACAATGTAATGAGAAAAACCACAAGGTGGAATTCTCCCTTCCCCCTGCACAACTTTTAAAGATACAGAAGACCTCTTGGTCACCAGACCCGGTCTCCAACAAGTCTTCTGTATCTTTAAAAGTTGTGCAGGGGGAAGGGAGAATTCCACCTTGTGGTTTTTCTCATTACAGTGTTGCAAGAACACCTGCACTTGGCTGACTTTCTCTTCTCCTAAAGATACAGGATCAGTCTCAGGCCAGCAACCTGGCAACCCTACCCCCACCTCATAACAAATAACCAACACCAACATTAACAGTGACCACAAAACAAACAGACATGGACAGATGTGGTAGTAAGCACAAAACAAACCTCAGCATCACCCCAGTGATGACCCTAAAAGTTACCAGTGACTTCACCACTCTCTTCCTCCACCTCAGTGCTGCAGATGTAGATGAGCTCAATCATCCACATCTCAATGCAAAGGGGGAACCATTTCCCATGGGCTCATTGCTCCAGCTGAGAGTCGCAGGATGACAGCCTGAATGCACTTTGGCTTGTTCCTCCAGCAAGAGTGGGGCAAAAATACCTGTGAGAGTGGGAGGAGACAGACACCCAAGCAGAAAGCCCATTGGAACAGAGTTCCCCAGCTGTCTAGCCCCCTCCCTCTGTGTGTCTAGCAAGAATCTTACATACTACATACACTATCGGTGAACTAGAATATTTTTATCTGAGATTTCTAAAACAATCCTAAATGCATTTACTTGGAATTAAGCCTAAATGATTTAAAAGGAATTTACTTCCACGTAAATTTGTAAAGTAAAGTTCAGTGTAGTAATCCCTTAATGTCAACTGGTTGCCATCCAAGTACTCAGGTATGAAGTGGTGTGTAGACTGCAGGGCAGCCCAAGTCCTCCCCTATGTTCTGTATGACACGGGGACTGCTCAAATGACATCCGCTAACTCAACTGTGAAATTAAGAGATGCCAGCACTAGCCAATGGAGAAACAAGTGAATAGGAAGTAGCACAGAGACAGTTTATTGCTAATACTCTCTGTTGCGCATTTCTGATGGGGGACAGGAGGGTTGTTTTTCAAAGCACATAAAATAGCACTGATGGAGGGTGGGAAAGTCTGTCTGCATGGGCAAGAAGCTCCCATTAATTAATTACCAGATAACAGGGTTGTATCTGGAGCTGCATAGAGATGCGTGGTAAAGCCAAGACAAGCTCATTAATCACATCTCTTTCACAGCTAGAAGCAGTTAGCCAAACTTTTTCTTAGAAATATATTTGTAAGAAAAATTCTTGGTGCAACTGTATATGGATGAATGATTAATTTGCATGGTTTAATAGCACATTCTCCCCCTTCCCCCTTTTGTTTTGGTAAAGAAGAAAAAGTTATGGCTGTGTCTGTGTAAGATGATGAATTGGGGCAGGGAGAAAATATATGGACAGCTTTCCATGACAAGGCTGATACCTGTCATCAGCCCTTCAAAAAATATGGGACTCATAATTTGCTTTTGGACTGTTATTATTATTAAAAAAAGAATTAAATTCAGGTGCATAATCCAAAACAACTATCTCAGGCCTCAAGCATCGGGGAACTTTGTTCACATTTGAAATTGAGATTTGACAGTTCTCTGCTACTATTATCCTATGACCTGCACCACAGATTAAGAAATGGTGTAGGCTACACATGGCCATCCTTCCAGAAGCAAGTTAAGAGCTTGAAATAATGCTGTTCTCTGCTGTTTGTTTACTTATGGGCCTTTGCTTTTATTGCATTTTTGTTTTGTTTTTTAATTGTTTTTTGAGTTGATAGTTGCAGTTTTATAGTTTTATTGTTTTGGAATTTATACTGAAAGGCATCTCATAAACAAACAAACAATAAACAAGCAAAAAAGAAAAGGCTTACACCTGACAGGGACTGGTACAGGTGGTAAAGCCTGCACAGCAGGCACAAGTTCATTATAAGTATGTCCTGGTATGAACCTCCCCAGACCCTTGGAGATCTGAGGCCCGTGGTCTAGTTCTACAAACTACATGTCTTCTTTCCCCAGAGAATCATGGGAATTGTAGTTTGTTAAGGGTGCTGGGAAGGTATAGCTCTGTAAGGGGGAAACTCCAGTTCCTAGGATTCTTGGGGAGAAATCATGTACTTTAAATGTGCATTGGATGTGATTTAAATGTATGGTGTGGATTTGCTTACAGATGCATCTTAAGATGCAGATGTGCTACTGGTTTAAATAATGAATATACTATAGCCAGCATGGATTTTTTGCATTCCGCAATGCTAAATTGAAAATACTCCCCCACACCAGACTTCAGTTTCACTTGAGACGGTCATGGCTTCCCCCAACGAATCCTGGGAAGTGTAGTTTGTGAAGGGTGCTGAGAGGGGACTCCTATTTCACTGACAGAGCTACAGTGGCCAGACTGGTTTAATAGTAAGCCACTCTGATTGAAGGTCTGTGAGGGGAACAGGACGTCTCCTAGCAACTCTCAGCATGCTTCACTAACTACACTTCTAGGATTCTTTGAGAGACGCCACGACTGTTGAAAGTGAAATAAAAGGCCTGGTGTGGATGTGGCCAGGGACAGCTTTGGTTTAAATTTAAGTGGGAGACTACATGTGTCTGCTGTAGAATAAAAAGGTGGGGGAAACGCTGAAAAGCAATGATACCGTTCATGTTTTCCTTTTGGAAAAGAAAGGGGCTTCCCCTCTGCCCAGTGCCCACCCAAACTCCTCTCTTTCCTGCTCCTCCCCCAGATCAGACCTGGGAGACCAGGGTTCGAATCCCCACTCAGCCATGCAGCTCACTGGATGACCTTGGGCCAGTCACTGCCTCTCAGCCTCAGAGGAAGGCAATGGTAAAACCACAGTGAAAAACCTATTCATAGAGTCGCCTTAAGTTGAGATTGTCATGAAGGCAGTCCATTTCCATTTTCAAACATGATTGCACAGAAATAAATCCCACTAAACTCAAAAAGTATGCAAATGATCAAACCCACCCTCCCTTCTCCTCCCTCCTATCTCCTCCCTCTTGCCCCTTCCCTCCCTGTTCTTTTGCCCCTCCCTCCCATGCCCATCCCCTTCGAATCTCCTCCTTCCCCTTGCCCCCCCTCCTCCTCCCCCTCCCCCTCCCCTTCCTCCTCCCTATGGTCAGTTTTACCTATCTTAAGCATGATTGCATGGGAGTAAATACCATTGAACTCTATAAGCATGCAAATCATCAAACCTGCCCTCCCCCCTTCCTTTGCCCCCCTCCAATCAGCTCTTTCCCCCTCCTCCTCCCCCATGGTCAGTTTTACCTATAATAACTATGATTGCATAGGAGTAAATCCCATTGAACTCAGTAAGCATGCAAATGATCAGACCTGCCTTTCCCCTCCTTTCCCTCTCCTCTCCCTTCCACCTCCCCTCCCCTCTTCCTTCTTCCTCCTCCCTCCCTCCCCCCCCGCCGGTCAGTTTTACTTATCCTAAGCATGACTGCACAGGAGTAGATCCCACTGAACTCAATAAACATGCAAATGATCAAACCTGTCCTTCTCCTCCTCTCTGCCCTTCCTCCTTTCCCTTCTCCTCCCCTCCCCATCCCGTCGTCAGTTTCACCTATCCTAAGCATGATTGCAGGGGAGTAAATCCCACTGAACTCAATAAGCATGCAAATGATCAATCCATTCTCAGCAAACTTGCACAGGATCCCATTTCTTACCTCCCGGACTAAAAAGCAGAGAAATTCACTAATAGGCAAAAACCCTTGCGGTTTAAGAACGTACCTATAGCCCACAGATATTTCTATCAAATTTTAAAAAGCAGGGAAATTGGGCAGCTATAGTGAATGTCAAAATGCAAACACAATTTGGGTTGGTCTTTCACAGTCCAATCCACTTCCTGTGTAGCTTGGAAGAATTTGGTAACATGCCTCTAAGCATATGGTGAGTGGTGGCAACACCTGCAATCAGCCCAAATAATAGAAAGAAGACGTGTGCTGTACTGATCTTGTTTTAGCAGGGAGGAAGCAACATTATTAAGTCAGTTGATATAGATAAAAAATCAGATAACTTTATTACGATCATAGATCAGCAAGCAAATATACATGTTTAAAAGAAACAAGTTGCATTAAAAAAATTCTGACAGACTCTATCTAGGACCAGGTCTAAGTTTTATATAGACTGTGGGGTTATCAATGTTCTTCTGCAGAGAATGGCGGCAGCACAAAAGCTGGTTACCTTCGCTGATACTTGGGGAGTTTTATCAGAAAGAAGGTATTCCACATAAAATGCCTCATCTCTGCCAGGAATATTTTGTAAAATTGGGGTAATTAAAACAGATCAGTGATCGCGATAAAATGAACAGTACTATAAAACATGGCCTACAGTCTCTACAGCCCCCTCCTCACAGGGGCACGTCCGCTCAGCGTAAGGAATTTTTTTAAACCTGTCATCCAACAGCGCCAAGGCAAGATGTTAAACTTGGCTAACATAAACGCTTTCCTAAATTTGGGGGTGGTCAGGGTGTCTAAGTAGTGAGTGGGAAGAAATGGCCTTGTGTTGGACCTAACGTCAGGATAGGCTGCTGCCAAAGCTAAATGGCTTTGAAATTCCATATCGAAGATTCGTTGCAGGATGCACATTTTTGCTTTGGGGTAACCTAGTGCAGGAATCATAGAAGGAGAAAACCCTAAGCTTAATATTTAGTGGTTAAGGACTTTTTCCACTTTGACTGAAAGGCGTCAGTTAATGTATAAGGAGCCAATCCTACGGGGGCAAACAACATTTTTAGCCAAAATTTAAATGTCCATATACGGGCTTCTATTGTAGTGAGCCCAACTTCTAGCCGTAAAATAGGGTTGGGGACACAGGATGGAGTGCCAAGGATAGCTCTCAAAAACTTGGTTTGAACAATTTCAACAAGGGCATAGTTATCATAAACACTTATTTGTGAGCCATATAGCATCTGGGCGATGGTTTTAGCAGTAGAGACCTGTATGGCTGCTGGGATGAACTGACCCCCTCTAGAGTAATAAAAGGAAAGGAGCGCCTTTGCACTCCTTTGGGCATTGGCGGTGACGTTTTTTGCATGGATTCACCAAGTTCCTGATGAATGCAGTGTCACACCTAAATATCGGAAAGATGTTACCTGCTCTATAGGTTGCCTACTTACTAGCCAACGGTGCTTTATCCTCTTCCGGGAAAAAATGATAACTTTCGATTTTAATTTTAATGTACATCGCCTAGAGTGGCTATCTGCCAGATAGGTGACACACAAATTAAATATTATTTATTTATTTATTTATTTATTTATCGTAGCTAATTACCAGGAATTCTTTTTTACAATAACTAGCAAGGGCACTCAGCAAACGTCTCAGCCCAATACATGTCAGTGACAAAAGAACTAAGTCATCAGCATATAGAAGAATTGACAAAGGCCTCTTTGACAATCTGGGCTGATGAAAACAGGTCAAAATCAGACTATTAACCAAAGAATTAATATAAAAGTTAAACAGTGTAGGGGCTAGAATGCACCCCTGTTTAACCCCCATACAGGTGGAAATAGGGTTAGATAAATGGCCGGCGCTATTACACCTTACATGTAAGTAGGTATTTTCATATAAACAGCGTATAAGTGTTAATAAGCATCTATCGATATTAGTGGCCTCAAATATCTCCCAGAGTCTGTCTCTTGGGATCAGGTCAAAAGCTGATTTAAAGTCAATGAAGGCAGAGTACAAGGCTCCCCCAGATTTGGCCATATATTTCTCCATGAGATGTTGAATAACAACTCCATGATCCATGGTGGAACGATCCGTTCTGAAACCCCCCTGCTCGTCAGTGAGAATATTTTCTTGTTCCAGCTAAGCTTGCGGTTTCTCGAGTAGATGGCTGGCATACATCTTACTAACAATATTTAGCAGACTGATGGGTCTATAGTTGGCAGGGTCAGACCTGGCACCTTTTTTGTAAATAGGAATAATTATTGTAAGACCCCAATCCTCAGAAATGCAAGCAGAGTGGTCTATGGTTGTAAAAAGAGCTGCTAATACTGGGGCCCACCATTCCACACTGAATTTGAAGACTTCAGAGGGAATATTGTCAGCCCCAGGAGCTTTGCCCAGTTTTAGTTTGGCAATTAGGCTAGAAGCTTCCTTGACGGTAACGGGTGGCCATTCATGTAAATCACTTATGTCAGACTTGGGGGGTTGAAGTCTTGTCTGTTCTCTAGCAAAGATTATACCAAAATACAATTCCCAGATATTCACTGAAATATGATAGTCCAAGGAGACTGCGGGTTTAGACCACCCTTTGCGACCAACTTCCAAAAAGTTGTTGCATCCTTTAGTCGAGAGGCTTTCAATAAGCATTGCCAATTTTCTTTTTGTGCTAGATTCTTTTTCCTTTTGATTAGATGTTTATAACATTTCTTCAGCTCCAACCACTCTAAGAGTAATGTCGGAGAATTTTTATCTCTATAGGCTGAGTATTTTACAATTAGTTGTTTTTTCAGGGCTACACATTCATGGTCAAACCAAGGTTTGGACTTGTATACCTGGGAAGAGATCTTAGACATAGGTTTAGGGTATAAGGTGCTTTGTAGGGCCAGGAGCAATTGCTGGAAAGACTCAAGAGTTGTTTTCACAGAGGTCGCTGTTGTAAGAGTCTCGCGAAGGCGAAAGCAGCTGTCTGAATGTAATATCCCTTTTAAATCCCTTTCTGTCTTGGCCGACCACCTAATGCGTGTTGGACGTATTTCAAATTCTTCATCCAGGGTTGGTTCCTGATCAGCGTAGATAGATTGGTTGCCACAATACAGAGAGAGGGCTAGAGGAAGGTGATCACTTTTGGAGCAATTGTCTATTACACAAGAGGACACTGCCTGAAACAAATCGTAGGAGACGATGAAAAAATCAATGGTAGATGTTCCACTGCTAGAAAGAAAAGTAAATTCGCCATTGAAATCTCCTTCCACCCGCCCATTTACCAGGACTAAATTCAGTTTATTCAGCATTTGCATAAGGCAGAGCCCGGAGTAGTTATATCCTCTGTCTTTTGATTGTCTATCCGGTACGTTGTAGACCCTGTCAATAGCCGGCTATGGCTCTTGGAAGCAGGAATAGAGAGCCTCATCACTTGAACCTATTCTAGCGTTGAAGTCTCCCACGACGATCACCAGGGCATCTGGATGCAGAGACGTCATCTTAACAATATAGTCTTCTAATCTGGACATAGCGGCCTTCGCTGGTTCTTTTTGGTGACATGGAGGAAAGTATACATTTATAAGCAATAGCCGAGCCCAATTGAACTTAACCACTAAGGAAGTAGCTAGCCCCACAAGGTGCTCTGGTTTGATGGTAAAAGCACGCACGTTTGTAGAAACAAGTATACTCAGACCTCCTTTGGGGCGCCCCCCCTTTGTGCTTGGGCTAGCTTCCAGGGAGTATGTTGTGAAACCGTTTAAGATCCCCTCTTAGCCAGGTCTCTTGTAGGAAAATAATATCATACTTTTTGAGGTCTGAGGTCTGAGGCTTTATTATTCCAGCCAGAAATATTCCACGAAAGGAATAATAAGTGTGAAGTAGGATGATTTACTATTTGTCAGGTTGAGGTAGGATGCATGGATGATAAATTCTGTCTCACCACTGCCATATGTGGTGGTCCAGGTTCCGTCTCAAGGGAAACAATTGCCTCAAGTGTTGAATCTAGTCTGCTGACATTTGATATAATTGGTTTCATAGGGTTAAGTGGGTGGTTAGAGGAGGCAGCTGTCTTCTGTGGGGACCCCTCTTCATCTTCATCAAGCCATCTCATGTCCATCCAGGACGGAGATGCATGAACAGCAGCTTTTGCAATGTGAGGGATAGATGCTGGACCACTTTTAATATAATGCCCTGTCGTATCCAAGGTTGTGCCTGGTGGGATCTGGACTAGAGAGGCAGTTCTTCTGTTTTCCAAGTGGGTTTTTAGAATGTGAAGCCTTGATAAAATTTCAGATTGGACTAATGGGGGTGGGATGGAAAAGGAGTCAAGTAACACCTTCTCTTCTTCAATGAATAGATCCGCCTTGCTGCTGTTCACCGGGAAATGCTCGTGCAAGCCAGTTCCGGTTTGTTCCTCAAGAGCCTGTAGACCCACAACTTTATGGAGCAAAGGGGGTTTCTCGATGTCAAGATCAATCAAATTTATTTCAGTCTCGATATCCAACTTTATCGGAGAGGTATTTTTGCGTACCACAGGATGAGAGACCAGCGGTTGGGGCAGAGCTAAGTTCTCAAATATTCTTGTAGTTAGTATACCTAGAGAATAGAGAGTATCTCTGTTGTCAAATATCAGTCTGGCTTTACCCAGATCACTGAAAGTCACCACAGTGCGAGCCGTGATATAATTATAATACAGATATTCTACTGAAATTATATCATTGGAGCTGAACGCACCAGGACTAATATCTTCAAAGATTCTTAAAAGATGGATTTTGCGCTCATTCTGGGTGAGAAGACCAGAAGGTTTAGGGTAATTGGATAGTGCCAATTTGCATCGATTTAGAACTAAGTGCCATTTCATATCTCTCGGTGGCTGCGAGGAAGGTTTAGATTCTAAGGGTACAAATGTCCATGTGTTTTGTTGAGCCACAACCTGGGTCTGTGGTATGCTGTTATTTAGAGGGAGGAGCGGAGAGGCAGCAACAAGGTCTTCATGAGGAGAGTTGCTGTTATCGCATTTGCTTTGTTCAGACTGAGTTGGTTTCTTAACCACCAACTTCGTTTTCCACTTCGGGGAAGCATCTAGAAACTTGAAGAGTTTTTCAAAATTCATTTTATTATAGCAGTGAGTCTTTGGATGTTTGATGTTCTTACTCTTCTTACTCAGCTTTGAAGTGGTGCTCCGACTCTACTGTACTTGAGCCTGGCCTTCCATGTCTTGTTACCTCTCAAGGGTGGATTTCTTGGTTGCGTGGTTTGCATAGGATCCATGGTGAGGGGTGTTCTTAGACTCCCATCCTCACAGTTAAAGCCAAATTTTATATACCCCTCTATCAATGTCGTTAGGAGTTGGTTGGATTTGGATAAAAACGCTTTAATATACTCAAGGTCTCTTGCTATCATAAAAAGCCCGATTTTGATAAGCCGGATGGATTCTTTGCTTGACACAACTGTCTCGTTGGATGGCTCAGTTCGACCACTAGGCCTTACTTCACTGGCAGTGCATTCCAATGATTCTGGGGATTGATTTAGGGGCCATTCAGTTTGCTCAGTTTGATAGCAGTTCTTTATCATTTTATCAACTTCTTGCAGTCATGTTTTCCGCCCTGGCTATCTCTTGCGCGAGATTTATAGAAGACGGGTCACAAACATCAGTTTGTAGGCCTCCAGTGATGTTCAGTGACCAGTCCATTGCTGGGTTTGCATGGTGAGCATTTTCTCCCTCCGGTTCCTTATCCTTCTCACTTTCAGCCTTTCTCTCCTTAGCGGGATAGAAATGGGTAATTTTCGATTGCTTAGATCGTCCATTATGGGAGGTAAGCTCGAGGGTGGGAACAATCCCCAAATTTCTATAATCTTTTCTGGTTTGCACTATGTTTCAGGGCTACCGCTTTAAAGATCTCTCAAAGAACCACTTTAGCAACAGCACAGTGATTAATGTGAGCTGGACGCTTGTTAGCACCTGCCGTGGGAGTAAAATAACAGAGATAAGGCCCGTAGTCTTTTATATATCAAGAGCCAAAAGATTAAAGGGTTTTTTGATGTTAGAAGTGCCGACTAATAGATAGAATTACTTATAGTTTATGAAAATAGCTTACTTGATGTAGCTCTGAGTCACTGTAGAAGGAAGTTTGGTGGTGAGACGTTGAAGTAAACAAGGCAATATTCCAGAATCAGCCAGCAAAGATTAGCAAGAATGCTCGATAGCAATTGATTTTAAAGTTGTTAAACGGCAATCCAGAGATATTAGGTATTGGGTGGAGAGGGCTGAATTAAGATTCTTAAGGAGTGAAAGATGGAGCTCCTGGCGCAGCATCCATCTAGTTCACAATTTTTGTGTCAGTTGATATAGTTCAGATGGTCACTTTAAATATGTCTGATTTACTTTGCAATTGTAGTGAAGTTTCCTATAGGAAATCATTTTCTTCTGTTTCTATTTTGGTGAATATGTGAAGTACAGCAACACTTTGCAAAATTTACATTAAAAAAACTCCAAAAATAATTGTGGAATAATGGCAGTGACGATTGTGCAGAATAGCATCCAGTGGATATCAGGAGTGTCTCAGTTTGCACAAGAGAAAACAGTGGGAGGTGAAATATATTCTAGCAAAATTCTAGGTGTGCTGTATGTTTTTAATTGACTGTGCCCACCTTGCCTTAAATGGTTTAAACATAGCAGGCTGAAAACATGCATCCACTTTTTTCCAACAGCTAGAGTCATTGCTGAAGTAGCAACATATTGTAATCAGTCTGATTTTACATCAAACTGCAGGTCCAAATTCCACTGTTAATGCACCCAAAATAGAAATAGGACATAACCTCCAATTTGAAACACAAAAGTCTGTGTTCACCATCATATGACACTGACCAATAAAAAGGCTTTGAAATTAATAAAAATAAATTTGACACAGATTTCTGGGATGAACAGTGAGGGAAATAAAATTTTCTAGTTCACATTCTCTGTAGAAACATTAATAACACAGAAAAGAAGCAAAGTAAGAAGAACACCAACAAACATACAAAAATATAATTATCTTTCGAGATGGCAGGTGTTGCCACCACTCACCATATGCTCAGAGGCACATGTTACCAAATTCTTCCAAGCTACACAGGAAGTGGATTGGACTGTGAAAGACCAACCCAAATTGTGTTTGCATTTTGACAAATTTGGAGGGCAGTCCAATATGTCAGAGAGGAGGTCATTTCTCCTGCTCCCCTAGTACACTCACTATAGCCCAATTTCCCTGCTTTTTAAAGTTCGATAGAAATATCTGTGGGCTATAGGTACGTTCTTAAACCACAAGGATCTTTGCCTATTAGTGAACTGATTTTATGACTGTATTCCAGAAAGAATTCTGAAATTTATCCATTTCTCTTTTTCTTCAATCTTTGCAGATGTTTCAGCATCCAGAAAAGTGAACAGTTGACAAATGCAACAGCTTCCAGTCCAAAAAAATGTTACTGAGAATAAAAATGCTCTCTGCATCTATGAGCTCCCTCATCACTCAGCATCACAAATTTTTAGAGCTCCTTCTAAGATTATGCACTGCCCAGGAAAACATTTGAAAACCATTTTCAGGGAGCAGGAGACATAATAGGCAACTGCGTTCAGTCGGACAGATGGGCGTCTGCTAAATAAAATTGTATTATTATTTTATTATTATTATTATATTTGGAAGCAAGTAGTTTATCAGAAGGAAAACAGAGCCTAGTGCAACCTGCTACTTATGTGGCTGGCTGATGATGGGGGAAGTGAGATGGGGATAGAAAGGACAGAAAAGTGAAACAGGAGGAATCAGTTGGAACATGAGAAGAAAGGACACCACAGACAAGACAAGCAACCATCACCCCTATACTCTCTAGCCCTGCCAGCAAATGTTGTGGTATATGCCCAGAATAAAAATGAAGGATCATTCCTCAAAAACTGGAGAAGGCTGAATTGTTAGGCATTTTGCATCTGGATTCATATCTGGCTTCAGGAGCTGCGGAGAGGTGGGGCATTAAAAGCAGTATGATACTTTTGTCAAAATTACTTTCAATTTCATCTGTTATACAATAATTCCTGGGATTTGTCAAAATGACCTAGGAGAAAGAGCTTTCAGAAAAAACTTTCATGTTGTCTTGACCTAGAAAAACTGCCCTGGAATTACAGAGAAACTCCTGAGCCTCTTCTTCTAAGAGATAACTGCAAAACTCTACTCACTCTTTCATAGCTCTTTATGTAAGGGTTGGGAATGTCTCAATAGTAAATTGTGGTTCTGATTTAGCATTCATGAAAATATGAATGAAACAAGTGTGCAATTTTCTGGAAGAGGACTTGGCATTTAAAGGAAATTGTTCTCGTGATCCATTTTATATTTTAACTTATAATGATAGTATAACTAGTAGAACTACAAAATGTTTGGAAGGAGCTGTTCCTGACTAGACAGAATTTTAGTAGAGGAAGGAAGAGGAACTGAAACCTCTGTGGAGAAACAAATATACTGTTATCAAAGAAAGCCGTTCTCTGCCCTTACAAACTCTTGGTATACTATGTGATCTTAGCAGTATCTTGATATCCAGGTTCTTCCGATACATCAGAAAAGTTAAATAATTGATTGCTCACTAAAAGAGTAAATTAAATCAGCTGTCTCATTTGAAACAAAGCGTTCATCCATACCTAACCGCAAATTCCAAGTTTACCATATTCAGTTGGTGGCCTCGAGATCCATACATACCCTGTTTGTGATTGGATTATTGTGAAAACCCGATTATCAAGTATCCATATGTGTGGGCTTTTTTTTGGTCTAAGTTGCTTTAGCACTGGCCACTCCCCTAAGTCCATCCATTTTCAGTGATTGGTCCTTAACGGTAGTTTGCTTTTTGTGCACTTTTTCAGAAGAGCACAGAAACATGTATCTTTTTAAAAAATTCCTACGCGTGGGCAAGTTTGTGAATGTGCTATTGGGTGGGAAGGAGACAGAGGGCTTGGCATATGACAGAGGAACACCCCTGGACTGTCTATTGCAGGAAAGTCTGTGGCATTGCGTACAAGTGCACAGACATTAATGCGATTGATTAGCGATACAAGAAAGCGTATCAGTTTTTCAGTGGTGTTTCTAATGTGGATTTGTGAATGCGGAAATCTGTACTAGCTTGCAATGTCATATGGACGATGGTGAATTAATAAGGAGACAAAGCAATAACATTGAAGATTATATAGTCATATGGACGGGCCCAAACTACTTCTAATGTTTTCTTGGCCAGATTCCTGGCTCCCGGTATTGGAAGACCCAATTAACTGTTCACTGCCACTTTCCAAGTCATGCAGTCACAATCTTAACTCTTCACAAAATTCAACAGATCTGCTCTATTTTACACCAGCTTGGTCTTCTTCAAGACTGTCCTGCAGAGAATTAATAGGAGACTAGCACCAAAATGTTTTAAAAGCTCATGTTCATATGTTGTCCCTCTATATAAGCCTATGAAGCACAGAATCACACTGACTATCCTGCCTCTGGAGGACATAATTGCTGAACACAGGGACAGTTGCCCTCAGGACTCATGTAAAACTTGCTCACTGCTTTCTTATTCACATAGGCTTTCCCTGCAGTGTGACCCAGCCATGTTGGCTATACTATTGAAGATGCTTTACTGTTTTTCTGTTTTTGGTTTTGTATATCCTTTTAAGTCTTAAAATGTATACCATTCTGGTATTTTACATATGTTGAGTGGTATAGAAATTCCTACAACTAAAATAAATAGTGCTAGTTCCATGGTTCAGCAGTGGCCTAAAAAAATAACTATGATAGCAGGATAATTGCGGCTGAGGGGTGAAATCAGACACAGACACAGCAGTTTGAGTTGAACAAAGGGCCACTTTATTAAACTAACAAAACCACTTTTAAAGTGACCTGCAGAGGGAAAAATCTAGGTGCGGGAACTGTCTATAAGCAAGCAGCTTGCCATACAGCTTTCGGGCGACCAGCCCCTGCTGGGACTAGGGCAAGCCCATCTGCTTACCCCTTACTCCGGCCACACCTGGTAGGTGAGCAGGGGGGCCTTCCCATGTCACCACCCCCTGGGGCCGTACAACTCTGGGTGGATGAGGTAAGTTGGCCCCAGAAGCAGCCCATATTCTGCCCTCGGGCCGTAAAGCCCTGACAGGCCTCTGGAACCACCAGTCACCACCTAAGGGGGGCACCTAGCTGTCCTTACCTACTTCCCTTCCCGTACCCTTACCACCACAAAAGGGGGACAAATCTCTATTTAGTCCCCCTTTACCCCACTGCCAAGAAGCACCTCTCGCAGACACCTCTGCAGGTCTCCCAAGAAGATATTGTTCCCCGTATCCATCAGGTGAACGCCATCAGCCCTATCAAGCTCAACCCTAGAATGCTGTATGTGGGGGTGAGGAATAGCCAACCCCTCATGCTCAAGAAGAGCCAACCGAATCTGCCGGTAGACCTTCCTTCATGCCCGGTCTATCCCCTTCAGGTCCCACACGCCATGCCAATCCGTGTGTGGAAGAATGTCTGACCAAAGCAGATGTACCGAAGGCCAATGTTACCTTATAAACTGCATGTCTGCAGATGCCTGTACACTAAGGGCCTTGCCCTTCAGTAAATGAAGGTCATTCCCCCCCAGGTGAATGACCATAACCTGCGGAACTGCCTGCACTAAACCTTGCTGGAACAATGTGGGTAGGAGCCCATCCCAGCGCATCCCTCACTGGCCAAGCCACTGCACTGTACCCACTGACTGAGGCCCAGCTGTGAGCCCACGAGTGACTTCGCGGCCCTCCAGCCAACACAGAAGACCATGCTGTGGCCGCATATTAGGATGCGCGTCTGCTCCATCCCCATCCAGCAACCTGTCAAGATAAATTACAACTCATTAGGCTTCCAGATTTCCAGGCCCACCAAAAGGGCAAATACAGCCCTTATATGCCCCAGAGGACCAGCGTCCAACAGCCTGCAACCTTGCCTGAGAAAACCTGAGACCTTCTGCCGTAGAAGCAGCTCCAGTCCTAAAAGATTGGGTCCCAAACCCCGAGGGGTCCTCTCCTAGCTCCTGCAAGGCCCGTTTTGTGAGCGCCCAAAACTGATACTTTGTGAGGGAAGCCCCCCCTTTGTGAATAAACAAATATCCTTTCCCTGATCCCTTAGCCCCCAGAAAAACTTGTAAAGCCCGCATAGAGCAGAGGTTCAGTACCGAGGAAGGGGATAAAATCATGGTCCAACCCCTGCACCTCTAATCAGTCTTGGACCTCCTCAGTTTAATGTAGGCACAACCCCCCTCCATGCTGACATCTGACAGCAGGAGGGTGTGCTGGGAAGGGTCTAGCTTGGACCCAGCCACCACCTCTCCTATCCTAAATTCCCAAAAAAACAACGTGAGGGCTACTGCCTGGAACAGCCTGACTTCATAGCTCGATGAGCATACCTTTGCCCACTGGCCCACCAGAACCATTAAAAGGTCCGGAGATAAAGGGTGGCAGGGATCAGGGGTAGCAGGGTGTTCTCTAGCCCACCCAGCCAACATACAGTGGACCCTAAAGTCCTCTGAATGGTCTTGAAAACCACCAGCTTTCACCAGAAAGGAAAGTCCCACCAGCTTACCTTGAAGCATTTGGACTGACAGACCCCTTCTCCTGCCATCCACCAGGAATTCCAGCAGGTGACTCACCAGAGTAGGCCACTCTGGCTCATAGCCCCTGCCAGCCCAGAACTCCTGAATCACCCTACCTGCTCTCTGATAGCTGGTGAGTGTGTTGGGCGCAATGGATAGGCTCATGGCCCACTCTGATTCCATTCTCCAATCTCTCAAATCGCAGGGGCACAGCTTCCGGATGAGCCCTGGCCAGCAGAGCTAGCTGATGAAAACGCTCCATCTGGTTCTGTGACAGAGCATCAGCAACACTATTGTCAATGCATGGAACATATCGTGCCCAGAAAAGAACACTAAAACGCAAGCATTGGAGAACAAAAGAAAGGACAAGGCCGATAACCCTGGTGTTCCTGGATGTAAGGGAATTGATAACATGGACTGTAGCCATGTTATCATACCAAAAATGGACCACAGAGTTCCGCAGCCTCTCGGCCCACAAATAGACTGCCACCACTATCGGGGAAAATTCCAGAAAGGTCAGATCCTTGGTCAGCCCTTCCTGAATCCAGGCCTGCAGCCACCGCCCATTACACCAGGAAGACCCCAAAACTACCCCAAATCCAAAAGCCCCTGAAACATCAGATTGGACTTGCAACTCCGCCTCCAGGAGCTGGTCCTGCCTCCAAAAGGATACTCCATTGAAATCCTGCAGGAAAGAGGACCACACTACCAGGTTGGCACACAATGCAGCCGTCACCCTGAACCTATGGTGGGGCCATAAAAGCCCAACCATAGCATCATAAACCCATCGCAAAAATGCCTGACATGATGCGACAACCCTGCACGCAAAGTTCCTGGAGGGTGGAAAGAAAAACGTTGGCCTCTGAAGCCTCCCTAATCTTAAGTTGGAGGAGGTCAAGCTTCTCCAAGGGCAGCCTACAACACTGGGCCACCGAATCGATCTCAATACCCAGGAACATCAGAACAGGGGCTGGACCCTCCGTCTTCTCAGTGGCTAAGGGAATGCCCAGTTCCCCTGCCAGGTCACCAAAATGTGACAGCAGGTGTTGGCATTCACCTGTGCCTGCCCTACCCGCAAACAGGAACTCATCCAAATAGTGCACCACTGCATTCAAACCTGCCCACCTCTTGACTGCCCACTCCAAAAAGGAGCTGAAGCGCTCAAACACTGCGCAAGAAATCGAGCAGCCCATTGGCAATGCTCTATCCATATAAAATTTGCCAGAGAAGGCAAAACCCAGCAGCTCAAAGTCTGCAGGGTGCACGGGCAGGAGGCGGAAAGCGGACTTGATGTCACACTTACCCATAAGTGCATCTCCACCACAAGCCCGCACCATGCTCACTGCAGCATCCATGGAGATGTAGTGGACTGTACATAAACTATCTGGAATAAAATCATTAACTGACTGCCCTCAAGGGTAGGACAAGTGGTGAATCAGTCTAAATTCCCCCACTGCCTTCTTCGGAACAATACCCAGATGGGACACGCTAAGGTTCGGGAGGGGGGTGATTGGAACGGGCCAAGCACCCGCCCTGCCTGCACTTCCTTGTCAATCTTCAATTGGACAAGTGCCTCCATACCTATGAGAGATTTAAGGTTGTGGGGCATGAAGGCAGCCCGTGGACCAGTAAAAGGAATCTGAAAGCCTAAAGAAAAACCCTGTAACAAAAATACATGCGTCCCTGACTGCTGGATAACCAGCAAACAGGTTCCGCAAAACCTCCAACTTAACTGAGGAGGGACCCTTTTCCCTGAGCAGCTCTGGGTGGGGGCTGCTTCCTGTTCTCTTGCTGATCCCTGACTCCTCCCTTAAACAGCCTGCCCCTTGGGCAGGTTGTGCATGAGTGTGCTGCTCCACAAATGGAACACTCGTGCCTGAAACGACACGGGTTGCAAGCGCAACCCCCCCGGGAACTAAGTTCCCAGCACAGCAGCCATTGTCGAACCCTTGCCCCGCATTAAAGCAGGGAAGGATAGCAGCCGACTGCCTGCTCAATAAGTGCCCACTGTCACACCTGTCCCCAGTCATGGCTCGGGCCGCTGCAATGAACTGCAGCCACAACTCCAGCTCTTTCTTGTCCCATGGCAGTGTCCTATCACACAAGGCCCACATATGAAAGGCCTCATCATAGGACAGCCAGGCCAGAAAACTCGACATAAGCTCTATATATTATGTCTAAGTATTTTACCAGAGGCAACCCCTTCTGTGGCTGCCTCTCCATCACCACCCCTGCATAGATTAGGTACGCTGGCAGCCAGCTGGCCCACGTCCAATCAACCTTCCTACGCCTGGGCCTCTCAGGCTCCCTATTGTCATCCTTTCCCCTATCTGTCTTGGGGTGCTCTCAGTAGAGTAGAGAAAACAAATCCATGTACTCCCCCTGCCAAATTTTTTCTTTGGTCGCCGGGAGCAGGTGGAAACTCTGGGTGACAGACGTGTCCCTAAAAGGAATGGCACCCACAGCAACTGACCCCAACAGATCCGTCACTGTTTCTTGAACTGCAGCTGCGGCCAACTGTTCATCGACCGGGGCTGCAGGCAGCTCTGTTTCCCTCCTGCCCTGTCACCCTTCCCCAACTGCCATGAAGGGAGTGGGCAGAAACCCAGGCTGAACAGACCCCACAGATGCGGCCCTCTCCTGGCTGCCGCTACTCCAAAGTGCCAACAAAATGGCACCGACCACGTGGCCAAAAAAAATGGCCACCGCTGCTCTCCGTCCCAAGCTACTCTGTTCAGCCTCCTCCACGTTGCATGCCAAGAGGAGAATAGAAGAGGCAGCGTGGGGTTAAATAAGCCCCTGGTGCTCTGCTCCTTCATGCCGCATGTTGCACATGCATATTGTTTGCGACGCACAACGCTGCCCATCACAAAGATGGCAGCCGCGACATTGCCCCCTAGCCACAACTACGCCCCGCCTGTCCAGGCTGTGCATGGATGAGCAGAGAGGGATTTATGTCTTAACTCTCAACCGTGGCACCTCCCATCTTAAGGAGTCGTGCAGGCTATAAGAAACCCATAAGAGAGGGACAGATGGGTCCCTTGATCCAGATGAGACTGTTGGGCCACCTCTTAACTGCTTTTTAATAAATTCTCCAGTTAGCAAATTGTTCTCACAGAACAAATGAAATTATTTAAATGATCAATCATGAGGACTTCCATCTAATTCTAATAGTTTCTTTTGCAAGAATTTATTATCAGGATTTTCATTTCAACAAAGGAAAAGTAGTTGCTCTGCTTCACAAGTTTTGAAATTGCAGGTATTTTACAGGAGGGAAAATAACCAGAGAGCATAATCTTCTGATAACTAGAAAAAAGCTTTTACTATTTTATTGTGAAACAACCAATCTTGAGGTAAATCTTTTAGGCATGTAAAGGTCATATAAACAGATACAAATATGGAAACAACCACCACCTTTTGCTGGTATTCAGTGTTAGTCCTACCTAGAGTAGACACGACGAACTTAAGGCTTACAGTTTGTGTCTAAGTAGCGCTAAAATGAATATAACCTCTTAAATCCAATAGCCTATAGCCAACAGATATTTCTATCAAACTTTAAAAAGCAAAGAAATTGAGCACCTATAGTGAATGCACCAGGGGAGCAGGAGACCTGACCTCTGTTTGGTATTTTAAAAATATGTGTGAAATAGGAATAGTTTTGTGGTCCTATTTCTTAGCAGAGATATAAATGCAAGCAGCAGGATGAGAATCAACCAGTCCACCCTTTTTCTCCTTCAGACACAAATAACAGACACCATCTTCTTAAGTAAAAGATAAAGAATGTTTACTCACGACCTCTCATATGTTCAGAAAACATAGGCTCTAGCGTAGATGGAAAAATAGAAGTCTCCATCCATGATAATGGACATCTTGGAAGAGAAGCATGTGCATGCTTCTCTCTCCTTAAGCTTAATGGAGAATAAACAAAAATCCCAGACAAAGGAGGAGGAAGAGAAAGCCAGGTAACCCCACGCTTTAAGAAGTTACATCACTGGTAAACAGGTACATGGGATATTTCCCAAATATCCCTTAAAGGGAACATGCAAGTTTGCATGGACAATGATTTCAGGAAAGAATCTGATGATGTTGGGGAGCGAATCCTTTGCAACAGCTGCTCAATGTTTGAGGACTAAAATTCTTGAAGTGGCAGTACTACATTTTGGGACAGATCATCTTTAGGCCTGTAAAGAACATTGGTGTTTTTTTTAACAATGTTAATATTTTGTTTTTTAAATTCCTGTGCACTGTATTCTTTCTTGATGTGTATTTTGTATTTGTGTTTATTTTTATTTTGGGGGGGGCCCGCCTTGTGGGCCTTTTGGTCAAAAGGCGGCATAGAAATAGAATTAATAAATAAAACCTCCTCTCTGAGATATTGTACTGCCCTACAAATTTGTCAAAATGCAAACACAATTCGGGTTGTTCTTTCACAGTTCAATTCACTTGCTGTGTAGCTTGGAAGCATTTGGTAACATGTGCCTCTGAGCATATGGTGAGTGGTGGCAACACCTGCCATCTAAAAAGATGGAGAATTATATTTTGGTATGTTTGTTGGTGTTCTTCTTTGCTTCTTTCCTGTGTTACTAATGTTTCTACAGAGAATCTAATTAGAAAATTTTATTTCCCTCATTATTCATCCTAGAAATCTGTGTCAAATTTATTTTTTATTAATTTCAAAGCATTCTTATTGGTCAATGTCATATGATGGTGAAGACAGCCTTTTTTGTTTCAAACTGGACGTTATGGTCTATTTCTATTTTGGGTGCATTAACAATTGGACCTGAAACTGCAGTTTAATGTAAAATCAGACTGATTACAATATGTTGCTACTTGAGCAATGACTCTAGCTGCTGGAAAAAAGAGGATGCATGTTTTCAGCCTGCTATGTTTAAACCATTTAATTTAAGGCAAGGTGGGCACAATCAATTAAAAACATAGAGCACATCTAGAATTTTGCTAGAATGTATTTCATCCCCCACCGTTTTATCTTGTGCAAATTGAGACACTCCTGATGTCCTCTGGAGACTATTCTACAGAATAGTCAGTGTCATTATTCCACAATTATGTTTGGAGGTTTTTTAGTGTAAATTTTGCAAAGTGTAGCTGTAGTTCACATATTCACCGAAATAGAAACAGAAGGAAATGATTTCCTATAGGAAACTTCACTAAAATTGCAGAGTAAATCAGACATATTTAAAGTGACCATCTGAACTATATCAACTGTCTTAATAATGTTGCTTCCTCCCTACTAAAACAAGATCAGCACAGCACATGTCTTCTTTCTATTATTTGGGCTGATTGCAGGTGTTGCCACCACTCACCATATGCTCAGAGGCACATGACAATCAAAGATGTTTATTATTTACACAACCTGTAAAGATATTTATAGTGCAATCCTACATTTGTTTACTCAGAAGCAAGTCCCAATGTATTCAGTGGGGCTTACTCAAACAGGGAAGCGTGTAGAGAACTACAACGTCAGGTGATAAGGAACTACATTCACCCAACCCAAAATTCAGAATCATGCCACTTTAGGCTATTTTGCAACTGTTTATACTTGTTTTTATGGTTATTGGATTTTAAAGGGATTTATTTCGTATTGTGAGCTGCCTTAGTTTCCAGTCTGCAACCCTACCTCACAGGGTTGTTGGAAAGATTCCATACACACACTGGAGATGTAAAAATACATACACCTCATATGAAAGTTTATTGTGAAAACCAGTTGGTCATTCCAGAACATTGAACAAAAATCAGTATTAGTTTCTAACATCATAAAAGCAGTGATACCTATGTAAGCCCTGCCTAATTGCTTTCAAAAATAGGATTAGAGAGGGAGAGAAAGATTTACAACACAACCACAATTCTTTGTTATACTCACTCAAAAGTCTCATCAATTTACAGCACAATCCTAACCATGTCTTCTCAAAAGTAAGTCCTATTGAATTCAATGTGGTTTACTCTGGGTATGTAGAATTGGCATTGTAGCTTTACTCCCAGAAAAGCAAGTACTGAATTAAAGCTTCATATTGGGAAGGTTTTCAAAACAGGACCCTCTTCAATAGCCCAGGAAAATGTAAACTTATTTGACTCCTGCACACAAGAGAGAAAAAGACTGAAAGCTATATACTTAATTGATGAGATTTTCAGAAAAGCAGGAAGAAACTCATTTTCTGATTTGCAAATGACTCTAGTTACTGCCTTGTGAATCACAACGCTGACTTCACTTATTGGCTACAAACCTGAAAAGGCAGGATTAGAGCAGCCAGCTACGAGCTCATTTAACTGAAGATGTGGGGGAGTGGCGGCTGACATTTTGGTGTATATCTCAGGATCCAACCCACCTAGAAACTTAGTTTTTTTTAAAAAATGAAAGCTGATGGACCAGAGATTAAGGTGACTCACCCAGACACCTGGAGAGCACCCCAAAAATCTGGAGTCTCAGGGCAAATACCAGACACCTGGCAACTAGCCACATCTATCATCTTTGTTTCTCAGAGTGCTCAGTGATGGATTGAACAGAGGGTTGTGCAGCAATGAAGCACAGAATGGGTGGCTGCCAGATGGCCAGCACCTACCTCCTTCTCCGGGTGCTCTTTAATCCATCCAAGAAACAAGCACCTGCACTTACTGTCATCATTGCCTCCATCTGTTGACCTTGTCACTGCTGTATTCTGGGTATGGTGGAGAATTAACATAATGATCACATAAAAAAGCTCACATATTCCAAGAAGGTAAAGAACTTCTGCTTACACAATGCAACTTCCCTCCCTCTCCTCCCTCTGTCTCCCCCCATGCCCCTCAAATCTGTTTCCCCAACTCTCAAGAGCAGATTTTGGGAGGAGAGGAGAGGATATGGAGAGGAAGTTCCATTGTGCAAGCAGAAACCCAAAGCAAACAGAACAGCTTCACTGGATGCAACTCCCCTCTGTTATATATGGAGTCACTGCTAGGCCAAACAAGTTCCAGGAGTGATACAACAGGCACGTATATTAGCCAAGCAGTGCAATTAACAGCAAACTTTTAAAAGAATTACATTTCCTCCAGAATTTTTCCTGACTCAAAGTATGCAATGGATTGTTTTGTACAGCTTATTTCCCCAAATCAACACCACCAAGAGCAGCAGCCTTTGAATTCTGAAGTGAGAAAGCAGGTGGCAGAAAGAAAGACAGAAAGAAAGAAAATATATAGCTGAGCTCCAAAAGGTTTATGTTATGGTTTGTGAGCATTGGAAAGAATGTGGTGTCTGTGTATCACTTACCCTGAGAAGTGGGCACCCAGCCAAATCTTCTGCTCCTCAGTTCTCTTTGTTCTCAGGAATTCTAGATTGTTCCAGACATCTGTCGCAATCCATCTCCTTTATATCTCTGCATTCTACATTTTTAAAACACTCAAACTTGTGACTCATTAGTTCATCCCAACTCAATGTTAAGATACAAAGTCAAGTCGAATTGCTACGATAATAATAAAAAAGAGAGTTCTGTTTGTTTGCTTAGTGAATGCCATGTGTTGATGATGTGGCACCATTTTAAGGGAGGGGATTCTAGGAGGAGGAGGTAAATGCCATCAGCTGCTGAGAAGAGCACTGCCCCTGTGGGTAATCCACTCCCCTCTTTCCCCACTTCAGCTGGACTCTTAACATTTGCTGCTTGTTAGGATGGTAAGAAGCACACTGGGGTTGCAGAGATAATGGGTGCAAGGTATCTCTCTGAGACACTTGCTGTTTCCCAAAATATCTGCTCACCAGTTTTAAGGTCAAGATAGCTGAGGTATCAAATATATATATTCTAAAAGGGGTTTCTCCATCACCCTCCAAATTTCCAGTGCTGTAGGAATGCACAGCACAATAGACTGAAAACAGACAACACACAAGACTGCAACTTTGTCCTGCAGTACTACTTATCTGCTGTGCATGCCCTGCAGCAACATTGGCCCTGGGCGGATATGAAGTCACACTGCTAGTGCTAGACTGAGGTTAGCAGGAAAGCAGAAAGGCATTTCATTTACAAATAAATGCTGGCAGTTTTCTTTGAGACTTTCCCCATTCTCTAGATGCAGATCTTGCACACTGTCACCATTAGGAATGGGACCACAGCAGACCCCAATACAATTAATGCTTGCTGTCAGCCCCTAAGTTAGTCTCTAGCCCCTGGAGATCACATATATTATTTCATCACTACATCGCTATATACGTCACTATAAGGCAAATGTAGCCTATACTCCCATTCCCATGCCTTTAGTCCAACTGCAGCATGTAGCATGAAAACACAGACTGGCATGAGGCAAAAGAACTAATCCTTGGGTTGTCAAAGCACACAGCCAAATTTGTTAGTCCAAATTAAAGCCTTATTAAGAACAGGAAGAAAGAGTAAATGTATGGGCAGAAATCAAACAAGTAGCATAAACAAAATAAATTTCAACATAACCTAGATTAGAAAGCATCTAAGAGGTATCCCAAGTTTAAGTGTGAGAAGAACAGGTCACACATGATGCTCAGAGAATGACCGTTTTTCATAGCCAAACATTGGGCTTGTGAACATTGTGGGGTTTAGGAAATGGGGTTGCCAGTGAATTGGATCCACCAATTGTTAGCAAGATGGCAGGAAAGGCCTCTGGTCTCCATCCAATGGAAGACATCTTCCAATGATCAGGTGGGCTGAGAGAACACAGAGTATGTGTTAATATTAGGGCTTGGCATGTCTGATACTTCCACAGGGTGACATCTGAGATATAGATAATCAGACAGCACCTTTCAATGATCAAGAAAGATCAATGATCAAGAAAGAAGCAAAATTTGAGAACTGGGTATATTTCCAAACTCCTAATAGAACGAGCAGTTAACGTGTGTCTGTGTTGAATGCTTGGTATGTGCAGGGTAAGTAGATATGAAATGGCACAGCTAAGCCATTCTGGAAGGTAGAATGAAGCTCTTAAAGTGATCCCATTCTGCGCCCGGTACTTACTGGGCAAAGGGGCGAGTTTGTGGCCGCAGCCGAAGCCTGAGCTGCCATCTTGGGTGTGCATGCGCACGTGGCGTGCTGGCGCGATGACGTGTCACGCAGCAAGGGGGTGGGGCAAAGCTATAGGCAGTGGGCAGGTGGTCCTCGGATGCGTACAAGGCTTATGTTAGACCACTCGCCGAGATGCATGAAGCCAGCGGCTAATTGTTTTTGTTATCGTTGGCAGGCTGCTGGGAAAGGTTGGAACAGGTGCACATCCTTCTCTGCAGCCACAGCATGATTTCCTGGGCAGGCCGCAGGGCGGCGAAGTCTCGCGTTGGTACGCAGCTGGGGCTCAGTCAATGGGCCTCAGTGTGGTGGCTGGGACGCTGGGGGATGCGTTGGGATGGTCTCCTGCCTACCTTGTTTCAGCCAACTGTGGACCGGGCGGTGCCCCAGGTGCTGGTCATCCACCTGGGAGGTAATGACTTGGGTCTGTTGAAGGGCAAGGCCCTAATCGAACAGGCGTGTAGCGACCTCCGGGCCATTGCACAGCGCTGGCCGGGGGTATGCTTGGTGTGGTCGGACATACTGCCACGCAGGAAATGGAATTGTGCCGGTGACCCACGGGGAATGGACAGGGCTCGGAAGAAAGTTAATAGGCAAATTCAGAAGGCCCTCAAGGAGTTGGGGGGTTCCGTCATCCACCACCCAGAGATCGGGCAAGATATGTCGGAACTGTTTCAGCCAGATGGCGTGCATATGACTGACAGGGGCAACGACATCTTTCTGATGGACCTGCAGAGGGGCTTACACTGGATTCTTATTGGGTGTGGGGTAAAGGGGGATTAAGCAGAGGCTTGTCCCCCTTTGGTGGCTAAGAAGTGCGGGGGAAAGGTTAAAGGGAAAGGGCAGCTAGGTGACACCTTTAGGCACCTTTGGGAGTGACAGGCGGTCCAGTAGCCTGCAGCTCAGGGTTACACGGCCCGGGGGCAGAATACGGGCCGCCTTTGGGGCCAACGTGCCTCATCTGCTTGGAGTTTCAGGGCTCCGGGGGGCGGTGATGCGGGTTGGACCCCCTACACATCTTCAGGGTGTGGCCACAGCTGGGGTCTGCCACAGGGCAGCCCCAGGCTCAGGCAGGGTTTGGCCGCCCCATAGCTGCAAGCAGGCTTTGCCTGGATCATTAGAAGGCTCCCGCACCCAATTTCCCCTTCTGCAGGTTCATTATTAGAATTGATGCTGTTTGATAAAGTGGCCCATGATTTATCACAATTAATGGCATCTGTGTGTTTATTTCGGCAATAGTCTCTTCGCCACATTTGCCCTCTACCAATGTTCACTAAGGAGAGCTACCCAGTGACTTGTTATGCTATGGAAAAGAAGTGTGGGGGGGTGATACATATTACACTATTCTAGCAATTTGGCATTGATTTTTACAAATGCAGGAGGCCTGCAACTCTTGTCCCCTTTCTCCAAGAGGATCAGGAACTGTTTGCAAAGATTAATATGTTTCTTTATAATCTCTTGGGCACATGGCAACATCTAAAGCTATTGATTCATCAACTTCCATCTTGTTAATCAATCAGGTTCCTCTTGCTCTTTCCCACTTCTGCCCCAAAAAGTGAAAACCCAAACAGCAAACTCTCATGTGAATACTCAAAGTTAATATGCAAGATACCAGCCTACAGCCCCTTTTTGTGTCAAAACTTTAAAAGGAATTAGCAGCATTTACTGTATATAGCAAAAATCACCTTAACCTTTGAATTATAATATGCCGCAATGCTAGCTGAATAATCATTAACTTCAGCAAAGCAAGTGGCTAAGTATTTCAGTAGTTATCACCAGCTTCCATGGTTGAAAGTCTTCCAATTAGCAGTACAAACCTCAAAAGGGAAAGACAGCAAGCAGTTCCTTAAGCTTACAACGCTACACATTGGCCAATTGTCTCTGTGATGCTCAGTAGCATCTCTCTTCCGGCTGCTACTGGCTTTGTTTCTGCTACTGGCAGTTTTGTTTGTTTCAAGGTCTGGAAATCATAGATTAGAGCTGTAAAATATCAGCATATTCCAGAAAAAGGCCCTGATTAACCAAACTAATTTACATGGCACTTAACATACAGTCTTGTGAATGTGTTGATGTATCACACAGTCATGGGACAGGGAATTTCCACAGTGCCCTCCCATGGCTTTGAAACTCCTATCCTCCCTGTGGAAATACAGTTGCCCCCCTCCAGTGGGTAGTTTTAAGAAACAAGTCTTTTATTTTATTTCATCAGGCAATTGATTGAAGAATATTTACTTCTCTGTTTCATTGATCTGCTACTCTGTTGTTTGGTCTTACGGAATGTTATTGGCAATTTTATATTATGTATTTTTGCTTTTTGTAAACTACCTTGGTCTCCATGTTGAAACAAAAGGTGGGATACAAATCTAACTAATAAAATAATACAAATCACAATTTGATATATTCTGGAAAGCTTTGAAATGTGGGTTGATCCAGAAGATGTTGAATCATGTTTTAACACAAATCACATATTAAAAAGATATTGTGGCTTCTCTACATGAAAACAGTTACATGAATTAGTCTGGTATGTATGCCCACAAAATGTACTAGCATAAACATTTGTACTAGGCTGGCTGCACACAATGCAACAACCTTGCTGAAACTGAGCCTATCCACATGGGAGCATTTTTTCATAGCAAATACACTGCTTTTACTGACGTAATAGATTTGCAACGCCCACACTTCATGCTCAATGGTAGCTTCAGATCTGTTGTTTTCCATTCACACGAACAGGCATTCCTCTGGGAAGGGATTAGGATTGCTGTTTCCTTGTGGCCTCATCCTCTAATATTACATTTTTACTTCCTCTGGTTGCTCAGTTACTGGGCATGTGCAAATATTTTTGACCTGTGCAGTATTTCCACTCCATCCTGCCCCCACCGCTTCCTGAAGTTTGGTGGTTGAAAAGAAGTGGGGTCATCTTCCACCCCTTTCTCCGCTTGCTTTTTCAGAGTTAATTTTTCCCAGCTAGAAAATCAAATAAATATATTATCAATATTTTAAATAACATATCAATATTTTCTCAAGATATTGATATTAATATCAATATTTTGAGGTGACTTTTTTTAAAAAATCCACATTAGATTTTTTTAGAAAATAAAATCAGAAACCAGGTGCAGAAAGATGTTACTTCAAAATTCTTTCTGCAAAGATAGAAAATATGAGAAAGAATGATAAAATCCAATGGCAATTCCCATTGCTAGTTACAAGGAGTGAAAGAAGTTTGCTTGGGGGGAAAGGGAGAAAAGAAGAGAGGAGTGCAGCAAACTGTGAAGGGGGAGGACAGAGCAGTCAGAAGTTGCTACATAAACCACCAGAAACAAAATGGAATTAATGGGAGAGTTAGTGGGCAGAGAAAGGGGAACAGCTGAAAATGATGATCACCTGCCCACTAAAAACCATAGAAGCAAACCGTCTTCAAACAGGGGCGTCACCACCGGGGTGCGGGAGGTGCGGACCGCACCCGGGTGACACCACGGAGGGGGTGACACCAGAGCCGCCTGCCCCCCCGCCCCCGCCCTGAGGCTGCAGCACGGACACACCCCATCCAGGAAGAAGCGGGGCAGGCGGCAGACGCCGCAGATGGCGGCCGCGGAGGGCTCAGGGCTGAGCTGCCCGGCCTGCACAGCACGGTGCGACATGGTGCACACACTGACACTTCATCAGAGGTGCCGCATGTGAAGGAAGGGCCTGGATGATCTCCCTTGGGGCGGGGCCTTACTAGAGTCAGGGCCAGGAGGGGGTGATACCAGAGCCACCCGCTCCTGCCCCGAGGCTGCGGCATGCACCATCCAGCCAGGTCCAGGAAGAAGCGGAGCAGGCAGGCAGACGCCACAGATGGCAGAGGGCTCAGGGCTGAGCTGCCTGGCCTGCGCAGTGCGGTGCAGCATGTTGTGCGTGCTAACGCGTCATCAGAGGTGCCGCGTGAGGGAAGGGCCTGGATGATCTCCCTCGGGGTAGGGCCTTAGAGTCAGGGTCCAGAATTCACAGTCTGTGACTGGGAGTCTGGGACACAGACTGGCGTTTGGTCCCACCCTTTGGCAGCCGAGAGAACGCCTGTGCCTCTTCTGATTGGCTTAGCCTTCCCTTTCGTGGTTTCCTTAGGTCATCTCGCCATTGGCCCGGGGCGGCGTGGAGTTTGTTTGCAAAAGATTTGCAAGTCGCACGTGGGAGAGAGAGCACCGGTGGCCACAACAATATTGGCGAGAAGAGCCCGAGGCACGGCAGCAGTGGCGTTGCAGCCTGTACCAGCCCAGGCTAGGCTAGAGGCTGCTGCCATTCCATTTTACGGGGTAAATGGGTGATTATTCTTGACCTGACCTATACTGTATTTCGGGCCAACTCACTGGCTCTACACAGTGATTACTGTAACAAACAGTTAATTGACTCTGTGGCCTCTGAATTAATGCTAAAAGCACAAAGGGTGTGTGAAACTGTTTCATGGTTCTATAGTTATTATGAGATATAAAGAGAGATAATTGCAAAAAGAGCTCTTAAAATATGTTGCTTTTTTGCCATTTGACCTTGAATACTTCGAAGGGTAGGTGTTTAAAGCTTGTTAATACACCCCCCCAATCTTAAAAAATGCTGCTCCCTTTGGGGTGGGGAAAGTATCACTTCCAGCCTTTTAGTTAGAAGGGATATAAAGCTCTTCACCAGAGCTTGGAAGTAACTCGTTATTTTTAACGAGTTACTTGTAATTAGTTACAATTTTAAATAACGAGTGGGTAATTCCATTACATTTGGCAAGTAACGGAACGACTAGTAATTTCCCTACTTTTCAGCTGCAACTTTAACGTTTCCACGTTAGGTTGGACGTTACTTGGGGGTGGGAACAAGGGGAAGTCAGCTCCTGGCTGTGATTGGTTAACACAAGACATGTGCCTCACACTGATTGGACCTCTGCACAGACTGTCTCTTCCCTCGTGATCTGTGTTAGGAGGCACGAGGGAAGAGGTGAATAGGCAGGGCCTGCTAGCGTCTGAGAGGAAAAAATGGATGCTGGAGGAAAAAGCCAGGGCAAGGACAATGGAGGAGAAGGCAGCAGCAGAATGGCGAAGAGCTGTGGAGGTGAGTGACAATGATTTGTGTGTGTGTGTGTGTGTGTGCCCCCCCGCGGCCCCTTCGGCCCCCGTGACATTTTTGCCCCCCTGCGGCCCGTTCTGTCCCCCCACTGCCTCTCCTTGCCTAGGTATGCATGGGAACAAGGGGGAGAGTTCAAAAAGGGGGGGAAGGAAGAGAAGTAGGCCAGAGCTTGGAAAGTTACTTTTTTGAACTACAACTCCCATCAACCCTAGGCAACATGGCCACTGGATTAGGCTGATGGGAGCTGTAGTTCAAAAAAGTAACTTTTCCAAGCTCTGGCCTACTTCTCTTCCTTCCCCCCCTTTTTGAACTCTTCCCCTTGTTCCCATGCATACCTGTGTGCTGTATTTATCCAGACAGAGCACTCCTGCCTTTTAAAATGCCGGCTAGCTTTTTATTGTATATTTATTTGAACTCCATCTTTCTTTTTATTTGTATTTTTGTCCTGTTTAATCACAAGACTGAATTGTATGTGGGACAAAAACTGTCTCAGTAATAATAATAATAATAATAATAATAATAATAATAAATCATTAGGCGTATAATAAATGGCTTAAGGCTGATTTTTTTGTTCTTGGCAGAGATGAGGTGAGAAATAGGGTCCTTGCAGCTCCTCCTCTCAGTCCCCCAGCTCTCAAACTCATGTTCTGTGAGAAAGAGAGAGATTCCCAGTCCCAGAGAGAAATAGACTGTTGACAATCTCTGCTAATATCTATACAAATGTACATAACATGCATCACCTGAACTCACATGATCTAGAGTTAACTTAGATCTTGCAAGATTTGCAAATGAGAAGCAATAGGGTTTTATATTCGTTCTGATTGTATATTGGGCTATCATAGGTTATATGTTTTTTCATTTTCTATGGCAAAAACTCCAACTTCAGTGGAATTTATGTGATGTGTTCTAATCATTTGAATTTGGCAAATGAATGCTTTATTCTTTCATCAGAACTTTAGCAGTAGTACTAAAATGTTAATAAAAAAGAAAAGGGAAAGAAAAAATACTTTACATACATCATTCAGCTGTATTGCTAATTATAGATATAGATATAAAAGATAAATGGCATTTTGTCAAAAGTATTTTTGTCTACATTTTATACCTCATCCTTGGTTTTCCAAGCTTGGCATGAAATGCTTCTCATACAGAATTAATTTGAAATGCTGCATATTTATTATCATAATCATCATATTCAAAATAAAAAATATATGTACCGCCTTCAAGTTGATTCCAACTTATGGTGACCCTATGAATAGGGTTTTCATGAGGCTGAGAGGCAGTGACTGGCCCAAGGTCACCCAGTGAGCTTCATGGCTATGTGGGGATTTGAACCTTAGTCTCATTTTGTTCTCACAACAACCCTGTGAAATAGTAGGTTAGACTGGCCCAGGCAAGGTTATTCAGTGAGCAAAAATGATGCAAATAGGATCTCTTTTAATTGTGCTATCAACCTGCTTACTTCCACTCTGACTGGGGGATCTTGCAGCATGGGGAAGAGATGGGGGCACATCACAGCTGAAGTTCACCCATATAGGAGCATTATCTCTTGTTTATTACAGAGATGCCTGTTGCAGGTTTTGCTGCTGAGAGCAGCAGTCAGTTAGTGCGGCCACTTGAGTCACAGCTTGTTGATCCTGAGGAGGCAAAACTAGAAAGTGAGGTTCAGAAAGGAGGCCCTGTGCATGAGGAGGAGGAGGGCATGAAGCAGTGCCAGTTGCCCACAGCCACATCTGCAGAACAGCAAGTACCATGGTTTGGCTTTGAGAAAGCTTGTACATTTGTGAGCCAGAGTGGGAAAAATGTTGTTGTACGATGCAATTACTGCCTTCCAAGGATCAAAAATCTGAGATCAGCTGTTTCCTCCTCATCCAATGTGAAGAAACATTTTGAGGTAAGCCTTTGTCATGCTGGTCCTCAAAGAGTGTCCATTGTCTATTTATGTTTAAATTGTGAAGTTCCTCTTCCATTTTTTCTTGGATTCATGCTTTGTTCTTCTTCCTCAGAGGGCACGCCCTGAGAAGCTGAGAGCAATTGAAGAAGCAATAAAGGCAAGGAGACATGGCCTTCCTGAACCAATGCATGACACCCCTCCTCCCAAAATGCTGAAGCAGCAGCAGACAACCCTTGAGAGGTGGGGATCTGGCAGGGAGCCTGTCACCCAGAGCAATCTCGACAGGAGAATCATTGATTTCATTGTAGAGGAGACATTACCACTTCAGACTGTGGACAAACCATCATTCATTAATCTGGTTCGCATTGGACTCCCCAAAGATCTCACCATCATATGTGCCAAGACTCTGAGAGATAGAATTGAGAAGAGAGCATGCCACATGAGATAAACTCTTGCAAACCGAATGGGTGCTGTGGCATATATAGCAACCACTGCAGATTGTTGGACCAATGGCAAGAAGAGTTACTTTGGGGTAACAGCCCACTGGATCAACCCAACTACCCTGAAACGTGAGGTCGGGGCCTTGGCTTGTAAGCGGCTGAAGGGGCGCCATACATACGATGTCCTTTCAAAAGCACTGCATGATGTACATGTGCAGTACAGGATCCACAACAAAGTTATGTGCACTACTACAGACAATGGCTCCAACTTTGTGAAAGCGTTCAGAGTTTTCATGGCCAAAGAACCAGTGGAAGCTGCAGGCACCAGTGACGATGATGGTGATAACCAGGAGGAGGAGGAGGCTGAGGTGGAGTTTGTGCCTATCTGTGAGATCCTGGACACAGGACCTGGGGCAGAGGAAGAAGCTGCAGACTCAGGAGAGGATTTTGTTTTACCACCACACCAGAGATGTGCTAGCCACACCCTCAACCTTGTGGCAACACAAGACATAGAGGCCATGCTTTCTGACTCCTCCAAAAGTAGTCTTCTTGGTCCTTTCAAGAAACAGTTTCATTCCTTGATGGGAAAGTGCAGCAAGTTGTGGTCCAAGCAGAACCACTCAGCCCAGATTGCTGAGTATATCCATGCACAATGTGGTGTGTATCTGAAGGTACCGAATAAGACCAGGTGGAATTCCACCTTTGATGCGTTGAAGCAACTACATGAGCTCCTGTCAACTGTGCCACTAAAAATGCATGCCATAATGGACCGCTGCTCCTTGTCCAGGATCACAGCTGCTGAGATTGAAGTGGTACAGGAATACACAGAGATTATGGAGCCACTAGCCCAGTCCCTAGATATCCTGCAACGGGAGAACGGCATGTTCATGGGGTATTTGCTACCAACGCTCTGCAATCTGGACCGCAAGTTAGAAGGACTGGAAAACAAACCTGAGAGGTACACATACTGTTTTCAGCTGCTGAGAGGTGTGCGCGAAGCCCTAAGAAAGCGGTTTGCAGCTATCTGGGAGGACAAGAGGCTTCTTCTGGCAGCCTGCCTACACCCTCGCTTCAAACTAGATTGGCTGGAATTGTGTCAGGCCACCACCCATACCAACAAGTAAGAACATTAGGGAAGCCCTTTGGGTGGATTACTCCAAGGGAAATGTTGTCTCAAGGGAGGCATCAGAGGGCTTAAGGTGGTAGGCAGGGGCTGGTCCTTTTCTTCCTGGGGCTCCTCATCACAACCTTGGGTTGCTGCAGGTAATCCTTAAGGGTCTGCTGTGCTGCCCCATGAGTGTGGTGACTTGGTCACCTTTCTACCTTCCATGTCATCATCCACAGGCTCAGGCTGGACCCTGAACCAGGGGACATGACAAGCATCAGGAAATGAAGAGCAGATGATGGTTTCCTAACATATATGTGTTAACATATCCTCTCTCTTTCTTAGATACACAATGGAAGCCTTGTTGAAAGCTGAAATAAAGATGGGTGTACTTAATGAGGACAGTGATCAGTCTTCAGATAAAGACCAGGAAGGAGATGACTTAGCAGATGACTTCTTTAACTTTCTGCCCCAGGGCAAGAAGTCAGCAGTGGACACTGCTGAGGAGGAACTGGTGAGGTACCTGAGGTCTCCCAGCAGGGAAGTGTCATCACTCCATGGCTTTCCACGTGTGCTGCAGTGTTTTTTGCAGCACAACACAGGCATGCCTTCAAGCACCGCAATAGAACGCCTGTTCAGTACTGGTGGCAACGTAATGACTGTAAAAAGACATTCCTTGTCTGACATGCTCTTTGAGCATCTTGTTCTTTTGAGACATAACAGAAACATATTATAAAAGCATTTCAAGTGTAAAATTTGATTTCAAGAGTTGGGGTATCATCATTGCTTGGGGGGATGTGAGATTCTGTTATGTCATTATGTTAATCTTACAGATAAAATTTTTTATTCTACTACCCCCTATGTGTGTGTGTTTATTTTTAATATTGTTTTAGGCTTCTTAGATGTGCAGCAGCCAAGGCCAGCACCTTGTAGGAGTTTTTTTAAAATTAACTGAAATGTAATTGTAGTGATTACTTTTGAGAAAAAGCAAAGTAATCAGTTACTTTCAGAGCAATTGTAATTGTAACGGTAATTACTACTTTTTTGGGCCAAGTAATTGTAACTGTAATTTATTACTTTTTAAAAGTAATCTTCCAAGCTCTGCTCTTCACTCTAGGGTGATTTTTAAGCTGTGGGGAAATTGCTTTTTGCTGACACCAAATCACAATTGTTGGGAAAAGGTAACCAGTGTAGATATCACTAGGTATGTAACATAGTTTTTCACCTGGCTTAGTTTAGGCAATATTGAATAACGCACATGATGCTACTTATTGTGGGATACACAACACTATCCTGTTCACAGCATTCATATTGGGCACATTTGAGCAGGCCTGCTTGTGTATGGGTGTGTGTGAATGTTGGCAGAAGATAATGTTTACAAGTGAGATACTTGTGAACCTAGGACATCCTTTAATCCCATTCAGTTCCATTAACTATTCCCTATAATGTGTCAAATGCAAGATGGCTTACCACTCTACATTTCTGTTTCTTTTATGCGTAGTTTTGGTCAATTTTCTTATATAAAAATAGCAGAATACATAATATAAAAGAACCATTTTCCCAGCGTCAATCCTGTAATCCTTGATTTGGAGATACTCTGAAGCCAAAACAAAACTGTGCAGACTTGGGAAGGGGACCTATTGAATCAGGATTTCTGTACCCCCTGCCTTGTTTCACTTGTGGCTGCTCATTAGAATGGGGGGGGGAGGATAGCTCAGGCCCAGGGACCAAATGTGGCCCTCCAAGCCTCTCTAACTGGCCCTCAGAATTATCCCCAGGCCACTCTTTTTACTGGCCCTACTTCACACCTTGAGCATCCTGGCTGGGACATGTCTGTGAACTCTAATGCCTCTTGGTTGCCTGAACAGAGAGGGGTACATACAGAAACTACCCCCCTATACCAGTAGTTTCCCACCTTTATTTCTGCATGGACCTCTTAAAAATTGCTGTTGGTCCCACCCGTACCTTAGATGATGACTTTAGCAGTCAGATAGGTTTGGCTGGCAGCAGCTGAAGGCCATGAATACACTAGTTGCCAGAGCAGAGTGTTTCCATTGGTCACAAGGGCAAAAGGGTTGATCAGCCAATCAGTTGTGAAATCTCTTTGAAGCTGAGTTTTTTTAAAAAAATAACTGATAAAGCTGCTCCCACCAGGTTTTACAATAAAAAGGGGTGGGAGTAGCATTGTGTGTTGCAAATTCATGGAGGACAGGGCTATCAATGGCTACTAGCCATGATGGCTGTGCTCTGCCACCCTAGTCAGAGGCAGCATGCTTCTGAAAACCAGTTGCCGGAAGCCTCAGGAGTGGAGAGTGTTCTTGCACTCGGGTCCTGCTTGCAGGCTTCCCTCGGGCACCTGGTTGGCTACTGTGAGAAAAGGTTGCTGGACTAGATGAGCCACTGGCCTGATCCAGCAGGCTCTTCTTATGTTCTTATGTTCTTATTTGCAGAAGAAAGTGGTGGAAAAGCACTAGAACCAGCAGAACAGTGAGTGCTTTTCTACCCTATATCTCAGTGGTAGGCTGAGCATGTGCTTTGCATGCAGAAGGTCCTGGGTTCAATCTTTTGCATGTCCTTGTGAAAGGGAAAAAATATTCTAGGTTGTTTGTGTGACAATCCCACAGCTGGCTCTGTGTGTGTGTGTGTGTGTGTGTGTGTAGTCTTTCCAACAACCCTTTTTATTGTGCAGGGATATTCAATCATGCCACATGGAGTGCATAAATCAACAAGGCCAAGTGGATACCAGCAAAGGAAAGCAAAAGAGGCAAGAAAAAAATCACTCAAGACACTAGCTGGATCCATGCTTCCGTATGTCAAAAGACCGGATGATGGCCAGGGTACATCAAAAGTCACTGCTTGTCAATCTCCAATTTAAAAAGCTGATTCTTCTGATGATAGCATGCATTCTGCAGAAGAGCAAGGAGTGGAAATGGCAGAATTTGAAGCAGAAGAACAAGGAGTGGAAATGGAAGAATTGGAAGCAGAAGAGAGTGCTGAAAGTGACTCTAGCCATGATACTGTAAATGAGATGAGTGACGTTAAGGAAATTTTATGTGATGTTGCTTCCTGGGAGATACCAGTTCCAGATCATTTTCGGGTGGAAATCATCAAAAGGGGAAGTGCTTCTTTCCAGAACAAAGATGGGCCTTTCAGTGTTGCAGCAAGGCAAGATGCAAAAGCTAAGGGAGATGTGCGCCAGCTTTCAAAAGAGTGGTTTTACAAGATGATGCCAAATGGCGAGAAAATTCTGCGGTCATGGATGGTTTACTCACTCGTCAGTGAGAATTTATACTATTTTTGCTGTCGACTGTTTGCCGTTAGTGCTACAGATGCAACATCCAAATTTGTGACTGGGTTTCAGAAGTGGTGGAAACTGAGCCAGAAAGTACATAACCATGAGACATCCGAAGAGCACCTACATTGCCTTGAAAAGTGGAAAACATTGGCAGCAGGACATAGGCTGCACAAAACCATTGACGCTGAAACGATTGCTTTTATGGAAATGGAGAAGAAAAAGTGGAGGGATGTCTTGCACAGATTGCTTGATATCACATTGTTTCTTGCCAAGCAGAATCTGGCATTCCGTGGCCACAAGGAAGATGAATCTTCATTGAATAAAGGGAACTTTCTTGAGTTGGTTGAGATGCTTTCAAAATATGATCCAGTGCTGAAAGAGCACCTAATGAGATTAAAGCAGAGCACATGTAAACTTAAAGTATCTGTCTCTTATCTTCCACCAAAAACTCAGAATGAGTTTATAAGTGCCCTGGCAAATCATGTGAAGGAGATGCTTGTCATGGACATAAAGTCTGCAAAGTACTTTGGGATCATGTTCGACAGCACACCTGACATATCACATACTGACCAGATGTCCGAAGTGATAAGATATGTAAAAATCAGCAATAGGAAAGTTGAAGTAAAAGAAGTATTTCTAGGATTTTTCCCTTTAAAGGGGAAAAAAGCTGCTGACCTCAGTTCTGACATTCTTAAAAGTCTGGAAAGTGATGGACTGGACATAATGATGTGCCGCACTCAAGGTTATGATAATGCTGCCACTATGGCTGGAATCCATGGAGGTGTACAAGCCATTCTTAAGGGAAAGAACAAGAAAGCTATTTTTAATGGATGTGTGGACCATTCGCTTAACTTGTGCAGTCAGCACTCTTTTGCTGAAAATGCATCGTGTGTGACATTTTTTGGAACTCTTGAGACAATGTTTTCTTTCTTTGCTGCTTCCACCCATCGATGGGATGTATAAATTGACCATACTGGAGTGTCAGTGAAAAGGCTATCAACAACACACTGGAGTGCTCATCATGCTGCAGTTAAGCCAGTTAAAGAAAAGTTTGATAAGTTTGTGGCGGCGATTGAAGCTCTTTGTGATCCACATGAAAATTTGGACACAAGAGGTGCAGCACAAGGTCTTTTGCCTGCTGTCTGTGATTTCACTTTTCTGTGCTACCTGTACTTCTGGTGTGATGTACTTCAGGAAGTTAATCTTGCACAGCAGTACCTGCAGACTAAGGGCTTAACTCTCGACAAGGTGGTGACAAAGCTAGAGGCGCTAAGACTTTTTCTGCACGAGGAGCGCAGTCACCTAGTGGAGCATGCAATTGAACAGGCACTTTTAAAATCAGACGAATATGGAATTGCAGTAGAAAGAAGAGCCAGGTTCAAGAAGAAGATGGCAGGGGAGCAAGCAAGCGATGCTGGACTGCAAGAAGAAAATAAGAGGGCGATGCTTGAGTGCATTGATTGCTTTCATTCTGAACTCCAGATCAGATCAAGAGCCATCAAGGAACTAGCAGCCATGTTTGAGGGTGTTCAAGTGAAGAGTCTCATATCTGCCACTGCAGAAGAGTTAAAGGTGTCCATTCCAAAATTGACCACTTTCTATGATGAGGTACCCGAGAATGAGCTTTTAATAGAAATACCAAGGCTGAGAAGGCACCTGAAAGCAGCAGAGATTGTTCTGGAAGAAGTCAAATATTAGACGTTTTGACATTCATAGCTGAATGGGACTTCATAGAATCTCTCCCAGCCCTTTCACTAAGCCTAAAATTATTTCTGACCATTTGTGTGTCTGTGGCTTCATGTGAGAGGAGCTTTTCAAAGCTGAAACTTATAAAGAACTATTTGCGATCTACCGTGGGACAGTCAAGGCTTTCCGATCTTGCTATATTATCCATTGAAAGTGAGTTGGCGAAAGGCATTGATTTCGATGAAGTGATTCACAAGTTCGCAGCTTTGAAGGCCAGGAAAGGAAAGTTCTGATTTAGTCGAGATGTTCACTAAGTGCTGAAATGTTTGTGTATTTGTTCCCGTTTATTTGTTTGGTATTATTTCATTTGTGAGTATATTTCCATATGCATTTGTCTACAACTTCTACATTATTTGGGCCGTTATTGATTATGCAAACCTAATCCATTAATATATCTCATGTAACAGTAAAGTTTAATGTTAACATGAACATAATTTTGATGTAGTTCTTAAACGTTTTTACTTCGAATTCTATTGTTTTCTTACCAAATTTTCACTTTAACCACATGAGACTATGTATAAATGTAAATACATTTAGGCTGTGCGTATGATATTGTAATTTAAAGGTGTAATTTTAATTTTGCTAGTTGTTTATGTCACTACTATTCAGTGATATACAGGAATTACGATTTACGAGTAACATTAGTACAAAAAACATTACTAAAGATTCTGTATGGTCTGGTACGGGAGGAGGTCCATGGGGGTGACACCATGAGTTTCCGCACCGGGTGCCACAAACCCTAGTGACGCCACTGTCTTCAAAGAAGCGTGGAGCAGAGTGAAGCCGTATTGTTCTAAACTTTTTGTATTATCAGCAGATTGGGTTAGTACAGATTTACAGGGCAGGGGACTGCGTGATAGCTTCTGTTTGCCAGTAACGTCATGTGAACTATGCAAATTAAAAGATGTGAGTAGCACTAAACACAAACTAAACCACCATGTAGATGAGCTCTAAGCAAACTGGGGACTGGGTCAGTACCTGGCTTGGAAACTATCTAGGAACTCAATGTATACTGTCTTCAATTCCATCATACAAAAAATGTAATAAATGAAATCTGTGATCTAAAAGAAAACAAGAACTAGGTTTTTGTAAAGTTCCTTGTTTCCCCCAGCCCCACCCTTGAAGGTAATCCTTACTCAATTATCCAGATGGTTTAGCTTTTATCTCGTTAAAGAAAGTATCCTTAATTTGGGTCAAAGACAGGTGGGCTTCACAGTGATAATATTATGACAATTACAAGTGGGATCAGCAAAAGAATACTGCAGTAGCTGTGCTCTTGTTCAGGATTACAGTCAACAGCTATGCCCTCTTCCAGGATACTCCATTCCATACACATATGATTTTATGTGTCCTCCAGCTGGCCAGATTTTCATGGTCATTGAGCATGTTCACTCTTCACTGGGTTGCTTTTTGACACCTCCTGTTTCCTAATGTTTTTGTAGTGCTGCAAACTGTGAGATTCCCTTGAGCCTGCTGATACCTCCCTCTTTTGCTTGCCATTTTGGCTACGTAAGAATAAAAAATACACTTAAGCAAAGTGTATGGACAAAATAGACTTAATTTTTTTTGCTCTTACTTTTTCTAAAGTGACATTACCAACTTGCTAATAGCCACCCAATGAATAATATTCAAGACCCCATGGAAAGCCAGCAAAGATTATACACCAATAATGCATATTGAAACTACCCTAGAGAATGCAACTAATAGCTTTGCCATCAAATGAGATACACCAACTAAATTATTTTTCCAGATGGTGAGACAGTGTTAGCGACTCATTTATTCTACAGTTTTCCCATCAGGGATTTAATAACATTTGTTTTCTAGACATCTCTGGCCTCTACATAGATTTGTGGGGGGGGGTTGTATCCCTGCAATTGTCAGAAATCTGCCTAGTTAAGAGCAGAATGTAAAAAGTTAGAGAAAGATTGTACAAGCCGACTGACTGGTCAGTTAAAAGGAAAATTAAATTCAATATTACCTACCTATATATATTGGAAAGTTTTTTGTGTGTTCACTATGCATTTGGACACCTCTTAAGATATCGTAACCAAATTTTGCATGATGTTTCCTGAGATCAAGGAGCAGATTTTTGTCTATGTTTGGATACAATTGGACATCATTTTTAATCAAGATGATGGACTGAACCTTTCAAAACTGCATTAATTTTAATCACTGATTTAAAAACTACACTGATTTTTTGGTTTCTTGGGATTCCTGAGCAATGGCAGATATGAGGCTGCTAGTATAAAATAATTCAGGAAAGGGGTAAATTAATCTAAGCTTCCTAACTATACATAAAAAATATTAAGGTCTACATAGCTAGGAATTACCAGAAAATATCTCTCTAGTTATAGACAGAGCCTGATATCTGGGCTACTTCAATTGCCAGGGGCGATTATGCATTACTTCGCATATTTGAGTTGTCCTTTGTGTTTCCTCCACTCTCCATCACTCATGTCTCATTTGTTCTTAGGCAGTGGTGTTGGGAATCACAAGTGGAGAGAATATTGTTGCACTCAAGTCTTGCTTGCAGGCTTCCCATAAGCATCAAGTTGGCTGCTGTGACAACAGGACACTGGGCAGGCTCAATGAGCTTTTGGCCTGATCCACCAGGGCTTTTTTTTATGTTCTTATGGTGAGTGAGTGTTTAGCCAGGACCAGTGCTGCCTCCATGTTTTGGAGGGCCTTTGAGGAACGTGTGCTCAATGGACCCTCTTTGAGCTGACCTTTCTCCTCATCACAACTGTTGCCAGCCATTTGCTGGCCTTCTGCCTCTGGGTCTAATCCTTATGGACACCCAGAGGGAGAGGGAAAGTCAAGGGTTGGGTGCTACTACTCCTTGCTCCCATTACCGCTCACTCACTCAGAGAAGTAAAGGGTAAAGAAGTAACCACAGCAAGAAGGAGCAACAGCAAGGGCAGGGGGCTCTGTGGGATGGTAGTGCAGACCAAGCCCTCCACCTCCGCTGAGGTATGGGCCTCAGCAGGAGACTGGCAATGCCAACCCGTGATACTGGCACTAAGAGGAACCATTTATTTATCTATTTATCAAAACACTTTTATCCCACTTTCCCATCAGACCCTCTAAGCCAGCTAACAGCATTGTTTAATACAAATAGTAGAGTGGGGGAAGAAATCTACAGGGTATCTGATGTTACAGAGCTTCATAGACAGGTTCATTTGGAAGGGGGTGTTTAGGGCTATGGTTAAGTCTAGCACTTTGAATTATGCCTGGAAACAAACTGGCAAAGAGTGAAGATGAAATGGCACTAGCATAAAACGAGCATTTTGCATGAGACAAAAGTATTTTTCCAGACCAAGCGAAGTTTTCAAACACTTTTCAAAGGCAGCTCCATCCAAAGTGCATTCCAATAATCTAATTTGGATTGTCTTTTTAAATGATGTTTTAAATAGTGAGTTTCAGCAATACACAAAATAACCAGCATCCCACTCCAGCAAGAACTTAGAAGGGGGGGCAATGAACTGAGTGCTACATTAACATTACATCACAACAATATGACATTATGGTGCTGCAGGGCCAGTTCCAGGATCATGGAGCTCCACCTTCCCAGCCTCAGCCTATAGATCTAGGCAGGATCCTCTCAGGAGTGATCCACGACCAGTGTCAGGTTACAGGATATAATTTGCAATCACAAATCATGCTTGGTGACCTAACACCATCATGGATCGTGGTGCTCCACCCTCCTAGCCCCAGTCTGTATATCAAGGCAGGGGCCCCTTGTGAGCAGCCAGGGCCTTCAAGAGTAGCCAGGGCCCTTAGCCCGGCCCCTCCTAGCCACCCACTGGTGCCTGGCCTATACTGCTCTGTTGTTGCAGAGCTGCTACACACTGATGCATGAGTTTGATATTCAATATCCAGTTGCCAGAACCACTAGAAAGAGTTCACAAAATAAGTGAATGATTCAGGATCTTGCAGGCTGTTTCACTACTTTAAAGAATTGTTAATTATTGTGTACACAGAGATGACATCACAAATAAAAGGGGTGGATTAGTAACGCTGGAAATACAGTAGGGTCTTGATTTGCGGCGCTCCGCTTTACAGCGTTCCACTGATACAGCTGTTGTCAACTGCAGAAAGGCCCCGCTCCTACGGTGCTTGTTCCGGTTTTACAGTGTTTTTTGGGCATCAGGCACCGTTTTTGTCAATGTTAGACAATGAATTCCGCTTTACAGCAGATTTCGCTTTACAGTGGTGCTCCAAAACGGAACCCGCTCACCTTCCTGCTCATCAGCTCCCACTGGTGGTACATGCCCTGGTCACCTCTCGGTTGGATTACTGTAATACGCTCTACGTGGGGTTACCCTTGAAAACGGTCCGGAAATTACAACTTATACAGAATGCTGCGGCTCGACTGCTTACAAACTGTCGCCGCCGGGAACACATCACCCCAGTGTTGTTCGACCTACACTGGCTTCCAGTTATTTTCCGGGCCCAATTCAAGGTGTTGGTATTAACCTTTAAATTCCTATACGGTCTCGGCCCAGTTTATCTGATGGAGTGCCTCCAGTGCCACCAACCATGCCGCCCAACAAGATCAGCCACACAGGACCTTCTCTCAATCCCGCCAACTAAAACAGCTAGGTTGGCGAGGACAAGAGAGAGGGCATTTTCAGTGGTGGCCCCCACTCTCTGGAACTCCCTCCCGTATGACCTTCGACATGCCCCTTTCCTGAATGTATTCCGCCAAGCTTTGAAGACCTGGCTCTTCAGACAGGCCTTTGGGACTTACGGGGAGGGTTAAATTTTTACGACGAATAGCCTACTACTCTGTACTGGAACTGTTTTATTGTTTTATTGTTATATTGTATTTTATGATGTATTTTATTATGATGTAATGTATTGTTGTTAAATTGTACGTCGCCTAGAGTGGCCATTGGGCAGATAGGCGACCCACAAATTAAATTATTATTATTATTATTATTATTATTATTATTATTATTATTATTATTATTATTATTATGAGCGGGGCCCTACTGTAAGTGTGTCTTAGCTATCCAGACCTTCTGTAATGTGTAGCATTTGTTTTGCTGCATTACTGTCCTTCCTTTTGTATGTATGTGATGTAGGGTTGCCAGGTCCTGTATCTTTAGGAGAAGAGAAAGTCAGCCAAGTGCAGGTGTTCTTGCAACCCTGTAATGGGAAAAACCACAAGGTGGCATTCTCCCTCCCCCCTGCACAACTTTTAAACATACAAAAGACCTCTTGGAGGCTGGGCCTGGCAATCAGTCTCAGGCCAAGAACCTGGCAACCCTGTGATGATATAATACTATCTCTGTGCAACACAGCCAAACAAATGGTTTTATATCGAACTGGAGGCTAATAGCCACAGATCTCATGCATCCATGAAGATACACAGTCATGGCCTTATTCATGCACACTGAGTATGTGCACAAGCTCACACACTATCGCATTACAAAGCATATGGCATAGTGTGTAACATTTCCAATCACCTGTTAATGTTTTATTGCCTCCATTTGTCATAATCATTCTGAGAGTGAGTGGGTGCTGCAGCATCTTCCAAATCTGCTCTCTGATTAAATACTGCATTCAAAAACATACATTTTCTGTGCCTTCTATTTTCTATTTTCCACCTTTCAGATTCATTGAAAAGCTTATTTTGCATCCAGAAGAGATGGGTCACATCCATAACATACATTTAAGAAACTTATACCCCACATTTCAAAGTAAAAAAGCCTTCACGAAGTGACTTATAATGTTAAACTAGTCATAAATGCAATAAAAATTCAGTATCACAAACAATATAATAATAACATTTAAAGCACTCTTATACCACTTCAGTAAGGGCTGGTTTCTCCCAAAGAATCCCAGGAACTGTAGTTTTAAGGGTGATGGAAATAGTAGCTCTGCTTTAACAAACTACAGTTCCTAGCATTCTTTAGGGGAAGCTATGATTGTTAAAATGGTATAAGATAACTTTAAATGTATGCTTAGATGTGACCATGATGTGTTCTTGTTACTTCATAATACAGTGAATGCTACAAGATGTGTTAATAGCTGCTGTCTTAGGCGCCATCTGCACTATACAGTAGTATAATACTGCAAAGAATCCTGGGAGCTATAGTTTGTTAAGGGTGCTGAGGGTTGTTAGGAGACCTGTATTCCACTTACAGAGCTACAATTTACCAATTGGCTGAACAAACAATCCCACTTCCCAGGGAACTCTTATAACTATGATGGGAACAGGGGTCTCCTAACAACTCTCAGCACCCTTAACAAACTACAGCTCCTCATATTCTTTGGAGGAAGCCATGACTGTTTAAAATGGTATGATACTGTTTTAAATATATAACACAGATGGGCCATTAGACTACTTTAAAAAGGCATTAGACAAATTTGTGGAGGATCAATGACTGTTAACTATGACAGCCAATCAGAATCTCTGAATGCCACTTTCTGGTGGGTAACAGCAGATGAATGCACCTGTCTTCATGTCCTGCTTGCGGGCTTCCTGAAGATACCTAGCTGGCCACTGTATGGGCCAGAATAGAATAGAATAGAATAGAAAGGGAGAATGATCTTACCTACTAAATTGTTTTTTTAAAAACTGTCACCTTATGGTGCAAATGGGAGTAAAGAAAACAGGTGGCACTTAACAACATGGCTTAGGTAGCTCTACTGAACTTTCTGCAAGCATCTCATTATGTCTTCAGTACTGCTATGGAATACCCATATGCATAGTCACAGATTACATTATGTGTGGTATAAATATCTCTTGCTGATGGCATCTGCATTCCTTTTTAAAGCATTAATTGGAGGAGGCTTCTGCCTTTGTGCTAGATCTATATAAACATAGATTTGAGTGTGTCACTTCCACGAAAACAGTATCATTTCTTCTTATTGCATCTTTGTTCACATTTGCCTTTTCCAGAGAACTTAATGAGGGTGCTAAGCTATTGATTTGGACATTGGAATGAATGGCTCCTAATAGGACTATTAAAGCTGTCACATCGTGTGCCCTTCCTCCCCTCCCCCCACTGCTCATTGTCCTTATTCTCCTGATTTGTTCTTCTCTAAATAAATTCATCAAAATTAGTCCAAAACAGACACTGATATAATCATTTAAATTGCCAAAACAAGCAGCTCTTGCCTTTTAATCCTCATTCCTGAGTTAATAAAGAATAGCATGAGTCGGGATAGAAGCAAGGCAAATATAGAACGGGCTTGATGGTTACTGCTGCCAAATGGAAATTTCAGCACCTCCATAGCTCATTAAGGCTAGATTAGAAGAGGCAAATTCTGTCAGTGTGTAGATTTTTTTTATTTACTATGTTAATGGAGTAGAAAGATGGAAAGGAAGAGGGGAAACACTGTCTACAGTTGCTACAAAAGCCATAACTATATATGGGTTTTCAGTCAATAGGGTATCAGCATTGTATTGGTGCCACATATTTATTTATTTATTTATTATTTGATTTATATCCCACCCTTCCTCCCAGCAGGAGCCCAGGCTCAGTGTGTTGGAAATCTATGTTCTGAGCTGGTTTTCAAAACCTTCTGTTTCTAGGATTTTAAAAAAACAAGCAGGAAAATGTGCCTAAGGTGACTGGCATACGTATTTCCCTTTGTTGTCAAAATTATTCCTCAACGTCCTGCTGCAGTACACAGAGTAACAGGGACAGATTGTTTATCTACCCTCATCTCAGACTTGGGTCATTGCACTAAATGAGCTTTGGTGTTTTAAGAGTTTTCCCCTTTTATTGTTTCTTATGTTTGAGTCCATGTCAACATTGTGTGATTTATCCTGATTACTGACTAATGGACCAGCCCCTCATTAAACTACAGAAGTGTGTGTTGAAATTTGTGAACCCTGCATTTTTGCACAAATTAGAACACACTGTTTGTATAGATTGTGCTTCTTTGGTTCATGACATTGTAATCATCATGTTAATCATATTATTAGTCTTTGGTGACATCTTTTCAGTGTCAGGACCATGTGAATTTGGTTCTGAGCCTGTTCAGGATCTCTCACCAGGAAGTAAACAGAGGATGGTTCCAAGCATTTGGGATAAAGGGACAAGAATTTTCAAGTAGGTTTGAGCTCTAGCACTTTCTCATTGCAAAAATTACCCACATTTGGCAAGCTAAAATACAGTCACATCCAATTCATATTGGTCCATGGTTAGGTAACTGTATGTAAAATATATCTCTGTGTGCCTAGTACAGGCACAGAGTATTAAATTCAGTTTGCTTGAGGTACACATAGTTATGTTCCTGGCTGCCACCTGAAATATCCCCCTGTGTCCCTCCTTCCCACTTCAAGCCACTTCAAATGTAGGAAGGGGAAAACAGAATCCCACAGCTCAACATTCTGCCATCTGTCATTTAGCTTGCTCTGCAGTGTTGGCTGCCGTTATGAGGCAGGCCTCACTTGAAGTAGAGAGACAGAAATGCCCTGTTTTCAGACTTCCCTAATGATCTGAGGCATGTTAGATTGTATGTTCTAAATTTCAGATATCCACATCTTGAATATGATCATGCAAAGGTAAAGGGGGGAAATGTTTCACATTAACTGTGGTTGGAGGTTGGCTACAACACAAAACTTTATTCCTGTTACTGAGAACACATTGTCCATGTGTGATGGCACAAACCAGCACAAAAATGGCTGGCTTAGAATTTAGACAGTGTAGTCTGGCCTTGCAACCCTGGGCTTACTTCGTAGACTCATTGCCAAGGGGTGTGTCTATTCTGGAAACTAAAAAGAGACTGAGATGCAAAACAAAACACAAAAGAAAAGAAAAAAAATCCTGCACACATTACTGCTGGCAGCGTTCACATTATTGAGCAAACGTGGTCATGTTGCCTGTCATGGGAGGTCATCAAGCCCACCCCTCCATATCCTATCCACAAAGCCTTGCATTTACTTCACAGATTAAGAAAGCATACACTGTATTTCACCACATCTGGTTCTCGTCATACCAGCTGGCTGGCTTGCCAATACTAAAGTGTAAAGAAGAATTCTGGGCTGGATGCATTCATTCCAGAAGCTATTGACTAGATCAACTGCAGTTTATTAACTTACCATGTGCAAAAACTTTACTGGACTTCTCCAAAACAGCTACCACTCTGGGCAGAGATCTCACATACAGATAACAGCAGAATTGAAGTAAATAGGAAGAGTGATCAATATACAATTGTCAGTTTCAGTGACAGCAACAACAACAAAAAAAGGAGGGTGCACCAAAACCTAGTGAAAAAAAGAATCCGAGGGCATGGTCAAAAGGTACAGGATAGATTCAGAAATCTTGCTGAAACTTACCAGGTGTGAATCTGGGCAGTGCTTGAATGGGAGGCCATCTAAGAACCTGATGTGTGCTGCTTTGAGTTCCATGATGGAAAAAAGGCAGGATACAAATGTACTAATAAAGAAATGGAGCAGACAAACCCAATAAACTTGGGAGGGGGGCAGCTCGCCTCAGCAATGCACACCTTTTGTTGTTAAAAAGTAGACCCCACACACTCCCTAGTTTAGACACGAATAACGGGTAGAATAATTTGGGTAGAAACACACTTGCTTTTCTACTGGTTCCAATGCATCTCCACCTCTCTCTTCTGAAAATGGGGGTACAAACACTAGTCAAACCCTGCCCCTTTTTACTGTAAAACCTGATGGGAGTGTGTTTTTTTTTAAATTCAGCTTCACTGAGATTTCGCAACTGATCGGCAGATCAACCCATTACCCCTCCAGGTGTGGCTAATGGAAATGCTTTGATCTGGCAATCTAGTGTGTTTACGGCCTTGGGCTCCCATTTAGTTTGGCCCTAATGAGCAATCGAGGGGGTCAGGGGGGGAGCATCTTCTTATGCCCTGGTGGCTAACTGGCTAGCTGCAGCCAGGCCGACCTTTGTCTTCCCCTCACCTCTGTTTTCCTTTTTCAAAAATTTCCCTCCTTTTGACACCAAATGGGGGAATGGTTTTGACCCTTTTTCTCGGTGTCAGGAGAGGAAGAGGGCTTTGGAATCTGTGGATCCTAGTCTCCCTGACATTCTTCCCATCCCCCAAATGCCCTGTTCCTGGGTCCACTGGCAGTGCCATAGCAACAGTGGCTGGGCTTTCTGAAGCCTTCAGTGGTGGACCTCCTTTTCCACCAGCAAAGACAGAGGCCCAAAGCACCTGAAATACAGCTTGATAGGTATAACTGAAACTTGGTGGGATGACTCTCAGGACTGGAATACAGCAACTGAAGGATATAACTTGTTCAAAAAGAACAGAAGGAATAGGAGGGGAGGCAGAGTCATGAATATATATCGCTGCACAGAAATACAGGAGGATGAGCTTAGTAGCTCCATCAAGAGTATCTGGATTAAAATAAATGGGGCAAGGAATAAAAAGAATATGGTAGTTAGAGTCTACTACTGACCACCCAATCAAGGAGAAGGCAAGGATGAAACTTTTGCAAAGCAAATTGCCAATGTTTCGAGGAGGCATGATGTAGTAGCAATAGGGGATTTCAATTATTCCAATATCTGTTGGAAGACAAATTCTGACAAGCACAGCCCCTCCAAGAAATTCCTGACTTTTGTTGGAGATAACTTTCTCTTACAGAAAGTGGAGGAAGCAACTAGAAGATCAGCTATCCTTGACTTGATTCTAACCAATAGAGATGACATGGTGGATGAATGGCAGTTATGGGAACTTTGGGGGGAAATGACCAGGCTATACTTCAGTTCTTGATTTTAAAGGAAGCAAAAGCTGAAAGTAGCCATACGCGTAACCTGGACTTCAGGAAACCCAATTTTAATAAACTCAGAAAAATTGTAAGTAAGGTTCTTTGGCAAGTGACCCTAATGAGAAAAGGAGTCCAAGATAGGTGGGAGTTTCTAAAAGAGGAAATTCTAAAGGCACAATAGCAAACAATTCTGTGAAGACAAAAAGGGAGAAGATAGCAGAAGAAGCCAGTGTAGCTTTGCAGTAAGCTTAGAGATGACCTGAAAACAAAAAAGGACACATACAGGAAGTGGAAGGAAGGCCAGATCACAAAGGAAGAGAAGAGACAGGTAGCACAAAATTGCAGGGATGGCATCAGGAAGGCTAAAATTGAGAATGAACTGACATTAGCGAGAGATGGAAAAAGCAACAAAAAAGCTTTCTTCGGGTACATCCATAGTAAAAGACAGAGAAAAGAAATGGTGGTACAGTTACTCCATGAGGATGGCAAAATGATAACAGATTACAAAGAAATGGCAGAAGTGCTCAATTCCTACTTTGGCTCAGTCTTCTCCCAAAAGAGGGTCTATGACCCTCCTGAGAAACATGAAGGGGCAGGATTGCAGTTTGAGATTGATAGACAAATGGTCAAGGAATACCTAATCACATTGAACAAATTCAAATTTCCAGGGCCTGATGAATTGCATCCTAGAGTACTGAAGGAACTGGCTGAAGAATTCTCATAACTACTCTCTATTATCTTTGCAAAATCATGGAGGATGGGTGAAGTGTCATATGACTGGAGGAGGGCTAATGTTGCCCCTATCTTCAAAAAGGGCAAAAAGGAGGAACCTGAGAACTACAGACAAATCGTCCTGACATAGTTCCCTGGGAAAATTCTGAAGCAGATTATAAAGCGTTCAGTCTGTAAACACCTTGAAAACAATGCAGTGATTACTAGAAGCTAACATGGATTTAACAAGAACAAATCCTGCCAGACTAATTGTCTCATTTTTTTGATTGGGTAACCTCCCTGGTAGACTGTGGGAATGCTGTGGAGATAATATATCTCGACTTCAGCAAAGCTTTTGACAAAGTGCCCTATGATATTCTGATTAGCAAGCTAGCTAAATGTGGGCTGGATGGAACAACTATCAGGTGGATCCACAGTTGTCTACAGAGTCGTACTCAAAGAGTGCTTATGAGTGGTTGCTTCTCAAACTGTGGGGAGGTAACGAGTGGGGTACTATAGGGTTTGATCCTGGGCCCGGTGCTCTTTAACAGTTTTATTAATTACTTGGTTGAGGAGGTGCAGGGAATGGTTATCAAATTTGCAGATGATACAAAATTGGGAAGGATAGCTAATACCTGGGAAGACAGAAACAAAATTCAAAGTGATCCTTGATAGCATTGGCCTGAAAACAACAGAATGAAATTTAACAAGGATAAGTGCAAAGTTCTACAATGCACAATAATAAGATGGGGGATACTTGGTTCAGCAATACTACATGCGAGAATAATCTTGGAATTGTTCTCAGTCTGAATATGAGCCAACAGTGCAACGTGGTGTAAAAAAGGCAAATGCAATTTTAGGCTTTATTAACAGAAGAATTGTTTCCAAATCACCTGAAGTACTAGTTCCCCTCTATTCAGCACTGGTTAGGCCTCATCTTGAGTGCTGCATCCAGTTTTGGACAACACACTTTAAGAAGGACGCAGACAAACTGGAACAGGTTCAGAGGAGAGCAGCAAGGACGATCAGGGGACTGGAAACAAGGCCCTATGAGGAGAGACTGAAAGAACTGGGCATGTTTAGCCTTGAGAAGAGAAGACTGAGGGGAGATATGATAGCACTCTTCAAATACTTGAAAGGCAGTCACTAGAGATTGGGTTCGCTGCCTAGTTCCGATTTGTAATCCAATAGTTCATCGTTCAATCCCGATCCACCTTTTTTTGTTCCTGCTTGCTTTTGTAATTGCCAATTCGATCTGCTGCTGTTGTTGTTTTGGTGGCAAAAAAAATTACATATTTTTTAACAAAAATGCTTATGTAAATCCATGGAAGTTAATGGATAATAGTGATTGTAATTACAAAGATAATTACATAAAATCAGGGAGGGGGAAATTTGGAAAAAAATAAGCTGTGTCGATTACAGCTGGGGTTCGCCGCAAGAAATCAGTACCAGTCCAAAAAGACAGTGGACTGTCAGATGCAGTCAAAATCAGGTACTAAATCTGATTTAGCAGATCTTCTCTCCCATCCCTAGTTGCCACATAGAGGAGGGCCAGGATCTCTTCTCTATCATCCAGAGTGCAGGACATGGAATAATGGGCTCAAATTACAGGAAGCCAGATTTCAACTGAACATCAGGAAGAAATTCCTAACTGTTAGGGTGGTACAACAATGGAACCAATTACCTAGGGAGGTGGTGGGCTCTCCAACATTGGAGGCCTTCAAGAGGAAGCTGGATAGCCACCTATCGGATATGCTTTAATTTGGATTCCTGCATTGAGCAGGGAGTTGGACTCAATGGCCTTATAGGCCCCTTCTAACTCTATGATTCTATGATTACCCGTCAGTTCACCTCCCAGGGAACAGACAATTGCTCCCTAAGTTCCTTATAAAGGTACTACACTGCATCTGCAATGGATTGTCATAAGTAGGGGGTTGCATAGACGGTAATTCCATAGTGACCAACATAACATTTGTAAACTTTTTTACATAATAATTTATGTTTCAGCTAATATTATTTGAACTCCATTTAACATTAAACTATTTGTTTATTAACTGGATTGATGTTCCCTACAAAAATAATCAACACGTATGCCACAGGTAGTTTAAGTGCTTTCTTTTTATTGTGTTTTTAAAAAGATGTGGCCAACATAACAGTTTTGCAACCTGAAGAACTTATCTGTAACTTGGATAATGGTATTCTCTAAAAGTATGAATAATAAAACAATCAACTTACAGCAATATACGTTAATAGCTAATATTTCATGGCAGCTGTCACATTTACGGTAATGTTTATTAGAAACTGTGGAAAAAGATTTTCTGGCAAATGACCTGTGAAAAACATAACGTGACCAGCATAGCATGTGACAATTCATTGTCAGACACCCACAAATAATTGCCTCCAAAGCAAGACTTTGTGCATCTGACACTTTACTATGCATTCACAAATTGCAAGTCAGCATGAAATCCATGTGGGTTGTAATGTCCATGGGAATTTACACTTGGCTATGGCAAAACACTAATTATTTGTTTCTTTTCAACCCAACATTTATCATCACTTGTAGGGAAGCCAAATGTCACAAACCCCCTTTGAAAGAAAATCATAGAACAAATTTTCACAACAAAATGTTTCACAAGTTTCTTCCAACTAATTTTCTAATCAATTTCCCTGTCTCAAACTCAACAATAACAAAGTTGCCAACAGACACCAGTAGTCCAGTACATGTTTCTGTGGTTTCTTTCAGGGTAATCACATTTCCCATATGGGCATTATTCTCTGTATTTGTGGTGTTTATTTTAAATTATGTGAAAAATTAATTTGTGTTCAAGACATGTTTTTTTTCTTCTGGTCATTGACTGTAATAAACCATTGTTTGTTGTGTGATCATGTCAGCATAAAATACTTCTGCTCAGAAATCTGCACTGGTTGCCAATTTGTACCAGGCCAAGTTCAAGGTATTACTACAGGACTAGTATATAAAGCCCTTAACAGCTTGGGACCAGTTTATTTTTCAGACCGCCTTACCCCATATGTGCCTATTTGAGCACTTTGTTCTGCAGAACAGGCACTATTACAGGTGCCACATAATACTTGTTCCACACTCATAAGAAATTGTTCTTTTACTGTGGCACCACCTGCTCTTTGGAACTCCCTGCCTATTGACATCAGGCATGCACCTTCGCTGTATGCTTTTCAGCACCTGCATTCTCCGCACATTCAGAGAAATATCTTCAAACTATCCTAAATGTCTTTGCAGAAGCATATGGAAAGCTTGGGCTCTCAATATTAAAAAAACCGAAGTGCTTCATCAACAGGTGCAAACTAGTTCCTCTGTCCAGCTTAATGGTGTGACGCTGGAGAATGTTGATCACTTCTCCTATCTTGGCAGCCATCTCTGTAAAAGCTGACATCGATGCTGAAATTCAACATAGTTTGAGCTCTGCGAGTGCCACATTCTCTCGAATGAAGCGTAGAGTGTTCGAGGATCAAGATATTCACAGGGAGACCAAAATGCTTATTTACAAAGCCATTGTACTACCCACCTTACTGTATGCCTGTGAGACATGGACCATTTATAAACGCCACTCCCAACTTCTTGAAAGATTCCACCAACGCTGCCTCCAGAAAATTCTGCAAATTACTTGGGAAGACAGACAGACTAATGTTAGTGTTTTGGAAGAAGCAAAGACTACCAGTGTTGAAACAATGATCCTTCAACATCAACTTCACTGGACCGGCCATGTTGTTCAAATGCCTAATCACCGTCTTCCAAAGCAGCTACTTTACTCCCAACTTAAGGATGGAAAACAGAATATCAGTGGACAGCAAAAGAGATTTAAAGATATTCTTAAAGCAAATCTAAAAAAATGTAACATGAACATCGACAACTGGGAAGTCTTGGCCCATGAATGTCCCAAATGGAGGTTGGCTATTATCAAAGGTGCTGTGGACTTCAAAGAAGCACAAATACAGGGCAAACAGGGCAAATGAGCTAAGCAGAAGGTACATCAAACAAATCTTCATTGCGACCAACTTTCATCTGGAAACCTGTGTCCTCACTGTGGGAGACTGTGTGGATCCAGAATTGGCCTCCACAGTCACTTATGGACCCACTGTTAAAGACCTTACCTTGGAAGACAATCTTACTCAGCCATGAGTGATCGCCAGTGAATGATGAATGAATGAAAACTTTTCTGTTTAGGCAACCCTTTCCAGATACATAGATGTTGATCTGCTTTAATTTTTTTTTATTTAGTAGCTGCTTTAATTGTTTTTAAAATGTTTTTCATTACTTTTAAAAAACTGTTTTAAATAAATCCATATAATTTCAAAAGCAAACATACAGGCAGCATATAGCTATCTGTTATGCCCTCACCCTCCTACGGAGCAAATAGCAGCTTTCAGGGTGATTTAGATCAGGAAAATGGCTGCTTTGAACAACAATTTCAAAATACTGCAGATCTGATCATGGATTTAATTTGTCCCTCATATGTTCAAAGTGCAAGGAAACTCATCGCAGGGACCACCGCACTATCTGTGGTGCTCCACTCCCAAGTCCCTCAGTGTGCCTGAGGAGAATTAGAAAAGGAGCATTGCATATGTAAAGAATGGTGCATCCCAAAATGTGAGCAACTCACCTCAGTTCCTCATTCCTAAGCAATCTCCTCTTCAAGCCTGATTTTAAAGAATCAAAGGGGTTGATTGAAAGGTAAAAGGACATAAAAGAAATAAAAGTGCATTCAGGCTCCTGCTAGGGGTACAAAATCACTTATAGATGTACTAACTGTTAGGCTGCCAATATTCTCAACAGCATGTGGCACTTGCCGCCGCTTCCTTCTCCTCAGCTTCCAGACAAAGAGACTGCCAATTTCCTGCCATTTATTTAGGCATCGTGGTTCTCCACACACCCCTTCCATCTCAAGTTGTTCATAAGAATCTGTTAGGTTGTCCTAACAGGAGATACAAGAGAGTTTCACCTTCTTTTTTGTCCATGTCAAATGAGGTTGTTTGAGGCAGAAAGAATGAATTGGGTATGGAGAAAGACTAGTTTAAAGCAGTCGTGTAGAACGGAAGATAGATTCTGCGGGAATATATTAGAAGCCTTGGGGACCCCTTCAAGTACCACAGACACATACATTGCAATATGTGTGCATCTAACAAGAATACTTTGTTGGAGTTGCCAAGATTTGACTGGTCCCTGCTCCTGTGTTTTAAAGCAGCTTCCACAGACTGGCAGCAACCCTAGATCTTGCTATTCTTAGGTGAAATATCTTTGCCCACCACCACTGAAACCTGAAGTGGCACTGCTGGCGCCAACATTTATGTTATTGAGCAAATATGGCAAAGTTCCTTGTGATTATTTTTATGACCATTTTGAAGGAAGCTTCATCACAGATAATTATGTATCAGGACCAAAATGAAATAAATGGAAATTTTCCTATCAGAAAGACACCAGACCACTAGCACAACATGTGTGCATATGCACATGCATGCTGAAAGGATATGTGTGTGTGACGAGGTAGTTATTAACCTGAAGCGTAGCAGTTAAGAAGCAATTTATATACTGCCTCTTCAGTGACAAGTGTAATTATGGTCCACTCAAGTTACATATAGGATAATAATTGCTTTCAGCTGAGCTGCACTTGTGTAATTCACTGAAGGGTGTTCTAATGGATAAAACAGAGCTGGATATTTCTACCTTGAAGGTTTGTAACTGACTCAGTGGATTATGAAGACAGCAGTTGATAAGAGCTTTGTGAATGAAGACACCTCATCTGATTATCATTGCAACAGAGAGGTTTCATGACCACTCCTCAAGTCTAAAGCCATCTTCAAACTCCATTGAAAGAGAGACAGATCACTCTTTTGTATGAGGTCCCAGGCTAAGGTCAGTAAAACACTGACCAATGGCTGACAGGTGCCGTTGGATTTGGCTTGCTCCTCATTTTAAAAATATAAAGGTCGGCATGAACATTTGTTCATCTATGTGAGGGCTTTGGAAGTTAATGGATGAGTTTTTAGGGCACATCCTGCTGTGAAGTCCACTCATAATTGGTTCCTTATCAATGCCCAAACAGAATAGGCACTGGTGATTGTGGGCCTAGCCTAGGCTTTGCACTAGGATATGTATATCGGGAGTTGTACTATATATTCACACACCAAAAGCTGCCTGTTTCTCCCCAAAGTTAGTTTTTTGTGTGTTGCTTCCTGCATTTCTGGTTTAGCAAAGAACAAAAAATCCAGAACACATCTGATTGCAACCTTAGACATTGTACAGGCATTTCCTTTCAAGGGGCAACGAGCAATGGTGCTGGCTCCTGTCTTGTGACAGTTATAGAACTGCAATGGGGGCATGGAAGAATTGTTGAGGTGGAGACGCACAGCATGGAGAAGTGTTCACTGCAGATTTTTAAGGAGATAATAATACTGAACAGTTATATACTATTCAATGTGTTTCACGAATACTATTTTCTTGTTGTAATCCTTACAACAACCTTGTAAGATATGTCACTATTATTATACCCATATTGCAGACTTAAAGAGAGGGGGAGGTGAAGAAACAATGACTTGCTTAACGCCACTAAATGAATTTGTGGCAAAACTGAAATTCAAAGAAGGGATTGCTTTATTGCCGAATCTCTTAGTTGTCAGCCTTCACAAAGATATACACTCTAGTGCACAGATGGGGAGCCTGAAGCCCTCCAGATGTTGTTGGCTACAACTCCTATAATCCCTGAACATTGGCTATGCTTGCTGGGGCTGTTATTGGAACCCAATAAGAGGTTCCCCACCTCTGCTTTAGAGCATGACTGGAGGAGCTCTGTCCCTCAAAGAAAACAATGGGTCATATTTAAGTAACTCATTGCACAAGTGGAAGCCAGCACAAAGATTCCCACTAGTGCAACAGGACTTTCCCCCCACTCCTTCTTACACTCACACCCACACAACCACTCACCACCACCACCCCAATCTGCTCTGGAGGGTCGGGAGAATCCCCAGAACAGCATGGAGGTGGAGGAGAGGGGAAATTATTTTGTTGGGCAACAATTTCCTTAGTGCTATGTTGAATACAACCCAATGTCAAAAATGGTTCTCAAAAGGGGAAACATTACTGTGGGCAGGGAGAATAGAGCACTGTCTCGCACTAGTGCGAAAGAGGGAAGTTTAATACCTGCAACTGTTCTCTTCCCTTATGATAAGCTGCATCTATTTGCTTTCTGAAAGGCTGCATGAGCTTTCATGAAGTAAACTTGATAAGTATTCAATGCTTGCTAAACTGTATGGTTTTATACTTTCAGCCATTCCTGAGGGGTTGGGGAGAGGATTGCATTTCTCCGTCAGTGATATCATGGGCACCATCTAATACAGGGCTTAGAAACTTATAGCTCCCCAGATGTTGCTGCTCTGCAGTTCATATTATCTGTGACCATTGGGAACACTGGCTGGTTGCAGTCCAACAGCATCCGGAAGGCTGTAGGTTCTCCATTCCTGATATAAAAGATGTCAATGTTGGAAGCACAAAGTATATTTTGTCATAGTAATGCTAGTAACATTTCTGGTTACATTTCTAGGCAGTGAAGCTTAGAATTTCATCAGGAATATCCTGACACACGGAAATGTTTGAGGAAAAAACATTTTGCCCATGACAGAACTTCAACAGAAAATAAACATGTACATCATGCACAACAGGAACAGGACAAGAGCACTTCCATTTCTCTGAAAATGTTGTCATCTGTACAAGCACTCAGACAGCAAAGAACAAGAAGTAATGCTGCATTGCATTGCAAATCTTTTGAGGTTTCTCCCTGGAGATACAATATACATGAATACTTCCTTCTTTTTTCTCTATTCCATTAGAAACCATTTGTGCAGTTCCAAGGCCAACCCCTGGTGCAAACAGCCAGGAACTCATGGTCACTTTCATTCAATCAGATCTTAAACTAAGTACATTACAGATCAGAATTCCAGCAAATTGAAGATCCAGTGTAGCATATTGTTTGAGAGCACCACCACATGGAAAGTGTGCTGGTCCCAGTGCTAAACTCTTCTTGAGTTTCCAGCCATCCAGAAAATAATGGTGTGCATGCAGTATGAAAATAGCCAAGCAATTGTTGTGTCTGTAATTGTGGGAAAATGAAAATATTACTAAGTTGCTTGGTATGAGACATATAATTACTTTGCTCTCTGTACCCTAGCAAATGTCAAGTATTAGAGCAGGAAGAGAAAATAACTGTGTTGCATTTCAGCATGACTTCCATTTTATGCCTATTGACTTTAGGCAGAAGATCATGCCTGATTTACAGATAGGCAAAGTGTGGCACTCTAAATTATGGTTTAACATGGGGTCACAGCGACTTTTAACATAGACCTGTCAGAGCTGTGACTGCCCACAGAGTTCTATGTTACTAAAATATTGTGTTACATCCCCTTCCTCTCCTCACTGCTGATCAAAGCTAATCCAAACAAATTAGGAGGGTTAGAAGGTCACAGCTGCAAGTCCCTGAGAAAATCACCTCTTCTTTTTGAAGAATATTTGGATCAGCTTCTGCATTAGTGCTTTGGTGGCTAGAAAAGCTGCCCTTTGCTGAATTAGACAGGTCACTCTTGGAATAAGAGCATTTTTATGAAGTATAATGCCTCTCCCTGTGTGTCACTGTTCAGTAATGATCTCCTACAGAAATAATACAGGAGAAAAGACTGTAAGTTATATTCATTATGAGTGCATTGCTAGCCTAAATATGGGCACCAATTTATTGTAATTCTAGAGCTGATGTTTCTTTCGTGGTCTCTTTTTCACCCCAGCTGAAGAACAGCCAGGTAGAAGTTTTGCATCAAGAGGCAAATGCATTTATAACCCCAGTTGGTGAATCCTGCCCTCACTGAATAGTAAGTTCATGGCATGCTTTTCTTTCTATAAATTGGCATAGCTTATTTGTTAAATTAATATCATGCCTGTAAGCAGCTGAACACAAAAATAACTTTGATCAACTGTTCAACAATCTTTGTCATGTTTCCTTGAACCCTGAATTATTCATGCCAATGATAGTACCAGGTAGGCTCATAAGATAACAGTCACAACTTCTCCCTAGACAAGTGTCAAGCCATCAGATCTCTGGCATTTTTCATCTTGAAACATCATCCTTCAAACATCATAAAAGTGCTTTCTAAAGTTAAGAAGTTGGAAACATCAAAGGATCCTATCTTTCTTCCTACAAGTACTTGGCTGGACAAAAGTTTTTCAAGAGATGGAACTGCTAATCAGAAAAGCTTCACCCAGGCCCCCTTACTCCAGATCTTAGTCATGACTTGAATTACTCTCCTGGGTTGTGCTTCAGGAAGCCATCAGAAGCCCCCCCCTCTTAATATTCTATAAGGGAGCACCTGTCCATAGGGGTTTCTCAGGGGAGAGTGTGTCTGTTGGCAATGTCCTCCACACCCCAGTCTCTGGGCCTCCCAATCTTCCCCATACTCACTTCTCTTAAATAAGTAAATGTACCGAAGAGTTAGACACATAAGTGGTTTTTGAGCTTGCAGGAAAACTTGCAGTTCAGAGCTTTTAAAACATGAAAGGTATTGTTGTATTGATATACAAGAGAGGCATGAAAGGCATGAAAGAACACAGACAATTGTAGAAAAGAAATCAAAAGGTAAATGAAAGCTAGCTTCTATACTCAGACTTGCATAGATATTAGTCCCAAGCCAGCTCAACAATTCTTGTCTAAAATATTGTATCTTTAAACCAGGGATGGCTAACCTTTTTTTTTTTTTTTTTTTGGCCTGAGCAGCACATTGGACAACTCTGCATCCCCATCAGGGTGCTGGGCTGGGCACAGAGGTTTAAATCTCTCCACCTACCCCAACACAGTGACCACTTAATTTTGTTTCTTGATTGGGCTGATGGGAGTTGTAGTTCAAAAAAGTAACTTTTCCAAGCTCTGTTTTTGCCTCTGCCATCAAAATTGGAGGGGTCTTGAGAAGCCAGAAAAATGTGCGGGGTTTTTTTTGTTTGTTTTTTGGAGGGAAGGTCAGATCAGGGCTCTTGACTGGCAGTTAATCTCCCCTGATTTAGATATAGAGAAACATTCCTGGATGGAACAAATCTGATTGCTTTCCATCAGAAAAAATAGACATCAAGAGGGTATCTAGGGAAGGAAGAGTTTTGCTGTGGGAGTTCTGGTCCAGTCATCACTCAGAAGGATTGAGCTTTAAGTTGCATATATTTTACTTTTAAAAACAAATAAGCATGAGGATGATCTGCAGCTCTGGGAAGCTATCATACTTGAATTTAGATGGATTCCCTTATATTGAAAAGAGGACAGTAAATCTGGTTTAAATCAAGGGTTGTAAATTGTGTCTAGTGGGGTGTCTTATTTTCCAAGAACCACTGAAATCTTAGAGAAAAGCTCAAGCCAACAGAAGGCAGTTGGAGAAAAGACTGACCCACAAAGGTTGTAAATCAGTGTGTGCTAGCCACTTTCTCTTCTTCATTGCTGCTAACTAAAAATGCATGGAAGTAAAGAATCCTCATAGTCCTTTGACTAAAATATATGCTTCTTAGCATCACAGTCAGAATAATCTGGAACATACTGCTTACTTCTAGTAGACCAAAACAGACAGAAGTGGAGAAACAGGCAGCCTCAAATTATGAGATAATTTATGGAGCCTTTGATCAAAAGAATTCTATTAATTCATCTCTTCTGAGAAAGGAGGGCTAGCAAGGACCACATTCTAACCTGGTGTAAAATCGCTGGAGAGAAAGGAGTGGAAATTTTCTATGATGTCTTTACCCAACTGTGACTCCACAAGAAGATTTGTACTCACTGCTGAGTAGTTCACAGTACATTGTGGAGGCAGCTCTCATTCTTGATCCCAGCCAGATGCACTTTGTATTTGTTCACTGAACATCAGTGAGCATCTCATTCCACAGCTCATGGTTCCCATGGAGACCATTGAGATATTTTATATGAATGGATCACCATGCAAGGTCTGGGGGGAAAGTGCTTGGTTGTGCGTCACTGAGTGCAGGTTCAATGAACAAATGAAAGCAACTCACACAACTCCATGAAAAGAACGTGACACTAGGGCAAGAAATGCTGCAAACAATCTTTCTATACCTTTTGGTTATTATTCACACTCTGTTAAAAAAAAAGGAGCATGTGCTCTGCATCCTGGGTAACTGAAAGTTGGGACAAAGAAATAAAAAAGACCAACTAGTCCAGTTGTCTGCTGTGTCAGATGCTCAGCTGAAAGGTTACATCAATAGCTGGGCAGATATTGAACAAGGCACAGACACAATGAAAGAACCTGGCAGCTTCTCTCAGTGTCAATTTGCTCAGCAGCAGATCTAGGAGCTATTAAGATACTGACAGTGGATTGATCTTCTGTGTCACCTGACTGCATGGAACAGGAATATTTGGGGTGGTTGTGAGAGTGCTCACCTGGAACTGCCTGCATTCTTTCCAGCTAGGAGCCCCGGAACAGAGATCAAAGGCTCTCAAATTCAAGCCCCACAGCACTTGACAGTCCATCAGCTTGGGAGGGGGGAATAGTGTTCATTAGGACTCTGCAATTGTCATTTAAGATAAGGGTTAAATCTGTCCTCCCCAATTATCACAATGGTGTGGTTCTGATTTCAGTTAGCATCTTCCCATCTGCTACTTACTTGCTTTAAATATATTGCATATAACATGGCCCCAGTCTCTCCCAACAGGTTGTTCGGTTTGCCTTTTTAAACTAGTTACTGTTGTTGACCAGAGGGTAATATAACAAAAAAATGAAATGAACTGCCTTCAAGTGGATTCCTACTTATGGCAACCCTATGAATAGAGTTTTCATGGTAAGTGATATTCTGAGGTGGTTTATCATTGCCCTCCCCTGAGGCTGAGAGGCAGTGAATGGCCCAAAGTCACCCAGTGAGCTTCATGGCTATGTGGAGATTCAAACCCTGGTCTCCCAGGTCCTAGTCCAACACTCTAACCACTACGCTGCACTGGCTCTTGTAATAGAAGTGCCATTTTAAATTTGAGTGGTCGATGTTGTCCCTAGAAATGCAGTTTTCCCAACATGAAACTTCATGGAGGAAATATGTTCCTGATCAACTGAAAATATGCAGTCTTAAAGAGGTATATCTTGGTCACCTACTGCCACAGAACATCCAACTTTCCTACTAGAGGGTAGATTCTCCCATACTAGAAAACAGGATGACACAATTAAAAACACAAAAACGCAACTATTTTGCTATGCATTGACTGAGTGATATCATTATAGGGATATGAGGAATTCTACAAAGCAATATTAATTTTTCCTGCAAATGTACTCACTTGCTAATTATGAACATAGAATAGAGGTATTTTGAGAGTGCATTCATTAAAAAAAATCAATTGAAATTGTTCAGTGGACTTTCTCTACATCTCCAGAATGATGTCTTACAAACCCAATCATGTATTTTTAAATGTGAATTTGTCCTTTTAAGTCTTGCTCAGCACTTTAACCATCTCAGATTGTATTGAATAACTACCCCAAAAAACACAGAATGGTGGGGGGAGGAGCCACATAATTCCATGACACTTTGCTTGCTATAGATAGCCATTTTTGTATAAGCAATACAAAATACTGCTTTCCCTGCCATTCATACACTATTGATTTGAACTTCAACTTTTGTATAAACTTAAACTAGAGAATGAGATGTTGGCCCATCATCACCATTCTTTATTTTTTATGGAAAAAATGATTTATTTCCCAGGAGCTTACATTCATTTTGGACGTCTTTTCTGGTGCTGCTTGTTACAACTTTCTTTCTTTCTTTCTTTCTTTCTTTCTTTCTTTCTTTCTTTCTTTCTTTCTTTCTTTCTTTCTTTCTTTCTTTCTTTCTTTCTTTCTTTCTTTCTTTCTTTCTATTATTTGACATTAAGTGAATTCTGGAGTTGGAATGGAGCTGGGGGGAGTTGTCTTGTGGTGTTCTAAAATTTTATTACCAGTTAAAAATAATCCCAACCCTAAATTAAAATTTGGATGAAATACCTGAATGGCTACAGTTCTTATCCATGTGCCCTACAAAGTCAGGACAGAAACCCAACTGCACCAAAATGGATGGACAATAAATTGTTTATAGCTGTGAGATTGTTCCAAAAGAAATAACATTTGAAGGTTAGATTATTTCCAATATTTACAGTGCTCTCACTGTCCCACACCCTCTGAGAGCTCTGATGTACCCAGTCCATTTTCCAGGTCCTGATGGTGGCTGCAATTTGCTATATTGCATCTTAATTCACGAAGCACTGACAAATCCACAGAATGCCAGGGCACCTGAAATTGAAATTGTAACTAGGGGTTGTAATGCATTACTAGTTAACATTTTAATAGCTAATAAATAAGCTTCTGGTAATGGTTTTGATCTGTTCCTCTTTAAATGTCTACTGAATAAAATGTTAACATTCAAAGCAATTGCATTCCCGTCCCCCATTTACACACTAAAATGCCTGGAATTTAAGTTCTGCTGCTAGAAGAGATGATAATTTATTTTGGCTCCAACTTTTACTGGAGTTCCAGATTATAAAGGCTGCTGTAGATATTTTTAAAAATGATGGAAATAGATTAAATAGCAACAGGATTAAATAGCAAAGTCAATAATGATCTTTAAAGGTGGAAGTCTTGCCCCAAATGAAGAAAAATAGACAATAAACCAGGCAGAAATTCAAGGTGCAGGTTCCTAGATATTAAAGCTAATAATTATTTATTTAAATATAGGAGAAGAAAGAAAACCAACCAGCCACTAAAAGTCTTAGAAGATAATGATGCAAAATGAGTGCTGAAAGATTACAGGGAAATTTGCGGGAAAGCTAAATGAATCCTTTGCACCAATCTTCAGTGAAGATATTGGAGATACTGTGATGGGAAGACAAGACACTGATATGGTGGTGCTAATGTGCTTTTGTTAGATACAAGGAATGTTTTCAGAAATAACACCTTCTGTTGCCGTCAGGGCCACCTGTCTTCGTGTATGAAATGTTGAGATTATTGTGAAAATTATTGTGAAAATGCCATTTCCTAAAGGCTAATTCACTGGTTAAGTTCTCTCCTGAATAATCGGTTATCTTATATTCACCCTGAAGCATTCTATAGAACTGTCCTGTTCCTGCTAGATTTCAAGGTATAAAATGGATTTCATGTTTTGCTGAGATAATTAGAGGGGAAGTCCCTAAGAGGCCTACTTTGTACATGAGATAGGAGACCTGTTCTATGTGTCCTTATTTGAAACAGTATTCCCCTAGGCTGCCTGGAGGTAGGTCCATTGAACTCAATCGGACTTGCTTTATCGGCATACCAAGGTTGCTATGATTCATATGGTTTCCATTGGCCTACTGCAGGGTGAGGTCCTTCTTTTCCCATTTCCAATTCTGAAGCTTCTTTCCTATTAAAAGACAGTTATCTGAAAGTTATCCCTTATTTGTATGGAGTATGGGCAGAAGAACAAAACTATGTCGTCTTCTGTCTCCATCTCCTCCTAGAACATATATATGAAATCTGGAGAATCTTTGCCTCTAGGAGTATAAGAAGTTCCCTTAGATACTGAGTCAGACCATAGGTCTATCTAGTTCAGTACTGTCTATACTGACCAAGAGTAGCTCTCCAGTATGTCTCCAGCCATATCTTAGGCTTGGACCAATGTGGCTACAGCAACAGTAAAAATAGCGATAAATATTTTCTTTCCAGCATAACCAGAGAAGGCAAGAGAAAGAAGAAACTTGAGATTTACATTTTAGACACACTAGATTTGAGATAACAAGTCATCCTGTATCAGAAATAGGATGAAAATCTATTTGCATTTCATACATAAAAGATGATAGGTCCAGAAGACTGAAACAGAGGAGAGAAAAGCGGTGAATGGGTAGGTCCCTAGTTCCTCCCCAGGTACAGTTGATGTAAACAGCTCTGGAAAACAATTAAGAACCATGAAAAACATCTAAAAGCATTTTTTAAATGTCATGCCCAGTAATGTGTCCATTTCCCTCCTTCCTTCCGGGCCAGTAGCAAAGGGGATCTTCTTTGTAGGGGCAGGGTGGAAGGGAGGCACAAACAAAGCACAGAAGAATGGACTGCAGAATCAGAGCTGTCTGTAGCATTTCCACATACTGCTCAATAGTTGTGAATGTGAAAGGTCCCAGGGAGAATCTGAGAACTATAGGAGTGGGATACAGAAGAGATGGCCAACATGAGCACCATAAAAAGTGCTTTAAAGTAGTTACTGAGATGGTTTCACTATTTGTTTCATTACTGGCAAGTAAAAGAAGAAAAACAGAACACAGCTGGCTAGTTAGTTGCTTACAGTTTTCTTTTGCTAGAATTAAGCTAACAGAATATATGCTACATTAATTGCAATACCTACTGCTCACCCTTCATTTGATCATTTCTACCCTATCATGGCTCCTTAGGTGACAAGCAAGCTGGTTTTGTTGGGCACAGTGGTCACATTCAGATAAACATGTGGTGGTTCATTAAACTGAGATGTATGTGAGCCTTTTGCTCAGGCATGCAGCCCCTTTGTTCCTCCCTTCACCACAATTAAACCAGGAAATATTTCATTAGTCATGGTTTCCTGCTTCACTGAAACCAAAAAATTGTAGTAACTAGCTTTGGAACAAGTCAGGATAATAAATTATCTCCAAATTATGGTTTAATATCCCGGCTTGTTCCAAAGCTGGTAGCCATAGTTTCCAAATTTGAATGAAATAGGAAACTATGGTTGTTAATCAGACTTCCTAGTTTGATCACACTTTATGCAAAGGAAGGAACACGTATATCTTGTCTTAATCACCCAAGATATGACCATCCAAACTGGGCCAGTGACTTCTTGGAGCATTTAAAAAAAATATTTTTATCTTTCTATCTTTAAAAAACATATATGCCAGCTCAAGACAACATTTTCTAATTATGAACATTCTTGGGTATCATTCAGTCATTGAAAAGGGGAGATAACGATTGTGGATATAAACCTGAGCCCAAAGATGGAAAGAAGTGGAGTACAGTGTACAAAATACCATCTCTTGACAAGGAATTTGGACACTGTATCACCAAGGTTGCACATAGTATGAGTAACATCCAACTGCAATGAAATGCTAAAATAGGAGTCAGAACTGTCTTATGGCCTCCTGATTAGTATAAGCTTATCTGACCAACAGTGAGATCCCACAAAAAAGAATGTGAGCTTCTCATTGAATTAAGAGGTAACAAACACCTTTGTTAACTCTTTAAACTCTCAGCTCTAAATTACTCCTTAGAAAAAGGTAAAAATTATCCTTTTTCAGGGTTCACTACATTGAACCTCACCAGCCATTCTCAATTGTGTTTAGAGCTCTGTTCTGTGTAGAAAACAAGTCTGATCAGTAATGAGAAATCAAGCATGTAAAAGAAAGCCAAAGTACAATCTGTCACTATTATTTGCTCCATAAACTTTAGAGGTTTAGACTACCAAAGTTCTCAACCTAACACAGGAAGGACATTTATTTTCCAGATCTTTTTGTGCAATATTCCTACTTAGGGCTTGTTAGGTTTCATGCAATACAAATCAAACATGCACAAGCCAAGGGCACAGAGGGCTTTTGGTGCATGTGCGTGTGTAATTACTACCACCTTAGTGGACCCCAATACAGCAGGGATCATCAATCTTTTGGGCCCACAGACTCATCTGCAAATTGGAAAAACTGTTGTGGGCACCACACATGCATGCGAATCAAAGACATATCACAACTTATTCTATTGGCTACAGCAGAATGCTTCTTTGAAGCCTAATTCCAGTGGTGGGGGTAGAGAGGACCCTGTGGGCACCAGAGAAGCCCTCTGCAGGTACATACTATGTGCCAAGGGTGCCACACTGGTGACTTCTGACCCAGTGTCAACCCTGCAAAAGCCTTGCATGTGTTCTGCACATGTTAAAGTTTTTTTGGGGGTTGGCACCTGGGCCTTCATAGCTTTTTCTTTCCCTTTATATATTTGCAACTGGCAGCAAACAAGTGAACATAGCATGAAAATCCCTCATCACTGCTACGGTCTTGATTCTGGGATCCTATATCTTACTTACAAGACAAAATTTTGGCAAGGTACCCCAGATTACACAACAACATAATGATCACCCAAAATATATATTATATATATATATTAATTATATAGGGATTCAGAGCAAGCTTGGGTGAAGTTCTGTTTTTGCTTTTTTTAAAAATAAATGCATGAATTTATATTCACAATTGCCCTGGAACTATTCCAGGTTAACTAAAAGGCTGCAAAGCCTGCTTAACTCAAGTTCTAGCCATTTCCACGTGTCCAAAGTTCAAATCTCCACTCAGCCATGAAGCTCATTGTGTGATCTTTGGCCAGTCATAGTCTGTTTGTTTAACCTACCTCATAGGGTTGTTGTGAGGATAAAAGGGATCACCATGTATGCTGGGAGGAAAGATAGTGTAAAAATGTAAGAAATAAAGTCTGCTTGTAACAAGCACATTAAACCAAGCTGTGCTAAGAGGCTTTCGAACGGTGAGGAAGTATTTTAATTCGGGGCAGGCTGAAGACATTTTTCAGTCTGAGGTGAAGGACAAGATGGTGTCTCCTCCCTTCCATGTACAGAAGTGAACCAGGCTGACAGCTGAATCTTGTAAGATTGGAAGTTAGACAGGAGACAGCCAAAAGAACTGCTGAAGACTTCCTTTAAAGTCAGTGGCAAAGCTGTCAGGCACATCTTCTGTTAGGGTAATTACAGGTAAAATGCCCTGCTTCCATTGCACAACAATACAGAGGGCGGGACTGTGTTGCAAACAGAGAAACCCCTCCCCAACTAGAGCAACATAAAGGTCAGAGGTCACTTGCATGCACACCTCCCCTTCCTCCCTACTGCTCTGCCTACCTTGCGATGATTCATCTCAACTATGGTGCCTTGGAGGGTGGGATTGTATTGTAAATACACAATTGATTCCCACCTACTGTTGTGTTTAGGTTCCTCATTACAACTCAATCTTCAGCAGGCACCATGCCCCAAACTTAAGTGTACCAACTGTGGTATGCTAGAAGCGCTTCTGATTGTATCAGACAGTTATACATTGCTTCATGTGAGGTTGTTGGCATACCACTGTATATTTGTTTTCCAGACTGCTGTATGAAAGAGATGGGAAACCTGTTAGCTCTCCAGATGTTGCTGGACTACACCTCCCATCATTCCCTGACCATTGGCCATGCTGGCTGGGGGCAATGGGACCTAGAGTCCAACAACATCTGGAGGGCACCTTGCTGGCTGTTCCTGCTATATGATAATATTCAGTGATGATACAGCATGTTGATACAGTGATACCTAGGACATAAGGAATCCTTTGTAGCAGAGGATAAAAACTACTACAGGGACCCTGAGCCCCCAATCAAAAGCACCTGCTATTATGTCAGGCCACATTAGACAGAAACTGGAAACCTAATGTATTTAAACAATTGAAACTATTGTTTACTCTGCACAAAATTACTACATCACAAATAAAAGTTATTAATTCAACCCCTAGTAGTGGAAGAGGGTATCACCATACTTCAGCCTTCTTGTGGCATATTATGAAGCAATTAAGACAGAGGCAAAGTTGTGTATACAGTAGGGCCCCACTCATATGGCGGGTTACGTTCCAGACCCCCGCCGAAAAACGGAACTCCGTCAATAAAATGGTGCCGGATGCCCGAAAAACACCATAAAGCAGGGCCCTACTGTATTATATTACATTAATCGAAGAGAGACTGTAGGAGATTGATAGAATGAACTGATACAAACTTCATGCAAAAAATATGATCCAGTATCTAACATATCACTAGGTTCATCCAGCTGAGTCAACAGCTCAGAAAGATTTTGAAAGCTACCTCTTGAGTTTAGTCTCAAAAAGTCACAGACAGTAGACTCAACTGCATCACCCTCCTCAAAATCAATTTGGACCCTCCCCCTTGAATAGATTGTATGCAGACGAGATGCTCCCACAGAGCAAACTCACAACACATTACCTTACACATGGATGAGTTGAACTAGCAGCTGCAGGCTTCTATTGTTCAAAAATAACTGACCTTGATAGTGGTACGTTTGTTCCAACCAACAATAGAGAAATAGGCCACATTCCCCAGCAATTGGACTATCTCAGTATATAGATATTATACAGCCACAAGAATGGCTGCATACTATAGCCAGTGTGGATTTTTCACATTCCACAATGTTAAATTGAAAATACCCCCCAGCCATTCTGATGCTTCCCATAAGCTCATTTCAAAACAAAACCTTACAAAACTTACATTTATTTATTTATTTATTATTTGATTTATATCCCGCCCTTCCCCAGCAGGAGCCCAGGGCAGCACACAAAAGCGCTAAAAACACATCAAAACATCATAAAAACAGACCCTAAAATACACCAAAACAAACCAACTTTAAAAACATTTTTTAAAAAAGCTTTAAAAACATCTTTAAAAAAGGGTTAAAAAACATTTTTAATATATATATATATATATATTAAAAAGCCATTCCAACACAGATGCAGACTGGGATAGGTCTGAACTTAAAAGGCTTGTTGAAAGAGGAAAGTCTTCAAAAGATGCTGAAAAGATAACAGAGATGACACCTGCCTAATATTTAAGGGGAGGGAATTCCACAGGGTAGGTGCCGCCACACTAAAGGTCCGTTTCCTATGTTGTGCAGAACGGACCTCCCGATAAGATGGTATCTGCAGGAGGCCCTCACCTGCAGAGCACAGTGATCGACTAGGTATATAAGGGGTAAGACTGTATTTCAGGTATCCTGGTCCTGAGCTGTATAGGGCTTTGTACACCAAAACTAGAACCTTGAACTTGGCTAGGTAGCAAATGGGCAGCCAGTGCAATTCTTTCAGCAGCAGGGTGACATGTTGGCAATACCCTGCCCCAGTGAACAGACTCACCACATTTTGCACCAGCTGCAGCTTCCGCACCAACCTCAAGGGCAGCCTCACATAAAGCGCATTACAGTAATCCAGCCTGAAGGTTACCAGTGGTTGGACAACAGTGGTCTGGCTATCCCGGTCCAGAAACTGCCACAGCTGTCTTACCAGCCAAAGCTGGTAAAAGGCACTCCTGGCCACTGAGGTCACCTGGGCTTCTAGCGACAAAGATGGATCCAGGAGCATCACCAGATTACAGAACTGCTCTTTCAGAGGCAGTACAACCCCATCCAAAGCAGGCAACTGATCAATTATCTGAACTCAGGAACCACCAACCCACGGCGCCTCCATCTTGCTAGGATTCAGACTCAGTTTATTGGCCCTCATCCAGCCCACCACTGAGTCCAAGCACCGGTCCAGGGTTTGCACAGCCTCTCCCCATTCAGATGTTATGGAGAAATAGAGCCGGGTATCGTCAGCATACTGCTCACACCTCACCCCAAATCTCCTGATGACCGCTCCCAAGAGCTTCATATAGATGTTAAACAGCGTGGGGGACAATAAGGTACCCTGCAGCACCCCACAGCACAACTGCCAGGGGGCCGAAAGACAGTCACCCAATGCTATTCTCTGAGAGCAACCCTGGAGATAGGATCAGAAACACTGTAAAACAGTTCCTCCAATACCCACCTCACCAAGTCGACCCAGAAGGATACCATGGTCAATGATATCAAAAGCTGCTGAGAGATCAGGTAAGAATAACAAGGTCGCATTCCCCCTGTCCTTCTACCGATAAAGGTCATCCATCAGGGTGACCAAGGCCAATTCAGTCCCATAACCAGGCCTGAACCCAGACTGGGTGGGTCAAGATAATCTGTTTCATCCAAGAGTACTTGTAACTGCTGCTCCACAACGCTCTCAATCACCTTCCCTAAAAGGGAGATATTTGCAACCGGTCGGTAGTTGTCACAAACCAATGGGTCCAAGGTGGGTTTTTTCAGGAGTGGTCGGATCACCGCCTCTTTCAAGGGGGCTGGAGCCACTCCCTCCCGCAAAGATGCGTTGACCGCACCCTGGATCCACTCGGTCGGACCCCCTTGGCAAGCTTTAATAAGCCAAGAAGGGCAAGATAGCACATGTTGCTGGCCACATCATCGCAAGCACCTTGTCATCAGGCTGCATCAACTGAAACCATTCCCAAGAAGTTGCAGCAGACGTTGCACTGGACACCTTATTGGGGACTACAGTAGATGTGGATGGGCATCAAGACTGCTACAGAGGCAAACAACTTTACCCTCAAAGTGCCTTGCAAACAATTTACAGTGGGCCTCCGAAGGGTCTAAAACTCCATTGCCTGGAGTTAATATCAACAGACCCCTAACAATACGAAAAAGCGCCACTGGATGCCTACTTGACTATTGGCTATGCTGACTGAGGCTGATGGGAGTTGAGGTACAACAATATCTGGTGGGCCAAATCTGTGATATAAAGGCTGGATTTAACTTTGGGCCATTTTATACCCTAGGCAATAAGGTTTGTGTTTTCTGTTTCATGTATATACACAAACAATACTTTCTCAGCAAACATATTAGGCACATAGTTAGGCCCACAAGTCTAGTGAAGTCAGTTCAGACCAGGTGTGCCGCATGTCTTAAGTGTCACAGACCAATTGCTTGCCAAGTGTTCCAAACTGGTATGTTCATTAGAAGAACAAACCAAGCTATGCACAGAAAATGGAATTCCTCGGCTTGCATCTTCTATTTCTCCAGTAGGAAAGCAGCTACGTCCTAGGAGGGATGAAGGTTTTCAGTAACAGTTGGCTCTGTTGGGAGTAAAGCACCAATGCTGGTAACAAGTAACCTTGAAGCCAATAGACAGAAAGGCAACCTATTATTCTCTTACTGGTTCCTTCTTTAGAAACCACTTTTTGTTTATGTTTATCAGGCTTTACTTCCTCTTTCTAGCTAGTTAGTGTGTGTGAGTGCTAGTCTCATGACTCTATCATGGGCACATATATTTCTGTACTCGGAATGGCTTTATTTCCCAGTAGTAACAAACCTTAAGTTTCTTTATTCTTTCAACCGCCACTCGTACCAGCCTATTCATTTCTGCACTCCAATTCTATATATATCAAACTCCAACAGAGTCCTCCTGCTCTTTATCTGTGCTTTCCTCCAGAGCACATGCACACATATATACACATACATACAGTCACACACACACAATTCTAAGGTTTTGTGGCAATTTCTTCCTCTGAGTTAGGAACAGAAACCTCTATAAAAATGAAATATATATGATTTTCATTTACAATGAAAATATGTTACAATGAAACATGTAGCAGATTTTCATTTGCAACAAACACATTACCTCTAATCATTTCAAGGAGGTAAATGTGCCACTACCTAATGATAAACTGATCCATTATCTTTCCATGTGATAACCTCAGAATGGAATGGTGCATTTGTAACAAACTTGCAGCAGTACTAACCACCCTTTCTGTTGTATGTCTGCAAGCATTTTAGCATCCCCTTTACATAGGGGTGGGTAAGCTCCAACCCAGGGACCAGATCAGGTCCCTAAAGCATTTTTTCTGCCCCCCCATCCCATCAATTTTGGCAACAGTGGCAACAACCATTAAAAAATAAGGTAGACACTACGGATGGGATCCGTCTATAGGTGCTACTTCAAAAGCATTCTGTCGACCTAAAAGCCATTATAGATTTGAGTTTATTTTTGTCTGCTATCTGTTGCTTTTACCATCTGATTTTTTTCTCCCAAAAATATCAGTATTAATATCAATATTTTGAAAGGAAATATTGATAAATGAAGGGAAATATTGATATTTTGAAAGGAAAGCACCTTCACCACCTCCTCCTACTCCCTTATTATAGGCTATTACAGGCTTGGCTCTCTTCTTCCCCGCTTGGAGCTTGGATTATGCAAGTGGAGGGTGGATGGCACAGAGAGAGAGAGAGAGAGAGAGAGAGAGTGCTGCTGCTGTGCTATGCTGTGAGTAAAATCAATAAAAGAACAATATATTGAGGAAATATTCAAGGGAGGGATCTGGCATCAGGGGAAAGCCACTGAAGTTCGGAACAAACAAAATCATTCTGCAAAGATGGAGAAAATGCAGACCATTGAAAAATCCAGTGCTAAATCCAATTTCAGCCAATTTCTCACCCATCCCTAGTAGATAGCACTGGGTCTCTGCCCAACTCAACACCCTTATGGAGATGCAAATGGCATGCTACCCAGTCATCAGATTGACCATTTGATGAGTGAGGAGGAGTGATAAGCATCCTCTTCAGCTGATCTGCATGTATCAGCTGAGATGGGGGCTGCTGTGTGTTGTGTGTGTGTGTGTGCATGCAAAAGTGTTGGGTGACCACATTCCCTATTGGCATAGGGCTCCTGGAGGGCTGGCCAAGGTGAATATGGCCTTCAGACCAAACAAAAAGGTTAACCACCCCTGCCTTACAAGCTTCAATTAATTCTCATCCAAGCTTTTGATATACTTTTACTTCTAGTGCTGGCTCCAAATCTTTTTGGTAAACAAAGCACAACACACTGATGATGCATTGAGCAAAAAAACCTACTGAGCAATCTATTCACAAGTAAATCAGAATCAATGGAACTTATTCCCTAATGGAGATTTGTCTGATTGCAATATCCACCTAACTTAAGCTGCTTCTAAATAACAAGTTATTTACTTCCTTTTGAGTCCAGCAAGAGTCTCCTCTATAGCTGGCAGTTATTTATTTTCCAGAGAAAAAAGAAGAGATTTTCATTTCTAAATCTTGAAATTCACTTAAAGTGATTCTGCCAACTTAGCAAGTAAACATAGGCCCAAGACTTAAAGCAAAAGCATTGGGTGGTATCTCATAGTAGACCATTGGAAATCAATGGCCAAGTTAGTGAAGTTGATTGATTTCAATGGGTCTCCTCCAAGTCTGATTTTATTGGATACTCCCCATTGTCCAAGAGCCAGACATCTTTATATTTAAGGTTCCTTATTCAGTTTATCAAGAAAAGTAAAAATCCTTTTTCACACTAATGCAAACATGTAAATGAAAATTAACCATGACTGAACCTAGCAACCAGGGAACCAGCACTAATTAGGATGGCCTAATTTAATTTGTTTTAATTCTAAAACATTTACAGGCTGCCTTTCTGAGTAAAATCAAAATGACCTAGGCTGTAATCCTAACCTCCCCTGGTAGTGATTGGGACCCCATGCCATCAAGTGTCAGCAGTGAAACCAGCTCTAGAGCCACCAGATGCTGATCTGGCTAAGTCCCACCCAGTGTAAGGGGCTCGTAGAATGCTCTGCCCCATAATAATAATTTAAAATTATATAGCTTCAAAAATGATAGAACAGAAATACAATATAATTTCTACACAGCACCCACAACATTAATAAACCAGCAATACTTAAAATGCCTCAGAATATAAAACACAGTTTTGTATGCACGCTTGCCAAGCAACGGGCCTTACCATCTGACAATCACCTGAAGAACTCCCAGTATGACGACCATGGCTCATTTCATCTCCTTGTTGAATTGTTTTAACACTCCTTGAATCACATCAGGGTAAATGGTGATACCTTATCAAACCAACAGGGAAGCAGCAGCCAGACTCTTCAGTTTCATGGCATTTTATGTCGGTAACACATAATGAGGAGACAGACTTCACGCAGAAGGCAGAAACCTTCTGAAACATGCCTGTGCATATGTAGAGCCAAGAGTTTAACCTAACAGCATGAGGAAGAAATCCCCCTATTCACCCTGGCCCCCCAAAATAATCTGGGGCATAAATGAAAGAAAAATGGATTTCTTTCCCTTATTCATATACACAGGCATTGAGACAGGGCTGTGTGTAGAGAAAAACAGGAAAAACAGTCAAGCTCACCTCTCTGCTAAATTCCAGAGCATCATTCCACGCCAAGAAAATTTCTAAAGCATGACCAAAGATCATTAATTTTGTATTGCTTTAAGGATACCTTTTACTATTAGATCTTGGAAAATGAAGCTTCTGATTTCTTCTTAGAGCAATTGGCTGCAGTTAAGGGGGAAGGTTTATAACAGAATCTAGGTGAAAATGTGATGGAATGTTTAGCTTAAATATTGATTTTATAATGGCATGATGTGTAATGGCTGAAGCTGAACCCCGACAAGACCGAGGTGTTACTGGTGGGGGATAAGGGAAGGTTGGGAAACTTTGACCTGGTGTTTAATGGGGTGAGATTGCCCCTAAAGGACCAGGTCCGAAGCCTGGGGGTCATTTTGGACTCTCAATTGTCCATGGAGCCCCAGGTATCTGCACTAAGTCGGGCAGCCTGGTACCAACTTCATCTGGTACAGAGGCTGCGACCCTACCTTCCTATACATCTGCTTCCACGAGTGATACATGCCCTGGTCTCCTCTCGATTAGACTACTGTAATGCGCTCTACGTGGGGTTACTCTTGAAGACGGTCCGGAAATTGCAGCTGGTACAGAATGCGGCGGCATGCTTAATAAAGCAAAGGCGTCGCCGGGATCATGTCACCCCAGTGTTGATGGAGCTACACTGGTTGCCAGTTGTATACCGGGCCCAATTCAAGGTGTTGGTATTAACCTTTAAAACCCTAAACGGTTTTGGCCCAGTTTATCTGAAGGAACGCCTCCAGTATCACCAAATATGCCGCCAAACAAGATCGGCCTCACAAGACCTTCTCTCGGTCCCACCAGTGAAAACAGCTAGGCTGGTGTGGACCAGAGAGAGGGCCTTCTCGGTCGTGGCCCCCACCCTCTGGAACTTGCTTCCTTTTGACCTTCGACATGCCTCCTCCCTGATGGCTTTTCGTCGAGCCTTAAAGACCTTGTTATTCAGGCAGGCCTACGGGATTTCTGGGGTGGGTTAGGCTATTATGTTGTATTATTAACGGGTGGTTTAGATGTATTGTTGTTTAATATGGTGACTGTTGTATGAATATGTTTTAAATTGTATTTTATATTGTGTAAGTCGCCCAGAGTGTCTGTTAAGTCAGACAGATGGGCGACTAACAAATAAAATTTTATTATTTATTATTATTATTATTCAGTGTGGGGTATCCTGGGATGGGTTGCCTTTCTTAATTTCTCTGTGTTTGATGAAGAAGTGGCTGGCTCAGATTTACTCTTTTTCCTTTTCTGTGTTCCCTAATCATTCTTTATATTATATTAATGTTATGTGGCTTTTGGTTATAACATGGTGATTTAAATTATTTTCTCTTTATAGTAAGGTAGTAAGAGGAATTTTCACATGGAACTCCCAGTCACTCTAGGGAGAGCCAGATTTGGCTTGTAGTCATGACTTCACCCAAGGAACATGCTGCTATGTCCTAGGGATGTTCTTGGACCAGCTTGAATGATCAGGAGCCATGATAGAAAGGAATGTAATGGTACACTTAGGTTTCAGAATGGTACAAGTTCATCAGTAATATATGACAGTTGAATGATGGTATTATCAGCAAAGGGGACAGGTTGACATCAATGAACACAATGGGATGGGAGGTATCTATTGGATTATGAATATACATGTATTCATTTTAATAAAGTTATCTGGTTGGTTTGGAATGATTGTACAGCAGAGGAACTGTAAGTTGGGTGGGCAAAGACATAAGATTGGTGAAACATTGTCACATGCTGTAATTTGAGGGTATAAAAGAGCTTGCACCCTGTACCTCATTACAGTCCCTCTTAGATTTCTAGGGGGACTGTCCTTGCATATGATTGTTTTATTTATTTTTTTAATAAAGGCCTACCTTTTTGCTTCAAGCCTGTGTCAGATATTATTATTTAAGGGTCCCCCAGCAAAGATCCCAAAGAGAAGAAGAATTCTCCTACAAGCACACATCCCCCCTATTTATAAATCACTATATGTTATTAGGGGCTTGAACAGATCAATTCCCTCTCTTTCCCACTGCTAATTCCCCTTTTTCTTCTCAACAAATCTTAAACTTTTAACTGCTGCTGGTCTCAGACATAGTCTTACCAACTGAGTCTAACTTCCGCATCTTTTTTTTTTCATCCAGAGGGGAGGAAGTGAGAGTTGCATAAAGAAAAAATGGAGAAAGCTATAAGTTCCATATCCAGACAATGGGGTATTACTTTAGAATTTCCATAAGTTCAATGGCTATCAACATGCTGTAAATCTTGGAAGCTCCCAGGTAGGGATGGGTGAATCTATCAATTTTGGTTTCTCTCAGTTTTTCGTTTTTCCAACCTTAAGTTCAGCTTTCCACATTTCAACATCAGTTTATGGATTTGTTTTTTTAAAAAAGTTCTTATGAAAATTCATCAGCATTTTAGTGTAAATTTCTCCTAATATACATGTTTGTATACAATTTTGCCTAATATACACAATTTTTCAAAAAAAAATTCCTTAAAATAACCCATATTTATATGTTATTTTTCTAATATATGCATTTTTTTATTTATTTATTTATTTATTATTGGATTTATATCCCCCCTTCCTCCCAGCAGGAGCCCAGGGCGGCATTTTTATTCACACTGCACCCTAGTATATGCATTTTTGTACACATTAATTTGGGGGAAGAATTGGTCTGCAAAACTCAGAGAAGTGCAGATTTTGAAGGAATTTAATTTCTTCCCCATTCCTCACAAGTCTTTGTCAGGCTATTTTGTTATTCTTTCCTAATTTACTTTTTCTTTCAATTTATAAACTTACATACTTCTGCATCCTTAACCAATTGGTTAGGCACTTGACCACCTGAGTTTACCATTAAAAGGAATTATAATAATGATGATATGCAGATTTCTTTGTGTGCTACTGTATGAGGGGGCAGCTGCCTTCAGGTTGCATCATAGATAGTTTGTGAATATTATTTTATTAGGGGGAAAACATGAATAAGATATTTTGGAAGTGTCAGGAGTCACAATGAAGAAGAGGAGTACCTAAGCAGCAGCTTGGAAACAGTTTAAAGAAATGAATTCTACAGTTTGTGAAATGGTTCTTTCCTAACCCAGTCTACCATCATGCGGAAACATTATGTCTCTGCTTTCCAAAACAAGCTTGCCATCTCACAGGGGAGGGAGGCAAATCCGGACAAATCCAGCAGTAAACACTGTGACAGCCCACTCTTACCTTTCCAAAGGTGTTAAGCTCCTTTCCCTGAAGGCTCATCCAGACTACGGTTGCCAGGTCAGAAACATCCCAAACCCTGAGATTTTGGGGGTGGGCCCTAGTGATGCCATAGCTGCATGCCAGAGTGATGTCATGGGGCATGCCAGAGTGATGTCACAGTGGCAGGCCCAAGTGATGTCACAGGGGTGAGCCTGAGTGATGTTATTAAGCATGATACATTAAGCATCAACCACAGTTGATTGGCACATACAATTCAAACAAAAAAATTTCTCTGATTGGAAATTAAGATAGAAATCTTAGCTAAAAGATGAAGCCTGGGTAGGGAACATTTAATCTAGCCAAGTTGATTCTGGCAAAAAGGGTTTAAGTGCCCTCAGGGCAGGCCAGTCACCAGAAGGCCATTGTAGGAAGAAAGGAGCCTAGTGTTGTGGAGATGCTGTATGGGAGTAAGGAGTAAAGATGGATGCGCCTGAAGGCTGCAATTCTGAACACACTTACTAAGGGACTAACCCCCATAGAACTCAATAGAACTTACTTCTCAGCTGATATGGTTTGGATTGGATTGTTGGTAAAACTTGACCAGGGAACCTATACAAAGATATCCATATCCAAGTAGGGTTGGCAACCCCCTGCCTGGAATGCCCTGCCTCTACCTTCTAACATGGCTGCTCCAAACCTCTTTACAGGTTTGACCCCTCACTTCAGAGAGAGGTTTGAGAAATGAGTAAGAATAAGGAGATTCTCTTCCCTTTTCTGTCTACCCTGTGAGCTGCTATAAATTCACTTTGACAGCCAACCCAATTCCAGTGAATAATAATTGACAGAGAGAAAACACACAATGTGCCTAAAGGAGGCAGTTGTAAGGCCTTTGCTGAAAAAGCCCTCCCTGGACCCCTCTATTATGGATAATTATCGGCCAGTGTCTAATGTCCCATTTTGGGGCAAGGTAATAGAGCATGTGGTGGCCTCCCAGCTACAGGGATTCCTGGACGAAACAGATTATCTAGATCCATTTCAGTCTGGTTTCAGACCTGGTTATGGGACGGAGACGGCTCTGGTCGTCTTGGTAGATGACCTACGCAGAGAACTGGACAGGGGGAGTGTGTCCCTGTTGGTTGTGTTGGACCTCTTAGCGGCTTTCGATACCATCGACCATGGTATCCTTCTGGGTCGCCTTGCTGGGATGGGACTTGGGGGCACCATTTTACGGTGGCTCCGTTCCTTCCTGGAGGGGCGAACCCAGAAGGTGGTGCTGGGGGATTCCTGTTCAACTCCCTGGCCGTTGGCCTGTGGGGTCCCTCAGGGCTCAGTTTTGTCCCCCATGCTATTTAATATCTACATGAAACCGCTGGGAGAGGTTGTCCGGAGGTTTGGGGTTCGGTGCCATCAGTATGCAGATGACACCCAACTCTACTTCTCCTTTCCATCTAATTCCAATGAAACTGTCTCGGTTCTAAACCAGTGTCTGTCAGCTGTGGTGGACTGGATGAGGGTGAACAAGCTGAAGCTTAATCCAGACAAGACTCCTGGTCAGTCGAAAGGCGGATCAGGGAATAGGGGTTCAGCCTGTGCTGGATGGGGTTACACTCCCCCTGAAAACGCAGGTTCGTAGTTTGGGTGTGCTCCTGGACTCAGCCTTAAACCTGGAAGCCCAGGTTTCTGCGGTAGCCAAGAATGCTTTTGCACAATTAAGATTAGTGTGCCAACTGCGCCCGTTCCTGGAGTCGTCTGATCTGGCCATGGTGACACATGCCTTAGTTACATCCCACTTAGACTACTGTAATGTGCTCTACATGGGGCTGCCTCTGAAGACTGTTCGGAAACTTCAGTTGGTGCAACGAGCTGCAGCCAGAATGTTAACTGGGGCTGGTTACAGGGATCATACAACTCCCCTACTGCAACAGCTCCACTGGCTGCCAGTGTGTTTCCAGACACAATTCAAAGTGCTGGTTAAAGCCCTATATGGCTTAGGTCCAAGCTATTTGTCAGACCGTATCTCCCTATATAAACCTGCCCAGGCCCTGAGATCTTTAGGAGAGTCCCTTCTCACGATCCCAATACCTTCACAAGTGCGACTGGTGGGGACATGAGACAGGGCCTTTTTGGTGGCTGCTCCTAGGTTCTGGAACTCCCTCCCTAGGGAGGCAAGAATGGCCTCCTCTGTGCAGTCCTTCCGCCGACAGCTAAAGACTTTTCTTCCGGCAGGCCTTTGGAACTGAAAGCTTTAAGGGTAGTGATTGAAGAGGGTGCTGTATATTATTGTTTTAATTGTATGCTCCTAAATTGGGTTGCAGTATTTTAATTGTATATCTATTTGGTTTTAACATCATAATAGTTTAATCCTGTTTTAATGCTGATTTTATATGTTCATGTGTTTTATATGTTTATGTTCTTAATAATATGTAGTTATTTTTATCTGGAAGCCGCCTTGAGTTCCAGTTTGGAAAAAGGGCGGGGTATAAATAATAATAATAATAATAATAATAATACTTTCACTGGCAGCAGCTTGGGAACAACAACACTTGCAGCCACACTTCCCAGTATGTGAATTCTCTTTCACCACTATTAGGCAAGAAAAAAACCATCATGCAACCAACAAGGTGCATCATCAGTGGGTTTAAGGGGATTGAGCTGAGTGCATGGAACCACTGTTGTTGCTTCTATGGATGTAAGGAAGTGAGGTTAAAGGTAAATGAAATGCAAACAGAAAAAGAAAAACAAAAGACAGTGATGATTTCCTAAATGTAATACCATACCAACCACAATGAAATTCCTGTGTAAGACAGAAAACTCAGCATCCCACAACCAGTCAGGATTCCTAACAAAAAATGAAAGCTAAAAGAATCCTGGTAGCCAGTCAGCCAAGGTCACAGAAATCCTCACGTAGCACAACCTGACCCAGGGGCTGCAGTTAGTGCAGAATGCTGTGGCACGATTGCTGACATGAGTGAGACCCTAGCAGTACATAATACCTCCACTGTAAAATCTGCATTGGTTGCTGATTTGCTACCAGGACAAGTTCAAAGTGTGCTTTCCATGTTATGGGTGCCACATTGTACTTGTTCTACTCTTGTAAGAAATCAGTCCTGTAAAGTGGCAGCGCCTACGCTTTGGAACTCCCTGTTTATTGACATTAGGTGGATGGCTTCATTGTACCCTTTTCAGCACCTGCTAAAAACATTTTTGTTTAGGCAAGCCTACCCAGGCACGTAGAAACTATTGTGTTTTTATCTGTTTTTAACTCTTCGTTGCTTTTATTATTTTGAATGTTTTTAAATGATTTTAAATGTCTTTTTTGGCAATAATTTTATTGTTTTAATTCCTGCTGTAAACCGCTTTGAGATTTTACAATAAAGATTTTTACAATAAAGTGGTATATAAGTGTTGTAAATAAAATACATAAATAGATTTTGGAGCCACTGTGACCTTTGGGTCTCTTTCCACATTTAGGAACCGGTGGCGTCACTAGCAAGAGTACGGGGGGGTGTGGACCTCTGGTGCGCGCCCTCCCAGAGGCATGGACGAGGTGGCTGGGCTTGCGTGTGCGCGCCTGCGCGTGCGCACTTGAGGCCAGCCACCCTGTCTATGCCCCTGGGAGGATGTGCGCTGGAGGGGCACCCAGCCGCAGAAGGCCTGGGAACGCCGGCGCGCCTCCCTCACCCCGCCGACGCTGCTCCCGCTCTCGTCCACCCGCCCGCCTGCCCGCCTCTGAGGAGGAGTCGGTGCAGCCTTGCCGGGCAACGGCGTGGGGCGGGGTGGCTCTGGGTGTCACCCCCCTCATGGTGACACCCGTGTGCGGGCCGCACCCTCCGCACCCCAGTAGGGATGCCCCTGTTAGGAACAAAGCAATCAGGCCATTTGATACCATCTAGCTCAGTGCTGATGACATGGACTAGCATTGGCTGTCCAGGATTCCAGGCAATAGTCTTTTCCAGAAATTGAATTTTGGACCTTTGCATGCAAAGCATATGCCCTACTACTGAGCTACAGCCCTTCCCCATTTTAAAAAAGTATCTTTTGAAATTGTTCTTTTCAGTTAATTAATGACTGCACATCATACCTAGGGCAGATCCACAGCATTCATTTAATGCACATTCAACACACATTTGATGCACATGAATCACACCACAATATCATGGGAACTGGCATTTGTTAAGGGTGGTGGGAACTTTAACTGTGAGGGGGCAACTCTACTTCCCAGGATTCTTTAGGGGAAGTCATGTGCTTTAAATGGAAGATAGGTGTACTTTAAATGTACGTGGATATACTTAATAAATTTGCCTGCATGTAAATCATTTTAATTTTTTAAAATGTAAATGAGCTATAAAGTTTACTGGGTGACCATGGTCTACTCACCACCTCCCAGAGTAATCTACCCCTCAGGATGAAAACAACAGAGGGGAACCATGAATACCCCAAGAAAGAAGGAAGAAGGAGGACACACTGAAAATGTAGAGGAAGTAATACTGTACAAACATAAAGTGAAATCAGATACTTATGGGGACATAGTATGAAGAAATATTTATATAAGCAAGACTATCACAGATGTTTATTATTTACACAACCTGTAAAGATATTTACAGTGCACTCCTACATTACTCAGAAGCAAGTCTCAATGTATTCAGTGGGGCTTACTCAAACAGGGAGTGGAACCTCAAGTGATAAGGTACTTCATTCACCCAACCCCAAATTCAGAATCATGCCACTTTAAGCTGTTTTGCAACTGTTTATACTTGTTTTAATGGTTACTGGATTCTAAAGGGATTTATTATTGTGAGCTGCCTTAATTTCCAGTCTGCAACCCTACCTCACAGGGTTGTTGGAAAGGCTCCATATACACACACATACTGAAGATGTAAAAATACATACACCCCATATAATAGTTTGTTGTCAAAAACAGTTGGTCATCGCAGAACATTTTTTTAAAATCAGTATTAGTTTCCTACATAATAACAGCAGTGATAGCTATGTAAGCCCTGCCTAATTGCTTTAAAAAATAGGACTGGAGGGAGACAGAAAGATTTACAACACAAACACAATTCTTTCCTATGTTCACTCAAAAGTCCCATCAATTTACAGCACAATCCTAACCATGTCTACTCAAAAATAAATCCTATTGAATTCAATGGGGTTTACTCTGGGTATGTGGGATTAGCATTGCAGCTTTACTCCCAGAAAAGCAAGCACTGGATTAAAGCTTCATATTGGGAAGGTTTTCAAATGAGGGCACTCTTCAACAGCCCAGAAAAATGTAAACTTGTTTGACTCCTGCACACAAGAGAGAAAAAGTCTGAAAGCTATGTACTTACTCAATTGATGAGATTTTCAGAAAAGCAGGAAGAAACACATTTTCTGATTTGCAAAGGGCTCTAGTTACTGCCTTGTGAATCACAACGCTGACTTCACTTATCGGCTATAAACCTGAAAAAGCAAGATTAGAGCAGCCAGCTATGAACTCATTTAACTGAAGTTGCAGTGAGAGGGCTGACGTTTTGGTATATATCTTGGGAACCAGACCACCTAGAAACTTAATGTTTTTTAAAATGAAAGCTGAGAGTCCAGAGATTAAGGTGACTCACCCAGAGACCACCCAAAAAAATCCAAAGTCTCAGGGTGAAAACCGGACTCCTGGCAACCCTAATCCAGACCATATTAAAAATCCACATTTTCCTTATTGGAGTTGTGCACTCATAGTCCAAATCTATTCTTTTTGCACTTTCGTTGTACTCGAATCAAACTTTTCCCTCATCCATACAAACTTCCCCTCCCTCCTTCTTATCTAGTTGTGTTGCTGATTGGCTCAGATCAGAAGGGAGAGGGATGAGGGAGCCAATGGGAACTGAACAGAAGCAGGAGGCATGGAGGGAAGTGAAAATGTGAGACAATGCAACCAGCATCTCTCCACAACAACTCTTTGTAGTTGCTGTTTCTCTCCTTTTTGCTGTACAGTTGATATGAGAAACTGTGGATTAAGGAACTGTGGGAAGGCAGTGATTAGAGGCCAATGATATGGAAGAGGGAGAAATAATGGATACACAATGGGGTTACCGTGCAGATTAAATGGAAGTATAGATGAGCTCTAAAGTAGGTGGTCTGTCACGCAAAGCCCCCTCGGCATAAAGACCATAAATATTTCTATATGGTGCCTGTATTCTGTTTCCCGCCCATGTTGCAACAGATGCCAGAAACTACCAACACAGAGGTGACCTGAGAGTATGTTTTGCTATGTTAGTATGCTTAGTGTAGGATCAATTAGAACAATATCCTGGTTTAGGATGATATTCAATGCTAGTCCTATTCTGAGTAGATCTGTTGAAGTTAATGAACATTACCAATTTAGGTTCATTCATTTCAATAAGTCTACTCTGAGTAGGACTTAGCTAAATACAACCCATAGTGTTTTATTTTCATTTTGATCACACAATCTCTTATTTCTTCCCATTGCCTCTTTTCTATGCCCCTTTTGAATAAACTGCTTAATTGGATTTCTGAGCTATCCTGGTTTCTGGACACACCCAAGGACAAGTTGACTCCCCACATTGCTTGCACTACTGGTTGTTAAAAGCAGAGCCTGGAAAAGTTACTTTTTTGAACTACAACTCCCATCAGCCCAATCCAGTGGCCATGCTGGCTTGGGCTCATGGGAGTTGTAGTTCAAAAAAGTAACTTTTCCAAGCTCTGGAAAGTGCTTGAGAGAGAAGGAGGAGAGACGGACTGAAGCTGCCAGGCAGGAGACTTAGAACTCAGCTGTCTGCTTCCCTGCTACTGAGTGGACCACCACAATCTTGCATCTCTTGACCTAGGTGACAGATATGCAGGCAGTAGCAAGCAGAGAAAGAGGGGGGATGGGGCAACTGATGCTAGGTTGTTTTAAATTGTTTTTAATGCTGTATTTTAACATTGCAGTAACCTCCCCTGGGACTTTTGGGTGAAGGGCAGATAATAATAATAATAATAATAATAATAACAACAACAACACACCACCACACATTTCTTCTAAGAAACAGTACAAGAAGCACCACTCTGAAATAATCACCACTCTGAGATAAGATATTTGCCCCTACGGAAAGGTATTTATGCCTGAAATACATTGGGTTCAGTACAACAATCTTCTTCCTATCACCAACTGTTGCTTCCAACTCTGCCCCCCACCCCCACCCCCTAACACCATGTTTTGGTATCAGCCTCCATTTTTCCTTCAAGAGTCATGATTTTTATTTACTGCTGAAAATGCACTGATAAAAACTATTTTAAAAGAATCATGAAGATGAATTTGTTTTTTAAAAAATAACTAGACATTTTCCCAAGCACAGGAAATGTGCATTTGAACATTTCTACCACCTTCTTATACAAAGCTTTAAACTTTTCTCACATTCTTTTCTTTTGCATTTTTGTTTTACTGCATACCAAATCACTGCACAAGGAACAGCTGGTAGTATTGTGGAAGGTGCTGTATGGTACAACAGTTACAGCCACAAAGGACGGTAAAATACAATTTGATGATGATGCATGAAGGAAACTTGGCCAATGAAAGGCTCAGTGCCAGACACCAAGAGAGTGAACCGAATGTCTTGCATACATATCAATGTCAGATTCTGTAATGAAAAATGATCCTGACTGAAAAATTTAGCACGCAAAATCTGATGCCCCTGTTATGCTATGTTTGTAAGTTATGGTAAGCTGTTGCAAGTGGAAACAGGAAACCTCTGAGCCTGTCACTGGTTTGGCTGAAAAAAAGTATGTGACCCAAGGTGACCCAGTGAGCATGATGGCTCAGTGGGGATGAACCCTGATCTCTCAGGTCCTAGTCTGACTATACCACACTAGCTCCATTTCTGCTTCCTTCCAGTGCAGCTTTTGTCTTTTTTCTTACCAAAGTGGCAGAAAGTCCTGATTCTTCTTGAGGATGGAAGAGAAAGCTGCCTTATGCTTAATCAGACCAACAGTCCAATCGGGCTCATTCACAAGTCATCTTAAACCATAGTTAAACTAAACTATGGTTTAAAGGTGAAGATGCAGTGTGCTGGTACATGCTACTGAAATCATTGGTGCTTCACTCCTCCCCTGTGTTGTTGCTGCTGCCATGCTGCAGGAAGCTAACCCATGTCCACGCCTGGGCTGGTGGATTGTTTTTGCCAAATAAACCATGAGTGGTAAGCCAAGAACAAACCTTAGTTATGGCTTATGGTTTGACTGGAGAGAGAGAAACACAAGCACAGGTTCCCATATAACACTAAGTGAAAGAATGGCTTAGCTTCCGGCAGCAAGGCAGCAGCACGAGTAGGGAGTGAAGCAATTGTGATTTCAGTGCACCAGCAAACTGCATGTTCAGTTTTAGACCATCATTTAGCTTAACTATGGTTTAAAGTGATGTGCAAACCAGGCCATTGTCTACACTGACTAGCAATGGCTCTCTAGTAGGAATGTGCTAGAATTCCATCCATTCTGGACAAATTTTATATTAATTCACTTATTCGCTATTGTTGAGGATCAGATTTTTATATAGTGATTTTCCATGGCTATTTTCAGAAATAGTTTTTTTTTAAATCTGCATATAAAATATTGATATTAATGTCAATATTTTATCAATACCTTTTTCAGTTTATCGGATCAGTAAAAGCAGCAGCTTTCAGACAAACAATGAACTCAAATCGATACCAGCCTCTTAGGCTGACAAAATGCTTTTGAACCAGCACCAGCCAATAGATCCCATCCCTACTCTGTAGGTTTTCAGACAGAGTGTCTTTCTGAGCCCTACCTAGATACATTAGGGATTGAACCTGGAACCTTCTGCATGCAAAGCAGATGCTCTATCACAGGGCAATGATCCTTCCCCAATTTCTACAGGTGTGGAGGCCCTTGGTGCTACTCTTCAATCTTTTTTGCATTTTGGTTTGGTTTCAATGTCTAGTTTTAACATGAGCCAGGACATACCAGGCAGGTGAACATACCACATTCATTATCATGACGTTTGTAGTGGGCACCATTTTATAACCCTGTTAATTTTTTTAAAAATATATTTTAATTAGTGCTAAAACTTATGCATTAACTCTGAACCTAACTATATCTGCCCAATGTCACTGTTGTTGCAGCTGCAGTCTACATATGAATATCCTCCTACCCCAGCCTGGGCAAGTAACATCAGAAACAAGCTGAGAGGCATGTAGTGGCAATGATCAATGATTTGACTTTTCACTAAGTTGGGGATGGGAAACCTGTGGCCCTCCAGATGTTGTTGGATACAAGTTCCCATCAGTCCCAGCCAACATGGCCAAATGGTCAGGGAACATGGGACTTGTAGTTCAACAACATTGGGAAGGGGATAGGCTTCCCACCCCTGCAAAAAGTGATGTATTTCAGGAGATTGAATGTGCATATTCTTACCTATAGACTTTTCTTGTCAGGTTCAGGCTCCAGCATAATATTCTACAGGAGACCTTTCACTCCAACCACCATGTGCTATGATCTTTCCCCTCCCCAGTAAACCATGGTGCCTCTACAGTTCCTACAATTAGGTTGTTCTGTGTATCAATTATAACAAGATGAAGAAGTAGTACTAAGTACATTAACACAATCTTGTTATAATTGATGTTTTTGATGAAGATTTTGACGTACATGTAAAGCATTAGTATGTTTGGTTGATGTGCACTAAAAATTGTTCAAAAGGGAACAGGCTGTTGCAGCTCATAATGTTTATCCAGGTTCCATAATCCTTTGTAAAAAGGACATCAGAGGGAATTGAAATGCAGAAAAGTACAGACAGTGATAACTGCATTCTTAACAGTGACTGTTCACAAAATAAAGAGTGACTATTACAGTCACCACCACCACCATGTATTTATACCAGCTGCAAGCAAATAGTGGTGACGAGAGATGGAGTTCTGGCTTAATAGACAAAATAAAAACTGATGAATCACCGGGTCTGGGTGGCATCTGCCCGAGAGATCTCAAAGAACTCAAACATGAAATTGCTTATCCTCTAACAAAAATATGTAACTTGTCCCTCAGATCCGCCTCAGATCCGTCTCAGATCCACCTTCATATCTGAGGAATAGAAAGTGGCCAATGTAAAAAGGGATCCAAGGGGATCCTGGAAATTACAGACTGGTTAGCTTAACATCTGTCCCTGAAAAACTGATAGAAAGTATTGTTAAAGATAAAATAACCATGCATATAGAAGAGCGAGCCTTGCTGAAACAGAACCAGCATGGCTTCTGCAAGAGTAAGTCCTGTCTCACCAACCTGTTAGAGTTCTTTGAGAGTGTCAACAAACATATTGATAGAGGTTATCCAGTGTACTTGGACTTGGACATAGTGTACTTGGACTTTCAAAAAGCTTTTCACAAGATACCTCAACAAAGACTGCTGAGGAAGCTTAGCAGTCACGGAATAAGAGGAGAGATCCTCCTATGGATCAGGAATTGGTTAAGTAGCAGGAAGCAGAGAATAGCAATAAATTGACAGTTCTCCCAATAGAGGACTGTAGAAAGTGGAGTCTCCCAAAGATAAGTATTGGGACCACTGTTGTTTAACTTGTTCATAAATGATCTAGAGTTAGGGGTAAACAGTGAGGTGGCCAAGTTTGCTGATGATATTAAATTGTCCAGGGTTGTTAAAACAAAAAGGGATTGCACTCCAAAAGGACCTCTCTAAGCTGTGTGAATGGGTAGTAAATGGCAAATGCAATTCAATGTAAACAAGTGAAAGTTATGCATACTGGAGCCAAAAATCTTAATTTCACATATACACTCATGGGGTCTGAACTGGCAGTGACTGACCAGGAATGAGACTATGGGGATGTAATGAATAGTTCAATGCAAATGTTGACCCAGTGTGCTGTGGCTGTGAAAAAGGCAAATTCCATGCTAGGGATTATTAGGAAAGGTATTGAAAATAAAACTGCCAAGTATCATAATGCCTTTATATGGTGTGGTTGCATTTGAAATACTGTGTCCAGTTCTGGTTGCCTCATCTCAAATAGGATATTGTAGAGCTGGAAAATTTTCAGAAGAAGGGCATCCAAAATGATCAAGGGGATGGAGCGACTCCCCTATGAGGAAAGGTAGCAGCATTTGGGACTGAGAAAAGGTGAGTAAGAGGTGACATGATAGAAGTGTATAAAATGATGCATGGGATGGAGAAAGTGTAGAGAAAAGCTTTTCTCCCTCTCATAACACTAGAATTCATGGATATCCAACGAAGCTGAATGTTGGAAGATTTAGGACAAAAAAAATACTTCTTCACACAGTGCATAGTTAAACTATGGAATTCACTCCCACAAGAGGCAGTGATGGCCACCAACTTGGATGGCTTTAAAAGAAGATTAGACAAATTTATGGAGGAAAAGGCTATCAGTGGCTACTAGCCATGATGGCTATGCTCTGCCTCCATAGTTGGAGGTGGTATGCTTCCCAATACCAGTGCTGAAAACCGCAGGTGGGGAGACTGCTCTTGCACTCAGGTCATGCTTGTGGGCTTCCCATGGGCAACTGGTTGGCCGCTGTGAGAACACTAGAAGAGCCATTGGCCTGATCCAGCAGGCGCTTCTCATGTTATGTCCTTATGTTAACTCAGGATAACACTTCACACATCTGATCAGGTGAGCTATGGTCAAGCTTAGGCCATAATATAATTTGTTAGTCTTTAAGGCCCTCCTCCGAGTACCATCCCATCGAGAAGCTCGGAGGGTGGTGACTAGAGCTAGGGCCTTTTCAGTGGTGGCCCCCGAACTGTGGAACAGTCTCCCCGATGAGGTGTGCCTGGCGCCGATGCTACTATCTTTTCGGCGCCAGGTGAAAACCTTTTTATACTCCCAGGCATTTTAAAGTGTATTTTAACAGCATTTCTGTATTTTGGACGTTGTTTGGTTCTTTTGTTGTTTGTTTGTTTTGTTTCTTGATTTATTGTATTTATTGTATTTATATATTGTGCTTGTTTTTATCTTTTTGTACACCGCCCAGAGAGCCTTCGGGCTTAGGGCGGTATATAAATTAAATTAAATAAATAAATAAATAAATTAAGGTGCCACAAAGTTCTTTGTAGTTTAAAGGTAAATGATGGCAAGCTTCTGAATCATGCAGTATCACTCCCAGTTTTCTGATCATGTCCTTTTTTCAGGATCAGTCTCCCCGGATGACGTGGAAACTAATTCCCTCTAAAAGACAGAGGAAGAACCTGGGTTATGGAAAGTAAAGAAAAGTATGCAAAGAGAGAAAAGGGGAAGAAAATACATGAAGATTCAGAGGGAATGTAGAATTCATAATTTGTTTATATTCCCCCATTTGTTTAGCCTCCACTAAGATCCTTCAGGATTTAACCTGGAGTTGCTGGCTGGGAGTGGCAGTGTTATAAACCTGGGATCCTAGCACTGTTGTTGTTGCCATGTATTTGGATGCTGCAGAGGCAGCTCAGGGCAGCAGGGAGTTTGGGGCAGTGCAGACACACCAGCAGGAGCATTGAACTGGCTCTGTCAATGCACTCATACACCCCAACCTTGCTGTTGCCAAGAGGCCAGGTCCGTGGTGCCGCCCACACTCCTGGATTTAACAACTTTTGTTTCTATTTAATACAGTTATGACCATCATCTATTCTCCATTTGAATCAGTTCTTCACATGTAGCCAAAATCACCATGCATAATCAGCAGACCTAAGATAAACCCAACGTTTGCAAAGCTGCAAAAAAAAAAATCCTTAGGAAAAACACTTAAAGTAGAAATCCCCTAAAAACAGCACAGCGAGGACTCAGTGGGTCTTGAAATACTGACTGGCTGTGAGGGAAAAACTGTAAACCAGCTGACATGGGGAATAGAATGGAGAAACTAAAAAAGGAGGACAAACAGAGACATGCATAGACACAAAAGGGAACAGAAAACCATCTCATTGTCTGAATAAGTAACTTCCTAACTCACACTGAGGAACTATTTTAAAAATTAATGTGAATGCTACTCACAGAGATCAATGGAGAAATCCAAGATTTTAATTAGGGATGGGGTTCGCTGCCTAGTTCCGATCTGCTTGTATTCTGATAGTCTGTCGTTTGATCCCAATTCACCCTTTTTTTTGTTCCTGCTTGCTTTGGCACTTGCCGATTCAATCTGCTGTTTGGTTTTTTGTGTGTGTGATGAAAAAAATTATGTAATTTTTAACGTAAATGCCTAAATGCCACGGTGTTCCACATGGTTTATTTTTTCCTATTTATCACACCTACACACTGTTACAAATGCATCACGTTAGAGGAAATTATGGATATTATTACGTAAAATCAGGGGAATTGTTTTTAAAAAATCCATGCCCATTATAGCAACAGCCCACCACAAGAAATCAGTGCCAGTTTGAAAATATAGCAGAGTGTTGAATTCAGTTGGAATCTGGTACTAAGTCTGTTTTAGCAGATATTCTCCCCCATCCCTAACTTTAATATAGCTGGCTGGTATTGGACACAAGTGTGTCCATCAAACCTCTACATACGCACAAAAACCAGATAGAGGGGGAAAGGTGCAAAACAACCATATGAGGGCACAGAGTGTTAACTAACTATTTGGGGGGAAAGTGGGGTGGGCAGATGAGAGGACTGGAATGGGGTGGCAGAAACCCTGAACAGAAGCAGTCCACACTGCAATATTTTGCTCAGTGGCCACAGAATGCTGGCTGACTGTTTTGGGTGAGGGAGGGGAATTGAATGGCTAGAAATCTGAATGGGAGCACTGAACACTGCAACATTTTGTTGCAGATCCCACTGGACTTTACATCTATTTCAAAACTAACTGGAGTCATAACATCCTGATCCTAGCTGTGTTTACTCAAAAGTAAGTCCACTGATTTCATATATTTATTCCCCTCGCCCCAATGAGCACCTTATATTGGAGACACCACCTGTGTAAACTAGACCCTACCCCCAGGCGCAACAAACATTGTGACTCCAGCAGCACTTTTCTTGAAACGCTACCATCATGGGGATAGGGGTGCTCATGTTGCTTAGAGAAACAAAACAGAGGCTTTGATTTACATAAGCAGCCCCTCCACACGAGACTGGCCAAAAGCCACAGGGCAGCCCTGTGTGCTCCCAACGCTCTCATATAGAGACAGCAGCATAACTGAACCAGCCCTTAGAGTCAGTGGCCATTAAATATAGCTTTGCACAGACAAGGGTTTTGATTTGAAATGAATCATTTGGCATTTACCTCAGGATAATAACATTCATGCTCTTTGGTGTGCACTACTTTCTAGTTACTGATGTGACCGCTCAACTACAGGGAGAACCGCTAGTTTAGAAAGTCATTCAGCTACTAAAACAAGGGAGGGAAAATTTGCTCACAAGAAATTCTGAGAGTCAAGTAGTGTGGAATATACTGCCATAGAGCAACATTTATCACAGATTTGACCAGACTACCCCAGTCCACTAAAATATCTGGTGAAGGAGGCACTCCTTGTACTCTACAATTGTCCTCTATAGGGGAGAAGGGGAGAATCAGGAACCTAAGCAAAATCAGATGAGAACTTCCCAAACACAGTTGAAAATCCAGGAAAATTGCAAAGTGTCCACTTGCAGGGCCACTAGATCCATGCAAGTATTATGTAAATAGCAGCTATGAACAAACAAAAACTGCTAACAAAAATTGGCTGCTGCCCTCTGCTCATGATGACACATTTTCAGCTTGGCCTCCCATAGCAGGAAAACAATTCATTGGCCTCTAATGAATATTCAGCAACAGTGACATATCAGTTTGTCTGGTGATTACTAGCAGTACCAAACTAATGGCCTTAGTTGAGATAAAGCAAGACTGAATAGTGTTCAGAACTACTAATATACAGCTGCCAGTGCCTCTTCATTGTGCCAAAGAAAGGTAAGAGCCCCCTTCTTGGTTGGACTCATTGGCCTTATAGGCCCCTTCCAACTCTACTGCCCTATGATCCTTAAGTTATGCACTGTACCACTGCAGTGCAGTTCATTTCCACAAGTACTGCATAGTGTGGAAGGAGCTTATGAGAGGGCTCCTCCTCCATGCCAGCATTACCTTGCTTGGAACTGGGTCAATACTGCCATAGGGAGGAGCCTCAACTTGAGCTCCTCCCACTTGGTCCAAAGCTGCTCATGTTAAACCAGGAGGTGAGAAGGAGTCACATCATAGTGCTTTTCATGCCACTTGCGCAGGAGGCCTTGCCTTCCAGATGATGCTGGAAGCCTGGAGTAATTGATTTAGGTTCTCTAGTTCAGCACCCCAGAGAAACCAATGTAATCTTCTAGTCAGCCAATGCCCTCTTAGAGCCTATTTCAACGCATTGATAGAGGCAGGAGTTAAAAGGAGTATAAGAGAGAGGCGAGTAACTTCCCAGTGGCTACATTGGACTCAGGCCACATTCACATCATACATTTATTTCCACTATTATTCCACTTTAAACAGCCAAGGCTTCCCTAAAGAATCCTGGGAAGGGTAGTTTATGAAGGGTGCTGACTGCTGAGAGGGTTAGGAGACTCCTATTTTCCTTACAGGGCTACAACTGTCAGATTGGTTTAACAGTTAGTCCCTCTTCCCAGAGAACTCTTGGAATTGTAGTTTTCTGAGGGGAATAGGGGTCTCCTAACAACTCTAAGCATCCTTCACATACTACACTTCCCGTGGGAATGTAGTCTCAGGGTGTTCTAGGCCCAACGTTCATAGGAAGACCCAGCACGTAGGGTTGCCAGGTCAGAAGCATCCCAAACCCTGAGATTTCAAGGGCAGGCCCTGGTGATGTCATTAAGCATTATACATTAAGCATCAACCACAGTTGCTTGGACTATACAATTCAAACAAAAACATTTCTCTGATTGGAAATTAAGATAGAAATCTTAGCTAAAAATGGAGCCTGGGTAGGGAACATTTAATCTAGCCAAGTTGATTCTGGCAAAAAGGGTTTAAGTGCCCTCAGGCCAGGCCAATCACCAGAAGGCCATTGTAGGAAGAAAAGAGCCTAGTGTTGTGGAGATGTTAGATGGGAGCACTCAGGAGTAAAGATGGATGCCCTTGAAGGCTGCAGTTCTAAGCACACACTAAGGGACTAAGCCCCATAGAACTCAATAGAAGTTACTTCTGAGTAGATAAGGTTTAGATTGTGTTGTTGGTAAAGCTTGACTAGGGATCCTCTGCAAAGATATCCATATCAAAGCAGGGTTGGCAACCCCCTGCCTGGAATGCCCTGTCCCTACCTTTCAACATGGCTGCGCCAAACGTCTTTATAGATTTGACCCTTCACTCACTTTGACAGCCAACCCAATTCCAGTTAATAATTGACAGAGAGAAAAAATACATGGTTTGGTCTACCTTCACAGGTAGCAACTTGGGGCCAACAATTGCAGCCACACTTCCAAATATATGAATTCTCTTTTACCGCTATTGGGCAAGAAACAAACCATCATGCAACCAACAAGGTGCATCATCAGTGGGTTTAAAGGGATTGAGCTGAGTGCATGGAACCACTGTTGTTGCTTCTATGGATGTAAGAGAATGAGGTTAAAGGTAAATGAAATGCAAACAGAAAACCAAAACCAAAAGACAGTTGATGATTTCCTAAATGCATTCATTCATTGGCGATCACTCATGGCCAAGTAAGATTGTCTTCCAGGTTTGGTTTGGTTGGAAGACATCTGTGCGTGAGTTTGTTTTACGTGGGTATATCGGTGCACCATGATCAACACACAATCTTGACAGAAAAAGGCTTTGATCCAATGGCATGGATACCACGACAATTGGAAGTCTTTTATCTGCTGCAGCCTTCATCCGCCTTCACAGCCGTTATAACATACACATTGTTATCCTCCACCTGTTCTGCTGTTGAGGACTTTCTTGGATCGTTCTTTGTCTGGTTCCTCTCCCTTGACCTTACCGCCATGGGTGACCCTGCTGGGAGTACAGGACTCCTGACAGCATCACTCACAGGTTTCATTGGAACACGCAAGCCCACTCACCACTGCAAGGTGATGATCCAGCGAGGATCCTAAATGCAGTACCATACCAACCACAATAAAATTTCGATGAGTAAGATAGAAAACTCAGCATCCCACAACCAGTCAGGATTCCTAACAAAAAACCAATACTAAAGAAATCCTGGTAGCCAGTCAGCCAAGGTCACAGAAATCCTCATGTAGCACAACCTGACCCAGGGGCTGCAGTTAATGCAGAATGCTGTGGCACGATTGCTGACATGAGTGAGACCCTAGCAGCACATAATTCCTCTGCTCTGAAATCTGCACTGGTTGCTGATTTGCTACCAGGACAAGTTCAAGGGGTGCTTTCCATGTTATGGGTGCCACATAGTACTTGTTCTGCTCTTGTAAGAAATCAGTCCTTTAGTGTGGCAGCAACTACGCTTTGGAACTCCTTGTCTATTGACACTAGGTGGATGGCTTCATTGTACCCTTTTCAGCACCTGCTAAAAACATTTTTGTTTAGGCAAGCCTACCCAGGCATGTAGAAAATATTGTGTTTTTATCTGTTTTTAACTCATTGTTACTTTTATTATTTTGAATGTTTTAAAATGATTTTAAATGTCTTTTTTGGCAATAATTTTATTGTTTTAATTCCTGCTGTAAACCGCTTTGAGATTTTGCAATAAAGACTTTTACAATATAAGTGTTGTAAATAAAATACATAAATTGATTTTGGAGTCACTGTGACCTTTGGGTCTCTTGCCACAATTAGGAACAAAGCAATCAGGCCATTTGATACCATCTAGCTCAGTACTGATGACATGGGCTAGCATTGGCTGTCCAGGATTCCAGGCAATAGCCTTTTCCAGAAATTGAGCTTTGGGCCTTTGCATGCAAAGCATATGCCTTACCACTGAGCTACAGCCCTTCCCCTGTTTTAAAAAAATATCTTTTAAATTAGGGTTGCCAGGCTCAGGGCCTGAGACTGATCCTGTATCTTTAGGAGAAGAGAAAGTCAGCCAAGTGCAGATGTTCTTGCAACACTGTAATAGGAAAAACCACAGGGTGGAATTCTTCCTTCTCCCTGCACAACTTTTAAAGATACAGAAGATCTCTTGGTTGCCAGGCCCAGCCTCCAACCGGAAGGGAGAATTCCACCTTGTGGTTTTTCCCATTACAGTGTTGCAAGATTTGAAAATGAGAAGTGATAAGATTTTATATTAGTTCTGATTGTCTATTGTGCTATATCATAGGGCATTTTTTGCCTCTCTATGGCAAAAACTCCAGCGTCAGTGGAGTTTATGTGATGTGTTCTAATGATTTGAATTTGGCTTTTTTGTTACGTGTCTGCAAGTTGATTATGACTTATGGTAACCCTATGAATCAGTGACCTCCAAGAGCATCCGTCATGAATCACCCTGTTCAGATCTTGTAAGTTCAGGTCTGTGGCTTCGTTTATGGAATCAAGCCATCTCTTATTTGACCTTCCTCTTTTTCTATTCCTTCTGTTTTTCCCAGCATTATTGTCTTTTCTAGTGAATCAGGTCTTCTCATTATGTGTCCAAAGTATGATAACCTCAGTTTCATCATTTTAGCTTCTAGTGATAGTTCTGGTTTAATTTGTTGTAACACCCAATTATTTGCCTATTTCGCAGTCCATGTGCAAAGCTCTCCTCCAACACCACATTTCAAATGAGTTTTCTCTTATCTGCTTTTTTCACTGTCCAACTTTCACATCCATATGTAGAGATTGGGAATACCATGGTCTGAATGCTCCTGACTTTAGTGTTCAGTGATACATCTTTGCATTTGAGGACCTTTTCTAGTTCTCTCATAGCTGTCCTCCCCAGTCCTAGCCTTCTTCTGATTTCTTAACTATTGTCTCCATTTTGGTTAATGATCGTGCCAAGGTATTGATAAGCCTTGACAAGTTCAATGTTCTCATTGTCAACTTTAGTTACATAAGTCTTCTGTTGTCATTACTTTAGTGTTCTTTACATTCAGCTGTAGTCCTGCTTTTGTGCTTTCCTCTTTAGCTTTCATCAGCATTCGTTTCTTTTTTTTTTTTTCAATAATTTTTATTCAGATTTTCATAAAACATACAAGACAAAATCATAAAACATTCAAAGACAAAAAACAAAATCAAAAATAGTTAAACAAAAAGAAAAAAAAAATAAAAAATAAAGAGTAAAATATTGACTTCCCATTTGTCAAAGATCAAATCAGTTATAAGTCTATAATATATAACAATCCTGTCTCTTAAGTCATATTATAAAATCACTTTCCTCCAGTAGTTATCTTACTTAATCATCAAATCTCATAAACATTACTTTATTCTTTCCACAAAAAGTCAAAGAGAGGTTTCAATTCTTTAAGAAATATATCTATCAATTTTTTTTTCCAGATAAGCATATCGATTAATCCATCTCATTACTAATTATGATAATCTTATTGTCATAACCATAGTCAAAATAAACATTTCAATTAATCCATCACATCAGAATCTGTTAGGTTCAGTAATTTCAGTAGCCATTGTTCTATTATCTCTAGTAATTCCATTTTCCATCTTCCATCTTCAGTAGTCTTGTTAAGTCCAGTAATTTCAATATCCAATCTTCCATTATCAGTATTCCATAATAATCTTGCTGTCAAAGCCATAGTCATATAGTAAGAGTCTGATGGGAATTACCTCTATCCCAAATATTTTCTTGCCATCCATTCTGAATAGGTTGCTGAAATACTGCTGTAAAATCATATCTCTGTTCTTTTTTTCAAAATACACTGGGTCATCTCTTAAAAGTTTTTCCATTGTCACATGGCTGCAGTTAAGTCCATAGATTTTCTCTATATTGGGCTCCATCACATCATTCCAGTCCAGAAGATAGTCCATGCCATTGATAACTTTATCTCTAGAATCTTCATTAATTTCTTCAGAGATAACATTGAGTTCCAAACAATAGATTTTATTTCTAAAGTCCATAGACTCCAAATCTTGTTCCTGTTCCACGTTTGTTCCAATCTCCGGGATCTCCTCTCTCACAGGGACCCCTATTCCAGTCTCCAGGGTCTCCTCTCTCACAGGGACCCCTGTTCCAATCTCCGGGGTCTCCTCTCTCACAGGGACCCCTTCCAGGGTCACCTCTCTCACAGGGACCCTTATATCTTTAATCTCCTGCTTCATTTTACTCAATTCAATTTTCATTATCTCAATCTCATCCATTATTTTCTGAAACATAGTTATTTCCAGATTCTCAGCCACTTTCTTAATTGCCATTTTAAAAGAAAAATATAGGAAAACCACTTCTTATTTCAGCAACAATTGGGTTAATACTCCAAACTTGGTGACATCACAGTATAAACAGAGCAGACAGCCTTATCTCTCCAATAGTTAAGTAAACAAAATGCAGTTCCCAGGATCGAAACAATTAATGGCAATCGTCAAGAAACAGATTCGTCAAAATAAAATAGACCAAAAAGAGAGTAGTCTCAAAACAGTATAATATTTTTCAAAATAAAAATCTGGAATAGAAATCCCTCTTCTGTGTATATCTTTAGAATGCAAATCCAGGACAGCTTTTTGCAACAAAAACAGAGATAAGCTATTAATTAGTGCGTAGCAGAGAGAAGTTACGGCTCCCCAGTGAGATGTCAAAAACCGATCAATCTGGCAAATCTCTTTTAAACAGCAACAATTTAAGTCAAGTAAAAGAAAAATATAGAAAGAAGGGTGCTTGCCTGTTAGTGCGTTCTCTCTTAGAAGATAAGATGAACGTTCGCTTTAACAGATAGAGCTTGCTGTTGAAAATCCGTCCCACCTTCGTCGGCTGGACCTCGTCCCATAAATTAATGAGATCTGGTCGTCCCAACAAAAATAGGCTTTGAGGTTAATCTCTTCGTTTCTCCCTACCCGGGAGAAGTTTAATCAGTCAAAAAAAAAAGAAAAAACTGACTGATATATCTGAATAAGCTTCTTTTGAGGCAGGAGCCCGTCTCAAAAGCAGGCACAGGCTAAGTCACCCTTCCCGGAAGTCCCATCAGCATCAGCATTCGTTTCAAATCATTAGTGTTTCTGCTAGTAGTATGGTATCGTCTGCATATCTTAAATTATTGATATTTCTTCCTCCAATTTTCACACCTCCTTCATCTTGGTCCAATCCCGCTTTCCGTATGATATGTTCTGCGTATAGATTAAACAAATAGGCTGATAAAATACACTCCTGTCTCACCCCTTTCCGATGGGGAACCAATCGGTTTCTTCATATTCTGTCCTTACAGTAACCTCTTGTCCAGAGTATAGGTTGTGCATCAGGACAATCAGATGCTGTGGCACCCCCATTTCTTTTAAAGCATTCCATAGTTTTTCATTATCTACACAGTGAATTTGGCTAATGAACGCTTTATTCCTTCATCAGTACTTTAGCAGTAGTACTAAAATAATAATAAAAAAGGAAAGGAAAGGAAAAAGCTTTACATACATAATTCAGCTTTATTACTTATTATAGATATAGATATCGATATAAAGGATAAATGACATTTTGTCAAAATTTGCCTACATTTTATAGCTCCTCCTTGGTTTTCCAAGCTTGGCATGGAATGCTTCTCATACAGAATTAATTTGAAATGCTGCATATTTATTATCATAATCATAATCTTCACATCCTATATCAATTAATTGTGCATGGCTCTTTGAGCATCTTGTTCTTTTGAGACATAACAGAAATTTATTGTAAAAGCAGCATTTCAAGTGTAAAATTTGATTTTAAGTGTTAGGGTATCATCATTGCTGGGGGGATGTGAGATTCTGTTATGCCATTCTGTTCATCTTATGGATAAAAAAATTATTCTACTATCTTGTGTGTGTGTGTGTTTATTTTTAATGTTGTTTTAGGCTACTTAGATGTGCAGTAGCCAAGGCCAGTACCTTGCAGGGTTTTTTTTAAAAAAAGTAACTGAAATGTAACCAGTTACTTTCAGAGCAATTGTAACGGTAATTACTACTTTTTTGGCCCATGTAACTGTAACTGTAATTTATTACTTTTTAACAGTTATCTTCAAAGCTCTGATTTAAACTTGTTTGACTCCTGCACACAAGAGAACAAGAGTTTTGCTGCTGCTGAAAGCTATATACTTACTCAATTTATGAGATTTTCAGATAAGCAGGAAAAAGCAAGTTTTCTGGCCTTGCAATGGGGTCTAGCTATTGACTGGAGGTCAACAAATCCCTTGTCAATCACAACCCTAACTTCACTTATTGGCTACAAACCTGAAAGGGTGGTGTTAGAACAGCCAGGCACAAGCTTATTTAACAGAAGTTGCGGGGGCAGGGCGGCTGAAGTGTTGGTGTATATCTCATGAACCACGTCACCTAGAAATTTAATTTTTTTAAAAATGAAAGCTGAGAATCCAGAGATTAAGGTGACTCACTTGGGGACTTGGAGAGGACCCCCAAAATCCAGAGTCTCTGGGCAAAAACTGGAGACATGGCAACCCTACCCAGCAGTGATGTACAATACACAAAGTCATTAGCCTGTCTTTCCTTCTCCTGAAATACATAGGACTTAGAGTGCTCTAAGCCCAGCACACTAAGAAAGAGAGAGTCACCAGGAAGGTGAGGGGGATAGAGCACTGAGAAAGGATGGGCAATCAAGATCAGTCCAGAAAAACTCTCCAGCCAGCTTTTCAGTTCTGCCAACTTTCTATCCAGCATGACATAATGAGACAGAAATGAAAAGCTGGCTTTTAAATAGCATTGCATGGATTCAGCGTCCTTTTTAGCACATTGTTTTAAAAGAGAGAAAACAGACCAAGACACATCAAATAACATTATTTTTTTTTAAATGTTCCAGACATATCCTATTCATGCCATTGGCTCATTTAGAAGCTGGATGAGGCAATACAGGAAATATCTTGAAAAGCTGGGTCCTCCAAGTCCCAGTGTGCTTCCAGTCTGAAGCATAAGTATTATTTCAGAACTTATGTCTAGGTTTTGTTTTATTTTACTGCACCTTGGCCCATACCAAATCAGAGTTCAGGTTTCCACAAGTAAAACTATGGACCATTGACAAATAATCTTGTGAAGTTGTCTGTAGGTGCAAAGATAGGGTCCAAGCATGAGAGAGAGAGAGAGAGAAGGTCAAAGGGCATGTGCAAGCCCATTCCCATGAGGAACAAATTGAGACTATCTGAATTTTGTATTTATTAAATAAATGACTTATTGGCAGTTTTTCCTCTTTTTTAAACTTCATAATCAAAGGGCAGGAAAAGGGGGTTAGGGTTCTGCCATATATCACAATATGTTCCAGAAGGGAGAAGAGCGTTGAAAACCACTGGACCAGATTGTGCTACAGAAAGTTTATGGAAACTTATCTCCCTCTGCCTCTATCTCTGCTGACCAAATCTTGGACAATATTAGGAGATTTGCTGGAGCCAAGGAGATGACGTGTTAGAACAGAATAAGCAACATCTTGAACAAGGATATGCTGGCCCAGCTCCTCTTTGAGACAGAGGCCTAGATCACATGAGACTTAACAAGACTGGGACCACACAAACATGTGGGCTCCCAGATCGGAACCTGCAGCTGCTTTGCTCCTCCCCAGTCCTTTTCATTTCTGTGCCATGCTGAGCTAAGCCAAGGTTTGGCTTAGTATGTCATCCAAACCTGGGCCCATTGTTGAACTCTCTCCTCATTAACAATGAGCTGTCTGTAGCCAAGGTTTGTTCTCCAGAAGCCCACATGCTCATGCAGTAGCAGTAAGCCATTGTTTGGCAAATGGGACCATCAAACTAGGTCAGAGATTCTGGAGCAGAGGGAGCTAGGAGAAGAAGTGAACCATTGCTGCTGCTGTTTTCTGCATTAATCTCAGCAACGGACTGTCTATATTTCCAGATGTTTCAGTGGACTAGGCAGCTAAATCTAAAGTTGAATCCTAGTGCTTTACATACAGTCACAGGCCTCACCTTCTTACTAGGGTTGTGGTCTCCAAATCAGACAACATCTGCTTGAGAGTTTTAAGGCAATCAGATGTCATTTGGATCTGTGCCAGTCCACTTGCTATATCAGTCTAGCCAACAACTCCCTTCCTTCTCTAGTAGCATCCAACAATACATATCCTGCTTTTTAGCTGCTGTAGCTAATGCCACATTTTCTGAACATTTCCTTTCCCTTGCATTCAAGAAAATGCCCAGGACAATTATGTTTTAATTCAATTAAATGTGTGGAATTTGTAATTAGCTAATGGCACACCACATACTCAACAGAAGCGGTAATAGACTGAATGACTGATGTGTTTGTTGTAGTCTAGGGATTTTCTACATCAGATAGTGTCAACTTCATTTTCATTTTCATCGTGATGAGCAGTCAAACTGATTTAAAACACATTGAACAATTTTATAGAAGATGTGAAGAAAACCTCACATATTCATCAAAGGGCTGCCTACATACAAATGTTGTTTGTAAACTGAAAAGGCTACTTATTTCAGCCATGTTCAAAAATTTTGAATTTATTCTGTACCCTATGATGATGTACATGAAGGGTACTGCAAACAAACCAAGTTGCCGGTTCTGTATCCTGGGAGCTTGTACATCAGTCTAAACTGGCACAGGTGCTCCAATCGAAAGCTCAACAGAGTTTTACATGTGGAGTCTTGCACAAGCAAGAACTGAAATGTTCACATCAGTGATGAATGAAAACTACCAGAATTTTCTTCAACAGTGACATAAACAGGAAGGTTCCTAATAATGCACAGTTCCATATGTGAACTGGCATCCCAACATGTACACCAAAGCCATAGGATCTGGGCTATATACTCATGGCTCTGCGTCCAATATTTATTCCCACCAACTCACATAAATGAACAAGAAATCCATTCAATCTACACTGGGTGGAAAAAATGGACAATATTAATGTTAATTCTTATTATACTATCTTCCTAATCGTAGGGAAGGGAACAGCACAGAACCCACCACCATAATTCTTCTGGAACAGATTACAGCAGTACAGGCTGGTCCATTAGGGCAAATGGAGCAGTGCTCCACCAACTTCAGTCTGCCCTCAGTCAGCCCCCACCTGCCTGCCTTCTTACTCACATCTAGTCCAGGGGGTAGTCCTGTCTGTCAATTTCCTTCTCCTTCATCTCAGTGTTACCCCTTGTAGAACTCAGCAAGGATGTGGCCAAAACTAGAATTAGTTGATTTCACCTGCCACTGGCTCTGGCTCCACCTACTCTTTGGGCTCCCTGCATTCCATCCCACCAGTTCCAATGAGCACCAGCTACCACTGGCTTAAAGAGAGGGCAGGGCAGGATTGTTCAGCTTGCAAAGTCTGAGCACACTGTACATTACACAGAGAGAGAGAGATCTAAAAAAGGGGTGCAACATATATTTATATAAGAGGGCACTTGGGCAGTGAGGAAATATGCTCTTGATGTTTCTACTGATTGAGTATATGCTTGATGTATGTTTGCTGGTAGTTTTGCACGTGTATTCCAAGGTCATGTAACTTCAGTCAGTGAATTGTTTTAAGCTGACTCACACTTGTGGAGAGACAGGACATAAATGTTTTTAATAAATAAGGTGTCCTCTGCACCAGGATGAATTCAGTGGAGCACAGGCTGTTGTTTTTAAATCAACCTGTCAAATTTCACATTATAAGTAATAATTCAGCTTAACTGCTGATTGATTTTGCTTACTTGCATGTTTGAAATTCTTTGCTAACCTGGGCTCCTTTGGAAGGAAGGGCCAGATAGAAATTTAATAATAATAATAACAACAATAACAATAACAATAACAATAACAATAACAATAACAACAACAATAACAACAACAACAACAATAATAATAATAATAATAAATGTCATCAACACTGGCATACACCCAACTGCTTTATTTGAAATATGAAAAGCAAGTCAGACATAATCCTCCACAGTGAGTACTTTCCTATGCTCACTCAAAAATGGAGAACCTTTTTTTAAAGTTGCAAACATCAGCAAAGGAATCTATTTTACTATTCCCTCTAAATCAGGAGAGATGATTGCTAGATCAGTGCTTGGAGGTGGTAATGGTTTGGTAGTAATAGTAATGGCCAATAAATTTAAGCTCAATCCTGAAAAGACAGAGGTGTTATGTGTTCTGAGTTCTCAAATCCAGAAGGTAAGTTGTCACTGGAAGCTTAAGTGGCCTTGGAGTCTAGGAATGCCTGTTTCCAGGTCCGCTGGTTCACCAGCAACAACCCCTTTTGGACAAAGATGACTTAGCCCCTGTACTCAGTGTTCTGGAAACTTCCAGACTGGATTATTGCAATGTGCTCTACATGGGGCTGTCCTTGAAAACAACTTGGAAACTTCAACGGGTCCAAAACACTGCAACCTGATTACTGGCTGGGGGTCCATTTAGAACTCACAAAACCCCTGTTTTGAGACAGCTGCATTGGTTGCCAGATCATTTCGAGACCCAATTCAAAGAGCCCACATCTGTATTTAATGTCCTAAACAACTTATACCCCAAAGATTACTTCATTCCCTACTTAGGCCCCCTCAGCTGTTAAGATTAAGAAAAGGGACCCTCTTGGTAGTTCCATCACCCTCAGAAGTTCAAGGGGCAGCAACTCCTATGCTGTGGAATTCCCTCCCCAGAGAGGTGCATTTGCCACCTTCATTATGTAGCTTCTATCATATGCTGGGGGGTAAAGAAAGGCCGGGGAAGGAACTGGCAATCCCACCCCAATATATACGGTCTGCCTAGTAAACGTCGCAAGACGTCACCCTAAGAGTCAGAAACGACTTGCGCTACAAGTGCGGGGACACCTTTACCTTTACTTTATCATATGCTGAAGCTGCACCTCTTTCACCTGGCCTTTGATGCATGAGATATATATTTTAGGATCCACCTTATTCTCTTGATTATATTCTGTTTTAACTGGTTTTAATATTGCATTTTAAATTATTGTAGCCTGCCCTGGGATCTCATGGCGGGTAAGAAATCTAATTAAAAAGAATTGTTGTTGTTGTTATGTGCCTTCAAGTCAATTACGACTTATGGCGACCCTGTGAATCAGCGACCTCCAAGAGCATCTGTCATGAACCACCCTGTTCAGATCTTGTAAGTTCAGGTCTGTGGCTTCCTTTATGGAATCAATCCATCTCTTGTTTGGCCTTCCTCTTTTCCCACTCCCTACTGTTTTCCCCAATATTATTGTCTTTTCTACTGAATCATGTCTTCTCATGATGTGTCCAAAGTATGATAACCTCAGTTTCATCATTTTAGCTTCTAATGATAGTTGAGGTTTAATTTGTTCTAACACCCAATTATTTGTCTCTTTCGCAGTCCATGGTATGCGCAAAGCTCTCCTCCAGCACCACATTTCAAATGAATTTATTTTTCTCTTATCCGCCTTTTTCACTGTCCAACTTTCACATCCATACATAGAGATCAGGAATACCATGGTCTGAATGATTCTGACTTTGGTGTTTAGTGATACACCTTTGCATTTGAGAACCTTTTTTAGTTCTCTCATAGCTGCCCTCGCCAGTCCTAGCCTTCTTCTGATTTCTTGACTATTGTCTCCATTTTGGTTAATGACTGTGCCGAGGTATTGATAATCCTTGACAAGTTCAATGCCCTCATTGTCAACGTTAAAGTTACATAAATCTCCTATTGTCATTACTTTAGCCTTTTTGATGTTCAGCTGTAGTCCTCCTTTTGTGTTTCCTCTTTAACTTTCATCAGCATTCGTTTTAAATCATTACTGGTTTCTGCTAGTAGTATGGTGTTGTCTGCATATCTTAAATTATTGATATTTCTTCCTCCAGTTTTCACACCTCCTTCATCTTGGTCCAGTCCCACTTTCCGTATGATATGTTCTGCGTATAGATTACATAAATAGGGTGATAAAATACACCCCTGTCTCACACCCTTTCCAATGGGGAACCAATCGGTTTCTCCATATTCTGTCTTTACAGTAGCCTCTTGTCCGGAGTATAGGTTGTGCATCAGGACAATCAGATGCTGTGGCACCCCCATTTCTTTTAAAGCATTCCATAGTTTTTCATGATCTACACAGTCAAAGGCTTTGCTGTAGTCTATAAAGCACAGGGTGATTTTCTTCTGAAACTCCTTGGTCCATTCCATTATCCAACGTATGTTTGCCATATGATCTCTGGTGCCTCTTCCCTTTCTGAATCCAGCTTGGACATCTGACATTTGGTCTAGCCTCTTGGTCTAGACTCCTGATGGCATTGCTCTCAGCTTCTTCAACACTCTCAAACCCCCTCACGACGTTAAGGTATGCACCCTAGAGGGGGGCTTTTTTCCAGATGACCTGTTTATTGAGCATTCATCCCAATTTGTTTGCAGGGAGATTAGATGACATTGGCTATTTACTGAGCATTTGTTCTGATTTGTTTGTGGGGAGGTTAGATGACATTGGGCCAAGTGTGGATCCTTTATCACAAAAGTCCTATCTTTGGGGGGATTGGATTTGTTATAGAAGACTCCCAATCAACTATAATTGTACAACCTGAATTTACCCATACGTGATTGAATCCAGACCAAAAACAGTGATAGGGAAGCGCCTTTGGTATGTTTCACCCTCCCCCCTTATGTTAGGATTTAGGGTTAAACAAGAGCTCCATGCAATTCACAAGACATTTATGCTGACATACTTACATTTAAATACTTAATCCCTCAGAATGTACAGCAGTTCTTAGGGTAGATAGAAGTCATGAAATATATGCCTAGAATCAGTTTGCATGCTTAACTACTTGCTACAAAATTATGGGCCTGTGTGATCTTTTAAAGGATCTTTGCTCCACTAAAAATTATATGTGCCTACGCTGCATGGGGGGACGGGACTTCTCTCTTTCATTTCTGTGAGACATTTGCCTGTGATTATTCTTCAAAATAGATAGGAAGAAAACAGATCTGAAATTTTACACTCCCCACTCTGGATTTTCTCAGGAAGTTTGTGAGTGCAGTTTCTTTTCAGAGTTTGTGATAATCAGCGTGATTTGCATTGCCACTGTTCACCCCCCCCGAGCCCTGGCTCCTGCTCTCTCATCACAGCATTCCCCCTCTTCTCACCACCATACAAGATGGGTAATTGCTGCTCAAAACAGCAATGCCTGCCCTGCAATTATCATTAGAGATAATGAGAGCCTCAGTGCAGCAGGCAGCTTGTAGATTCCTGTTTAAAGCACATGGCAGGCAATTGAGAGCGAGACATCCATTTCACAGAACAAATTTCTTTTTGTGCAACGTTGGGTCTCTAATTCTTCAAGTTAAGACAGTCAGAAACTGGTTCACACTCTGCTGGAGAACATACCTTTTTGCATGTGAGCACTCAGGACAACCTCTTCAACCACTTCCCACATGTTCCTCACTCACTAGTCCTTCTTGGGAATTCTGCTAGTCACACAGAGGAGGAGGGCAGGGATGTTCCCACTTACTGTGACCCCACCCCACCCCACTGTATCCCTACTGTCCATGCATTGGGGGGAAAGTCTGTAAAAGGGATGACTTCTCTACACAAGTAGGCTCGCTCCCAATGATTAGGAACCCTGATTAGGTAGGGTTCCCAAACACAGGAAGAGCCTGTGCACATACCGTGAGCTCCCCTTTACAACCCCCCCGCAACACATGGACAACAAGGGGGGCTAGCAGGGAACATGATGGCAGAGTTAGGGCCGTTGGATGCATCCCTTCCCTCTCCTCCATGCATGGAGGGGAACACCTGAAAAGGACTACTGTATTCAAAGGAGGTAGTTAGCAAGGCAGGTGCCAAGCGTAACTAGGCCCTTGGACGCTAGCCTGCCCCGGGTCCTCTGCTCCCAGCCCAACCCCTGACCGTGCAGGACAGCTCCACCTACCTCTTATCTCTTACTGTGAATACCCTTCAAACTGGGCGCGCAGGTCGTTCCCATCAGCCAAGATGGCGGCAGAGGCTTCTCTAAGGGGCTGATATCCCCCCCACCATCTTTGTTGATGGCATGCATGTGTGCACATGCCTGCCATCAATCAAGATGGAGGTAGGGGCATCAGCCCCTTAGAGAAGCCTCTGCTGCCATCTTGGTTGACGGCAGCTGCACACTCAGCGCATAGGACATTCACAGAAAGGGAGAGGTAGGTGAAGCGGATGGGCGCTGCAAGCCCACACCGTCTGGGGGGGCTGGGAGCTCCATCTTTGCGATCTGCGGCAGAGTTGGGAGTTGACCCTGCAAAGGATCACAGAAGGAGAGCACTACTGTTGTGCCCCAGGTGCAAGGGGAGCAAGATCTGGTAGAGGAGTCAGATGGGGACGAGGTCACTGGGGATGTCATAGGAGGGGGGGCTCTGTCAGTCTGCAGACTTTCTTGCCCTTCCCTCCTGCCGAGTCAGATCCAGCCCCGTCTGCGAGTTCCCCATCTGAGCCATTGGGGAGCAACCTTCCGCGTGCGCCAATCCCACACGCACTGGAATTCCCACCTGGCACTTCAAATGCTTCCTTGCCAACCAGTTTCCCGCTGCCTGAGGTTGTGCCGTCACATATGAAACCCCACTGTCGGATGGGGCAATGGAGGCTCGCCCCCCCCTCACCCCGCATGAGAAGCATGACTCTCAGAGGATGGAACTGCGGAGGAGCCATCAAAGACCTTCTCTACTTAAGCAGGTGCCCACCCAGACTCCGGTGCTGAGTCAACTCTCCCCACATGCTGCAGAGACTGTTTAGGTAGCTTAGCTAGGAAACGTAGTGAGCTAGAGTAGCCAGGTTTATGAAGCACACTGCTTTGGATGTAACCATCACCCTAATAAAGCAAGAATTAAACCAAGCCTTGCCTCTGCCTCGTGCATCAGTCTCTGGGCAGGATAGCTTGACTCAGCCTTCACCTCCCTTCACCGACTCTCCCATGACCAACACGATGGAGGGCTAGCGGCACCATGGAAGGGGGAATTCAAGGAACCATCGAAGCCTTGTATGCCAAAGTCTGGAATCTCCAGGCAGTAACCCAGAATCTCCAGCTCGAGAATCAAAACCTTCAAGCCCTGATTGCCCTAGGAGGCGCGGCAGCGGCGGCCACACCACCTGTCCGAGTCAAGGTGCCAGTGGGACTACCTTCTCGCTATGGCAGCCAGAGTGACCAGTTCACCACGTTCCTTGCCCAGTGTGAACTATACATACATGTGCATCAAGCCGAGTTTCCAAATGATGATGTGAAGGTGGTATTTATCATCAGCCTCCTGGAAGGGGAAGCAGCCAAGTGGGCTACCTCGTACCTTGTGAGAAATGACCCTGTCTTGGGTGAATACACTACCTTCATCTCAGCCATGACCGAGATGTTTCGTGACCCTCAGTGTAAAGAGACGGTCACCCGCCAGCTAGGAACTTTGAAACAGGAGAAGGGCTCTGTGGGGACCTATACTAACTCATTTCATGTCCTAGCCCAGGAGATAGAATACAGTGACCCGGCTTTGATGTACTTCTACCGGAATGGGCTTAGCCCAGAGGTGCAGGACGAATTGGCGCACACCCCTCTGCCCGGCAGCCTGGCGGAGCTGATCCAGTTATGTTTGCAAATAGACAGTCAGATTAAAGGTCGCCGCTTGGAGCGCCAGGCGGAATTCCCATGTTCTCAGGCTCCCACACCTCTCCCCTGCATCTGTTTCCCACCTAGCATGGGAACCTCAACTTCGTTGGGGGTGAAACCCATGCAAATTGGAGGTGTTAGACCACACCTGTTGGAGGAGGAGAAGGAGAAGCGCAGGAGGGAGGGTTTATGCCAGTATTGCGGGAAAGAGGGGCACCTGGCCCGAGGATGCCCCTCCAAAGGAGAATGAGCTCCGGTGCAGGAAAACTCCAAATCCCAGCTCTTGTAAAGGCCAAAGAGTTGGGAGCAAAGCAGACACCGTGGCCTCACCAGCAACCCCTCCTGTTGCAGCCTGCCCTTCACCTGCCAGTTCGACTGACTCTTCCTTCGGGGCAAAGCATCCAGGTCAGTGCCATGATCGACAGTGGGGCTTCGTCAAGTTTTATGGACTGGGACTTCACTCAGGAGCATGGCATGCCCACCCAAATGCTTGAGCAGCCCTTGTCTGTCGAGACCATTGGTGGGCGGTCCTTAAAGTCAGGAACTGTTACCAGGGCGACAGAGATGCTAGAAATGGAAATTCCGGGACATGTGGAGAGATTGTCATTCTAAGTGGCTTCCCTGCCTCGCTTCCCAGTGGTATTGGGAATGCCCTGGTTGGTTCAGCACAGTCCCACAATTTTCTGGGATGAAGCGGTGGTGGTGTTTACCTCAGGGTACTGCCATCAGCACTACCAACTGCAGAAGAAGCCTTCTTTCTTTCTTTCTTTCTTTCTTTCTTTCTTTCTTTCTTTCTTTCTTTCTTTCTTTCTTTCTTTCTTTCTTTCTTTCTTTCTTTCTTTCTTTCTTTCTTGATTGATTGATTGATTGATTGATTGATTGATTGATTGATTGATTGATTGATTGATTGATTGATTGATTGATTGATTGATTGATTGATTGATTGATTGATTGATTGATTGATTGATTGATTGATTGATTGCATTTGTATACTGCCCCATAGCCGAAGCTCTCTGGGTGGTTTACAACAATTAAAACATTAAAAACAAATATGCAAATTTAAAAACACATGCTAAAAAAGCAATTTACGTGGTGGCTGGAGTTGTACCGCAGGAGGGAGTCATCCTGCCGGACAAGTATGAAGAGTACCGGGATGTGTTTGACAAGAAGAAAGCCAATTAGTTGCGCCCCCCTCGACCCTATGACTGCGCCATAAATCTGATCCTGGGGGCACGCCTCCCTGCAGGGCAAATATACTCCTTGTCGGAACCAGAGCTGGCAGTGCTAAGGGAGTTCCTGGAAACTAACCTGAAAAGTCCTTCATTCAATCCTCCCAGTCTATGACTGGGGGCCCTTTGCTGTTTGTTAAGAAGAAGAATGGAGAGTTATGCCTGTGTAATGGCTACCAAGAGCTGAATAAGATCATAATTCCCAACAGCTACCCCCTGACGCTCATCACGGAGAAGCTAGAGCAACTACGGTTGGCCAAATTTATACCAAGCTGGATTTGAGGGCAGCTTACAATCTGTTATGAATCAGAGAGAGGGATGAGTGGAAGACAGCGTTCAAGACACGTTATGGACAGTTTGAGTACTTGGTCATGCCCTTCGGACTATCCAATAGCCTAGGGGTCTTCCAGAGCTTCATGAATGACATATTTAGGGACTATCTGGATCAGTTCATGATTGTGTATTTGGACGATATCTTAATATATTTGGACTCCCCAGCTGAACACAAGAGCCACATGCGGGAGGTACTACAACGTCTCAGGGAACACAGTCTCTACACCAAGCTAGAGAAGTGCGGCTTTGACATAACCACACTGGACTTTCTGGGGTATCGCATTTCTCCCGCTGGGGTGGAGATGGACCCTGGCAAGGTGCACTGTGTCCTCACATGGCAGCCTCCCAAACAAAGAAGGATCTTCAGCAGTTCCTGGGGTTTGCCAACTACTACCATCGGTTCATTGCTAATTACTCTGACAAGACTGTGCCCCTCATGGGCTGTCTGAAAGGCCCGGGTCCCTTTCACTGGACCAATGCTGCACAAGGAGCCTTCGAGGAGTTGAAGGTTCAGGTCACCTTGGAACCCATACTGCAACATGCGAACCCAGCATGCCCCTTTGTGGTGGAGACGGATGCATCAGACGTGGCCATTGGAGCGGTGCTTTTACAACCAGTGCAGAGAGGGGGAGGTCTGAGACCATGCACTTATTTTTAGCGGAAGTTGACAAGTTCACAGCAAAACTACACCGTGTGGGAAAAAGAGTTGCTGGCCATTCAGGATGCGTTTGAATCTTGGCGACAAATTTTGGAAAAAGCGCAGCATGAGATTGAGGTACGCACCAGTCATCGGAACATGGAGAGCCTCCACACTGCCCGTAAGCTGAACCAGAGGCAAGTGCACAGTCCTTCACTTGCTTCCACTTCAAAATCCATTACATTCCTCAGACGCAGAATAAGCAGGCAGACGCTCTGTCCCACAACCAGGAATACCTGAAGAATCCGACTCTGAGACCGCAGCAACTGATTATACCCCTCGAGAAGATGATGGCAGAGGTGTGCCAGGACTCCTGGGTGGAAGAACTGCATTTGGTACAAGAACAAGCTCTGTTTGTCAAGGAGAAGCATGCAGAATTAGAGAGGCAGCCTGCTGGGAGTACAGAGGGCTATACGCTGAAGGGGTACTGCTGTATCACTATGATGCTATGTATGTGCTCCCCGGGGATATGATGGCCAGGGTCCTGCGTCAGTGTCATGACTTCCCCACTGCTGGGCACTTTGGAACCTTTAAAACTTTGCAAACAGTTGCCAGAGAGTTTTGGTGGCCTCGGATGAAGCGGGAGGTGGAGCACCAGTCCTGCCCAGTATGCACAAGAGCCAAACACATCACAGGATGGCCAGCGGGACTCTTGGAGCCACTCCCTACACCCCAGGGACCTTGGCAGATGGTAACTATGGACTTCGCCACGGACTTCCCCCCTCTCAGGGGAAGACAACAGTGGTGGTGGTGGTGGATACTTTTACTAAAATGGCTCATTTCATTCCATGCTCGGGACTCCCAAATGCATGAAAGATGGCTCAATTGTATGTGCAGCATATTTACCGGTTGCATGGCCTCCCAGACAGTTTTGTTTCAGACCGGTTTTGGCACGCCTTGTGGCAACTCCTGCAGAGTGAGCTGAGACTGTCATCGTCCCATCACCCGCAAACGGACGGTCAGACTGAGAAGGTGAATGCCATGTTGGAGCAGTATTTCCTCTGTTCTGTCAGTTACCAAGAATACAACTGGACGTCCTTTCTGCCCTTAGTGGAATTTGTTTACAACAACACAGTGAACGCCACCATGCAACAAACCCCATTCTTTGCCAAACTGGAATATCACCCTAGAGCTTTTTCGACCCCACATGCCAGTCCCGCCATTCCTGCGGCCGAGGATTTCATGCAACAGCTTCAGGCGATGCAGCAGTTGCTGAAGGAACAGTTAGAGAGGGCAAAAGTGGACTATGAGAGAGCCGTAGATCAATGTGATCCGTGTGGGAGACAGGGTGTGGCTGTCCAAGCGTTATCTACCTACTAGGGTGTGCTGCCATAAGCTGGAGGACTGAAAGGTGGGGCCCTTTGAAGTTGAGGCGGAGATCAATCCAGTGGCCTTTTGCCTGCGGCTGCCTCCCTCCTTCAAGATACATCCAGTGTTCCATCGATCCCTGCTTACCCTGGAGCAACCCCCCAATCTCCACTGGGAGCCAGAGGTGCCTCCGCCCCTGTAGGGGTGAATGGACAATAGGAATATGAGGTGGCGCAGATTTTGGACTCGTGGAGGCGCCGAGGGCAGCTTCAGTTCTTGATCCACTGGAAGGGGTACAATCAGTCAGAGCGTTTGTGGGAATCCGCTGAAGATGTCCATGGCCAGACTTGGTGAAAGAGTTCCATGACACCTACCTGGACAAGCCCAAACCCAGGGGGTGGAGGGAGATGGTGCATGGAGGGGGGGATGATGTTGCACCCCAGGCGCAAGGGGAGTTAGATCCAGGAGAAGAGTCAGATGAGGATGAGGTCCCTGGGGATGTTATAGGAGGGGGGCTCTGTCAGTCCGCAGAATTCCTCACCTATCCCTCCTGCCGAGGCAGATCAAACCCCGTCTGCGAGTTCCCCATCTGAGCCGTTGGGAAGTGGCCCTCCATGCACCAACCCTGCCCGTGCCAGAATTCCCACTTGGCACTTCAAATGCTTCCCCACCAACCAGTTTCCCGCTCCCTGAGGTCGTGCCATCACCTAGCGAAACCCACTGTCAGATGGGGTGACGGAGGCTTGCCCCCCCTCACCCCACACGATAAGCGGGATTCTCAGAGGGTGGAACTGCGGAGGAGCCATCTGTTATGGGCAAAGACCTTCTGTACTTAAGCAGGTGCCTACCCAGACTCCACTGCTGAGTCAACTCTCCCCAAATGCTGCAGAGAATGTTTAGGTAGCTTAGCTAGGGAAAGTAGTGAGCTAGAGTAGCCAGGTTTATGGAGCGCACTGCTTTGGATGTAACCATCACCCTAATAAAACAAGAATTAAACCAAGCTTCGCCTCCGTCTCATGCCTCGGGCTCTGGGCAGGACAGCTACCCCCACACCCTAAGGAAAAGCCCTTCAGGGGCCCCTCTGGGCCACAGGGACCCTCGGCCAGGGCCCAACCTGGCTGCCCTTTGGTGCCGGCCTGGTAGTTAGCTTCCTATTAATGCAAACTTATTACATTAATATCTACATATCCATACTACAGACCTCAGTGAGTATAATAATCATTATAATATACTAGTTTGTATATGGCAGAGGTAGCTAACGTGGTGTCCTCCAGATGTCTTTTGGATTACAACTCCCATCACCCCGGACCATTGGTCATGCTGACTGAGGCTGATAGTTGTAGTCTAATGGCATATGGAGGGCACCTCATTGGATCGCTACCCCTGGTATATGGGTTCAGGGGGCATACATATTTATGCGGTTGTGCTTCCAGAAAATCTGTTCTCACAGAAATCATGCAGATTCACCATAAGAGCTCAAAAGGAGCCCTCCATCTATTGCTGCCATGAGGAATTCAGTCACATTTTCCAAAGCTGAAAATGCAACTGATTCACCCGACTAAGATGCATCCAGAAACAGAGGAAGGCAGTGGTAAACCACCTCTGAATATCTTTTACCATGAAAACCAGATAAATAGACTGTCCAAAATGCAACACGAGATAGTGCTGGAAGATGAGACCCCCAGATCAGAAGGCACTCACCAAGCTATTGGGGAAGAACAAAGAACGAGTGGTGCTGTGACTAATAATGCAACCGGGTCAAAGCCTAAAGGAAGCCCAGAGGCTGATGCACACAGATGCGAAAGGAGAGAGTTGTACGACGTACACAATAGGAACATGGAATGTGAGAAGCATGAACCAGGGAAAGTTAGAAATTGTCAAGCAAGAAATGGAACACATCAGTATTACAATACTTGGGGTGAATGAATTAAAATGGACAGGAATGCGATACTTTCAATCAGGCAACTGCAGGAAATGAGAAATTAAGAAGAAATGGGATTGCTTTAATAGTGAGAAGTGATGTAGCAAAAGCAATTAGGAGCTACAACACAAGGTCTGAGCGAGAGATATCAATGAGACTTAATGGGAAACTTATCAACATAAACATCATTCAAGTCTATGCTCCAACAGCAAACACAGAAGAAGAGGAAATACAGAGATTTTACGCAGAAGTACAGGAAGAAATTGATCACACACCAAAACAGGATGCTCTGATAATCATGGGGGACTGGAATGCAAAAGTAGGGAACAGAGGAGAATGAGAAAATGTGGGGAAATGGGGCTTAGGAGATAGAAATGAAGCAGCAGAGACTTCTTGAATTCTGTGAAGACAATAATTTGTTTCTTGGAGCAGTCGAAAAGACGACTGTACATGTGGACATCACCAAATAGGCAATATAGGAATCAAATTGATTATATAACTGGAAGAAGATGGAGAAGTTCTAGACTTTCTGCAAAAAAAAAAGATCAAGAGCAGACTGCGGTACAGACCATGAAATGGTAATATCAAAAATCAGAGTAATACTAAAGAAGAACAACAAAGCAATCATAATGCCAGAATACAATTTAAATAACATCCCAGAAGAATTTAAGGATCAAATAAGGAACAGATTTGAAGCTTTAAACCTAGTTGATAGAGAACCAGAAGAACTAGGGACTGCAGAGACATTATCAGGGAAGAATGCAAAAAGACAATACCTCTAATTAAAAAGAGAGAAAGACTACAATGGATGACTGAAGAAACTCTTAAAATGGTTAAAGAGAGAAGGAAAGCAAAAGGAGATACAAACAAGGTTAGCACCCTAAATGCAACAATACAGCGACTAGTACACAGTGACAAAGAGAACTATTACAATAGTTACTGTATAGAAATAGAAGAGGACAACAAAAAGGGTAGAACAAGAGCCCTATTCCACAAGAATAGAGAAATGAAAGGGAAATTCAAACCACGAGTAGGGATGTTGAATAATCAACAAGGGAACACACTGACTGACCGAGATAAAATAAAAGGAAGATGGAAGCAATACACTAAACAACTCTATAAAAGAGATGCAAGGATGACAGATTCATTCACGGATAAACAGTATGAAAAAGAACCAGAAATTTTAGAATGTGAGGTGAAAGCTGCTCTTAAAATACATGGAAGAAACAAATCACCAGGAACAGATGGCATACCAATAGAGTTGCTACAAGTTACTGAGGCGGAATCTGTCCAAATGTTGACAAAAATTCGTCAGCAAATATGGAAAACTAAACAATGGCCCACAGACTGGAAGAGCTCAATATACATCCCAATTCCAAAGAAAGGGGATCCCAGGGAATGCAGTAATTATTGAACTATTGCCTTAATATCCCATGCAAATAAAGTAATGCTCAAGATTCGACAACAAAGGCTCTTACCATATATGGAACGAGAAATGCCACATGTCCAAGCTAGATTTGGAAAGGGAAGAGGCACCAGAGATCATATTGCAAAATACGTTGGATAATGGAACGGACCAAGGAATTTCAGAAGAAAAATACAGCAAAGCCTTTGACTGTGTAGATCACGAAAAACTATGGAATGCTTTAAAAGAAATGGGGGTGCCACAGCATCTGATTGTCCTGATGTGCAACCTATACTCTCGGCAAGAGGCTACTGTAAAGACAGAATACGGAGAAACTGATCGGTTCCCCATCGGAAAGGGTGTGAGACAGGGGTGTATTTTATCACCTATTTGTTTAATATATATGCAGAACATATCATACAGAGAGCGGGAATGGACCAATGATGAAGGAGGTGTGAAAACTGGAGGGAGAAATATCAATAATTTAAGATATGCAGATGATACCATACTCTTAGCAGAAACCAGTAATGATTTGAAATGAATGCTGTTGAAAGATAAAGAGGAAAGCACAAAAGCAGGACTACAGCTGAACGTCAAAAAGACTAAAGTAATAACAGAAGATTTATGTAACTTCAAAGTTGACAGTGAGGGCATTGAACTTGTCAAGGATATCTTTGTACAGTCATTAACCAAAATGGAGACAATAGTCAAGAAATTAGAAGAAGGCTAGGACTGGCGAGGGCAGCTATGAGGGAACTAGAAAAGATCCTCAAATGCAAAGCTGTGTCACTGAACATCAAAGTCAGGATCATTCAGACCATGATATTCCCAATCTCTATGTATGCAAGTGAAAGTTGGACAGTGAAAAAAGCGGATAAGAGAAAAATAAACTCATTTGAAATGTGGTGTTGGAGGAGAGTTTTGCGGATACCATGGACTGCAAAAAAGACAAATAATTGGGTGTTAGAACAAATTAAACCAGAAGTATTGCTAGAAGCTAAAATGATGAAACTGAGGTTATCATACTTTGGACACGTAATGGGAAGACCTGATTCACTAGAAAAGACAATAATGCTGGGGAAAACAGAAGGGAATAGAAAAAGAGGAAGGCCAAACAAGAGATGGATTGATTCCATAAAGGAAGCCACAGACCTGAACTTACAAGATCTGAACAGGGTGGTTCATGACAGATGCTGATTCATAGGGTCGCCATAAGTCATAATCAACTTGAAGGCACATAACACACACACATATTGATATACCGCTTGATTGTAAGGAAACCTCCATGCGATTTACAAGGCATATTAAAAATTATCAATAAAACAGTTAAAAACAAGTAATTGAAAACATTTAAAAGACAAAACAGCAGTAAACTAAAAAGAAATTTAAAAACACCAACATCTATATGTCTGGATAGGCTTGCACCCATCAGTCAGGAGCAGAAAACAATACAGCAAAGTCACCTGACTGATGTCAATAGGCAGGCAGATCCAAAGTATAGGTGCTACTACACTAAAAGAACAATTTCTTACAAGTGCAGAACAAGTATTATGTAGCACCTATAACAGTGCCAGTTCTGCAGATTCAAGTGGTCGAGTGGGTACATATGGGGTAAGGTGATCCGCAAGTAAACTGGCCCCAGGCTATTCAGGGCTTTATATACCAATAGTAACACCTTGAACTTGGCCTGGTAACAAATAGGCAATCAGTGCAGATCTCTGATCAGAACTGTTATATACTGACAAGGTCTAATTCCTGTTAGAAACAGTGCAGCAGTATTCTGCCCTAACTGCAGTTTCTAGGTCAAGCACAAAGGAAGCCTCACATAGAATGCATTGCAGTATTCCTTCTTTTGAAGTCTCCATTGCCTGAACTACTACAGTCAAGACCTCCTGGTCCAAGAACAGTCATAGCTGTCATACCAAGCACAGATGATAAAAGGTACTTCTAGCCACTGAGACTACCAGAGCCTCCAGTGACAGCACTGGGTCCCTGAGCACCTCCAGACTGTGTACCTACTCCTTCAGGGGGAGTGCAACCCCATTCAGGGCAGACAATTGACTAATTTCTCAGACATGAGAATCACTCACCCACAGTGCCTCCATCTTGCCAAGATTCAAGCTCAGCTTATTTTCCCTCATCCATCCCACCACTCTGTCCAAGCACCTGTCCAGGGCCACCCAGCCTCTCCTGATTCATCAGCATACTAATGGCACCTTGCCCCCAAACTCCTAACTAACGACTGCTCCCAAGAGCTTCATATAGATATTAAATAGCATTGGGAATAAAACAATGCACTGCCAGGGGGCCGAAAATCACTCTCCAAGCTTCTCTCTGGTCCTGGGCTCATAAGCAGGACCGGAACCACTGTAACACAGTTAGGTAGTGGATGAGGAATTAGCTTATTTTAACTGGGGTTTAACCCACTGCCTGCAAGGGAAGAGGACCATCACCGCCCAGGGAGGGAGAGCCATCTGCCTGCTTTGCTGCTGCTGCTTGGCCAACATCTCTGCTCTCTCCTTCTTGGGCTCCTGCTCTGCACGTGGGCACCTTGCAGGACCAGGCCCCAGCTGTCTGGATCTCTGTTGCGGTCGTTGGCCTGGATAGGGTTGCTGTCGCTCGGGAGAGGACGCTAATACCATCACTGTGCTGCTGCTATCATCTGCTGCTGCCATCTGCTGCCTGCTTCTATCAGCTGCTGCGGTCGATTGCTGTGTGCTATTGTCACCTGCTATTGTCATCTGTCGCTTGCCTAGAACCGTTGTGGACGCTGTTGCTGCGGCTGCTATTGCCTTGACCTGAGTGTGGACATTGCCATCACTACTGGCACTTTATTATTTTAATGTTGTTGTGTTGTATGAGTGAGGGTTGTGTGTGTGTATGTCGTGTGTGTGTGTGAATTTAGTGTGTATTGGTGTGAATGTGCATTGTGTGAGTGTCTGTGACTTGGTGTGTGTGTATATGTGAGTTTTATTTGTTTTAATATGTGCCTGGGAGAGAGTATTATACATCGACCGGGGAGACTTTCGGGGGCCCCAATTAGCATAGTGACGGGTAATGGGAGGTATGGCGTTGTGAGGAGAACGTGCCAGATAAGGGGAACTCGTCCCAGACAAGTAGTGTCTGTGACTTGTTCCGGTTCTCCTCACATCCCCAGGACTGATGGTTGTTCTATCATTCAGCCTTCGGATCTCCATGTGCTGTTGTTAAACGCCAGGTCGGTTCACCATAAGATCTCCCTTGTCCATGATTTAATTGTGGACGAGGCTGCCGACCTGGCGTATATAACTGAGACCTGGGTGGGCGATCAGGGAGGCGTTGCTCTTTCCCAGCTCTGCCCACCTGGGTATGCGGTTCAGCATCATGGTAGAACCGAAGGACGGGGAGGTGGGGTTGCTGTGGTCTATAGGAGTTCTTTCTCACTCACCAAGCACCCTGTCCAGGTGACGACTGGTTTAGAGTGTCTCCACCTTGTGTTGGGCCAGAGAGACAGACTGGGAATTTTGTTGGTGTACCGCCCACCCTGCTGCCCAACAAATTCCCTAACTGAGCTGACAGAGGTAGTCTCGGAGGTACTGTTGCAGTCCCCTAGACTTTTGGTACTCAGGGACTTCAATGTCCATGCCGAGACTGCTTTATCTGGGGCGGCTCAGGACTTCATGGCCTCCATGACAACCATGGGGCTGTCTCAGGTTGTTACCGGCCCAACGCATGTGTCGGAACATACTTTTGATTTGATCTTCGCCACTGGGCATGGAGATGGTGATCTGGTGGTTGGGGATTTGTCATCTACCCCATTGTCATGGACAGATCACCGCTTGCTGAAGTTTAGGCTCACAGCGACCCTTTCTCTCTGCAAGGGTGGGGGACCTATTAAATTGGTCCGCCCCCGGAGACTAATGGATCCTGAGGGTTTCCAAAGGGCTCTGGGGGATTTTCCGACTGAGAAGACTGGCGCTCCTGTCGAAGCCCTGGTTGGATTGTGGAATACGGAGATGACCCGGGCGGTTGACACGATCGCTCCCATGCGCCCCCTCCTATGTAGAGCTCATAAAGCTCCATGGTATACCGTGGAGCTGAGAGTGAAGAAGCAAGAGAGGAGGAGGCTTGAGTGCAGATGGAGGCGAACTCCTGACGAATGCAATTATGCTTTGGTAAGTGCTTCTTCTAAGCGGTATATAGTAGCGGTGAGGGCAGCAAAAAAGAGATATTTTGCTGCCACAATTAAGGCATCTCTCTCCCGCCCGGCGGAGCTCTTTAAAATCGTACGAGGGCTTTTACATTCTGGCCCTCGGGATATTATGGATTCATCTGTAGCCCGCTGTGATGAGTTCGCGAGGCACTTCCAGGATAAGATCGCATGCATTCGCCGGGACTTAGACTCCAATGTTATGACAGTGAGTTCCAACGAAGTATCCAGAACGCGGTCTTGTCCTTATTTATTGGATGAGTTTCAGTCTGTACAGCTTGAGGATGTTGACAAGATCCTTGGACTGGTGCGGGCGACCACATCTGTTCTGGACCCTTGCCCCTCTTGGCTGGTGAAAGCTGGCAGCACCGGAACCGCCGGCTGGGCCAAGGAGATAATAAACGCCTCTTTGAGAGAGGGAGTGGTCCCTGACTGCCTAAAAGAGGCGGTAGTGAGACCACTCCTGAAGAAATCCTCTTTGGACCCAGATAACCTGAACAACTACAGACCTGTGGCGAATGTTCCGTTCTTGGGCAAGGTACTAGAACGGGTGGTTGCCGGCCAGCTCCAGGGGCTCTTGGATGACACTGATTATCTTGATCCATTTCAATCCGGTTTTAGGCCCGGTTTTGGCACCGAAACAGCCTTGGTCGCCCTGTACGATGACCTTTGTCGGGAGAGGGACAGGGGGAGTGTGACTCTGTTGATTCTCCTTGATCTCTCAGCTGCTTTTGATACCATCGACCATGGTATCCTTCTGGGAAGACTCACGGAGTTGGGAGTTGGGGGTACTGCTTGGCAGTGGCTCCGCTCCTACTTGGTGGGTCGCCACCAGAAGGTAGTGCTTGGGGAACACTGCTCGATACCCTGGACTCTCCATTGTGGAGTCCCGCAGGGATCGGTACTGTCCCCCATGCTTTTCAACATCTACATGAAGCCGCTGGGTGCGGTCATCAGGAGTTTTGGGCTGCGTTGTCATCAGTACGCTGATGACACGCAGCTCTATTTCTCCTTTTCATCCTCCTCAGGTGAGGCTGTTAACATGCTAAACCGTTGCCTGACCGCGATAATGGACTGGATGGGAGCTAACAGACTGAAGCTCAATCCAGACAAGACTGAGACGCTGTTGGTGAGTGCCTTCTCTGCTCAGATGGTGGATGTTCATCCTGTTCTTGATGGGGTTACACTCCCCTTGAAGGAACAGGTTCGTAGCTTGGGAGTTCTTTTCGATCCTTCCCTGTCTCTTGAGGCCCAGGTGGCCTCGGTGGCACGGAATGCTTTTTACCATCTTCGATTGGTAGCCCAGCTACGTCCCTATCTGGACAGTGACGACCTCGCTTCAGTTGTTCATGCTCTGGTAACTTCTAGATTGGACTACTGCAACGCGCTCTACGTGGGGCTGCCCTTGAAGACTGTTCGGAAACTACAGCTAGTCCAGAATGCAGCGGCCAGATTGTTGACGCGGACCAGAAGGTTCTCAGGAAGGCTTGCAACAAGAATAAAGACAAACTTTTAAACGCATACAAAACCAAACAAACTGCAAGCCAATAAGAAAACAACTGGGAAGGTGTGATTTATAGCACAGAAGCTTTTGGACATGAAAAAAGACCCAATCCTTCACTCACACACCAGTTCTCCTCCCCCACCCAACTTCCCTCTACCAGTTGCCACCAGCTGCTTTTCCCCCAGCCCAGGTTCTAGCAGACCAGATCTATGTTTCTGCTGCAAAAACAGGTCTGTTACCTGCAGCGGTGTCACTAGCGGGAGTGCAGGGGGGTGCGGACCTCTGGCATGCGCCCTCCCAGGTGCATGGATGGGGGTGGCTGGCATTGCGTGCACGCTCACTACACGCTCCAGGCTGATGGTGGAAGGCCCGTCCCAGCTTCACCGCCAGCGAGCAGGCACCTGCTTTCGGTCTCGCCTGCCCGCCTCCAAGGAGGAGTTGGCTGCGCCGACCCAGAGCGCTTCTTGGCTCCTTTTCGGGCAACGGCGCGGGGCAGGGTGGCTCTGGGTGTCACCCCCCTCATGGTGTCACCCGGGTGCAGTCCGCACCCTCCGCACCCCGGTAGTGACGCCCCTGGTTACCTGGGCTTAAGACAAGGAACTGGTTCAGGGGGAACTAGGAAGTGGGTACTGCTTATTTATTTATTTTATATCCCACCTTTCCTCCAAGGAGTTCATAGCAGAAAACACAGCTTTCTATCCCAACCCTATTTTATTCTCATAACAACCCTGTGAGGAAGGCTGAGACAGTGAGTGACCCAATGTCACTCACTGAGTGTCATGGTTGATTTGTAATTTGACTATGGGCTTTCCCCAATCCTGGTCCAATAGTCTGACACAGAGATGACCATCTGTGACTCTCTAGAGCAGCCTTTCCCACCTTTTGGGTCCTCAGATGTTGTTGGACTACAACTCCCATCAGCCCCAGCCAGCATGGCCAATGGTAAGGAATGATGGGAACTGTAGTCCAGCAACATCAGGGTACCCAAAAGTTGGAAAAGGTTACTCTAGAGCAGCCTTTCCCAACCAGTGTGCCTCCAGATGTTGTTGGACCACAACTCCCATCTTTCCTGACCATTGGCAATGCTGGCTGAGGCTAATGGGAGTTGTGGTCCAACAACATCTGAGGACCCAAAAGGTGGGAAAGGCTGCTCTAGAGGTTGGATGGACCACAATTCCCATCAGCCCTGACCATTGGTCATGCTAGCTGGGGCAGATGGCTGTTGGTAATTCAACAGTACCTGGAGGAGCAAAGGTTCCACATCCCTCTCTAATGACCACAACACCTTCCTCCTGCCCAAAGCTTTATTGCAAATTTCACCTTCTGAGCTCCAATTTGCATAGGAGAAGCAGCTGCAGGCTTCAAAGGCAGGAGGCTGAGGCTGAATGTGTAGACCTACCTCATAAAAACTCCAACTCTATGTAGAAGAAAAAGGACTTACCAAAGTTCTGTAACGCCAAGGATATATTAATACTTTTGAAAGAAGCAGACTGTAAGTAGGCCATCAATTGCTTCTTTCATACTTGAACCATGTTTCTACTACAAATCTTTACTGTGTTTTACCAAAAGGCAAATGGATGTGGTACCTGGACACAGCCTCCCTGATACAGGAAGGCATATAATTAACACAAATGTGTGGCTGGATGAGTGCATATAAACCCTCTGATGTCCATTTGTTTAATTGCTTTGACTAAAAAAAGCAATCGTGTCACCATAGAAACTTTTCTTTTCCCAATTAACAAGCCACAAGATAAGAAGATTGTCAATGACATGTTAAAGTTACATTTCCTATGAAGGCATATTCTTCATGGCATACCATTTGATAAGTTAATACACATTGTACCTTGGTAATCAGAAGCGCACGTGGTTCTTCAAATCTGATCCTTGTTTTCTTTGAATAAGCAAATTACCCTTTTTGTCCCCTGGGTTCTAAACCTTCCAACAACAACAAACATGGAGCAGAATCAAGCAGGAATAATTTTCCTGCTTGCCCAGTAGGGCCATTTTAGTTGCTCAGGGGACACCTTCACTAGAAGACAGCATATTTTATAGTTAGACCATTCAGGCTTCCTGCCATTTGTAGATGAAGCTGTTCGACCTTTTTTCAGGTTGATCATCACTACTAATGCTCCCTATTTAAAAACCTGATCCAATGTTTCAGGGAAATGTCAGGAACCTGACAAACAAAAAAATGCACGAAAACTTCTTTCATCACCCTTCAGTCTTCTTTGAACATACAGGTTCACACTGTGTGGGCTATAACCACTGAAATCAATGGCAAAAGTCTCATGGATGTCAATTAGTGTAAAAATTCACCACCACCACTATGTGAATCTAGTGTGCTGTTGGAACCAAATGAGCACTTGCAGCTGCCTGTCTTGAATGAGCCAAGGCTGGTGTTTGTCCTGAAAACTATATCCAATGCTCCCTGCTGGGTAGAGTTGCCAGGCTGAGGGCCTGAGGCTGATCCTGTATCTTTAGGAGAAGAGAAAGTCAGCCATGTGCAACACTGTAATGGGAAAAACCACAAGGTGGAATTCTCCCTTCCTCCTGCAGAACTTTTAAAGATACAGAAGACCTCTTGGAGGCTGGGCCTAGCAACCAAGAGGACTTCTGTATCTTTAAAAGTTGTGCAGGGGGAAGGGAGAATTCCACCTTGTGGTTTTTCCCATTACAATGGGACATTGGAGAATATGTTTTAGATATTGTTATAATTGCTATGTTTGGTTTGTTTTATTTATTCTGTTATTATGTTATGTATATTGTTGAGATTTATTGTTTACTTATGTTTATTTAAAATGTGATGTATTGTTTTTCCTTTTAATTGTACCAAATATAAATTGTATATTATATATTATTTTTTTATGTTGTAAACCACCCAGAGAGCTTCGGCTATGGGGCGGTATAGAAATTTAAATCATCATCATCATGATAATGATAATAATACAGTGTTGCAAGAACACCTGCACTTGGCTGACTTTCTCTTTTCCTAAAGATACAGGATCAGTCTCAGGCCCTGAGCCTGGCAACCCTACTGCTGGGGCAGGTTTTGAGTGGTTTGCTTGATACCATATTTAGTATGACCACTCTTATTGCGTAAGTGACATAGCTTAGTGGTAGAGCATCTGTTTTGTATGCAGAAGGTCCCAGGTTCAATCCTCTGCATCTCCAGACAGGGTTGGGAGAGACTCCTGCCTGAAATCCTGGAGAGCCACTGCCAGCCAGTGCAGACAATACTGAGCTAGATGGACCATTGGTTTGACTCTGTGTAAGGCAGATTCCTATCTTCTTATGTACTGGAAACCATGCTTTCCCTGAGCAAAGTGTGCCTACATCACTACTGTTAGAGGTAGGGCATCTCCCAGTTGTTTGGGGGAGGTTCAGGATATCTTAAGAACTGCCGGATCCCTTATATCCAGGCCTGATCAGTGAGGTATTGCGGAGCAACTCTCGTAGTGAGTTACCCCATGGCTCGGATGCACAGCTTGTATCCACCAGCTGTGCATTCAGTATTGTGGTCCCAGTTTTGTGGAACTCCCTTTCTGCTGAGATCAGACACCCTCCCCACTCGTTATTGAACCTCTGGCACCTAGCAAGGACCTTTTTATTTCAGCATACATTTTAAGTCATTTCTGATTTTATAACTAATTTTTAATTGATTTATCTGTACAGTAGGGCCCCACTCGTATGGCGGGTTATGTTCCAAACCCCCGCCTAAAAGCGAACCTGCCGAAAAGAGGAACTCCTTCAATAAAATGGCGCCCGACACCCAAAAAACACCATAAAAACGGAACAAGCGCCGTATGAGTGGGGCCTTAGTCTAATTTTAGCCACTGTATTAGCGGAACGCCGAAAAGCAGGACCCTACTGTATTGTACTTGTTAAGCTTATTGTACATAGCTTAGAGACAACATAATTAAGCAGCAGATAAATTGTTGAAATAATAATAATAGTAATAGTAGCAGTAGCAGTGGGAGTAGTAATAATAATAATATGCTTTACATACAAAAGGTCTTAGGTTCAATCCCTGGTATCTCCAGCTAGGGCTGGGAAAGATTCCTGTCTGAAACCCTGGAGAGCTGCCAATGAGTGTAGACAATACTGAGCTAGGTGAACCAATGGTCTGAGCCAGTAAAAGGCAGCTTCCTAAGTTCTAGCTCTTTTTTCCCTAAGCACCAGCTCTTGTCAAGGCTTTGCTGAACGGAATCTCTATGTTCAGTTTTTCTTTCAACTCTTCTGTCAGAATGCTGTACCCCCATTAGCCAGGTTTCTCTGTCCACACAGGCTGCTGTTTCATCTAAATCCTTTCAATTTAAGAAAGTAATGTTGTACTGTAAAAAGTGGGGATCCAATACAATTTCTCTTTCATTATCTAAAGGCACGATATGCCAGAAGAAATTTCCTCGGTGACCATCTGCCTTTCAAGGTTCATGAAAAGAAAAGAGTGTGGTGAATTTTTCAAGGAATCCCTATCGAGTTGATAATTGTGCTTGTCAGTTTATCTGGACAGAAATTGTCCTTGGGGTCGGGGGGAAATATGCCCTCCAAATCTAAAAAAAAAAAGTTTCATTCAATTATAATAGGAAAGTGATCTAAAATAAGAAATGGCACAACTCAGCCAAACTCTTGATAATACACCAGCTGTGCCCTTTCCTGGAGAAGACAGACTTGACCATGGACATTCATGCTTTAGTAACCCCTACTAGAGTAACACACTCTATATGTGGCTGCCCTTGAAAATCACCCCAAAACCTCCATTTGTCCATAATGTCTCTGTCAGATTATTATCTGGAACAGAGCATATTAACTCAAATATTATTTCATCTTCATTGGGTACCCATTTAGCTGCTTTGGTTCTTACCTTTAAATCCCTAAGGAGCTTAGGATCGGGTGGTCTTAAGCACCCCCTCCCAAACATTCCTTCCCATGCACTCTGATCACCACCAGAGGTTCTCCTTCACATCACCCAACTGACTGAAATGAGATGCAGGGCCTTTCGAATTGTGACATCAGTGCTTTTTAATGCCCTCCCCCAAGGGAGACTGTGAGGCTCTATTATTATATACAGTAGGGCCCCACTCATACGGCGGGTTACGTTCCGGACCCCCGCTGTAAAGCGAAAACCGCTGTGAAGCGGAACTCATTGAATAGAATGTTGCGATGCCCGAAAACCGCCGTAAAAGTGGAACAAGCGCCATATGAGGAGGGCTTTAGTCTAATTGCGTCTAATTGAGACCACTGTATTAGCAAAGCACTGTAAAGCGAAGCGCCGTAAAGCGGGGCCCTACTGTACATTTCACTGGCTGATTAAAGTGTGGCTCTTTCAGGAGGCCTTTGGGGGGATTTAGGAAGCTGCCTTACACTGAGTAAGACCACTGGTCTATCTAGCTTGGTATCATCCACAGTGACTGGCAGTAACCCTGCAGGGTTTCAGACAAGCATCTTTCTGAGCCATACCTGGAGATGCCAGGGAGGCTGAAGGCTGACTAAAGTCTATTTCTGCTGCTGTGATTACATTAACCATATGGCCACTATGTGCTTCATTGTATTGTTTTCTTATGTTTCATTGATGTTTGTTTTAAATTTGTTCTTGTTGGCTGCTTTGGGTTCCTCGATGGAGGAAAAGTGAAATAACATTTAAAAAAAGAGCTATATCATATGGAAGGATCTTCTGTAGAACCCAAAGAGAGACCTGATTTATTTTTCTTTCATGCTTCTATCACCTGTACTAAAGTTCTTCTCATACTCTCGCATCTTTCCAGGGTGTAGTCGTCCAGGGTTTCAGGGGATCTTAGTCCCCTGACTTTTTTGGGAGCAGGGTCCCAGCGGAGTCCCTGTCTCCAGCATCCTACTAGCCAATCAACATGAAAGGGGAGTGTGTTAGCCACTGAGAAGAATATTCTAACATGCTTCCTTGTTTTTTCCTGCTCATTGGAGCCAATGAGAGTGAAAGGAGGTGAGTCAGCTCTGAGAAGACTCTTCACAGTAGCTAACACTCCCCATTTCATGCTTATTGGAACATCTAGGACATTATAGAAACATTTGTTGTTGTGAGAGAAGGTATAACAAGATCCCATTCTCAACCCAGCAGGGAAAAGGGGGAGGGTGTGTGGCTGTGACTATCATGAAGGGACCCTGTAATTTGCTTCTACACTACTGCATCCACTTTCTCAATGCATTAAGCAGAGGTGACCATATTCTTGATGCAGCTTGAAAAAGAACATTTCTCATTAGGCATTGCTTGGACATGGTGACCTCACGTAGAGCTGTACAGAATATGCTGTATATTTCTCTTTGCCAGCTACTGACTCAGGACTAGCTTATCAAACCCTGCATGCTTTTAGTTGGTGCTGTGGAGTGATGGAAATGGCATTTCTTCCAGAAATGACCAGATTAACATTTTATATTGGGACAGAGTGATGACTTATGGCCCTCCAGATGTTATTGGACTCTAACCAGCATGGCCAGTGATCACGGGTGATGGAAGCTGTATTCCAGCAACATCTGGATGGTTACCAGTACAGCCATTCCAGTTTTGCATGAATGAGTGTTGCAGGTGGGGCTACTGGGATTCTAACATTTGTTGTGGTTTCATACACGCTACAGAATTTTTGCCATCCATATCTGTGGCTGATGAATGCTGAACACCAGGACAAACTCCAGTTTCAGATTATGGCAACTGAAACTGCAGCAGTATGTAAACTGTTTCCTTGTCTCAGTGGCTAGTTCCTCCCACATCATTTTCAGGGCACCCCTTCACACATGCTAGTTGTTTCTCATTTAAAACACAGTTAATAGTGCCATAATACTGATTAAATTAAAATAGGAAATATATTCACCTGATTAATGTTTGAAATTTCAAAGGAAAGCATAAAACTAGAAATACAAGGTGAATGGGTACTGAAAGAAGGTTCGTCCCTCTGCGGACCATTTCATACCTCAGGTTCAGGTCTCTCTTCATAGATGTGCTTTCTCAAAACTGGGTTCCATGTTCACTTAGATTGGATTTGAACATGGAGGTTAAAGTTCAAAGCCTCATTCCACATGAAGCTCACCAGGTGACCTTTGACAACTCATTCAGGCCCAGCATCAGCCCACTGCTCCATTGATACCACCCCTGGGCTCCCTGCCCTGGGTTGCAGAGCTGCCATTTTAATTTCCACAATGCCTTGGCGAGACATTTGTCAGAGGCATTGTGAGAATTTAAAATGGTTGCTCAAACCCAGCTGCCTAGCACTGATCGCAGAACTGCAGCTGGTCACCACAGCTGTGACACTCCACTGCCAGGTAAGCCTGCTTGGGCTCACCAATGTAGGAAGAGACCCACCAGATGGGATTCTGCAAAGGGCCCCCTTCAGTATGGAGCTAACCCTGTTTTATTAATCTAGATATTGTGAGGCATTTTGAACTGTATGCATACTTATTTGTGAGTGACACCCATGCAGAGCTTGGAAAAGTTACTTTTTTAAACTACAACTCCCATCAGCCCCAGCCAGCATGGCCACTGGATTGGGCTGATGAGAGTTGTAGTTCAAAAAAGTAACTTTTCCAAGCTCTGGACAGTATGACTTACTTTAGGGGTAGCCAGTATGGTGCCTTCCCGATGTTGACTACAGCTCCCATCAGCCCCATCTAGCATGGTCTATGGTCAGGGATTGAAAACATCTGGAGGGCACCACATTGGCTACCCTACTTTACTTCAACTGGTTGACTTCACAAGTGTTACAAAGTGATAAACAATAATAATGAAGTGGAAGCAGTCTTTATTTATTCATAAAACAACTAGAAATGCTGTCATTTGATAGGGATATCACACCAGCTGGGAAAAACTTAGCATTTTGCATAATTGAAACCATCCATCACTTCCAAACATATTTTGAGAAAGGAAACATTAATAAAAAGAGCCACACAATTTTTCTTCATTTCCATCAAGTCCACTTATTGTTGAAGGTCATTCAAGCCCAATGGATCTAAAATTAAAAAGAAAACAGTTTGAATGCTATGCAACTATATTTGACATGTTGTAATTTACTGCTTGTTTGCCACTGATAAATAAAAGTTAACATATTTTAGAGATGCAGTTACTGTCATCGCTGATGTTGGGAGTGCTATGCCCGTGTTATGTACTGCAGACCACGGGAAACTCAAAATTAGCAGGAACCCTCCAGAAGGAAGTGCAATGTACTAGGTCAGCCTTTCCCAACTAGTGGGCCACCAGATGTTGTTGGAGCACAACTCCCATCAGCCTCACCCAGCATTGCCAATGGTCAGGAAAGATGGGGATTGTGGTCCAACAACATCTGGTGGCCCACTAGTTGGGAAAGGCTGTACTAGGTAATTCTTATAAAACTATGCCCCCACCCACTCCCGGGTGAGGACTAGATATATTCTGAGTTGCTAGGCCCTGCAAGAAATTAGAGTAGTATACAACAAGACATTATCTACTGCTGACATCAGTCAGAGCCTGGATGTTATTCCCAAGGTGTGGTTCCCACAAACAACCTAAATCTGTGTGCAGATCCTAGTACATCGACACCAGAATGAGGTTTCAGCAGCTGAGAGAAGAGAAGATGACATCTTAGCAGATGGGCGACCACAGCAAAGAGAGGGCAAGAAACACTAAACGCTTCTGAAGGCCATCTGACAGAACCCAGTCTCCATCAACTGCTAGTAGAGTGAGCAAATAGCCAGCTGCAAAGCATAGATGAAGTTTGGCAAGAATAAGAGGCCGCCCACAACCAAGATGGCTTCATCCCCAGTGAAGAAGCTCCTGTGACCTGTTTATCCCTCACAGCTGGCTTATTCCTATCCATTAGCAGCAGGGTATTTGCAAGAGCTGGCATTGCATAGCTTTTGTAAACCCCATTTTCTGGCAGCTCAGGTCACATTCTATCAAACTCATTGAGGCAAAAAACATGGAGAGAAGACAGCATTTGGGAAACTGAGCATTAGATTAGCACATTTATAGTTTGCATGCCAGGGATGGGTGAAAGTGGCATCCTTACATATGTAGTGGAATGTGATTGAGTCCAGCCGTGCAGGCAGCTGGTGTACAGAGGCTGCCCAGCAGCAAAATAACTCCTTGGAGGTCTGGCTTAATCTTAATTATTTTTCATAGTCCAAATGTAGAAAATTACATTTTGCCTCTAAATTATTCAATAATTAGTCAAGCTGCACTTGCCCAGGACCTCCTTTCTAATTAGTTCCACTAGCTTAGAAGAGAACAACACGTGGCAAAGGTAAATCGGGTGGAATGCTGCTGCAGTATTACCTGTTCGCCATGTCTATCAAGCAAATTGTAGCCCCTGGCAAGGAACATGAAAATTAACCCTTTAGCAAATGAAGGGAGAGAAACGCAGCTGAATTATTCTTCTGATATGCACACAGATTGAGAATATAAGAAGAGCCCTGTTGGATCAGACCAAAGGTCTACATGGTCCAGCATCCTAGTCAGTGGCCAAACAGATACTCCGGAAAACCCACAGTTAAGGCTTGAAGGCAATAGTCCTCCATTGCTGTTGCCGTTCAGTAACTGGAGTTTAGAGGTATACTGCCTCTGAACATGGAAGTTCCATTTAACTGTCATGATTAATAACTCTGGATGGACCTCCAAGAATTCAGTTAATTCCCATTTAATGCCATCTACCAAAATGGTTCAGAGCACAGTCTTAACACCCTGATCCACTTGCCAAGGGCTCCACTGGAAGAGAGATCCTTCACTGGCAGGAGGTGTATGTCTGATGCTGAAGTCTCCCACTACATGCACAGAAAGCTCTGCAGGCGTAGATCCATGCTAGGTTTCCAGGGTGAGGCAGGGGAAGGGCTGGGGCTCCCTTGGCTGCCCTTTGTTCCTCCAAGAGGCCTCAGGATCAGGCCGCTCAACTACCCCGGCCTGAAGCTGGCATGGGTAATTTCCCCCACATTCATTTCAATGGAGGAGGTGGATTTTTTTAATACTAAGATCCACCAGGCAAAAAGAATGGAGTATGTCACCACATCCCACTTCCTGCCTTGACCAGCAGGAGTCAAAAGGGCTTTGGCACACCAGCACCCTACTTAGAAATGATCTGCTTTCTACCTATACTTTCTAAGCAAATGGCTGTCATTACATCTTGTAGCAGTGAATTCCATAAATTAATTACATGCTATGTAAATAACTACTTTCTTTTATCTGTCCTTTTAAATGGCACCTTTTTAAAAAAGAAAAAGTTGAGGCAATGCTTGCTCTTCCTAGGCTGTTCAGATTTAGGCTGTGGGCTCACAAGTCGCTTTAAAAGCAGCAAGAATGGTTTTTCTGGTTGCATTTTGAAGTGACTCTGCCCTCTGCTGAACTCATCTCTCTTCCCCACTGCTGACTTCAGACCTTTCAGGACCACCCAGAGCAAAATATTGGGCCAATCATGGTCTCTGCCTGAGCCTACAGCAAAGCATTTCCATTGGCCATACCTAGGGGCAATGGGCTGATTGACCAATCAGTTGCAAAATGTGTTTGGCCACAGAATGGAAAGCTGCATCAGGAGGGCTTTAAACTGAATACTAATGGGAAGGGCGACATAAACTTGAAAATAATGATTGATGAAGGCTTAGGCACAGTAACAGGAACTGAGAGAACAGCTGTAATGGGGCCCAATAATAGTTTTCATAAAAATGTAGGAAGAAAGCCAGACTGGAAATCACATGGTCTTCGATGTCTGTATACTAGAGTATGTGAAACAAACAGGGTGAACTTGAACTCTTAATACAGGAGGGTAAATACAACCTGATAGGTATAACTGATGGGATGAGCATTGGGCTGAAAACAACAGAATGAAATTTTACAGAGATTAGTGCAAAGTTCTACACCTAGGAAGAAGAAATCAAATGCACAGTAGTAAGAGAGGGGATACTTGGCTCAGCAATACTACATGTGAGAAGAATCTTGGAATTTTTCACAATTATGAGCCAATAGTGTGATGTGGCTGCAAAAAAGGCAAATGCTATCTTAGGCAGCATTAAAAGTATAGTTTTCAAATTGCCTGAAGTACTAGTTCTGCTCTATTCAGCACTGGTTAGACCTCATCTTGAGTACTGTGTCCAGTTCTGAACACCACACTTTAAGAAGGATGCAGACAAACTGGAAAAGGTTCACAGGAGGGCAACAAGGATGATCAGGGGACTGAAAACAAAGCCCTATAAGGAGAGACTGAAAGAAATGGGCATGTTTACCTTTGAGAAGAGAAGAGTGGAGGGCCATGACCTCTTCTTGATCATCCCAGAGTGCAGGACACAGAATAATGGGCTCAAGTTACAGGAAGCCATATTTTGGCTGAACATCAGGAAAAACTTCCTAACTGTCCCTGTTTTCAGAAAAGAGAATGGAGATGCCTTGGGACCAGCACAACCGTAAATGCGTCTCTACCCTTATTACTTCTGTCAGAGAAAAACAATAAGAAACTATCATAAATGCTTAAAATTGTAACAGTCCTAGATATTCATAGCACAAAACAATGATTAGCAACAACAATACATAAAAAGAACCCACCATTCTCTTTTCCATGCAAATTATACAGCCACAAAAGTGGCTATATACTATAGTCAGCATAGATTTTCCGGATTTCCACAATGTTAAATTGAAAATACCCCCATGCCATTCTGATGCTCCCCATAAGCTCATTTCAAAACAAACCCTTACAAAACTTATAGTCCTAAACTCAGAAATGCTTGCTTAACAACCCTCCAAATTTTCTTGGTGATACACAAAACAGTCAGAGAGAATTGTGAGTTCAAAGTGTAAAAAGAAAGAGAAAAAACAGACCCCTTTTGGACTCATATGGTTCTCATAATTCGTTGAAATTAATTAAAAATCAACCATATTCACAGAGTACCTATAATCCTATTACTGACCTTGCCCCATACTCTGACCTTCATCTTCTGCAGTTTAAAAGTTAAAAAAATGCCTGACTGATTTTTAATTAATTTAATTTAAGAAATTTAGCATTGAAGTTAATGGTAAGCCTGGGCATGCTCAGTAAGAACCAACTGTCCGTGTTCTAAAAGCCAGACTCACAGCTGCCTGGCTTGCCAAATCAGGGGGCCACACCCACACCAGACCTTTATTTCCCTTTAGACAGTCATGGCTTCCCTCAAAGAATCCTGGGAAGTGTAGTTTGTGATGGGTGCTGAAAGGAGACTCCTATTCCCCTGACAGAGCACCAGTGGCCAGAGTGGTTGAACAGTCAGCCACTCTGACTGAAGGTCTGTGACAGGAACAGGACATCTCCTAGCAACTCTCAGCACCCTTCACTAACTACACTTCCCAGGATTTTGGGAGAGAAGCCATGACTGTCCGAAGTGAAATAAAGGTCTGGTGTGGATGTGGCTAGGGACAGCTTTGGTTTAAATTTGGTTGGGAGGCTACATGTGCCTGCTGTAGAATAAAAAAAGGGGGGATGCTGAAAAAGAATGATACTATTCACAATGTTTTCCTTTTGGAAAGGAAAGGGGCTTCCCCTCCGCCCAGTGCCCGCCCACCCAATCTCCTCCCCTTTCTGCCCCTCCCCCAGGTCACTTTCACCTATCCTAAGCATGTTTGCACAGGAGTAAATCCCACTGAACTCAAAAAGCATGGAAGTGATAAAACCTGCCCTCCCTGCCTCCTCCCTCCCATCACCTCCCTTTTGCCCCTTCCCTCCCCTTTCCTTCACCCCTCCCCCTCCCCTTCCAATCCCCTCCCTCCTCCTCCTTCCACTCCCCTCTCCCCCCCTCCTTCCCTCTACTCTCCCCAATGGTCAGTTTTCAACCCAAATAACAGAAAGAATACATGTGCTGTGCTGATCTTGTTTTAGCAGGGAGGAGGCAACAATATTAAAACAATTGATATACTTCAGATAGTCATATTAAATATGTTTGATTTACTTTGCAATTTTAATGAAGTTTCCTGCAGTAAATCATTTTCTTTTGCTTCTGTTTCTGTGAATATGTGAAGTACAAGCAACACTTCGCAACTCTAAAAAAAACTTCAAAGGCAATTGTGAAATAATGGCACTGACTATTCTGCAGAATAGTTGCCACTGGACATGAGGAGTATCTCAGTTTGCACAAGATAAAACAGTGGGAGGTGAAATATATTCTAGCAAAATTCTAGGTGTGCTCTATGTTTTTAATTGACCTTGCCCACCTTTCCTTAAGTGGAGTGGTTTAAGCATAGCAGGCTGAAAACATGCATCTTGGGCAGGCCAAGTTTGTTTTGCACAACAGCTAGAATCATTGCTTAAGTAGCAACATATTGTAATCAGTCTGATTTTATATCAAACTGCAGTTTCAGATTCAACTGTTAATGCACCCTAAACAGAAACAGAGCATAACCTCCAGTTTGAAATACAAAAGGTTGTCTTCACCATCATATGACACTGACCAATAAAAAGGATTTGAAACTAGTAAAAATAAACGTGACACAGATTTCTAGGATGAATAATGAGAGAAATATATAATTTTCTAGGTTAGATTCTTGGTAGAAACAGTAGCAACACAGAAAAGAAGCAAAGTAAGAAGAACACCAACAAACATACAAAAATGTAATTCATCTTTGGAGATGGCAGGTGTCGCCACCACTCACCATATGCTCAGAGATACGTGTTACCAAATTCTTCCAAGCTATACAGGAAGTGGATTGGACTGTGAAAGACCAACCCAAATTGTGTTTGCATGTTTACAAATGTGTAGGGCAGTACAATATCTTGGAGAGGAAGTCAGGTCTCCTGCTCCCCTGGTGCATTCACTATAGCTGCCCAGTTTCCCTGCTTTTTAAAGTTTGATAGAAATATCTGTTGGCTATAGGTACGTATTTAAACTACTTATTAGTGAATATGTCCCATTCTTTCTGCCCCAATGGAGAAAGGGGCAACTTTGTCAGTAAATAACCTTTCCTTAGCTGCAAGAATGATTACCCCTCTCCCTGCTGTAGTAAAAATCTAAAATAACTTAAAACCTCTCCTTACTTGCAAGAACAAAATGCAGTTTTCAGGAGCGTGAAGTCGTAATGAAAACAAAAAGAGAGTTTTGGAGTGGGGTTCTTTAGCTTCATTATAAATAGAAGATGGGGGGGGAGAGAGAATAACACACCTTTATCTAACCCATCCGGTACCAGAAATATTACATCATTATTAGGAAAAAAACAGCTATATTTGTTGATTACATTTTATTCAGCCCTTTCATCAAAGAGCTTCAGACACAGTCAAGTGTCCACACCTGCTCAGCTTTAGGGTTCATCCATCTGTCTTCTGCACAATATGCATAATGCACACACTTTTCATGAGACAAGCCACACTGATGGGCAGAAAATGTGCTGTCAGACAGGGCAGTACTACATGCATTGCCTCTGCCCTGCTGTCTGGTCTTTGCCATCCTGCCAATCACAAGGAATATTGCAATGACAGGTTGAGAAAGCTTCCTGTCAGGGAAAGATTGCTCTGATTGCTCTCACGCCGTAGACTTGTGAACAGAGCTTACGGGCGTAGCTGAGTGAAGAATGTAAAAGTTAACATAGGAGGACAAGCGTACAACCAAGCGTATCAATAGCAGCAGAGGCAACCTGCCTGACATATCTCTTGAGAGATGGAATGTATTTTTTTTAAAAGTTCCCCTCAATTCAAAGGCAGCCCAAAATAACTTGGTGCCTAAGGCAGAAAATCAAATCGGTATCCCTCCCCCTGCTGTGGTAACCATAAAAAACAACTTAAATATTTGACAACCGGGATGCCCCTTTGACATTCTTTCAAACTATACTACTTGGGGTGCATCACAGCTGACCCTGTCCCAGTCAACCAATTGGTGGGAGTCCCTTGTCTCTCTGGAATGGGCAGGATATCATTTATTTTTTACAATTATTTATATTCCACCTGTCAGGCAGAAGGGAGCAGGTGGGCCTGTGCTGCTGGCCTGGCTTCCCTGCGTTATGTGCCTTGCTGCTGGTTACCAAGAGGGGGAGGGCCAAGGCAGAGTGGAAAGATGCGGGCACAGTGGTGGGACCGTCGGATTGGCTCCGATTCCACACTGAGGAAAAGCGAAAGACCGCTGTAGGGTAGGGCACATGTTATCTAGGAATGGACCTCCTGATGAGATATCTGCAAGAGGCCCCCTTCTGCAGAGCACAGTGTTTGGGAAAATTTAATGCAAACCTGTGTCCTCTTTTGCAAATGGGTCAGAGGGTCACATACAATGTACTGAGCCCGGAAAATCCTGTTGGCACCCGGACAGGCACTGAAATAAAACCTCTGTGAAGTTGCAGCTATTGCGCCTTATTTCGGCTACATATAAAAGCTTTAGGAAAAGCAAACCGTTTAGTCAAATACCAACAGGCATATGTATATTTATTGTTCTACATTAATGCTGTTTGATCTCTTAACAGGGCTGGTTCCTTTTACAAGCGTTTGGAAACATAGCTCAGCTGTACGATTGTACAGTGTGCAGCTTTGCCTGGAACTGCATGTGAACTATGCATTGCATTTGCTGATCTTTTCTTGCTGATGCCTGAGGAGAATTTGTTTTTAAAATATTTATAATGTGGATTAATTCCAAAAACCCTAATGCATGATTATGTGGCGGGCTTTGATTCTCATGAATGGAAAAATCTCCTCATATTAGCAGGCCTGACGCTATAATGGAAGAGCTTTTGAATTTGCCTAGGAAAAGAAGAAGCCAATGGCATACCTGACTAAAACTGGGAAATGGGAGGAGGGAGGGATGTCCTCAGGCAGAGTTAGAATCTGTATTGGGATTCCTGGAGGAGTCCGATCTCACCGGGGCCTTGGCAGAACAAAACTGGATTGTAATGTGCTTTGTACTCTCAGTAATTATGTCAGTATGAAAAATTGTTCATACTCTCTCTCAAAAAAAGGGGGTGGGGGAAAAACAATAGTTCAGCTAAGTCCATGCACTCACTGTATGTATGGAGGAGGGTTAGGTTTAGGTTTATTAAATGTATATATGGCTTCCTGCTACAAAAAATCCCAAATCAATTTACAACCAGAGTAAAAATGCAATAAAAAAATACATAAGCATGTTGAAAACATAGAATAGAAACATCCAATTACTGGTGCTTCCCAAATGCTTGGGGAAATGAACATGTCATTGCCTGGCACGAAAACAATGACAAAGTTTGTGCTTGGAGGGCCTCCCTAAGGACAGCATTCCACAGATGGGGACAGAGGCTACTACAGAAAAGATCTGTTCTCTCATCATTGCATCTGGGGCAGGATTAGAAGCTCGACCCCATTCTCTCTTCCATGCATACAGTAAAGGTGTTTGGGAGATGGTCTGAACAGACCTACTTTGATTAGATATGTGACATTTTGAAGAGCTGACCTCAAAACACACAGATTTTTTCGTAGTGGAGTGAATTCTGGAAGAAATATATTTATTTATTAAATTTGTTAGTTGCTTTTCTTCACCTCTAAGAGAGGCTACAACATCAAGAGCCTGCTGAAAACCCTCCAAAATTAGGAGCCAAATGCCTGGGAGAAATGTTTTTGCCTGGCATCTAAAATTAGATAATGATCGTGCCAGGCATGCCTCCCTGGGGAGAGCATTCCATTAGCAGGGGGCCATCACTGAGAAGGCCTGCTCTTGTGTCACCACCCTCCAAACTTCCCTTGGAGAGGGCACATGAAGAAGGACCTCACATGCTGAATGCAGGGTCTGGGTTGGTTCATATGGGGAGAGGCAGTCTTTGAGGTATTGGGGTCCAAATGGTTGTCAATAGTTTTTAGTATAGTTTCTGAAGCTGATTGTATTTCGGCTGAGATAGGCTAACACATGTGACATCATCCCAATACCCTGAGCAGTTGCTGTAGAAACCTTTTGTTAGGTGGTAAGGGCATGTATGCCTTTTTAATGCATGAAGACTGTGGTGAGAGTGATGACTGATTCAGTTACCAATCCAGTGATCAGCTTGCTAGTAAATGCTTACATTTGCACCTTTACTTGCTAAGTGAGGTTCACACAGTGGGCAAAAAAAAAAAAAATGGTGACCACCTCACAAATACAGCTTTATTCTCCCAAACTATACTTTCACATGGCCAAAACCAGCCTTTTGCTTTCCCAGGAAAAATAACAACAGATAATTGATCTCACAACATCCAAGTGTTTTCTAAAAACATAGAAGCCATTTTCACACATCCGCTGAACACAAGGGAGCAGGATAACATACTGCTCCTGCTCCTCACACATTCATTGAAGATGTAAATAGAAAGTGTGAATAGAGTTGTGTTTGTACAGAGGCGCTCTCTCCACGTGATCAGAAACACTACCAAAGTCAGGATTCCCCATTGCATATACGGACATGTGCGCAGGCTCCATTTATACCTTGAACTGCACATGTGAAGTCATTAGTTGGGGCAGGCAGTATGATCCTGCTTTCTCTCTCCACTAGTTCAGTGATTGCAGATATTATATGAAAAGAATATATAGATCAGGTGGCTGGGTGAAAGACACCAATTTTCTAAAAGTAAACGTCCCAGCTTGGCCACTTCTAGTGACACTAAAATTCCCACTCAGGCTACTTTGTAAGCAAATAGCCTCCTCCATGCAAGCACACTTACATTCTTATTATTCAAAAGCACTATTACAGAAGCCACTAAGGTACATCTCATGTCCTCCTAAATGGTTGCTGTTTGCAAGGACTAACGGAACTGACAGCCGCATAACGTAAGCCAAAACAGATGGAACACCAAGCCAATGTAAATAGATTGCTTTAACAGCCTATAAAATTGTGATTGCCTGTTAAAGATACACTTGGAATCTGACCATCACCAATCAAACAGTTTAAGAGAAGTGTTGCCTTGTAAAGGGCAACAATGTGAAGCTTTTTGGAACACCAAAGTAACACTAACATCATCCCTGTATGGATTATTGAGGTGGAAGAAGGGAGCGTTTGTCCTAAGTAAATTGACCACAGAAACAATTTATTACTTCAAAATTGGGGGGGGGACACTCACCATGCAAATAACATTCCCCCCACCTAACATCTTTACTGATTTTTTCAAAAGAACATGTACAATTAGCATTGAAAATATGTAATTTCAACTAACATCCCATATTCATGCAAGAGGATCAATATGAGCCACATTACATAGGTATTTTTATCAGTGAGAGCCAGTGTGGCATAGCGGCTAGACTGTCGGACTGGGATCTGGGAGTCCAAGATTCAAATCCCCATTCAGCTGACCTTGGGTCAGTCACTGTCTTTCAGCCGAACCTACATCACAAGGTTGTTGTGAGGATAAAAATCGGATGGGAGAGAACCATGTTTGTATGCCACCTTAAGCTCCTTGGAGGAAAGGTGAGCTAAAAATGTAATAAATAAAATACAATTTTTATGTCAATATAATAAACAAACAAAACTCTAGTATTCTGTTCAACAGATTCTGTACTTATGTGTTTTCTAAAATTAGGTCATCCTTAGGTCACAGGAGAGAGAAAAAAATAGGTTCCTACTGCATTTTTAGTATTTTGTGGAATTGGCTTGCTGCTGCTTATTTTAATTGACATTATTCATTTTATGGTTCGTTTGTTGTTTAATTTCTATTTTTATATATTATAAGCTGCTTTGAGCCCCCTCTAGGATGCACACCTTAACGTGATGAGGGGGTTTGAGAGCATTGAAGAACCTAAGAGCAATGCCGTCAGGAGACTAGACCAAAGCAGAATGGTCAAAGCTGAGACACCAGACTAACATGCATCCAAACTCAGAGGAAGGCAATGGTAAACCACCTCTGAATATCTCTTACCACGAAAAGTAGGGAACAGAGAAGAATTAGAAATTGTGGGGAAATGGGGCCTAGGAGACAGAAATGAAGCAGGAGACATTGCATTCTGTGAAGCCAATAATTTGTTTCTTGCGAACACATTTTTTGAACAACCGAAAAGACGACTGTACGCGTGGACATCACCAAATGGTCAATATAGGAATCAAATTGATTATATAATTGGTAACAGAAGATAGAAAAATTCCACACTCTCTGCGAAAACAAGATCAGGAGCAGACTGCGGTACTGGTCGTATTGAAAATCAGAGTAAAGCTAAAGAAGAAGAACAAAGCACTCACAATGCCAAAATACAATTTAAATAACATCGCAGAAGCATATAAAGATCAAATAAGAAACAGATTTGAGGGTTTAAACTTAGTTGACAGAGAACCAGAAGAACTATGGAATGAGGTAAGAGACATTATCAGGGAAGAATGCAAAAAGACAATACAGGAATACCCCGCATTAACGTATGCAATGGGTCCAGAGCGAGTACATAAACTGAAAATGTACTTAAAGTGAAGCACTACCTTTTTTCACTTGCACCGCCACTGTGCCACCTCTCCTTCACGCGGAGCCTCAAAGCCCCACGCTAAAGCCTCTGCTGGTGCGCTGCCGCGCCTCTCAGCTGATCGCAATCGCGCCTCCCAGCTTATTCGCTGTCGTGCGGTCACGTCTCTTTGCACCCCCCACCAAATGAACAGGCCACAACCAAAGGTTGTGTCCGTTCTTGCGAAGTGAAGTACGTAAACAGGGGAATGGTGCTACTGTAAGTGTGTCCGTACTCGCGAGTGTCCGTAAAGTGAAGGTCCGTATAGCGGGGTATTCCTGTACCTCTAGTTAAAAAGAGACAAAGACCTCAATGGATGACTGAAGAAACTCTTAAAATGGTTAAAGAGAGAAGGAAAGCAAAAGCAAAAGGAGACAGAAACACAGTCAGAACCCTAAATGCAACAATACAGCGACTAGTACACAGTGACAAAGAGAACTATTACAATAGTTACTGTATAGAAATAGAAGAATACAACAAAAAGGGAAGAACAAGAGCCCTGTTCCAAAAGATCAGAGAAATGAAAGGGAAATTTAAACCACCAGTAGGGATGTTGAATAATCAACAGGGAAACACACTGACTGACCTAGATGAAATAAAAGGAATATGGAAGCAATACACTGAACTCTATAAAAGAGATGCCAGGATGACAGATTCATTCACAGAAGAACTGTATGATGAAGAACCAGACATTTTAGAATGTGAGGTGAAAGCTGCTCTTAAAATACTTGGAAGAAAAAAATCACGAGGAATAGATGGCATACCAATAGAGTTGCTACGAGCTACTGAGACTGAATCAGTCCAAATTTTGACAAAAATCTGTCAAGAAATATGGAAAACTAAACAATGGCCCACAGACTGGAAGCGTTCCATATACATCCCAATTCCAAAGAAAGGGGATCCCAGGGAATGCAGTATTATCAAACTATTGCCTTAATATCCCATGCAAGTAAAGTAATGCTCAAGATTCTACAACAAAGGCTCTTACCATATATGGAGCGAGAAATGCCAGACGTCCAAGCTGGATTTTAGAAAGGGAAGAGGTGCCAGAGATCATATCTCAAACATACGTTGGATAATGGAACGGACCAAGGAATTTCAGAAGAAAATCACCCTGTGCTTTATAGATTACAGCAAAGCCTTTGACTGTGTAGATCATGAAAAACTATGGAATGCTTTAAAAGAAATGGGGGTGCCATGGCATCTGATTGACCTATACTCTGCACAAGAGGATACTGTAAGGACAGAATATGGAGGAACCGATTGATTCCCCATCGGGAAGGGTGTGAGACATGGGTATATTTTATCACCCTATTTATTTAATCTATACGCAGGACATATCATACGGAAAGCAGGATTGGACCAAGAAGGAGGTGTGAAAATTGGAGGGAGAAATATCAATAATTTAAGATATGCAGATGATACCATACTACTAGCAGAAACCAGTAATGATTTGAAACGAATGCTGATGAAAGTCAAAGAGGAAAGCACAAACGCAGGACTACAGCTGAACGTCAGAAAGACTAAAGTAATGACAACAGAAGATTTATGCACATTGTTATGCAGTTGACAATGAGGACATTGAACTTGTCAAGGATTATCAATACCTTGGCACAGTCATTAACCAAAATGGAGATAATAGTCAAGAAATCAGAAGAAGGCTAGGACTGGGGAGGGCAGCTGTGAGAGAACTAGAAAAGGTCCTCAGATGTAAAGATGTATCACTGAACACTAAAGTCAGGATCATTCAGACCATGGTATTTCCAATCTCTATGTATGGCTGTGAAAGTTGGACAATGAAAAAAGCGGGTAAGAGAAGAATCAACTCATTTGAAATGTGATGTTGGAGGAGAGCTTTGCAGATACCATGGACTGAGAAAAAGACAAATAATTGGGTGTTAGAACAAATTAAACCAGAAGTATCATTAGAAGCTAAAATGATGAAACTGAGGTTATCATACTTTGGACACATAATGAGAAGACATGATTCACTAGAAAAGACAATAATGCTGGAAAAAACAGCAGGGAGTAGAAAAAGAGGAAGGCCAAACAAGAGATGCATTGATTCCATAAAGGAAGCCACAGACCTGAACTTACAAGATCTGAACAGGGTGGTTCATGACAGATGCTCTTGGAGGTTGCTGATTCATAGGGTCGCCATAAGTCAGAGTCGACATGGAGGCACATAACAACAACAAGCTGCTTTGAGAGCACTTTTGAGCTAGTAAACCTGAGGATAAATTCAGAAAGAAAAAAAAGAAAGCTATATTTTCCTAGGTTGGAGTCCAGTTCATCAGAAAAGTTATCTAGAAAGCTGGTCATGCATGCACCCATTCCATGGGTATATATGGAGGGGGCAGGAGTTTTTCCACAGTGGGGCCAAAAGGCTAAGCAACAGAAGAGATAGCACTGGGTGTGTAGAACAGAAATTATTGCAGAACCCAGTAATTGTAGCTCTGACCCTCCTGATGTTAGAAGCTTTATGAGCTACATTCTTATTTATGCTGATGGAATGAAATTACCAAAAGGACTTGCTGCAACAACTGCACAAATTATACTGGATACAAACTACAAGTTAGTCCAATTACATTTTAAGGTAGTAGGGTGTCCAGGGCCAGCTCCAGGCATGCCGAGGCCCTTGGGCATCAGCTTGCCCTGGGCCCCGGCATGTGTGCGCATGCGCACATGCGTGTGGTCCCCCATGCCCCCACCTACCTGTCTTTTACTATTGCCATTAACCAAGATGGCGGCTGCAGTTTCCCTAAGGGGATGAAGCCTCCGCCGCCATCTTTGTTGATGGCACGCTTGCATGCTACGCACACGCATCTCTACCATCAACTAAGATGGCGGCAGGGGCTTCAGTACTTTAGGGAAACCGCAGCCGCCATCTTCGTTAAGGGCAATACTAAAAGGCAGGAGACAGGTAAGTAGGGGGCGCGTGGATCGCTGCGGATCACAGAAGGGGAGTGAAGGGGCAGCTGAGGGGCCCCCTGTAGCTCCAGGGGCCCTCGGGTCAGTGCCCCACCTGGTCGCCCTTTAGAACCGGCCCTGAGGATGTCATATCCCACTTCCCTAGGAATTTGAGCAGAGACTGGTTATAAATATCTATAAATGTGATGCTTTCAGCTGGGTAATATACTGCACAAAACTCGCAAATAGCATCTACTATTTACACTGTGTATGTATTTACCACAAACAGCTTTGGTATCAGATGAATCCATTTGCAGCTGATAGTAATATATAAAGGTACCACATATGCCATCACCTCCTATTTTGTATAAGCTCTCTCACCCTGGCCCTCAGTAATTACATGTGGACTGGATATCATGCTATTGCCTTTGAATTAAACTAAAATATATTTTGAATGACCTTTGGATATTTCCTAGTTTTGTTTAGGAATGTTTGAGAGCAGTATCAGATATATTATCATAACTCTGTGGAAAGCAATTTCTGCATTCAATTTCTGGCTGGTTCAAAATGAGCAGAGTTCACTAGATAACAGTTCCAATAAGAGCTTTTACTATCACATAACATACATCTTTTCTGCAGAAAAGTATTTTTTTCTGACTCCCCTTGATCTCCAGAGGGCAGATGTGCTTTGTCTTTTTCTATTCTTTCTTTTAAAATCATGTGCTTTTTCATCTGACAAATTCTGTATGCAACACACTGCTAGCTGCAACTTTTCAGGCTTTGTAATTTATTTATTTATTTATTGAATTTCTTAGTCACCCATCTGGCTGGCTATCCAGCCACTCTGGGCGATGTACAAAATAAGCATATAGATACAATAAACATTAAAAATCTGGACACAAGATAATAAAATCCAGCCCACCCCAAAAGCCTGCCTGAAGAGCCAGGTCTTCACGGCCCGGCGGAAACTCATTAAATTGCCAGCAATTGTGAACCCAACAAAAATACTGTTGCCATCCTGAAAAATGTGTCATGTGTACATGAAAAGACCCTAAGCCATGTGCTTTTGTAATATCTAAATGATCAGGCATAAGCTGTTTCTTTGACCAAATTCTAGGAGGCTTCAACAGCATCCACATATTTTAGGACCACATGTTGCATTTTGTAGCTGGGCACTGACTTCTCAATACAAAATACTTTTGCATGGCATCAGTTATGAATGTTATAAACAAGGGTAAATCAAAGCTTGGCCTGCAGCCCCCTCCCCCAACACTTGGGTCAGGATCCCATCTTTTTCTAGTTCCCACATGTGTGGGTTTGGCAGGCAAATCTCCCGTATCTATATATATACACAATTCATAAACAAACTAGACACACATGTGTGTGTTTTTAGTTAAGAGTACTGGACTTCGGATTACAAACAAAACATTTTATTATTTGTTATAAACGTAGAACACTGCTGAGCATAAGACTTCTAACTAAGGCCTTACTTCCTTTAGCTCAGTCACACCCTGATCTGCTGACTGGTTTCAGCCAATCCTGACTAGCAACACTTGCTCTACAGTTCTTAAAGAGATAATTAACTATTCCCACATTTCCCTTTTTAAAAGCAAATCAAAACAAAAATATAGGAATACATTGCTCAATAAGTCTTTCTGGTGCTTGGTGTAATCTATTTGATCTGTGTGGTGCTATGCCAGTTTCCTCTGTCACCATCTCAGGATCTATTTCCTTCGGTTCCTCATTCTTTTCCAGTGTACCACTGTTTGTAGGCAGCTTGTTCATGTCTTGTTGCTGATTACTGGTCCTGGAACAACCTACAGATGTCTCCTGTTATGGTGATAAGAATGTCCATCATATGTCTGTACCTCATATGATCATGGAGCTATCTCCCGCAAAACACGTGCCTTCTGACTCCATGAGTCATCACCATGTATATGAACTATGCCATTGGGTTTCACTGGCTGCAAGGCCCTAGACCCCTCATCATAGCACATTTTCTGTTTCAGTTTACTCATGCTTTGATATTTGCAGAGATCAGTAACACCCTTATGACTATGCCTCACCAAGCCAGGCAGTCTAGTTCTCAGCTTTCTGCCAAATAAAATCTCAGCAGGTGACATGCCACATATCAAAGGTGTCGATCGATAGTTCAAAGCAGCCAAATGTGGGTCTCCACCTGAAACAGTGGCTTTCTTCAACAATCTTTTTATGATCTTCATCCCATTTTCCACCAGCCCATTAGACTGAGAGTATCCTGGGCTTGATGTGACATGCCTAAAATCATAGTCTTTCACAAATACTTTGAACTCATACCCTGAAAACTGAGGGCCATTATCTGACATGACTAGATGTGGAATCCCATGTTTTGAAAAAATAGATTGAATGCGCTGTTTAACCTGTGGTGCTGTTATACCTTCTAACAAATCCACCTCTGGCTAATATGAAAAGTAATCTACAACTAACAAATAGTCTCTGCCTGCCATGGTGATCAAATCAATTCCCACTTTACATCATGCATCTTGTATGTCATCCTTCATACACATGGGCTCTTTTTTATTCTTGGGCTGATATGTTTGGCGTGTATTACATTTGTGGACTACATTTTCTATATCCAGATTCATAAGAGGCCAATATGATACCTCCCTAGCCCTCCTCTTGCATTTTTCAATTCCCAGATGACCCCCATGGATTATCTCATATCCACTTTTAAACTGTTGGGGACTACAATCTTTTTACCCTTGACGAAAACATCATCTATCACTGAGAGTTCCTCTACAAATTGAAAATATGGACCAGGATGTGATGACCAGGCCATCCATAGGTGATTTATTTACCTGCTGCAACATCTCATATTGTGAAGTGGCTAGTGCAAATTTCCTCACATTTCATCTGAGACTGGGAAACACTTTCTTATCTCATTGACATGCACAACATCTGTTTCCAGTTCAGCAGCAGCAGCAGTGTCATTAACTGCCCTGGACAATGCGTCTGCAATTACCAGATCCTTACCTGGTTTGAATTCTAATTTCCAATCATATAATTGTAGCTGGAAAAAAAGTCTTTGAAGTCTGGGAGGTATATCAGCAACTCCCTTTCTAGCAATAGTGACCAGAGGTTTGTGGTCTGTTTCCGCCACTGACCTCCCATAAATGAAAACATGGAACTTTTTACATCCATGCACTAGGGCCAATGCTTCTTTCTCTATTTGTGCATATAACATTTCTGTTTTTGTGAGAGCCCTAGATGCATATGCTACTGGCCTCCAATGATCACCATATTTTTGCAAGAGAGTGGCTCCAATGCCCTCTTTAGAAGCATCAGTGGACAATTTTGTCTCCCTGTTACTGTCAAAACACCTTAGGACAGGAGCTGCTTCAATTAGTTTCTTCAGCTTTGCAAAGACTGTGTCCATATTTGCATCCACTGGGTATTCTTTTTTATGAATGCTCTAAAACTACTGGTATGCGCCGCCAGGTTTCCAATGTACTTTCCTACATGAGTTACCATCTGTAGAAACCTTTGAACCCCTTCTTTATCATGTGGGGGTGGCATATTGGAGACTGCTCTAATTCTGTTTTGGTCAATTTTTACACCATTTCCAGATATACTTTCTCCCAGCTATGTGATTTATTTAAACTTACACTTTGGGTATCCAATGGTACTTGCCAAAGACCTGAGGATGAATCCAAAATTGAAAAATATTTTGCACCTGCCATCTCATCTAGTAGGCAAAGGGAAATGTGTTTTAAAATATTTATTGAGCTCTTTGGGACCGAGACACAATCTAAGTGACACATTTTTCCTTTCTGTGATTACTAATGAGTGCATCCATTCAGTGCGTTCTTCTATACTTTTTTCAGTTAACAATCTGTCTAACTTTTTTTAACCTCCCTTTTAAGGCCAAAGGAACCTTTCTTGCAGCGTGGATGACCGAATGATTAGGTTCTGCTAACTCAATTGTATATTTAGTGTTCAATAAACCAATGCCCTCAAAAACATTTGCATATTGATCTGGCCCTTAGCATTAGTTACCGTACAGACCCATTTGATGAAACCTAATTCTTGACAGGTTTTTAAACCAAGGATTGGCTCAATATTTCCTAAAGCTATTACAAACATTATTATTTTGAGTTAATCTTTAATCTTTACCTCTAGTTGACACACTCCTTTAGCGGGAGTAACCTCCCCATTGTAAGCTCTCAATTTTATTTTTTCACCCTTGATCCAGTTGGGCTTTTAGTATACCTTTTCCACAAGTAGTTTAGGAAGCACATTTACTTCTGCTCCTGTGTCCTTTTTGTAATTAATGACTCTTCCATTAGTCTCGAGTGCAACAGTCCAGTCGTCTCCTTTCTCTGCAGCCACTGTTCCCACATAGAACTCATCCTAAGTATCTTCATCTGTGCTATCCTGATAGACTGTATTAGTTTGCATGCTTTGTCCTTTCCCCTGTGGTTGCTACTCTTGGTTGCAGACCGTAGCAAAGTAGTTATATTGTTTGCATATGTTGCACCGCTTTCCTAGTGCAGGGCATTGCCTATTTAGGTGATTTATTCCACATTTTCTGCAAGTGGAGGCCCTTTGTCTTGCAGCCTCTTCTTTTGGAGTTTCTCTGAAGAATCCTATTCTCCTTGCTTTTGCTTGCTGTGTATCTGATCTACTGCAGCTGCTTCTGTTTTTCCTTCCATTATGTGCAGTCTGAAGAGTTGGGCTCCTGCCGGGAGGAAGGGCGGACTACAAATCCAACAATAAATAAATAAGAGTAACTTTTGCTGCATGGCAAATTTGCACTGCTTTGTCTAAAGTCAAATGCCCATCTTCTGTCTTTTTTTGCAGTTTTGAATCTCCAATTCCTATAATAATCTGATCTCTTATCAGAGCCTCAGTAAGCTGCCCAAAGTTACAATTCTGACACATCAGCTTCAGGTCTATTAGGAATTCTTCAAAAGATTCACCCTCTTTTTAAATTCTTTTGTGGAACTTATATCTCTCAAATGTCTCACTTGTTTTGGGTGTGCAATAGTCTGCAAACTTTTGTAAAACTGTTTCATAACTTTCTCTCTCATCTTGGGTTAGCTGCATGCTATTAAAGATATCCACAGCCTCATTTCCAGCTATGTTAAGGGAAATTGCTATTTTCTGTTCATCACCCTTTCTTGCATAGCCTGTTGCTTGCATATATACGTATCTCAAAGCTCTATTTAAATTGTTTCCAAGATTCAGAAGCTTTACCTGAGAGTCTAGTTCCTTGGGCAGTTTTAAGTGCTCCATGTCTTCAGCAGTTTCTTATGTTCTTTTTTTCTTTGGACCCCACTCCTGGTACCATGCATTGTTTTACTTAAGATTACTGGACTTTTATTATTTGTTATAAATGTAGAACACTGCTGAGCATAAGACTTCTAACTAAGGCCTTGCTTCCTTTAGCTCAGTCACACCCTGATCTGCTGACCAGTTTCAGCCAATCCTGACTAGCAATATTTGCTCGACAGTTCTTAAAGAGACAATTAACTATTCCCACAATATGGTGCCCAAGTACACATAAACTATGAAGTAGCCCTGAGTCTCATACCTGGCTGGCCATTCATGCACTGCAAAAATGCATGTTTTTTGGCCATTTAGTAGGCACATATTATTCAACTAAATAAAAGCACTAGCACAAAGATTGCCTTTAGTGAAATGGGATTCCCCTCCCATGTCTTTCCCTCTGTGTGTCCTGTGCTGTCCCCAAATCTGCCTTGTATTGATGGGATGTTTGCCTTATAACCACAGTGAACACTTATGTTCATTTCAAAGATATGGGGAAATTGTTCCTGATAAAAGGTTTTACAGGCCTAGATGCTCCTATTCCAGTTATTCCTAAACATTAGCCAAGAGAAATTGCAATATAATTAATGGACATCAAAGAGAAAGTAGAGTTTATGTTATATTTATTTGGTAAATGTATAAGCCACCTTTTATCACAAGGCCCCCAATTCTGAGTGCACTTAAAATATTAAATATTATTTATAAACAAGAACAATACATTGTTCTGTTTCATTATAAATAAAAATATTAAAGAGACATAAGTCTCACAGCCCTACATGAACACCAATGTGCCCATACATGAGAACTCCCGCTCCGCAAGGTACTTACCGTCGCGGGGTGAGATTTGCAGCCCGGGAGTGAAGCACTAGCCGCCATGGTAAGGAAGGGCAGGCACGCCAGGGATGGCATGACGCCATCAAGGCTCGCTGCGGATGACGGGCGGCCGAGCATATTTAAGCCCGCGCCGGCCCCTCAGCCACCTCTTCTTTTTTTGGCAGCTTGAGTTTCGTCGGAGAACATCAGGCTGCGGATCGATGGGCGCCATTTTAGGACAGCGCGATTGCAGCGTAGCGGGCGCCATTTTGTTCCCAGTTTTTCGGGCCGTTAGACAGGCTGAGGCTGCTGCCTCGGGCATTCCTCTTAGGAGGCCCTCCTGCTCCTTGTTCATTCGGAGGCCCAGCTATCGGGCCTTTCTGGTCCCCCCCCTCCACTAGGGAGCGTTTACATAGAGAACCTGACCTCGAGTAGGCCTCTTTCTAGGCCCAGCTATCGGGCTTTTCCGGTCCCCCCCTCCACTAGGGAGCGTTTCCCTCCCCCCCCAGTAACATCACACGGCTGTTTCTGGCTTAAGAAGAATTTTTATAACAATGCCACCTAAAAAAGGGCAGGGGGGACCGAAGGGAAAGGGCAGGGCCCCTAGAGGGGATGTTGGGGTCCCCCATCCCAGGGCTTCCAGTGCGGTGGATGAAGAGCCACCTTGGGCTGCCATCCTGGCACGCCTGGAGGCATTGGAGAGGGATCCTCCACGGCGTTCTGCCACACACATCCCCCCTGCAAAGCAGCCTAGGGGGAGGGCTCCATGGAGATCTGACGTGGATTTTAATTCACATATAGCCACGGCCTCGTCATCTCACCAAACCACTGCCCGCAACCCATATGCTAAGCAGTTTACGAACAGGCGGCAGCAGAATGTGACCCCCGCTGTTTCAATCCACACACCCCTGGTATCTTCCTTTCCGCGAACCACTGCTATCCCCCTTACCACGCGGGTTAGGGGGAAGGGTCAACAACAGCCGAACTAAGGAGTCAGTGACCATTCGGTTGCTACGAAGGATAACACTAATCATGCTTTGAATTTGATTCTAGCTCGTTTGGATGCCCTTGAGGCTGGGCCCAGCAGGCTGGCTGGGGTGGCGAATACTTCTGATCAAACAGGGGCTATGACTCAACAATCGGCGCTGGATGCGGGATCTGGGGATAGCTCAGGTGAGTGTGCCAAGACTAACCCACAAGGACCAGGTACAGTGTGGGGTTGGCCTACATGGGGTTACCCATATTGGGGGCCAGGGCAGGCTTGGCCCTTCTCAGCACCGGTTGGGGATGTAGATGAGAGCCAACAACCCACTTCTCTGCAGGCTTGTGACCAGGTGTGGGGAACATCACCAATTGAGACTGCGACAGGGGAATCAGTTTTCCCACGTCCCGCTCCTCCACCTGGCATTCACCCAATGTCGACTTCAACCGACCCCCTGGGACATATTAGTGAAGGAGCCATTCCTTTTGGTGAGACTTCTGCCCCCTTAGGGTTTCACCTACTGCCAGCAACTAAGGAAAAGATATGGACAGGCGACTACATCGACCTGTTTTCACTGTTGTATAGGGAGCCTGTGAGGAAAGACAAGGAGAAAGGGGAGGATACGGAAGGAGACAAAACTAAAAGACGCAGGGTGGAACGTAATTGGTCCAACTGGCTTCCGGCCTTCTTAACTTACCTGGGGGTAATCTTACAAAAGCAGCCGCAGAAGTGCTCTGTCATGATTAAATATCTTGACATCATTTATAAAGCATGCACAGAGTTCCAGGGTATGGCTTGGCTTTCTTACAATGATGCTTTTCGTATGAGGGCAGCATATGACACTTCCCTCCCCTGGGACAAGAAGGAGGCCGACCTGTGGCTTCAGTTCATGTCTCATTCGAGGCCATCACCCAGTGACAGAACAGATAGCGGCCACCTTCTGACCAGGCAATCATCATTCCCTCCTGCCCGCGGGACCGCGGGCCAAGGGGTTCAATCCCGCCTACTCTGCTGGGAGTTCAGCTCCCGTGGTTCCTGCAGTCGCAGCTCATGCCGGTTTAGACACGAGTGTTCTATGTGTGGCGGACAGCATGCCTGCACTGCCTGCCCCAGGAGACGTTTCTTTAGGGGAGGGAATAGAGATCCCCCCGGCCCCAGGAGACAAGGGCCTCAAGGGGCGACTCAAGGAAAAGGGCCCCAGCCCAGTTAAGTTAGCAGAGTTACGACGCTTGTTGGAGTTTTACCCCTCAGTTAAAGATGCTCAGTTTCTCTTAGAGGGTTTTACTTTGGGGTTTCGGATCCCTTACACTGGACCTAGGTGCACATTCCTGTCCAGGAACCTTAAGTCCGTATTGGGCATGGAACAGGTGGTCCAGGAAAAGATAGATAAGGAAAAGAAGGCGGGCAGGGTTTTAGGCCCCTTCCTTTTACCACCCACTGCCTCCCTACGTGTCTCTCCCCTGGGCATTGTTCCAAAGAAAACACCTGGTGAGTTCCATCTAATTCATCATCTCTCATATCCCCACGGGCAGTCAGTAAATGATTTTATCCCACATCACCTCTGTTCGGTGCACTACACCCCATTTGACTGTGCAGTTACCATGGTCAGGGGCTGTGGCATCGGGGCCCTGATGGGAAAATGTGATATAAAATCGGCATTCCGACTCCTCCCTGTCCATCCTGAGGATTTTGAATTGTTAGGTTTTGCTTTTGCGAACAAATTTTATGTGGACTGAGCATTGCCCATGGGCTGTTCAATTTCTTGCTCAGTATTTGAACGTTTCAGTTCTTTCCTGGAGTGGGCTGTCAGGAGGCGGTCTGGTTCTAACTCAGTGATTCATTATCTGGATGACTTTCTTTTTGCTGGCAGTGCATACACTGGAAATTGTAAGGATCTTATGAATCACTTCGCGGGTTTATCTGAAGACCTAGGAGTCCCTTTGGCAGAGGAAAAGACTGAGGGCCCATCCCCCATTATTACCTTTTTAGGCATTGAAATAGATACTTTGACCCAATGCTGCAGGCTCCCACGAGAGAAGTTAGACTCGTTAAAAAGAAAGGTGGCACAAGTTCTGGCCTCCAAAAAGACAACCCTGCTTTCCCTTCAAGAGCTGGCCAGCTCATTGAACTTTGCTTGCAGAGTGGTAGCACCTGGGCGCGCCTTCCTGCGATGGGTATATGAGGCTATGTCAGGACTTTCTCACCCCCGTCACCATGTTAGGGTTTCAGCAGCCCTTAAAGCAGACCTGACAGTCTGGTCTACGTTTTTGCAGGAGTTTAATGGGGTTTCTTTTTGGAGGCAAGACCGCCTCCTGGAGGCTGAATTACAGGTGCACTCAGATGCCTCTGGGTCTTTTGGATTCGGGGTTATTTTCAATGAATTATGGTGCCATGGTAGCTGGCCACGGACCTGGGTACAAGAGGGTTTAGTTAGGGACTTGACCCTTCTGAAATTCTTTCCAATAGTGGCAGCGGTATATCTTTGGCCGGATAGGTTTCAGGATACCACAGTCCATTTTTGGTGCGATAACTTGGCCACGGTGCACGTTATCAATTCGCTGTCATCAAGGAATCCCAGGGTCATGCACCTAGTTCGCGCCTTTGTTTTATACTGTCTCCGATTTAATATATTGTTCCTGGCACGCCACGTCCCTGGTATTGATAATAGTATTGCTGATGCTCTGTCACGGAACCAGATGGAGAGATTTCGACAGCTGGCACCGTGGGCCAGGGCTCAGCCAGACGTGGTGCCACCGGAACTATGGGAGATTGGCGTCTTGAATCAGCACAGGCAATAAGCCTATCCATTGCGCCCAGCACTATGGCCAGCTACCAAAGATCAGGTAGGGAGTTATTGGCTTTCCGGGCTGAAAGGGGATATGTACAGCAATGGCCTATCCCCGTGGAACACCTCATTGAGTTTTGTGTGGAAAGCAGGAGGAAGGGCCTTGCAGTCAAGACTATTAGAGGTAAGCTTTCCGGCCTTTCCTTTTTAGCCAAGTCCCGGGGATTTCAGGATTTCTCGAATGACTTCCGCATACGCAGGATGTTAGAAGGTTGGACCCGGGGGCATATAGTGGCGCCAGATGCCCGCTCCCCCATTCACCCGGAAGTTCTTCAAGGACTTCAGTTACAGTGGGAGGTTCTATGCGCTTCCAATTTTGAAGCACGGTTATTCCAAGCTACCACACTCCCACTTTTCTTTGGTGCATTCCAGATCAGCGAGGTGGTGGCAGGGTCCAAGGTGGATTCTTCTTTTAGGGCTCTGCTGATATCTGAACTCAGTTGGCGTAACGAGCAGGCCCTACTACGACTACGATGGTCAAAGACTGACCAGCGTAGAAAGGGACGGGTGGTTTTGCTTTCTCCAACACCGACTCGTGGCATTTGTCCAGTGGCTGCCTTACGGATTTTCGTGGCCATGAGGGGCCAACAGCCTGGATATCTTTTCATTCATCAGGACAGCACACCCCTCTCCAAATTCCAATTATGGGCATTGACTAAGAGGGCCCTGGCTAATTTGGGGCTTGACCCTCGATTATTTGAGACTCACTCCTTCCGTATTGGCGCGGCTTCCACAGCCGCATGCCTGGGCTTTTCCCAAGAGCAACTGCAGGCACTGGGGAGGTGGCGTTCTACTTCTTATAGGTCTTATGTTAGGCCATTCCAGGGGATTCGGAAAACCCAGCCTTGAAGTTTAGTTGTTTACAAGTTTTGCTGTTTGTTTTGGCAGGCCACTGGAAGGGAGACGGAAGAGCACACATCCTTCTTTGTGGCCATGGTATGGTCTTTTGGGCAGGCTGCTGGGCGGCGAACTCACATGTTGGCACACAGCTGGGACTGAGCCAGTGGGCCACAGTGCAGTGGCTGGGCCACCGAGGGATGCGATGGGACGGGCTCCTCCATACGCTTTTCCGTTCCGCAGTGGTTCGTGAGGTACCACAGTTTTTGGTCATTCACCTGGGCGGCAATGACCTGGGGATGCTGAGAGGCAGGGCTCTTATTGAACAGGCATGCGCTGACTTCCGGGCCATCGAAGGACGCTGGCCGGGAGTGCTTGGTGTGGTCTGATATTATACCCAGTAGGCAATGGAATTGCATAGGTGACCCTAGGGGCATAAATAGGACCCGTAAGAAAGTCAATAGGCAGCTCAGGCTGGCTCTTTTGGGCTCTGGTGGGTCAGTCATACACCATCCAGAGATAAGACACAGTAGGTTAGAGCTATATAGGTCAGATGGAGTCCATATGACAGATATGGGTAATGACATCCTTTTGGGGGACCTGCAGGGGGTTTACGTGAGTTGCTCGGTTGTGGGTAAGTGGGGACTAAACTGAGGTTTGTCCCCTCTTTGGTGGCAGGGAAGTGCGGGAAAGGTTAAAGGTGAAGGGCAGCTAGGTGACACCTTTAGGCACCTTTGAAGGTGATTGGCGGTCCCGGAGGCCTGCAGCTCCGGGTTTCACGGCCTGAGGGCAGGATACGGGTCGCCTTTGGGGCCAACATGTCTCATCCACTCGGAGTCTCAGGGCACCGAGGGCAGGCGGTGACGCAGGTTGGCCTTCCTACACACCCTAAGGGTGTGGTCAGGGCAAGTGGTTGGCAGATTGGCAGCACCTTGCCTGGCAGGGGTTGAATCACCCCAATAGCTGCAAGCAGGCTTTGCCTGACTCACCAGAAAATCCCGTACTTGTGTTCCCCTCTGCAGGTTCATTATACAATGTGAATTTGGTTAATAAAGTGGCCCGTTATTTAACCCAAATATATATTGTGTCTGTGTCTTATTTCACCCCTGGGACGCAACTTCCACTCCGCAAGGTACTTACCGTCGCGGGGTGAGATTTGCAGCCTGGGAGTGAAGCCCTAGCCACCATGGTAAGGAAGGGCAGGCGCGCCAGGGATGTCATGACGCCATCAAGGCTCGCCGCGGATGACGGGCGGCCGAGCATATTTAAGCCCGTGCCGGCCCCTCAGCCACCTCTTCTTTCTTTGGCACCCGCCCTACCCTCCCTCTGCTGCAGTGTGATTGATTTGGTCGCTTCGGGGCCGACTAGGAATTTTTGGCTTGCCTGCGTACTTTAGCCGGCAGGTTTCTTTTGCCTACTCCATACTGTGGTTAGTGGTGAGGGTGCTCAGGGTTAGTACGGGTGCATTACGGTTATTAGGTTGATTTGGCTGTTTGATCTTAATATCTTAAAAGGTCACTTTATGGCAGGGAAGTGCGGGAAAGGTTAAAGGTGAAGGGCAGCTAGGTGACACCTTTAGGCACCTTTGGAGGTGATTGGCGGTCCCGGAGGCCTGCAGCTCCGGGTTTCACGGCCTGAGGGCAGGATACGGGTCGCCTTTGGGGCCAACATGTCTCATCCACTCGGAGTCTCAGGTCACCGAGGGCAGGCGGTGACGCAGGTTGGCCTTCTTACACACCCTAAGGGTGTGGTCAGGGCAAGTGGTTGGCAGATTGGCAGCACCTTGCCTGGCAGGGGTTGAATCGCCCCAATAGCTGCAAGCAGGCTTTGCCTGACTCACCAGAGAATCCGTACTTGTGTTCCCCTCTGCAGGTTCATTATACAATGTGAATTTGGTTAATAAAGTGGCCCGTTATTTAACCCAAATATATATTGTGTCTGTCTTATTTCACCCCTGGGCCGCAAAGAAGAAAATAAGCCAAAAGCCCAAGGGTAAAGCTGCCAGTAATAGTTTTATTTCCATAGTTTGACTGATCTTGCAGCTAACAGCTTCCTGAATAGCAAGGCTGATAAGTCTTGGCTGGTTTCAGTGCTCTCCCTGTGGGGCACTTCTGAGCTTGGCTTTGTTTAGGTAAATAGAAAACCGCTAATCAGCTGTTAATGGGCTTTAAGTAAGCATGCTTCCTGTGTAAAAAACACTGCTAAGCAGCTAAGCAGCAGAAGCTTAAGGTTTTTTTTTTCAGATTTCAGCTTCTCCAACTTGAAGAGCCTCTAAGAAGAGATATACAGTCTCTACTCTGAAGTAAGCTCCATCAATAGGACATACTCTCAAGTAAATTAGTACAGGGTTGCATTCATAATCCATTAGCATGGGAGTCTGATCAGCGCTTATTCTGCATAATTGCTGTGTTACTTCTGCGAGCCTGCTTGTTCATTTGGCATAGGATTGCCATATTGCCCAGTTAGCTGGGTTTTACTTGGAGCCTAGCCATGCTTCCCAGTGCCCACTTAGCCCATTAGGTGGCCCAAATTCCAAGCTTGCTTGCTTTTTTTCTAAAGCAAGTCTTTAGCGCCTTGTGGATACAGAGATACAAGGCAAAATGTGGAGCCAGTTTTCTGCCCAATCATTTGGTGAGAAATCAGCCTGCTCCTGCCTTTCATTATTCTCAGCCAATGAGGGATACCACAGCTGTCCTGGGAAAATCAAGAATTGTAGCCTGCCTGCCTGCTTCATATGCAGAAACTAGGCAGTATAGAAAATTGCTCATGTTCACTTGATCAACATGTACAGCTCTGCCCCTTATCCAGAGACTCCAGCTCACTTTCTGGTTGAGTCAGCAAGGAGAAACAGCCTTCATCTCAATTGCCTCTGTGTCTCAGAATACTCTATGTGTCTTAAGTGGTGAATGCAATGGGAATGCCTGCCTGCCATCATGGGGGAAGGAACAAAGGGGTTTGAATCCACCAAATGCTTCCTCCCCAAACAGATACAAATATAAAAGCAAGCCTCTCTGTAGAAAAGGCTTATTAATTAATTTATTATTAATTAATAAATACTCTACAGCATTGGAAACTAGAGTATAGGCATTTAAGGCTGAAAAATGTATGGTTTTTTAAAAAATATTCCTCACATCCTCCCCCAATTTTGGTGGTATTTACTAGGCACATAAACAAAACATCTGGACAATGCAACCATTAATGTGCTTCATTTGCAAATTATTTGCATAATATGCAAATTAGCCTATCCAGATTTGTGGAACTGTAATATGTCAGCTGTGCTTTGGGAGGACCTATGGGGAAGGATTGTAGTTCAGCAGTAGAGTACCTGCTTTGCCTACAGAATGCCCCAGGTTCAATTCTTGGCATCTCCAGGTAGGACTGGGAGAGACCCATGTCTGATGTACTGGAGAGCTGCTGCCAGATATATAGGCAATGCTGAGCTACATGGTCCAATGGACAGACAGTGTTCTATGTGCTAGCTCTGGAGTAAATAAAGAAATACAGACATTTTTTAAAAATTAAAATACTAATGTGGAAGTTTGCATCACTTCTAAATTGGTGTGCCTGGCATTCACAAGAGCACTGGAATCTCTCCAGGAAGTTGACACCTGGAAATCTCCACAGATTAGAAGGGATGAAAAATGGAAATGGACTGCCTTCAAGTCGATCCCAACTTATGGAGACCCCATGAATAAGGTTTTAGTTGACTATGGGCACAAGTTGAGCAGCAGTGCAGCACACGGAGTATGAGGTAAAATGGGAGGAGCTTACAGTTTGGAGGAGGCATTTCATTTTGCAAATATGGCAATGGTTCTATTTTGTTTTGGGACAATGAGGAGCTGCAACCTCAGTTACACTAATGGACAACTATCTGAGATAAGGCAGGTGGTGAGCAGAGAGGAAGCCTTATCAGTAATGGTGCCCCCTTTTGTAAAATTCCATCCCCAGAGAGGCCCACCTGGCATCAACATTGTTTTTTTTCAGCACCAGGCAATTATGCCTTTATATTCCCAGATTTTTAAATGTATTTTAATATATAATGATTTTGGCCCCTTCCAGACATCCTTTTTATTGCACATTCATGATGACTTGTGTTCATTATGATATCAAAGCAGTCATACACAATCCCACTTTCAACACTGTTTGGACCTGCAAAGGTTTTGGGGCAATCACACTGCTTCACTTCCAGTCAGCGCATATCCTGTAATTTTCTGCTGAAATCTCATACCTTTTTATAAGCCAAATATGCTGGTTTATTTTTGTCCTGCATTTGTTGCACTATAGCCTGTCCAGACAGCAGTATTGTAGTAGCTTTGGAGAAGATCACAGAACAATTAATAAAGCAGAATAAATCCAATACTAATGCACTACTGTTATGTCAAGAACATGTTGCAGAATACACCCATAATAAAACACCAGTCTGGAGGGGCCTATATGTTCTATCCATTTTGCTGGAAGTGTGGCAAGAGTAACTCCTATTTGGTTCTCTTTGCATGCCCAAAGGGAGATGGAGAGAGAGTCCACCAGTTGGCTGGGTTGCCTATTCTTACCTATGTTCCTCTACCTTTCTGCCTTCCATAGAATCATGGAAGGGGCCTATAAGGCCATTGAATTCAACCCCCTGCTCAGTGCAGGAATCCGAATTAAAGCATACCCAACAGGTGGCTGTCCAGCTGCCTCATGCATGCCTCCAGAGTTTGGAGAGCCCACCACCTCCCTAGGTAATTGGTTCAATTGTCGTACCACTCTAACAGTTAATAAATTCTCCAGTTAGCAAATTGTTCTCACAGAACAAATGCAATTATTTAAATGATCAATCATGAGGACTTCCATCTAATTCTAATAGTTTCTGTTGCATGAATTTATTATCAGGATTTTCATTTCAACAAAGGAAAAGTAGTTGCTCCATTTCACAAGTTTTGAAATTGCAGGTATTTTACAGGGGGGGGGGATAACCCAGATAGCATAATCTTCTGATAACTAGAAAAAAGTTTTTACTATTTTATTTTGAAATAACCTATTGAGAGGTAAATATTTTAGGCATGTAAAGGTCATATAAACAGATACAAATATGGAAACAACAACTCTTTGCTGGTATTCAATGGTAGTCAGAGTAAATCCACTGAAGTTAATAGACATGACAAACTTTAGGCTTACAGTTTGTGCCTAAGTAGCACTCAGTTGAATGTAATGTAAATGTACTGCCTTCAAGTCGATTCCGACTTATGGTGACCCTATGAATAGGGTTTTCATGTGGCTGAGAGGCAGTGACTGGCCCAAGGTCACCCAGTGAGCTTCATGGCTGTGTGGGGATTCGAACCCAGTTCTCCTAGGTCGTAGTCCAACACCTTAACCACTACACCACACTGGCTCTGTACTAAGTTGAATACAACCTACAACCCATTAAATCCAAATCTGATTCCTGTTAGAGGGGGGGAAATCACAAGGCCTTTATCATCACCAAATCAAGTAACTAAGACTCTTTCAAAGATTTTGTGTCAATCTATTGCCCAAAAGGTTTGGGGTCATTTAAAGAAGACATACAATTACATTTATGTTTAATAAAGGGAGAAATCAATACCATTCATCTTGGGCAATCAAGTACATCATGTTTAGCTTCCCCCTCAGGAAATGTTCGGTTAGTAGCTATTTGGATTTTCTTTCTTGGAACATTACTGGCTAGAATACTCGCTGCACTGAGGAGCATTTTCCAACATTCCATAAGAAATAAATTATCTGCCTCTCAGAAACCTGTGCTACAGATTGTGCAACTCATAGTACTTGACCTGTTTTTATCAGAGAAGTGCAGATCTATAGGTGGGCTTGTCATTTTGGCAAATATGAAATTATGAAGAATCATGGAATCATAGTATTGGAAGGGGGCCTCTGGTCAATGTAGGAATTCAAATTAAAGCATACCCAACAGGTGGCTGTCCAGCTGCCTCTTGGAGGCCTCCAGTGTTGGAGAGCACACCACCTTCCTAGGTAATTGGTTCAACTGTCACACCACTATTAGAAGGTTTTTCCTGATGTTCAATTGAAATCTGGCTCCCCGTAACTTGAACCCATTATTCTGTATCCTGCATTCTAAGATTATCAAGAAGAGATCCTGGCCCTTCTCTGTGTGGCAACCTTTCAAGTACTTGAAGAGTGCGTGCATGTGTGCGTGTATAGATCATACAAGGATGGAATCCAAGAGCCGCATAGAACAGGAATAAGCCAGGCCAGGCAAGTTTCTTGTAAGAGTCTTTACTAGGCAAAGACATTAGACACAGTTCTTTTCACAGACAGTGTTTCCCCCACTCTGAGTTTTTCCAAGCATCCCGCTTATCAGGCTTCCCAGCCAGCTGCTGACCTTGGCAAACTGGCGCTCTGTTCTCACAGCTTAACCCTTCTGCTTCAGGTTTCACTCTCTTTGCTAAAAACCCTGTCTGTGAGTCTCACAGCCTGCTTCACTGACCAACAGCCCCCACCTGAGACTCACAGATTCACAGATTACAAATTGTTCATTATTACATTTCTACAATATTAACTTCTCATTATAATACATATCAGCACATGGTTTGTTTTCTTACAGTTTCTATTTACATTTTCAGTTCAGTTCAGGTTTATGTTTCTTTATTCACACAGGTTTTACAGATTCATTTTGTTCACTTTTATTTGATAATACATTTATATTTCATTCCTCAACACAAAACTTCCACATGAGATCCATTGTTTCTTTATCTATTGGTCCTTCTTTTTCCCATTCTACTGGATATTTATCTGTCTCATCATTCTGTTGTGTAACATTAAATGTGAATCTCTGAGGTGGTTGACCTTTCGTTTTTCTTTCTGATCTCCTAACATTATCTATTTCCATTTCTTCCTCACTTTCTATTTTACTTGGACCTGCACCTGTTCCTGCACTTGTACTTGGCATTTCTGTATCTTGCATTGTCATGTCTTCACCTCTCAGCCTTTTTACAGTACATTTGCCACCGTGTATTAGATCAGTCAATGCAGTTCTTAATGGAATTTGCTGCCCAAAAGGAACATCTGCCGCTTCCTGCTTGTTTGCACTATCTAGGATAACTGTTTGACTGTCTCTCCAAGGTTTATCTATCACCTTTATGCTTCTGCTTAACACTACTTGTTGTTTCTCAGGCAACCAAACTCTATAATATGAATTCTGAAATCCCAAAATGCATCCTGCCTGAGCTCTTGAGCCTAATTTATCATGCCTTTTCTGTTTTGCAACATGTACCCAGCATTTTGCCCCAAAACGTTCTATGTGTTTCACCCTGGGCTTTCTTCCAGTCAGTTTCTCATAGGGAGACATGCCTATTGTTCTGTGCATAAGGCGGTTCTGAATATAAACAGTGTACAGAATACATTCACCCCAATAAGTGTTATTCATATCTGCATCTGCTAGCATGGCTCTCATTGAATCCTGCAATGACCGGTTCCTCCTCTCTGCAGTTCCGTTGGAGGATGGGCTGAAGGGAGCAGTGAGACTTTGTATTATTCCCTTCTTTTCCAAATATGTTTTAAATGAATTACTGGTAAATTCTCCACCCCTATCTGATCTGATATTTTTGATAACAACCCCATATTGTGTCTCTGTCCTCTGTATAAATGCCTTCCATTTCTCTTCTGCTTCACTTTTCTTTTTCAATAAGAACACGTGTAAATCTGGAGAAGTCATCCACAATCACTAAATAAAACCTTGCTCCACCTTTTGAGCACTGAAAAGGACCAGCCAAATCCACATGTATGAGCTGATAGGGTTCAGTGGTCGTGCTTTCACAGCTCTTATTTACCGGAGTCACAGTCATTTTTGTTTTATAGCATACCTCACATTCATCCACATGCTCACAATGTGTTAATTTCAAATCTTGACTATGCTTTGGGGTGTTTTGTATCTTTTCGAAATGTGCGTGTGCCAATTTTCTGTGCCATTCATGGAAACAATTATCATGTTTATCTTTATTAACTCCTATCCAAGCACACGTGTGTTTATCAAGATTGCACTCAACCATAAACATTTGGTTCTGCAATTTCCCTTGCATGCATATTTCACCATCCTTTCTCACAAAACATCTATCCCCTTCAAATGTAACTTTACAACCTATTTGAGCCAATTTTCTTACTGATAGAATGTTATATTTTAAACCAGAAACTAATAATACATCTGTCAATATAGTTCCCAAATTACATAACCTGAGAGTGCCTGTTGCAATCGCGTCCTGAGTCGATCCGTCAGCCAGATAAAGCTTCTCCTGAGTCGGCTTTGAAGTGTAAAATAAACTAGAGTCTGTGATTAGGCAATTAGACGCTCCACTATCGAGAAGCCACTTAGAGTTAATGGGTTTATTGTCCCCCTTAGTAACAAAGTTCACGCTTGTTCTCTGACTTTCAAAGTCCCTGTTATTCCTCTTCTTTAAACAATGTCTCTGTATATGTCCACGGGACCCACAAAAGTAACATATTTTATTCTCTTGCCTGCTTCTTTGATTTTGTTGTTGTTGTACAGCCACAGTCTCTTTTAACTCTGTTTTCTTATTCTCTTGTCTTCTATTCCACTCTTGTTGAAGTTTCTGTTCTACAAAGTCCAAATTCAGATTCCGTCGGGTAAAGTTTCCAGGCTAGAGACCGTGACGTCCCATTTTTGATCAAATGAAGATAACAGGATATAGACCATCTGAATGTCACTATGATGCACTCCTCTATCTTGCAGCTCAGCATTTAATCTACGAAATTCAGCCAGATGCTCTGTCATAGTCACTTCATCTGTAAAACGCATCTGATAAAGTTTCCGTGCTAAACACAGCCTGCTCCCAGCAGTTTGCTGCACATGAGCGGCTCTTAGCTTCTCCCACATCTGATTAGCTGTCGGCTCATTACTCACCATCAACAGTTGAGAATCAGACAGCCCCAGAGTAAGAAAAGCCTTCGCTTTCTCGTCTTTCTTCAGCCACGCTGCTGAAGGAGCTGCCGGAGGGGGGTTTTCTATGACATCATTCAAATCTTCTTTAATCAGAACTGCTCTCATTCTCCATTTCCAGCTGGAGTAGTTTACAGCATTCAGTCTCTCCATCGGCATCCCGGATAACAGGTTTCCAGCCATGTGGCCCACTCTTACTTGCCTCTTACTTGCACTTTGTTTCTCTCTGCATCAACGTCACGTCAACAGCTCTCGAACCCGCTACCATGTATGATAAGCTGGGCCCATAACCCCTGTTGCGTGTGTGCGTGTATAGATCATACAAGGATGGAATCCAAGAGCCGCATAGAACAGGAATAAGCCAGGCCAGGCAAGTTTCTTGTAAGAGTCTTTACTAGGCAAAGACATTAGACACAGTTCTTTTCACAGACAGCATTTCCCCCACTCTGAGTTTTTCCAAGCATCCCGCTTATCAGGCTTCCCAGCCAGCTGCTGACCTTGGCAAACTGGCGCTCTGTTCTCACAGCTTAACCCTTCTGCTTCAGGTTTCACTCTCTTTGCTAAAAACCCTGTCTGTGAGTCTCACAGCCTGCTTCACTGACCAACATATCTCCCCTCAGTCTTCTCAAGGCTAAACATGCCCAGTTTTTTCAGTCTCTCCTCATAGGGCTATGTTTCCAGTCCTATGATCATCCTCGTTGCGCTCCTATGAACCCATTACGGTTTGCCTGCATCCTTCTTAAAATGTGGTGTCCAGAACTTGATGCAGTACTCAAGATGAGGCCTAATCAGTGCCGAATAGAGGGGAATCAATACTTCACAAGATTTGGAAAGCATACTTCTGTTAATGCAGCCTAAAATAGCATTGCCTTTTTTGCAGCTACATCACACTGTTGGCTCATATGCAACTTGTAATAAACAACAATCCCAAAATCCTTCTCGCATGTAGTATTGCTGAGCCAAGTATCCCCCATCTTATAACTGTGCATTTGGTTTCTTTTTCCTAGGTGTAGAACTTTGTACTTAACCCTGTTAAATTTCATTCTGTTATTTTCAGCCCAATGCTCCTGCTTCTCAAGTTCCCTTTGAATTTTGTTTCCATCTTCCAAGGTATTTGTTATCCCTCCCAAATTTGTATCATTTGCAAATTTGAGAAGCAACTCCTTATCCAAGTAATTAATAAAAATGTTGAAGAGCACTGGGCCCAGGACTGAGCCCTGCAGTACCCTCCTCGTTACCTCCCCCCAGTTTGCAAAGGAACCATTGATAAGCACTCTTTGAGTACTCTGTAGCCAACTGTGGACCCACCTGATAGCCCACATTTAGCTATCTTGCTAATCAGAATATCATGGGGCACTTTGTCAAAAGCTTTGCTGAAGTCAAGATATGTTATGTCCACAGCATTCCCACAGTCTACCAGGGAGGTTACCCAATCAAAAAATGAGATAAGATTAGTCTGGAAGGATTTGTTATTGATAAATCCATGTTGGCTTCTAGTAATCACTACATTGTCTTCAAGGTGCTTACAGACTGACAGCTTTATAATCTGCTCTAGCATTTTCCCAGGGATCGATGTCAGGCTGACTGGTCTGTAGTTCCCAGGTTCCTCCTTTTTGCCCTTTTTGAAGATAGGGACAACATTAGCCCTTCTCCTGTCAACTAACACTTCACGATTTCTCAACAATAATAGACAGTGGTTATGAGAGTTCTTCAACCAGTTCTTTCAATACTCTAGGATGCAATTCATCAGGCCCTGGAGATTTGAACTCGTTCAAAGTGATTAGGTATTCCTTGACCATTTGTCTATCAGTTTCAAGCTGTAATCCTGCCCCTTCAACTTCATGTTTCCCAAGAGGTTCATAGACCCTCTTTTGGGAGAAGACTGAGCCAAAGCAGGAATTGAGCACTACTTCCTTTTCTTTGTCATCTGTGATCATTTTGCCATCCACACTGAGTAGCTGTAGTACCATTTCTTTTCTCTGTCTTTTACTATGGTCGTACCCGAAGAAGGTTTTTTGCTGCTTTTGGCATCTTTTGCTAACCTCAGCTCATTCTCAGTTTTAACCTTCCTGAAGCCATCCCTGCAATTTTGTGCTACTTGTCTGTTCTCTTCCTTTGTGGTCTGGCTTTCCTTCCACTTCCTGTATGTGCCCTTTTTTGTTTTCAGGTCATCTCTAAGCTTTCTGTGAAGCCACACTGGCTTCTTCTTCTGCCTTTTTTCCTTGATGGAATTGTTTGCCATTGTGCCTTTAGAATTTCCTGTTTTAGAAACTCCCACTCATCTTGGACTCCTTTTCTCATTAGAGTCACTTGCCACAGAAACTTACTTACCATTGTTCTGAGTGTATTAAAACCAGCTTTCCTGAGGTCCAGGGTACATGTATGGCTACTCTCAGCTTTTGCTGCCTTTAAAATCAAGCTCTAGTATAACATGGTCACTTTCCCCCAGAGTTCCCATAACCATCACTTCATCCACCAAGTCATCTCTGTTGGTTAGAATCAAGTCAAGGATAGCTGATCCTCTAGTGGCTTCCTCCACTTTCTATAGGAGAAAGGTATCTCCAACACAAGTCAGGCATTTCTCGGAGGGGCTATGTTTGGCAGAATTTGTCTCCAAACAGATGTCAGGGTAATGGAAATTCCCCATTACTAATACATCCTCCTCCTCAAAACATTGGCAGTTTGCTTTGCAAAAGTTTCATCTTTATCTTCTCCTTGATTGGGTGGTCAGTAGTAGACTCCAGCTACATGGTTCCTTTTATTCCTTGCCCCATTAATTTTAATCCAGATACTCTTGATGGAGCTATCAAGGTCATCCTCCTGTATTTCTGTGCGGGGATATATATTTTTAACATTGATTGATTGATATCCCACCCTTCCTCCCAGCAGGTGCCCAGGGCGGAAAACAAAAGCACTAAAAACACTTTAAAATGTTACAAAAAGAGACTTTAAAATACATTAAAACAAAACATCTTTAAAATATTTTTAAAAGCTTTTGAGATCTTTTTTAAAAAGTTAAAAACATATTGTTTTAAAAAGAAAATTTTAAAACATTAAAAAGCAATTACAACACAGACGTAGACTGGGATAAGGTCTCAACTTAAAAGGCTTGTTGAAAGAGGAAGGTCTTCAATAGGCGCTGAAAAGATAGCAGAGATGGCGCCTGTCTAATATTTAAGGGTAGGGAATTCCACAGGGTAGGTACCATCACACTAAAGGTCTGTTTCCTATGTTGTACAGAATGGTGTTGCTGTGTGTGTTTGCTAAATTTGTTTAAGCAGCACAACAGCAACAGAGAGTAACAGCGGTTAGAAATGCGAGTGTGCCAGTGTGTGTGCGCGTTTACCTAAGGAAGCAGGCTATTACCCTGCATCAGGATCACTGAGACTTGAGACTTAGTAAAATAAGAAAAGCTACTTTATTTATAGAAATACATAGTAGATAGAAAGGCGTACCTAGTTCTAACTAAGGGCTTATCCAAACGGAGCGGGATAATCCACAGTTTCCATATTCGGTTTGTCATCTGATAGTCCTCACTTTGCCTTTTAGTTCGCTCTTTCCCAATTAAAAAAACGCTTGTTTGCACCCGCACACGCAGTGGTAAGACCCCTACATTCATTTCGCTTTTTCCAAGCTCTGCCTCTAAAACTTCCCCCTATCAACCAATTGGTCAGCAAAAAAATTACGTATGCTCCTCTCCCCCTTTGCAACGAAGCACAATATGGCTGTAAAGGAGTTCTCACCTCGGAAGAAAAGGCTGCTGGTCGGTTTCACACCTGCCTTGTTTGTATTTTCAATATCATGCTTAAATGAATGTATGCTTTTCTGCCTTTATTGTTATTTAAGGAGATACACACGCTGGCAATTACACACACTGGCAATTGCACTTATTTCTCCAAAAAAGCAAAAAATGTGTCACACTCCCCCTCCTTCTCCCTTTCCTTCCCACAGAGAATGAAATTGACAAAGCTTTCTGGAGCAGGCTTGAAACCGACCAGCAGCCCTTTTCTTGTTTGTATTTGCGATATTACACTTAAATGAATGTATGCTTTTCTGCCTTTATTGATATTTAAGGAGATACACACACTGGCAATTGCACTTATTTCTCCAAAAAAGCAAAAAATGTGTCACCCCCCCTCCTTCTCCCTTTCCTTCCCACAGAGAATGAAATTGACAAAGCTTTCCGGGGCAGGCATGAAACTGACCAGCAGCCCCTTTCTTGTTTGTATTTGTGATATTACACTTAAACAAATGTATGCTTTTCTGATTTGAAGCAAAAACCCCAGCAAGTAGAATGAAATTGACAAAGCTTTCCAGAGGCAGGGTGAAACCGACCACCACCCTTTCTCGCTTGCTGTGCATTGCAGATCTCACCCAGAGCAGCTGCCCAGTTTGCAGGCTGGCAAAAAATAAAATGCATCTGTGCAGTAGTTGCAGACCCCCCCCACACACACACCCCACCATTGCGATGATTGGTTCAATTTTCCCGGGCTTATTCTCGCACATGCGCAAAAGTGCAGATACGTGATTGGCTGGAATGAGGAGAAGGGGCAAGGGGAAATGTCCAAGAACCGCCCATCAGCTGTAAAGTCCGCGGTATTGCATCCTAACTCCTGAAGGCACAGCGGATGATTCCCGATTTTAAACAGCAAATTGCATTTTTGGCAGTATTGCAAGGAGCGGATTTAACTCGTGAAAATGCGTAACATTTGGACGACCGAAAAATAATGAACACACATAGCGGGCGTGTCACACATTTTGCAGTCGTCTGGATGAGCCCTAACTAACTAAGTTGGAGGTGCAACGCCCAGGTGTGGGAGTTGACCTCATGGCTAGGAGAGAGAGAGCAGAGACAAAGGGTGTCTCCTCTCTCCCAGACAGTTGGAGAAGAAAGGAAGTGGAAAGGGCTGAAGGAGAGGGGCAGCTAAGCTTCCCTAAAGACATAACATTCTAGTAGCTGGAAGGAAGTCAGTGAGAGCATCACAGGTAAAGGTAAACAAGCCTATCCATCTGGAGGACCCTAACTCTATCTTCCTTCTGGAACATAGACAAAAGAACAAAACAGGAGTTGCTCTTGCCCCACTTCCAACAAATGGACCGCCTGATAAGATGGTATCTGCAGGAGGCCCTCACCTGCAGAGCACAGTGATCAACTGGGTATATAAGGGATAAGGTGGTCTTTCAGGTATTCTGGTCCCAAGCTGTACAGGACTTTGTACACTAAAACTAGAACCTTGAACTTGGTCCAGTAGCAAATGGGCAGCCAGTGCAATTCTTTCAGCAGTGGGGTGACATGTTGGCGATACCTGCCCCAGTGAGCAGTCTTGCTGCCACATTTTGCACCAGCATTGATTCTGGTTAAGTTGGCATGTCTCATTCTTTGATGCTAAACATATGAACATCCAGAATCACAGGTTTCTTCGGCTGTATTTGCATGCATAGTTTCAAAATATTCCAAATGCAAAAGTCCATTTTTCAATGTTGCAGCACAGCATACTTCTCCTTCATCTAAAACATAGCAAATTTTGTCACTTAGATAAAGTTGACCTCCAAGCTCCATTATTTTAGTGACACTTATTAAATTATCTTTAAATTATCGAACAAATAAGCAATTTTTCAGTTCAAGCTCTCTGGTGTCCTCTGGCATTTTGTAAAGTAGCTCCATAGTGCCTATTCCTTGAGAACAGAAAACGTTCCCTGATGCTGTAATTACATTCTGTGTATGGGGGCTAAAATTCTTAAAAATTTATTATTATTTACCAAATGTGCTGGAGCCCAGGTGTCGATTAAAAATCTGGTTTTATAATCATCATTTTTCCCCATCAGATACATGGTAACTGGAATGCTGTTCTGTTTAAAATCAACACTTTCTCCTCTTTCCCTTCTAGGACAATCTCTTGGAAGGTGATTAAGAGATTTGCATTTGAAGCAATTCTTCCTTTGTTTATATGTGCCCTGCTGTGGCTTCGGAGCATGACTCATCTCTCTATCCTGCCTTTGGTTGCTGTTTCTGCCCATTGTAAAATTTGTTTTTTCATACAGAGCTTGTTCCTATCTGATCTTTTAGATACACCACAATCTGATTCAAATTCTGATCTGTCTGTTGAAGTATGCAAGCCGTGATATAATGGCATTCATTTAGAGAGGCCAACATCATTCACCTGGAGTATTTTTCTTTCCCTTTCCACTCCTTTTCTAAGTACAGGAAGGATGGAAGACAAAACTATCTGGGTCCCAAAGTCCTTGAGTTTTCTTCCCAGAGCTTCAAAGTCTGACATGATTTCTTTGTAGCTCGGCTTGGCAATATCATTAATTCCCACATGGATGGGAAGAAAGGGATCTTTGTCAGCGGCTTTATGAGCAATGGCAACCCTTCCATCACATCTCTAATCTGTCCTCCAGGGTGGCACATACCTGGTGAGTCCATGGATCTTCTCAGCATACTTGGGTTTCAATCCCATGCAGTAGGGAGTCTCCCACCACTACTACTCTTGTCTTCTTCTTGTCATGGGGCATGGTTTCATTGTCTCTGCTTGACTAAGCTTCAGCCTCTCAATTGCTGTCGTGTGGAGTCTCCTGTAATTCTTCCCCTGCAGACTGTCCTCTAATCTCGTCCTCAAGTGCCTGGAAGCAGTTCTGTAGTTCCACTGGTGATGAATGTCTTCTCGCTCTTCTGCTCCTGTCACCCTTTTCCACAGAGTTTTCTCCACTTCGTTGTTGCTCTCCACAACAGTCTCCTCTCCTGCTACATCATGCTGTGGTGCTTCCACCTCCTGTACTTCTCCTGCTGTTGTTATGCCAGTGTTCTATCTAAGAACTCTTCATCTTCTCTTATTCTTCTGCCATTCTAGGCCCCTCACTTTTTCTTCCACCAGAGCCACCAGCTCACACTTGTTGCACATGTAAGCCATGTTGTTCTCAGGCAAGAAAACAAACATTGCACTCAACTTGCATGTCACCACCACTGGAGTGTCCTTCCCGTCCATAGTCTCTGGTGCCTTTTGTTTCTTTCTTTCTACTTGTATTGGAATGGTCTGTGCTTTGTCCTGTCCTCCTTCAGGGTAAATAGGAGAGTCCCATTGATATGTGATGTGCCATACAAGGGAGAAAAAACTTTTAGGGACCTCCCCCTTGACCTCCTCTGCCAAACTCCTGTTACCTCTCCCTGTTCACTCACTCTCTGAGAGCTGGCTCGCTTGTATCTCCTCTAGACCAGCTGACACAGCTCCCTCTGCTCTGCTCTGTTAGGAGTCAAGAAACAGAATGAAAGCTCCCAGCGCACACAGCTGCTCCTAGTTGCACTCAGCAGCTATCAGGCCACAACCCTTCAGCCAGCAGCTATCAGCTTTTCATTGTAAACTGATACTCTCAGGGAACTGACATCACTTCCCTCATTTCCAAACTCTCCTTCCTCCTCCTTTTGGAGCAGCTGAGGAAGAGCAGACATCTTCCTTTTGTCTCTCTCCCCTAACATGGGGACAATGACAAAGCATGGCCATTGCACCTCCAAGTGAGCTAGAACTAGAGCCTTTCCTATCAAGTATGCACTTCTATTAATAAAATCATTTTTTCTTATTTAAAAACAAGTCTAAAACTCTCAGTGATTCAAAGTAAGGTAAAAGCTTGCTTTCTCTTAGATAAACCACACACACTCACTCTGCACAGAAACACTGAGCAAGTTACACCAAGCTAAACTCTGCTAATTTACAAAAACTCTTAACACATTTGATTTGCATTTAATCTTTTTTTTTTTTGCCCTGGAAGTTCTGCTGAAGGGTGATACAGCAATCTTTTAAATAAATAAATGTTGGGGCAAGACTGCCATGTCAAGCCCAAAATATGAGGAATTCCCATTGGTAGTATACACTGAAGTACATATGCAGTGGCCCATGAACTTATGCAGCTTTTTGTCTAGCTACCTGAGCCACAAATGAGAAAACTGCACAGCAGAGAGGGAAGCAGGGGTGATGGCCTGGATTAGTGGCATTCTTCTGTCAAGGCAAATCCCTTCTGCCAGGGCCAACTGAAGACATTTTGCTGCCTAAGATATAGGACAAGATATCAATTACCACCACCACCATTTCCACATACAGAACCCAACCAGCTTGACAGTTGAATCCAATACTGGCAACAGTCCTGTATCTTCTATTGCTGCTGAAGTCACAATACCTTGTGTAGGACAGATTGTGTGATCCACACAGCAATGTCCTACCACACCTTGCTGCTATTCGCAGGGGGATAAATAGGTCTCTGCCATGGGTATCTACTTCATATTGTTTTAAAATTAATCAGCTGTCATTTTCTGTGTTTTAACTATTTTTAGCTGTTTTTATTGTATCGTGTGCATCATCTTGAGCTATTTGTGTGGAAGGCAATTAAATTAGAGTAATTCCCTGCCCCCCCAGCACCTGCCTCCTGAGGCAGCTGCCTCACTCTACCTAATGATAGGCATGGACCCATCTCCTGCCTATGCCACATCTTGTGACATTTCTGCTGTAAGTTGGTTACCCATGAGTAAGAGGGCCAGATGACGAACCAGATGATGAGAAAAACCCCACAATGAGATCTAGATTTACAAAATATTAACTATGTCTTTTTTTAAAGTTGTTTCATGATCTTACAGTTTTCTCTAGCGATTCAGAGTTGTATTTAGAAAGAAGATATTCCAATCTGGTTGTACAGACGTTTTCATTTTAAATTTGTTCTCTCTCTACTATCCAATCTTACCTCTTATATCTAATCCTGCTTTTTTAAAAGGAAAAGATGTCCTTGTCACCAACATCCTTCTCAGCTACTCCGTGTACTTTTCCTTCATGGGATAATTAACTCGGCTGCCATGGTTGCAGGTGCTTCTCTCTGTGAGCAATTAGGCTTATCCACATCAAAGTCTCTTGCTACCCACTTGAACCATTTTTAGCCAATATCAGCTGTGAAACTGCAGCTTGGGCCCTCCATTTCTCCCTTCAGCCTCCTTATCAGCTCAGCTATTTGGAATAAGATGATCTAAAAACTGGTTGAAACCCAATCAACTAAAATCTGATTAGCACTGTAATACTCTTTTAGATAGCCAAACAAAAGAAACAAGGATACAAACTGTGGTGATTTAAACATGCAGATGCTAAACCAGAGAAGAGCTACAACATCTAAATGTCTGTTTCTGTATCACCAGCTTCACTGAAATGTCCTGTGTAATCCAATTAGTTCTATCTTCTCCAAAAAAGTACTTTCATTCTCTAAGGAGCTCTTCTGACTCATCCACTCACTGCTGAAGGGCCACAACATTTTATTCAATTAGTACTTTTGCTTCACTCATTTCGAAGCAAGTTTTTTTAAACGTAGGCATTTCTGTTCAAGAAAGGTGGTTCTATATGGACTGTTACAATTCAGAATGGGTGATTTTGCAAGCATTTCTTGCAAGCACACAAAAATCCTCAAGGTGTTTTGCAAGGAATTGCAAGGAATGCTCACAAATACTTTATTTAACCTGCTCCCTTCTGTTGTAAGCAAGCAAGTAAACAAACAAGTTGCAAAGTGAGAAGCCATCTAGGCCAGCAACCTGTTCTCACAGCAGCCAACCAGATGCCTGGGAAGACCACAAGGAGGACCTGTGTGCAACAGCATTCCCCCATTGTGATTCTCAGCAACAGATATTCAAAGGCATCCTGCTTTCAACAGTGAGATAGAATGCAGCCATCAGGGCTAGTAGACTTATCCTCTATGAATTGGTCTAATCCTCTTAAAGCTATCCAAGTCGGTGGCCATCACTCCATCTTGTATCTACATCTTGTACAATTGACAGCATGGGGATATCTGGTTCACTACTAGGTAGCGAGCTCCAGAACTTGAAAGGAAAGAATTCCTGCCAGTATTAATGGGTTTATAATCTCTGCCCAGAGAAAGCAAGTCCGTTGATTCTTGATTCCAGCCAGAAATATGGCTCTAGATGTGCTGAAAGGTATCATGTTCTGGGAGCAGCAGGTAAGCAAGGAAGGAAACAGACTGACCCCACTGCTAATTAATAATAATAACAATAATAATTTATTTATTTCATTTGTTGGTCACCTCGCACCCAATGGTCTCTAGGTGACTTACAACAGATTTTAAAACATACTTTATAAAACAGATGTTAAAACATACCATTCAAAAACATACTGTCAAAGATTGCCCCTTGGGGTCCTTTGACCTCAGCAACCCCAAGGGGTTGTCTTTGCTTCTGAGCACAGTCCCAATTCCCTGGGCCACTGCTTCCTGGGCAAACACTCACTTTCCCAGGGTTAGTTTATATCTAACTCTAACCCTGGAAGGTAGACTGCCACCATCCCCTTTAAATGGTACTTCACTCTGAGTAAGGGGAACTCAGAGCACTATCTGAAATCCTAGAGCAGATCTATTGTTAAACCCCTTGCTCTGGGGCATTAACCTAAATTAATCAACAGTAGTCAGTAGCGTGGGGTCAAGGACTGGATTTAGGGTCATTAACTCCAAGCAATACACACCAATAAGAAAAGATAGTTTATTTAAAAGAGAAGAAAGGTACATATAAAAAAGAGAGCAGCATTAATTTATTTTAAAGCCAATTACCCTCAACAGGGCTGCGTATGAGATACATTCCCTTAATACTGTGAGAGATTCAAACAGACAAAAGAAAATATCACAAGCTTTCTTTGTCTAGTTTCATACTCACTTCAAGGTGAAAGCCTGGTTCCCAATGGCTTACAAGCATCTTCAGGTGAGTAAGGTAGATGGAACAGGGAACAAGTAGCTGAAGGATCATCCTTCATTTTATGGGGTTTTGGGTGTCAACAGGGAGGGGGCCAATTAGCTATCCTAGGTGCCCCTTCTGAGATCACCTTCTTTGAAGATAAGGAGGGCTAGGCAGTCAGCCCAATCAGTCCTTGATCTGGATACCTAAACTCCTGACTTTAATCTTAGGAAGCAGATAAGAGATAACAGAAAGGACTCAGCTGCATCTTCTTGACATTAGCAATTTGCAGCTGTCTAGCACTAAAGCACAGAGTATCCCAGAGGTCTTTGCAACAAAGCCCCCCCAGAATTCCCTCTGAGCCATTTTAGCTTGACCAAACATAGCTATTCTTGACACATACAATAAGAAACTTAAAATCCAAATGAAAGACACTAAGACAGCACAGCCAAGGGCCTAGTGAAAAGGAAGGTCTTTGCCTGGCACCTAAAATGAATAAAGAAGGTGCCAGGCGTGCCTCCCTTGAGAGGGCATTCCACAGCTGAGGGATCCCCACTGAAAAGGCCTGTTCTCATGTTGCCACCCTCTGAGCCTCCCTTGGAGAGGGCACACAAAGAAGGGCCTCTGATGATGAGTGCAGGCTCCAGTTTAGTTCATACAGGGGGATGTGGTCCTTAACATCCTGAGCTCCATAAGACTTTATATGTCAAAACCAGCACTTTGAATTGAGCCTGGAAACTAACTGGTAGCCAGTGCAGCCATGCCAGAACTGTTATATGTTCAGTTCAACTTACCCTGATCAGTAATCTAGCTGCCGAATTCTATACTAGCTGGAATTTCTGAATAGTCTTCAAAGGCATCCCAATGTATAATGCATTCCAGTAGTCTAACCAAAGGTTACCACAGTGTAGACAACAAAAGGTAGGCTATCCCTGTTCAGATAGGGGTGCACATGGGCCACCAGTCAAAGCTGATGGAAGGCACTCCGCTCCACCGAGGCCACTTGAGCCACATGAGACAGTAATGGGGTCAGGAATACCCCCAAGCTATGTAACCTGCTCCTTCAGAGGGAGTGTAAACCCATCCAGAGCGGGCGACAAACCATCCATCCAACCTAGAGAATGAACAGTGCCTCAGTCTTGTCAGATTCAGATTCAGTTTACCTTCACCTGTTGCAACTGTAAAGTTTTCTTTCCTTGAGAAAGAGGGAATTAGTAAGTGAAGGTAGTCAATTTTGAAGACGTGTTTGGATCGACCCAAAATGGATTGCACTTCCCCTCCAAAGGGGGCTGCATTTTTAGTTCCTCCCTCTGCCCCAATTTGAATGCACATTCTTGTCTTTAGTTACAACAGTCTAAATAGGGTAGGGTCAGGTGGGGTGGGGAGCAGCCCTCCCTACTGGCCCCAGCCCCTCCAGCAGTTCCACCCACTTGCTTGTCTTCCAGCTTGCAGGACACTCATTATATATGTAGAATTAAACTAGTCTATTTGAATTTTCTGCATTCCTAGGTGTAGAGGATCTCGCAGGGGACAGGGGATTGAAATATATATTCTTCAGGGGTGCTCCTGTTAATGATCCTATGATTACTTATTACTTTTCAGTTGATTATCATTAAGCACAATTCATCAAGTCTTCCCTCATCTGCGACCTTAGTAGAGACTAGAGTAATTTAATCATCACCATCAATCGATCCATTATCCTCCCTCTCCCCATCAGATTTTAAATCAATTCACGAAAAGGCAAAAAACCTTGCGGTTTAAGAACATACCTACTGCCAAGAGATATTTCTATCAAACTTTAAAAAGCAGGGAAATTGCACAGCTATAGTGAATGCACCAGGGGAGCAGGAGACCTGAACTCCTCTCTGAGATATTGGACTGCCCTACAAATTTGTCAAAATGCAAACACAATTTGGGTTGGTCTTTCACAGTCCAATCCACTTGCTGTGTAGCTTGGAAGAATTTGGTAATGTGCCTCTGAGCATATGGCGAGTGGTGGCAACACCTGCCATCTCCAAAGATAGAGAATTATATTTTTGTATGCTTGTTGGTGTTCTTCTTACTTTGCTTCTTTCCTGTGTTACTAATATTTCTACAGAGAATCTAATGTAGAAAATTTTATTTCCCTCATTATTCATCCTAGAAATCTGTGTCAAACTTATTTTATTAATTTCAAAGCCATTTTATTGGTCAATGTCATATGATGGTGAAGACAGCCTTTTGTGTTTCAAATTGGAGGTTATGTTCTATTTCTATTTTGGGTGCATTAACAGTTCAATCTGAAACTGCAGTTTGATGTAAAATCAGACTGATTACAATATGTTGCTACTTCAGCAATGACTCTAGCTGTTGGAAAAAAGAGGATGCATGTTTCCAGCCTCCTATGTTTAAACCACTTTATTTAAGGTAAGGTGGGCACAGTCAATTAAAAACATAGAGCACACCTAGAATTTTGCAAGAATATATTTCACCTCCCACTATTTTATCTTGTGCAAATTGAGACACTCCTGAGGTCCACTGGAGGCTATTATGCAGAAGTCAGTGCCATTATTTGTTGTAAACCGCCCAGAGAGCTTCGGCTATGGGGCGGTATACAAATGTAATAAATAAATAAATAATTCCACAATTATGTTTGGGGTTTTTTAGTGTAAATTTTGCAAAGTGTTGCTGTACTTCACATATTCACAGAAACAGAAACAAAAGAAAATGATTTCCTATAGGAAACTTCACTAAAATTGCAAAGTAAATCAGACATATTTAAAGTGACCATCTGAACTATATCGACTGTCTCAATAATGTTGCTTCCTCCCTGCTAAAACAAAATCAGCACAGCACATGTCTTCTTTCTATTATTTGGGCTGATTGCAGGTGTTGCCACCACTCACCATATACTCAGAGGCACATGTTACCAAATTCTTCCAAGCTACACAGCAAGTGGATTGGACTATGAAAGGCAAACCCAAATTGTGTTTGCATTCTGACAAATTTGTAGGGCAGTCCAATATCTCAGAGAGGTCAGGTCTCCTGCTACCCTGGTGCATTCACTATAGCTATGAAATTTCTCTGCTTTTTAAAGTTTGATAGAAATATCTCTTGGCTATAGGTATGTTCTTAAACCGCAAGGTTTTTTGCCTATGCATGAATTTCCCTGCTTTTTAATCCGGGAGGTGAGAAACGGGATCCTGTGCAAGTTTGCTGAGAGTGGATCGATCATTTGCATGCTTATTGAGTTCAGTGGGATTTACTCCCCTGCAATCATGCTTAGGATAGGTGAAACTGACCACAGGGGATGGGGAGGGAAAGAGGAGGAGGAGGGATGGGAGGAAATGCAGAGGGGAGGACTGGGATGGGAGCAGGCAGGAGGGGGAGGGGAGGAGAAGTACAGGTTTGATCATTTGCATGTTTATTGAATTCAGTGCGATTTACTCCCGTGCAACCATGCTTAGGATAGGTAAAAGTGACCAGGGGGGAGGGGGGGAGGGCTGGAGTGGGCAGGGGAGGAGAAAGAAGGAAGAGGGGAGAGGAGGAGGAAGGGAGAGGAGAGGGGAAGGAGGGTGGAAGCGGGTCTGATCTTTTGCATGCTTATTGAGTTCAATGGGATTTACTCCTATGCAATGATGGTTTGGATAGGAAAAACTGACCATGGGGGAGGAAGAGGGGGAGGAAGAGGGGGAGGGGGAAAGGGAAGGAATATATTGGAGGTGGACAAAGGAAGGGGGAGGGGAGGTTTGATCATTTGCATGCTTATAGAGTTCAATGCCATTTACTTCCGTGCAATCATGCTTAAGATAGGTAAAACTGACCATGGGGATGAGGAAGGAGAGCGGGAGGAGGGGGAAAAGGAAGGTGGAGATTGGAAGGGGATGGGGAGGGAGGGGCAAAGGAAGGGGGAGGGAAGGGGCAAGAGGGGGGTTAGGAGGAAGGAGAAGGGAGGGTGGGTTTGATCATTTGCATACTTTTTGAGTTCAATGGGATTTATATCTGTGCAATCACGTTTGAAAATGGAAATGGACTGCCTTCAAGTCAATCCCGACTTATGTTGACCCTATGAATAGGGTTTTCATGGTAAAAGGTATTCAGAAGTAGTTTTACCATTGCCTTCCTCTGAGGCTGAGAGGCGGTGACTGGCCCAAGGTCATCCAGTGTGCTTCATGGCTGTGTGGGAATTTGAACCCTGGTCTCCCAGGTTGTAGTCCAACACTGACCTGGGGGAGGGGCAGGGAGGGGAGGGAAGGAGATTGGATGGGTGTGCACTGGGCAGAAGGGAAGCCCCTACCTTTCCAAAAGGAAAACATTGTGAACAGTATCATTGTTTTTCAGCCTTTCCATCGCCTTTTTATTCTACAGCAGGCACATGTAGCCTCCCACCCAAATTTAAAACAAAACTGTCCCTGGCCACATCCACACCAGGCCTTTATTTCACTTTGGACAGCCATGGCTTCTCTCAAAGAATCCTGGGAAGTGTAGTTAGTGAAGGGTGCTGAGAGTTGTTAGGAGACGCCCTGTTCCCCTCACAGACTTCAATCAGAGTGGCTGACTGTTAAACTAGTCTGGCCACTGAAGCTCTATCAGTGGAACATGAGTCTCCTCTCAACACCCTTCACAAACTACACTTCCCAGATTTATCTGAGGGAAACCATGACTGTCTCACATGAAATCAAAGTCTGGTGTGGCCCCTTGATTAGCCAAGCCCAGCAGCTGTGAGGCTTTTAGAACTCTTGACAGTTGGTTCTTACTGAGCATGACCGCCCTTATCATTGGCTTCCAGCGAAAATTTCTTAAATTAATTAAAACTAAGCCAGGCATTTTTTAACTTTTAAACTGCAGAAGATGAAGGTCAGAGTATGGGGCAAGGTCAGTATTAGGATTACAGGTACTCTGTGAACATGGCTGATTTTTAATGAATTTCAACAGATTATGAGAACTCTGAGAGAAAAAGTCCAAAAGGGCTCTGAGGTTTCTCTCTCTCTTTTTAGACTTTGAACTCTGGATTCTCTGACTGTTTTGTGTATCACCATAAAAATTGAGAGGGTTGTTAAGCAAACGTTTCTGAGTTCAGGACTAGAAGTTTTGTAAGGTTTTGTTTTGAAATGAGCTTATGGGAAGTAGGAGAATGTCATGGGGAGTATTTTCAATTTAACATCGCGGAATGTGAAAAATCCCCGCTGGCTACAGCATTCAGCCGCTCTCATGGCTGTATAATATAGAATCATATCCTTCTCTCCCTAACTCCCCAAACACTAATTTTTAGGAACATAAGAAGGTGCCTTATACTGAGACAGACCATTGGTCCACCTAACTCAATACCATCTGCTATTTCAACCTTCCCCAACCTGGTGCCTTCCAAATGTAGCTGGACTACAGTTCCTGCCAGCCTCAGCCAGCATTGCCAATGCTCAGGGATAATGGGAGTTGTAGTCCAACAACATCTGGAGGCACCAGGTTGGGATAGCCTGGTCTAATCTGACTGGTAGCAGCTCTCTGGGGTTTCAGAATGGGGTCTTTGCTAATCCCAGCCTTACCTGGAGATGCCATGGGCTGAAACTAGGGGGGTTTGCATAGAAAGCAGATGCATTACCCCAATTTTTTAAAATCAGATTGGATAAAATAATGTATCTATTCCTCTCACTTTTTTTTTAAAGAGGACTTTTCTGGAAAGTGAGGAAGAAGATGGATCAGGGCAGCTTCATTTTCCATGAACATATGTGTTGCAGTTAAATGGAAAGCAGGATCAGAAACACCACACAAGAAAAGTGGGATTTCCTTAGGTCTGAAGCTGTAGCAGGAATGGAACGACAGGCTTTGAATATGAGACACACTGTCAGCTCTTCACTGAGACAGCCGTGTCGGTGGGGGTGTAGGCAGGGCTGGAGATTCCTTGGTAATTGCCAGGCCGTAAGTCCTCAGCCGGCAGCTTGGCTATAAATCTGCCAGGCTAGCAAGGAGGAAGCAAGATAAGGGCAGAGGCCGTTCAAAGCTTACATGCCAAGCCAGAAATCCAGAAGAGACGTCAGTGAAGGTCCGGGTCTAGTTTGCCGAGAGATCAGTCCAAGTCAAGGTTCAGGGGATAGGAAGACACACAGTGGTCACGCCTGACGTTGTAGTCAGCAACAAGCTGAAGCCAAGGTTTGACTTTTAAGGAGCAGGTTTGTCAGCAGGTGTGAGCCATCAGCATTTTGGCCTTAAGTGGACAGGCCTGCCCCTCTTCTGCCTGATCTTCTGTTGTCTACGTTCTGCAGGTGAGGGGGGAGTATCCTGTTCCCTGTCTGCGTCTGGCTGAAGGGCTTCAGCTGTGTCTGGGGTGCTCTGCAGCTGAGGGGGAGAAGGAGCTGGGTTCTCAGGAGTTTCCTCCATTTCTCCTTCTGGGTCTGCTGCTGTTACTCCCGAGTCATCCTCGTCTGATGAGTCCTCTGACGGGGCCATGACACACACAAACTCCGATACAAAGATATGCTATCCCGCAGTACCTAAGGCTTCAAATATTAGATTCCATGTTGGAAGTGGGGCAAGAGCAACTCCTGTTTGGGTTCTTTTTATTATTATTTTTATTATTATTATTATTATTATTATCATCATCATCATCATCATTGTCGTCAGCATCATTATCATTATTATTATAATAATTATTATTATTATTTACATTTGTATACCACCCCATAGCCAAAGCTCTCTAGGCAGTTTACAACAATTAAAAACATTAAAAACAAATATACAAATTTAAAAACACTTTTTAAAATAAACAATTTGTTTTGTTTGCATTACAGAAGGTAAATACACACTGGCACACGTAGCTCAGACTGCTGAGTTACTTTGCATATTCCATAACATTCCATGTGTCTGCTTCAGGATAATATAAAAAGGAAAAGGAGGAAACTGGGATTCTTATACATTGGCACCAAAGGGTGTCTTGCCTTCTGGGACTAAAAGCAGGTTGGGGCTGATACTCATTGGGTTTAGTGGAATGGAGGAAAGGACTAAACCTCTCCTGTTCATGTGCTGTACTCCCAACAAAAATTCTCCCCCACCCATATGCCTGCAAAGACATGATTGCTAAAGACACATTTGGCACCATGCCTAGTTTGGCCCTCAGAAGGCTCTCCAAAAAATGCTAGATGACAGATGAAATTTCAGTGAAACGTTGGGCTCTATTTTTTTTTTTAAAAGACTAGCGGGGCTCTGCCCCCCACCCCGAAGCACACACACCCAGGCAACCCCAAACACACACACACAGAGACCGACTCTAAAAAGCACATAGTAACAAATGTGACGTCCAGGCACTTGCATATTTACCCCCCTCCTGGGTACCACACTCCCCTCGCCAACCCTCCTTTGCAAGTCTCTTCAGCGCCTCCAGGTGTTGGTGTGTGCCAGCCACTATGGGTCACTAATGCTCCTTGCCTGTTCCTGTGCTATGTCGTTGCCCCTGCTGCTGCCCTGCCCTGCTGCCTGTCCCTCCACAAATGGCACTGCAGCTCCATGCAGTGTGCCTAGGCCACTTCCCCACCTAGGGCGTTTACCTGCCTCCCATCCAGGCTGCCGCCACTTGCCCCCGGCTGCTTGCCCTGCTCCTGGCCGTGTGCCTATTCACTCCACACCTGCTCACTCACCTCGCTTGCTTGCATGCCCGTCTGCCCCACTGCCACCCACTTGCCCCACTCACTTGATCTCCCATCCCCACCTTCCTTCCTTCCTTCCTTCATGCCCTCCCCGCCTTGCTTGCTGCCTTGCCGCTGTGCCCCGCCCCATGTGACACTGCATGACAACATGATGGCTTAGGAATATATTATATAGTTTGATAGAAGAAACAGTGTGAAAGACCTACACCAGATATTTCTAGCAATTTAGATATTTTCACATTAACCTTGCTTGGGCATTCATCTTCACACGATTTAACAATTACCTGAAGGGGAGAGGAGAGGCTGCACCTGCTGGCACTGCCCCCCTCCCCACTGTCCAGATATTGGGATGACACATCTATAAAACAGAACCTGCTCTGTGAGCTTAAACTCTCATCACGATCGGTGCCCTCTTTACAAGAATGCCACAGGTGGTGTCCCTGGTTGCAAGGTGGTGGTGGGACTGGGCTGCACTAAGTAGTGCCATCCCCACATTGTTTGCGCTGAGTGACATTTGCCCTTGGCATGCCAGCATACATTGCGGGGCCCTTCATGCTTGTAGCTGAATGCACAAGGGTTGAATGAAACCCAGAACCCCAATAGCACAGGGTTCCAGGTCATGTGGAAACTGCCATGCACACAGGTGTAAGTACAAAGCTCCTTTGCATCTGTATGTGTAAATGCCAAGGGGAGGGTATACTTGGCATGCATAATGTGGGGGCAGGTCTACTCGACACAGCCTTGCTTCTTTCCCCTCCCCTCATGTTGTACGTTGGAAGAACGCAAATGGAGTTCTTCTCTCTCTCCCCCCCCCCGAATTTTTAGGTATCCACACTAACTGCCTCTGTTGAAAAGCATACCACAATTTCCCAAGGCTTTTTTACTTTTGAAGTTGAACTTCTAAAGCTTCTGTGCTGCTTATGGATTATCAAAACCTTTCTACAGAATTCACTGTTCTACTTGATTTATCCCTCACTCCTCTTTCCTAGCAACTTGAAAACCGCCAAGTTGTTGAGCAACTGAAGCTATGTGAATTCTGTGTCAACAACAGGATACATTTACACAAGAGGCAACATGAAGTATTTTGCTTTTGGCAGCTGCCTAATAGATGTCCTATCAGAAGGTGCCTCCCTGTAGAGGGATCGTAATTAAATGTGTGTAATTAATTGCTCATCTCTTTCCAGTACTTACCAGAGATCTATTGATAGCACAAGCGGAGACATTGTAGCTAGAATTAGCTGACTTTTCACAGTGGAGATCAAAGTGGTAAGTAGGAGTGGACAACAGCTTACCAAAAAAAAAAAAGGCAGGCTCAGCTTGACCTTGTTCATCCACTTCAGCCATCCTTGTGGCATGCAGAGTCACCAAAGAAAGACCTAATGAGGCAAGTAAGATGTTAGAGTTGTGCCAGGGGCACTGCACCAGGGATGATGATGATTTTATTACCCTTCACCCTGAGGTCCTAGAGCAGGTTACAGCAGTTTAGAAATACATCTTTGAAAACAATTTAAAAGCTTACAATTACAAAAATAGGGTGGGTCCTAAAAATAAAACATCTCAGGTGTCAAAGGTGTAAAGAGGAGGAAGGTGAGAGAATCCCAGCAGGGCCTATACCTTGCTGCTGTGGCCTCCTGCAAAACTCCATCTGCAGGCTTCCTCGCATGTCAGCTGCTACTCCCTGCAAGGCCTGGGTGCCAGCTGAAGCTAGCTGGGGCTAACAAGGGAGAAGACAACTGCTTGAGGGTGGGGAAGAGAGCTCCCTTTTATAAGAGCCACCTCTAGAGAAGGCTCCCCCCCGTATCAGGTTTCTTTTAACGTGTGCCGGGGTAGGAGTAGTCGGGAGCCCGCCATTGACGTAATATTGGGCAGGGGATGTAATAGCGGTGGGAGGCGGACTGGCCATTACAGGGGAAGGAATACAAGACATCTTCGTGCTTGCATCCCTTCTGGTCCCCCTTCCAACCTTCGGGACACTGGTAGCTATGCTGGGAACTCCCTGGATCTTACCGTCCTGCTGATGAATGCAAGGTCAGTGACTAATAAAACCACTTTAATTCAGGATTTAATCCTGGATGAATGCGCTGACCTCGCTTGTATTACCAAAACCTGGCTAAATGACCAAGGCGGAGTAGGTTTCTCCCAGCTCTGCCCACCAGGTTTTGTGGCACTCCAGCAGCCTAGATCCAGGGGACAGGGAGGGGAGGTCGCAATTGTCTGCAGGGAAGCTATTTCCCCTGTCAGGTACACTGTCCCTAACACCTCCAGCTTTGCGTGTGTGCGCCTGGCATTTGGACAGGGAGACAGAGTGGGGATTCTGTTGGTGTACAGTACACCCCGCTGTCCAACAGTCTCTCTCCCTGAACTGGTGGAGCTGGTTTGGCATTGGTGTTGCAGTTCCCCAGGTTGATGGTCCTGGGTGACTTCAACATACATGCCGTGGTTAGACTCACAGGTCCAGCTCAGGACTTCATGGCTGCCATGACAACCATGGGGCTGTCTCTAATATCATCTGGACCAACGCATGTGGCAGGACACACACTTGCTCTTGTGTTCTGTTTGGGACAGGAAGAAGGTGATCTGAGGGTGGAGGGGTTCTTAGTGACTCCGTTGTCATGGACAGATCACCACCTGACAAGGTTTAGACTTTGTGCCCCTGGTAACCTTCGCAGGGGTGAAGGGCCGATTAAGATGGTCTGCCCCGGAGACTCATGGGTCCAGAAGGCTTCCCGAATGCTCTGGGAGATATTCCCAGCATGGCTGGTGATACTGCCGAAGCCCTGGTCAATGTCTGGAATATGGAGGTGACCCGGGCAGTGGACACTATTGCTCCAAAGCGCCCTCTCCCACCAGGGAAGGCCCATAATACACCTTGGTTTACTCAAACCTTGGGCCTGATGAAACGGCAGGGACGACGGCTAGAGTGACAATGGAGAAAAATTCAGTCCACTTCCGATCGAACACAGGCTAGAGCCCATTTTCGAGCCTATCATGTGGCGGTGATGGCAGCAAAGAAAGAGCACTTCTTTGCCACCATTGCTTCTGCTCAGTGTCGTCCGGTGATGCTTTTCTGGGTGATCCGGGGTCTTTTGGTCTCTGGCCCTACATTAGACTCTGAGCCCTCAGTTGCTCGCTGTGACATGTTTGCAAGGCACTTTGCAGATAAAATTGCTCGCATTCAGACTGACTTGGACTCCTTTTTAACTACAGTTGTGCCAGATGTCCCCGAAGCTTCCTCTGGTCATTTTTCTATGGGTACTTTTCAGCTTGTAAAGCCTGAGGATGTGAACAGGATTCTGGGAGAATCGAGGGCCACTACTTGTTCCCTTGACCCTTTCCCATCCTGGTTAATCATATCTGCTAGAGAGGGAGTGGCTGACTGGTTGGAATGTTGAATTAACACCTCCCTAAGGGAAGGTTCTATGCCAACATTGTTGAAGGAGGCTGTGATAAGACCTTTGTTAAAAAAAACCTTTGTTAGACCCTGCGGATCCTAACAACTTCTGCCAAGTCTCTAATCTCCCCTTTCTGGGCAAGGTGATTGAGAGGGTAGTGGCTGCTCAGCCCCAAGTTTTCCTGGATGAATCGGACTATCTAGACCCTTTTCAATCAGGCTTCAGGCCTGGCCATGGAACAGAGACTGCCTTGGTCACCCTGCTTGATGACCTATGCCGGGCATCAGACAGGGGGAGTGCATCCCTGTTGATGCTGCTGGACCTCTCGGCGGCTTTCGATACGATCGACCATGGTATCCTTCTGGACCGTCTAGCTGGGATGGGATTGGGAGGCACTGTTTTATGGTGGCTCCGGTCCTACCTGACAGACAGGACCCAGAAAGTGGTGCTGGGAGACTATTGCTCAACCCCCTGGCCATTGGCCTGTGGGGTACCGCAAGGTTCCATTCTGTCTCCCATGCTCTTTAACATTTATATGAAACCGCTGGGAGAGGTCATCAGGAGATTTGGAGTACAATGTCATCAATATGCTGATGACACTCAGCTCTATCTCTCCCTACCACCTGATTGCAGGGAGGGAGTGCTCATCCTAAGCCGGTGCCTGGAGGCTGTGAAGGGCTGGATGTGGGCTAACAAACGGAAACTTAATCCAGACAAGATGGAAGTACTGCTGATCAAGGGAAAAACTGCATCAGTTTTTCTGCACTCCCCTTGAAGGAGCAGGTCCTCAATTTGGGAGTCCTCCTGGATCCTGCCCTGCTGCTTGAATATCAGGTGGTTGCGGAAGCCAGGAGTGCTTTTGGCCAACTCAAACTGGTCTACCAGCTGCATCTGTTCCTGGAGACAGTTGACTTGGCCACAGTGACACATGCATTGGTGACATCGAGGCTTGATTACTGTAACGCACTCTATGTGGGGCTGCCTTTGAAAACGGTTCAGAAATTGCAGTTGGTTTGAAATGCAGCAGCCAGAATGTTAACTGGAGCATAGCGCAGGGAGCATATCACCCCTGTGCTTTATCGACTCTACTGGCTCCCAATTTGTTTCTGGGCCCAATTCAAAGTGCTTGTTCTGACCTGTAAAGCCCTAAACGGCCTTGGACCAATGTACCTGAGGGACCGCTTACGCCCATATGTACCTGCCTGGGATTTAAGATCATCTGCCTCTGGTCTCCTCTGCGTGCCTGGAGTAAAAGATGTTAGATTGACAGGCACGCGGGAGAGAGCTTTTTCAGCTGTGGCTCCCAAGCTTTGGAATACTCTACCCAAGAAGTTTGCTCTGCTCCCTCCCTGTTGGTTTTCCGGAGACTTCTGAAAATGATCTTGTTCCGGAGAGCCTTTGGGAGGGATTGAAGGTAGAGCCTGACACCGATTTTATGCCTTCTGCATTAAATTTTACCTTTGTAGTCCCTTTAGTGTGTGTGTATATATGTGTATGTTAAAAACTATGGAATACTTTAAAAGAAATGGGGGTGCCACAGCATCTGACTGTCCTGATGCGCAACCTATACTCTGGACAAAAGGCTACTGTAAGGACAGAATATGGAGAAACCGACTGGTTCCCCATCGGAAAGGGTGTGAGACAGGGGTGTATTTTATCACCCTATTTGTTTAATGTATATGCAGAACATGTCATATGGAAAGTGGGATTGGACCAAGATGAAGGAGGTGTGACAATTAGAGGGAGAAATATCAATAATCTAAGATATGCAGATGATACCATACTACTAGCAGAAATTAGTAATGATTTGAAACGAATGCTGATGAAAGTTAAAGAGGAAAGCACAAAAGCAGCTGAATGTCAAGAAGACTAAAGTAATGACAACAGAAAATTTATGTAACTTCAAAGTTGACAATGAGGACATTGAACTTTGCAATGATTATCAATACCTTGACACAGTCATTAAACAAAATGGAGAAAATAGTCAAGAAATTAGAAGAAGGCTAAGACTGGCAAGGGCAGCTATGAAAGAACTAGAAAAGGTCCTCAAATGCAAAGATGTATCACTGAACAGTCAGGATCATTCAGATCATTCAGATCATGGTACAGTATTCCCAATCTCTATGTATGGATGTGAAAGTTGGACAGTGAAAAAAGTGGATAAGAGAAAATTTAACTCATTTGAAATGTGGTGTTGAAAGAGAGCTTTGCGCATACGACTGAGAAAAAGACAAATAATTGGGTGTTAGAACAAATTAAACCAGAACTATCACTAGAAGCTAAAATGATGAAACTGAGGTTATCATACTTTGACACATCATGAGAAGACAGGATTCACTAGAAAACACAATAATGCTGGGAAAAACAGAAGGGAGTAGAAAAAGAGGAAGGCCAAATAAGAGATGGATTGATTCCATAAAGGAAGCCACAGATCTGAACTTAGAAGATCTGAACAGGGTGGTTTATAACAGATGCTATTGGGGGTCACTGATTCATAGGGTCGCCATAAGTCGAAATCGACTTGAAGGCACATAACAACAAACCCTTTATTGGTAACAGTTACAGTACTGGTTCTAATAGGCATGTTCAATATATGTTGAGTTGCTTAATCAGTGTCGCAACAAGTACCTTTTTGCTGGTAGGCTCTACAGTGTCTTTGTTTAAAGCTCATTTACTTTGTATTTACAACACTCATAAGCAAATGAAAAAGTATTTCTTTCCTCAAATGCTGAGATTTTATTGGGGATGGTTACATAATATAAAAGCCTTCTGACCTCATTTGTGATCCCTAAAGCTCAGACTGAAAGCACCCACATGGCCGTTTAAAGATATTTTTGTAAACCAAAAGGAGATCCGGCATTTAAGTTCACTGAAAGATCAAGAACAATGCCGGAAGATATTTAATTGACACTGAGAAGCTTTGTTGCTGGTTAAGCATGAAGTGATGCTGCTCAATCAGTAGTGACAGGTTTGTCAAAAAACATTCTACAATGTCAAGAGTTATTCATCATCACTAAGCCACTTGGTATCATGAACTCCCAGATCAATAGAAAACATTTTTTGGAGCATGAGAATAAGCCACCGTCTCCAAAACTCTGCAGTATATTTAATTTCCTTTGACAGATTATATGAAAACATCAGTGAGAGAGATTAAAATTAATTTAAATCAAAAGGCAGAAGTTGAAAATACTCCAACCCGTCCATCCAGACTACTCGACTGTCTAGAGTTACAATGCAGGACACCTGCCATGGAATTTTTATATGTTCAGCAGATTCAGGGTTCTTGGCTACAAGTGGTTTTTTGTTTTTAAAAGCTTCAGCATGCTGTTCCCTTAAGGAGAATATTTCACACTTGAAGATAACAGGCTTGAGCAGAAAGAAATGTTCTTCGATCAGTAGTTGAGAACTTGTGCCACTAAAAATAGAGTAGTTGTTAAAGTGAAATTTAGACACTGGCACGTTGTAGACAGTGAAAATTGCAATCTTCTGCATGTCTACGCAGAAGTAGATTCTTGATCCCAAGTGAGCATAGAAGCAGGGCTGGCAAAATACCGATTGGACCGATTGGGCCCAGTCGGGCCCCACAGTAATGCTTACAAGTATCAGTCCCAAACATTCAGCATTGCACAATGATTCAAGGACCAACAGCCAGGACTGTGTATACGCAATAGCCTGGCAGGGTTCCCAATCTGGGAGTAGGTACCAATGATGGCTGCAAAGGAAAAAATGGGAGCTTAAAGTGGGCTCCTTATTATTCCTTTGCGGAAGCAAGGTGAACTCAGCTGATGGGCAATGGGAGTGCACCTGGCTCCAATAGCATAAAGTTGTTTGCATTGAAACCACTACTAAAACAGAGATTTTCCCCTCTGTTTTAGTAGGACTTGCTTTGCAAACCGCTACCAGTCTCTATGAACTCACTACCCATCAGCTGACGGCCAGTGAATTCAAGCCCACTGGAAAGCACTTCGTTAGCCCTATGCTTGCCACTTCCCAAGTGCTGAGCATAGGGCTAACAAAGCTCCTTGTGCTGCAGTTCCCAAATGCTTGATAATCAGCTGGCTGTCAGGTGCTTGGGAAGTGCTGTGCAAGGGACTTTGACAGATGAGTGGAATAATCCACCTGTCAATCAGCTGCCAATACTGCCCCCCTGTCAAAGTTGGCCTGCCAACAGTAGGAACAGGCGATGATCTGGCCCACCAAGGAGAAAAGGTTCTCCATTCCTGCTTCAAGCCTATTTTTATTTTTATTGCCTGCCCTTCACTAATAGATCCCAGGGTGGATCAGAACAATATAAAATACATTATTAAGAATAGTTTAAAACAAGTTACATTTACAGCTACAAAGGTCCTAAAAATATTTATCTCCAGTGTCAAAGGCCAGGGTGAAGTGGTGCATCTTCAACATATGACAAAAACTGTACAGTGAAGGTGCCAAACACACCTCTGTGGGGAGGAAATTCCACAACTTAGGGGCTGCTGCACAAAATGCCCTCTCCTAGGCCACCCCCCCAAACCTCTGAGAGTGGTAGAGCTACCAAGAGGGCCTCTTCTGCTCAATACCTGAGATGGTCTGTAGGGAAGAAGGTAGTCTTTCAGATAGTTGGGGCCTGAGTCATTTAGGGCTTTAAACACAAGCGTGAGCACCTTGAATTGGGCCTGGAAATGAACTGGCAAGCAACACAGCTGTGTTAAAACAGAAGTTATAGGAGATCTAAACTGAACCCCAGCAAATAATCTGGCTGCTTCATTTTGGACTACTTGAAGTTGCCGATTCATCTTCAAGGGCAGTCCCACATACAGTGCACTTGTTGTTGTTGTTATGTGCCTTCAAGTCGATTACGATTTACGGCAACCCCATGAATCAGTGATCTCCAATAGCATCTGTTATAAACCACCCTGTTCAGATCTTGGAGTACAGTGGCCAAGTAATCTCTGTCCAAAAGGGCCATAGTGGGTGAACCAAACAGAGCTGGGAAAAGGCACTTCTGGCCACTGGGGTCACCTCAGCCTCCAGTGACAAGGTTGAATCCAGGAACACTCCCAAGTTACAGGCTTGATCCTTCCAGGAGAGTACAATTCCCTCCAAGACAGGCTGTCCCCTGGACCCCAGAACTCAGGACACATAACACCCTTTTCCTTTCAGTATTCAACTTCAATTTATTGGCACACATCCAGCCCTCTCCAAGCACTGGTCTAACACTTTATCTGCCTCTCTCAATTCAGGTGGAACAGAGAGATAGAACTGGGTGTCATCCACATATTGGTGACACCTCACTCAGTATCTCCTGATGACAGCTCCCAGAGGCTTCATATAGATGTTAAATAGCAGGGGGAACAAGATGGAACCCTAAGGGACACCACAGAGGAACTCCCATGGCACCGAATAGTAGCCTCTCATAACTAGTTTCTTTAAACAGCCCTAGAGGTAGCAGCAGAACCACTGAAGCACAGTGCCCCCAATCTTTACCTCCCTGAAATGCTTCAGAAGGATATTATGGTCAGCTGTACCAAAAGCTGCCAAAATCAAGAAGAGCAAGGTCGCACTCACTCCATCTCTTTCTTGACAAGTGTCATCAACCAGGGTGACCAAGGCAGTTTCATGTCCCTATTACCCAGCTAGGGTTGCCAGATTGCAAGTAGACCATGTTTTTCATGGTTACTGTGGAGAGTTGCATAGTGACTCTCTGTTCTTACCGCTACCTCTCCCTTCCTATAATAAGTTCCAATCTAGAAAGAAAGAAGCCAACTAAAATGATAGCAAAGTCTGGTTCAGCCCATTCAAGCTTTTGCCTATATTTATTTATTTATTATATTAATTCATTGTGTTTCACACAGAAGGGTGTAACTCTGTATAAAACAATAATAAAACACAATGCTTAAACATTCTCATCCAACATTATTGTCAGTGGGCTTGGGATTGGTTTGGACGATTTCTTTGGGTTCCCTTCAAACCTGTGATTCTGTAGGTGTAAGGCTGGGATCTGTAGCAGAAGGAATCTGCAGAACTGGTCAAGTCAGTTTCTTTGTTAGGGTAATGGCCCTGGCTGGACCTGTCAAGTATGTGATTTACATGTCTAAAGAATTGGTCAAGAGCAGATTGTTACCACAGCAACTGGGTGATGATGTTCTTTCAGTACTTCTGATTTTGCAATTTAAAACTGAACAACTTCTGTTGAGTTAAACTGAGTTAATAGAACACCTTTCAATGTATATACATAATTACATATTGAAAGCTAAATCAGAATGAGTATAATTTGAGGGGGAGAAAATATTTTTGCAAGTGATATTTTAATTTTATTTTTATATTATATCTTCCAATGTATATATATTTTCATTAAAAGTTATTACTTAATGTTTGCAATACATTTTCAACATCTGCATGTTTGTGTGACTTCTTTTGACATTATTTTATATGCATGTCAAAAGTGTTTTTCCCCCTTTGCTGATGAGAAGTAAGCAATCTTTAGAAAGCCTTGTTACTTCTTTTCCCCTTGGGCATATTTCCCTGTATGTACATGTTCAGTGCACTCACTGAAACCTTGTCCTGAGTAGGCATTCTTAGGATTGCATCCAGTTTTAGTCTATGACACAAAAGCATAACTGTCAGTGAGTATACTTGTAGCATCCTGTCTTGTCTGGTTGCTGTGATGTGGTGACTATTTTGGCTAGGGCTACTGCTTGCTGATCACCTTCACGAAAAACTCAGCATATCTCCATCACCTTTCCTGGAACTCCCCCCCCCCCAATGGATTCTTTGTGAGTCTGTGACTGACTGACAGTATAATCCTAACCAGGTCTACTCCAATAGAATTGAATGGGCTTTACTCCCGGGTGATGATGACTATATTGGCCACTACTTGCTGGTCATTTTTACACAAATGAAAAAAAAAACCCAACTCATCATTTCAAACAAAATGGTTTTCTCATCACCAAAAAGAAAGAGAGTTGTATATATATATATATGTAATGAATATGGAATATATATATGTAATGAAATGCTTTTTTGGGTAACATTTATAGGGTTTATGAGAGAGGTAGATACCTGACAGGAAACAAATGGACAGGTAAAGAAATAAACAAACATTGATTTCAACAGCCATTGCTGTGAATTAACAAAACAAAGAAAAAGATAGAGACAGCTTAATGGTTGTTAACAGTAATCATTAACACCTCGTACACACAGCAGCAGTTTAGAGGAAAGCTGATTACGAAGATAATTACGTAAATCTCGGTGCAGATTATTTTTTTAAAAAGCTGCAAACACAGAGTCAGAGCCTTTCCAAAGACAAATTGGATTTTCAGATTCCATCATAATTCAATATCAAATCTGAATATGCAAATATTCTCCCCCATCTCTAGTCTCCAGTCACTCTCTTTCCGAGGAAACTGAACCCTGGGTAAGTGTTGAAATCCCTGGAGTCTCTCACTGCTTGGAGCTTGGGGTGCATGCAACACTAATATTTATAAAAGGACAAATCCTATGCACCCCACTAAAAAATGAGGGGAAGCTGATGTGGTGCCCTCCAGCTATCACTGGACTACATCTCCCATCATCCCTGATCTTCAGCCATGTTGATTGAGGCTGATGGGAGTTATAGTTCAACAACAGCTGGAGAGGACCACATTGGCTACTCCTTGCCTATAAAATCATGGCTAACAGTCTGTGCAGGGAAAGCCACACACCAATCATTTGTGCCTGTGCAGACCACTAGATGCCTCTGCATAAACAAGCGGCTTGAAATAGGCACAGCCATCTCCACCCTAGCCTCCATTCCTCTCAGCTGAACCTGGTGGGGGAGGTCAATGTGTACTTTCAAAACACTGAGGAGCCAGCCTGTTAAACCTATAGACCCCATCTCTGGTTTGTAGCCTGGTGGTCTTAAGATTCCATCTATCTGCAATCATGGAATTTTCCCAATAAATTTTCAGCCTGACGTTTTCTCACCTAATCCCTGCATCTTGCTCTTTACAATAGTATTCAAGGTGTGGGTCAGATAGCAGAAGGATAAAGCCTCAAATGCAGCAAATGGTTGGAAGACTAAAACTGAGAATTAAATTTTTCTACAAAGCCCCAGAAACAGACAGTCCCAATGACAGCTCCCACCCCACCCTGCAGAACAGCTTTTAAACACCCCGACACACATACAGGATGGATTCACAATTTTGACTGTAATTTAGCAGAACCATTAACTTGGAGAAAACTGCCAGCTGCTACCTGGCACAAATTTCCCTGTACTTAACACTAACATTCAGGTGCCAGCTTCCTAGTTATTTTAATCCTGTCCAAATGACCCAGTGTAATACTGTGAAATTAAAAAAAACAAATGCAAATCAGAGTGGATGGGGGTGGGAAACTCAACCAAGCCAACATAGTCAGGCAAAGGAAGAGAATTTGAAAGGTAGAGCAGAATGAAATTTGCCATTTTTGAACAGCAAACTGAATTCAGAGATGAATGCATTTGAATGAATGTGCAAATTGAGTTGACAGCTATTGCAGCCTTTACAATTTCTCAGCCTGTGAAGTTTGTCATAGCCATACCAATTTGTTTATTAATCAGGCTTTTAGGATGCCTAGAGAGTGTTCATCTGCAAACAACAAACCATGTACTCGAGAGAGTTCTATTGCCTTTGACAAGACTGCAATATCCGATAAGGTTTAGACGCTTATAAGGAATTGTCTCAGTATATCGAGTCACAACATCCTTTAATTATAAACCCAAACCAGACGTGAGTGAGGTCTCCAAAAATCTTGCCAATGCTGAAACTACCCAGAGGCTCTCAGTGCTTAGCTACAACTTCTTAGCAGAAATACAGGCAAGGTTTAGATGGCCTTAGATGTAAAGAGCATTGGAGATGGAATAAATCTCCAATTATTATCTATGATGTTGTATTTTAAAGTTGAATGTCCTGCCTCCCTCTCCTCACACTAGGATTGGGATCTGCTTGTTATTTCATGTTCGATCACATTCCATCAAACTAGAAAGCAGTTCTGTCTCATTTTTGTTTGTTTGCTGTTATTCTCTCCTTTTACCCTTATGATTTTTTTCCTTCGGAAAATAACAATATTTATATCATTTGTTTCTAACAGTGTTTTGCTTTCCAAAAAGAAAGGAAAGCAGCTTTTACTCTGCCTGCCCAGTGCTCACCCACCGAATCCCCCCTTCACCGCCTCCTCTTCATCATCATCCTGAATCGTATTGGATCCTCCTCCCCCACACCCCCAGAAGTGGGAGAAAGCAAGAGAAGCAGAGAGATCGCCAGGCCAATTTCATCTTAGCAAAGCAAAAAGAGCAAGCCAGTCAGTTTCACCTATGCCATTGTTGAGCCCAAACCCAACACGCAAGCCGTCAGTGTCTACCCCAGCTCACATTCACCCGGGAAGAATGCGGAGATGAGTGCAATTACCCACTACCAGAGAGCAAGTAAGACAAACACTGATTCTTTGCAAAGGGGAACCCGATACTTACAAGCCAAAAGCCTTTCAGAATGGGGAACCCTGTTTATTGACAGAGCAGAGAATATATAGCCTTTCCCCGGAGGTTACAATATTGGGGAGCAGCGTCATAAAACATAAAAAACTTTAATTGTCACAATAACCTCAAAGATATGTAGAAAAGGAGGTGAGGGGGTACAAGGGAGAAACATAAGCAGGGACATCAGAGTTTCTTTTCAGACTTGGGTCTGCATATTTTGCATGTCCTTGAGATAAGCACTCTACAGCTAGAAACAAAAGAATAGATATGGGATGGGGCACCGGTTGCAACCAGGCACCCCTTGAGTGGCGACAATCTTAATATTGCTAGGCTTGCATTTCAAAGACTTACATGTCAAGGTTTATAGGGCAATAGAATAACTTTAACATTTCTTTCATGATACACTTTGCAACTATATGCGAGGCAATATGTTTGGGAATGTCACAGGAAAGAGGGAGAGGGGAACGTTTCCAGCTTAAACCGGCTTTTATTCAATGAGCCTCTGGAATGTGAAAAGGTCAGGTCACCAGGAAATAAACCGATGTTCAATATCAAACTTAAATTTAATTTTTCAGCCCAACACCATCTGGGGCATGTCTTGATACCAACCTTAGACTGATTGGGGATTGTCTACAATCCTGCCCAGTGTTTTAAGGCTACAATCCTAGGCATGCTTACTTGGGAGTAAGGCCCATGTAAGTCAATGAGATTTACTGCTGAGCGAGCATGGATAGGCTATGGGGTTGCTTTTCTCTCCTACAAGGAGGAAAATCATGCTCACCTTTGTCTGGATCCTGCCCATTTTCTCTACCTTGACATATAAATTGCTTACTGACATCACCCCCAGATATTTCTGTTAATGCACTGATGTCCTGATCCTCAAGTGTCTTCCAAGATGATCGAGGATCGAGCCCCAGGGATTTGTCCTGAGAGGTAGAAAAAAAAGAGATGTCTGGAATATATTATCCACCTCCTGCTCCCAACTGCTGAGACTGCTGCTGCTGCTGCTGCTACCATAAAACCTGAGACAGATGTTCTATTCAGCCTGGAGTCCCAGACCAGAGAGAGAGAGAGACTTTTGCCTGTTGATGCTGCACTGCCTTCAACTTTCTTAACAATGTCTGCCGCAGGTGCCCTGAGTCCATCCCCAGAAACAAGCCAACAATTTAATATATTTGGAAGCCAGCTTTAAAAATAAAAAGGAGGGGGCTTTTTAAAAGGCAAGAAACTTGAAGTTTAGGGAACTGGGTTGCAGATGGGGAGAACAAATCCCCCCCTCCTTCCTTCCCCATTGTTTGGAGGCCATTTGGATGCAGTCCCTCCACACACGGTCCCGAAAGCATGAGTTGATCTATTACTTCAACCGGGGGGGGGGGGAGGATGACATAATCTTAGTACCACACCATCAGCCCCTTTTTACATCTTGAATGAGCAGAGGAACAGAAGAATGGCAAGGTGAGGTCTTTTTTAAAAAAAAACACACAACAAACATTGTTTCACACAGAATTGGGTTTAGGAATGGAGGGGACTTTTTGACAACAGGTTGTGTTATTGTGGAAAGGACTTTGTTTTGGAGGAGAGGGAAGAGGAATGCTAATATTTTTGGACTGCCATCAAAGCAATCTTGACCATTTTGGTTTTTTAAAAAACACAGATGAAAAAGCAGGTCTCTGCTCCAAGGAACAGCCTAATTTAATTGTTACCGTTGATCTCCTGAACCTTATCTCAGTCAGATAATACTGTGCATATCATTATTGCATCCTGTATGGTCTGTTTCATGTTAGCATATCTAGTGGGAGATGCATGCTGTCTGTTGCTAAGGTTGCTTCCACAGTAACATGTGCATCCTGTTTACACCTTCATCCACAGTAGTTTGTTTTCTGCTGTCTTCTGCTTTAAAAGAAGTGGGAAAAACATTTATTTTCCAATGGAGCTTAACTTATCTAACTTTTGATTATTGACTTATGGGAGTCATCACTCATCACCCTTCTTTTTAAACGACCAGTGGGGGAAATGAGGGGTCAACCTAGCGTTTCTCACTGCTCTTCAGTGCTTGGCTGGGGAACCACTTCCCTTTTCTGTATGGCCCTGGAACACAGCAAAGCCCAAACACTACCCAAGCAAAAGGAAACCGCTGCACTCCAGAGAGAGTGCACAATGGAGAGTTGGTGGCACAGAGCACCCCACAGCCACTTCTAGGTCCTTATGTGCTGCCCACCTGTCTGCCTGCAGATCCCAGCTGGCTTCATGGGAGTTTGGAAAGGACTGCTGCTGCTTCGCCAGGAGATCTGAAATGCCAAGCCAGTTCTGCGAGCCGAGGAGAACTGCATGCCTGCCTGCCTCCCGGCTGGTTGTTTCCCAATGGCTGCAGGCTTTAGGGTGGGCTCTGTGTGTGCGTGCACGCGCATGCGTGTGCATGCATGCTGTTGTTGCTGCCGCTGCGGAGTGTGCCAGATAAAAACTGCAGTATTGGCTCAGCAAACACTTTAAACATTTCCTCCCCCAACATTGTCAATATCATTCTATTCAACAAGGAAAAAGCCAGTCTAAAAGTCACAGAAACTCTCAGGGCACAAGATCAATCTGTAAAGATAACAAATGTGTGAAACTCTGGTGCCAAATTTGAAATTAGCAAAATCCTCAGCCATCCCTACCCCCCCACAATATATATAATTTTTGTTCCTTCCTCCTTTTGTCTTTTTCTTGGGTTGGTGTTAGCTCCGTGGTTTAACCATGGAGCTTAGTGCAATGGAACAGGCTGGGAGTCAGCTAGAACACAAGTGGTGGTGCAGAAAGTATGAGCAAACACAGATAGGTGCTGTTTACACAGCTGGAGCCAGAGGTTGGCCAGTTTGGGCCCTGGTCAAGGGCCTCTGCAACCCAAAGGGGCCCCTAATGGACCCCCTATTAGGGCGGGTGGCATCCCTGTTCTGTGATCTGTGGCAGTGTCGGGTGCTGCAACCAGACCCTGCCGCGGATCATAGAGAGGGACCTCCTGGGCACTCCCCAAGATAAACTGTGTGGGCTTCATTAAGTCCACCGCATGCCCCACCTACCTCTCCAATCAGTGTGAATGCTGTGCACTCTGTGCAGGCATGCCTGCCATCATCACGATGGTGGTGGGGGCTTCCCTAAGGGGCTGATGCCCCTTCTCCCATCTTCGTTGATGGCAGGCATGTATGCATAGCACACATCATTCATTTGACATGAGAGGTAGGTGGGGTGTGCAGGCGAGCTTATTAGCCCTGCACCACCTGTATCGAGGGTGTGTGTTGGACTACAATGACATGGGCCTGAGGCAAGTTGGTGCCCAAGGGCTAAGTCATCCTAGTGCCGACCCTGGCCCTTTATAAGGCCAACTTGGTGGCAGTGATAGCAATGAGGAAACAGTACCTCTCAAACCCCATTGCATCCTCAAAGTGAAATAACAGGCTTTTAGCATGGCTATCTCTGGGTTGGACTGGGGCCATTTATTTTCCCCTCCCACCTTGATTAGAGCTATACCTAAATCCTACCATTATCAACTCCAGATTATCTCTAAGATTCCCCATTTCTCTTTGTCACAGACCTGCAGACTCTGGTTAATTGCATGATCCTATGCATGCTTACTGAGAAGTAAGTTCCACTTGCTCCTAAGGATACTGTCTAATAGCTGTCCCAGGAACTCTGACAGGCCATTGAAGGGTGGGGCATACATTTCAGAAATAAAAAGATAAATACATTTCAGCCACTTGTTCTATCTCATCTTGACTCCTGAGATGTTCTCTGGTGTGGACAGTCTACCAAACCTTTGTATCTGCCTCCGTTGTCCTGCATTGCTCAGTTACTTTTTCCCCTCTACTCTTCATTTTGCACATTATCCTCTCCTTTTTCATCTCCATTGGCTTGCTTTCCCATACTATGACCATTCTAAACTCCTTCTCTTTGCTTATATGATTACATTTTTTCACACCATGTTATCTTTCTTCTCTTCTCTGCTATGTGGTGGGTGCTAGTGCTTAATAATCTCAAGATTCCCTTTCTTTCTTTCTTTCTTTCTTTCTTTACCATTTTTTTCAAAATGCCGGAAACCTCTGCTACTGCAGAGGGGATAAAACATAAAAAAAGACTGGATCCGATTAAATTACAACTATTGGAAGAGATTAAATCCTTATAACACCAACATAAAATTACAAGCTCTAAACAAATTTATACTAAATTATGTAGGAAACGTAAGGAATTAGAAGCATTGGAATCTACTAAAATAGCCAGATCTTTATGGTTTATAAAACAAAGATATTATGAATCTGGTAATAAAAGTTCCAAATTACTTGCAAGTGCATTACGCTCTCAGCGCCAATTCTCACAAATACTGGTAATTCATATGGAAGGAGAGAATCTTATTTATGACCCCAAAGTAATTAATTCTACATTTGCTAATTATTATCAAGAGTTATATAAATTCACACCCAAGAAGGAAAATTCAGGTGCAGATTACCTTCAAGGCTTACAGCCTTCATATTTATCAGAAGACCAAATATTAAGTCTTAATTCACCGTGGCACAGAGTGGTAAGCGGCGGTAACGCAGCCGAAGCTCTGCTCACGGCCGGAGTTCGATTCCAATGGAAGGAGGAAGTCAAATCTCCGGTAAAAGGGGTTGAGGTTTGTGATGTTCCTGTATTAGTGTAAATAGGGTAAGTGCTGTTTGTATAGGAGATACATGGTAAGTAGAATGAAAGAGGAAGGGGGAGTAGAATGTTGGATGATTGGCTGAATGTTTAAAATGGCTGACAGTATAAAAGGAAGAATGACAGGTAAATCTGGGTGAACGGTGGTGGTGAATGTTAGTGGGTTGTTTTGGTGGGTTTTGAGAGGAGATTGTGTGGAGAGTTGGTGGATGTGAGGAGAGGGTGGAGTTCGGATTAATACTAAGACCAGTACCTCAGGAATAGATGTAACCATATGCTTAAGTGCCTTTTAAAGAAATCTTGTTATCTTTGTTATTCAATAAATACTTTTGGTTTACCAAAGGCCTGATCCTTGGCTGGGGTTTCACAGACCAGAAGGGAGGGTAAGGTAAATACCAAGGCTGAAGGATAACAAATGGTGGCAGCGGGGAAGGGAAGAATAACACCACAAGCAGTCTGAGTAAATCAAAGGGATTGGGACAGCTTAAGCACGCAGTCACAGAGGTAACCTAATTGAGGGAGACTCAGGCCGAGTCTCTGGGACTACTGGTTATAGGACGTGACTGGTGGTGCTGCCTAGCAGGGGGATCTGTTGAGATCTGTGCTAGAGCGGGGAGAGAAACCATAAAAAAGGACAGTCCGGACTGGTGGAGTCCCTGGTGGTGCCTAGAGACAGGCAGTAACCACGAGCAGGTAGGAACCTGACAGGGAGAGCCAGGGAAGGGCGTCACAAGGTTCACTCAGCCTTCCATCCATCTGTGGTCGGTAAAATGAGTACCCGGCATATGCTGGGGGGTAAAGAAAGGCCGGGGAAGGAACTGGCAATTCCACCCCATATATACGGTCTGCCTAGTAAACGTCGCAAGACATCACTCTAAGAGTCGGAAACGACTCGCACTAGAAGTGTGGGGACACCTTTACCTTTACCTTTAACAATAGAAGAAGAGGCTACTGCTATTAAGAAATTAAAACAAAATAAAGCCCCTGGCCCAGACGGGTTCAGTTTTTATAAAAAATTTACAGATATTCTTATTCCACATTTAGTTCAACTATTTAATCTTATATGGGAAGGTGGATCTTTACTGGATACATGGAGTCTGTCTCGTATAATATTATTACCAAAACCAAATAAGGATAGGGAAAAAATGGAATCATATCGACCTATAAATTTATTAAATCAAGATCAAAAATTATTTACATCTATTCTAGCAACCCGCCTTAATACTATGATTTCAAATATAATCCATTCAGACCAGTCAGGCTTTATTCCAGGACGCCACATCTCAGACCCTATTAGACAGCTTATGAATGTAATTCACCATGCATTAACAAATAAATATTCCCTGGGAGTTCTTTCGCTAGATATCTTTAAGGCATTTGATTGTTTGAGGTGGGACTATTTAATAAAAGTCTTTTAAAAAATTAAATTGGATGAAACTTTCATATCAACAATATCACAACTTTATGTCTCTACTAAAACTCTGATTAGGACTGGCAAAATGGACTCAACCCCAATTACTATTGAAAGAAGAACCAAACAAGGGTGTTGTCAGCTCTACACTGCATCAGCAGTGTCAGGGAGGACTGGAAATTCCTGGGTCTTTGGCAGGGAAGGAAAGTCCTTAGCCAGCAGTCAGGTTGTAAATCTGCCAGGCCTATCCGAAGCATACTTGCCGAGTCAGAAGTCCAGAAGCGAGGTCAGTGGAGGTCCGGGATCAATTGCCAAGGAGGTCAGTCAAAGAGATGCTGCAGGGAAACTAGGTCTACACAAAGCCACGCCTAACGTTGCAGTCAGCAACAAGCTGCAGCCAAGGTGTGCCTTATAAAGAGCAGGATGGACAGCAGGTGTGAGCCCTCAGCGTTTGGGCCTTAAGGAGACAGGCCTGCCTCTCTTCTGCCTGACCTTCTGCTGTCTACGTTCTGCAGGTGAGGGGGGAGTATCCTGTTCACTGTCTGTGTCTGGCTGCAGGGCCTCTGCTGTCCCTGGGGTGCTCTGCAGCTGAGGGGCAGAAGGAGCTGGATTCTCAGGAGGCTCCTCCGTGTCTCCTGCTGCTCCTGGGTCTGCTGCTGTTACTCCCAAGTTGTCCTCATCTGAGGAGTCCTCTGACAGGGCCATGACAGGTGTCCCCTTTCTCCTTTGCTGTTTGCCCTCACCCTGGAACCATTAGCTGCGCAATTATGTAGTAATGTTGATGTGGTGGGGTATCAGAGAGCAGGAGATGAACATTTAATTAATATGTAAACTGACGATATGGTATTAATGTTGGGCGATCCAAAGTCAGCAGCACAACCTCTTCAAGAAGAGTTGAATAAATTTGCAGAGGTAGCAGGGCTCCAAATCAATTATAATAAATCATCTGGTATGTTTTTACATACGCTACCTGAGCATCAATTAGGAGTTCGTAAAGTATTGGAAATACCAATCTGTAATACTTCGTTTCGTTATCTGGGAGTGCAATTCCTAAAAAAGTATCTTGATTACTTTGTACTAATTATTATTCATTGATAAGTAAACTTAAAAAAGATATAAATTGATGGTCCAGATTAATTTTTCTATACTATGAAGAATAGCCTCCATTCGTATTAATGTAATTCCAAGATTTTTGTACCTCTTTCAAGTTCTTCCCATCTTCCTCCAGCCAAAACAGATTAATAAATGGCAAAATATAATAAATAGATTTGTGTTTAAAAACACGCACACCTTCGTTAGCAAAAAAATTATATTACACATGCACAGATGAAGGGGGATGGGGACTCCCTAATCTACAGATATATTACTCAGCCTTTCAACTTTGTCAATTAAGTTTTATAATTATGAGAACTAATAAAACATGGATTCAACTGGAGGATCATATGTTACATTCCAGACCATTGTGGTCATTACCATTTACAAATTTACAATATTCCTTTATACACTCTATTAGTGTTGGGCTGGTGACCAGTAGGCATTACTGTCTCTAGTTGTTTTCCATGAAGCCTGCAAGTGTGAAGACGTAACTGTGGTTAAGGGGGAGTTATGTCTATGCCCTGTCTGGGAACGGACTGCCAGGGCCGTTGCTATGGTAGCCATCTGATAGCGACTGGGAAAGTTCTAACACAGTCTATGAGTTGTTGTTCTTCTGAATTATGCCTCTGAGCTGAGAGGCTGTCTTTTGTGTTTATCTATGGAGAGAGATGTACCAGAAGGGGGGTGACTGAAGAATCTCTACATGTATTTACTCTTAAGCCTCTGGCCTTAATGTCTTTCAATAAAGACTCTTAACATGCTCTGAAGAAGTTTCTTGCTCAACTTAACTCCAAAGTAATGTATGGTGTTTCACACAACAACGCACACACGCCAACAGTGGTAGCAGAGGATGGTTGCGCTCCACAGTGCATTACACGGGAGTAAGTTGCTGGTCTGAACTGCAGACGGAGTTCCAGAGAGGGCAGCTTGATTGATTGAACCAGACGGAGGTGAGCAACATGGCTGTAAACCTGTCTGGGGAAGGCTTGCCGCTGGAACGGCTTAATGAAAGGAATTATGGCAGCTGGAAGCCGAGGATGAGGGCTTTGCTGATAAAAGAGGATTTATGGGACGTGATTAAGGAAAAAACCCCGGCGGTACTGACCGCAGCCTGGAAGCGTCGAGACCAGAGGGCGCAGGCGTTTATAATCTTGGCTCTATCGGATTCTCAACTGATGTGTGTGAGAGATGAGCCGTCGGCTAAACAGACGTGGGACGCGTTGCAGGATTTGTCCCAGGAATGGCAGCAGAGGCAGGAGGCGCAGAGAGCCCAGCCGGTGGAGGCTGTCAGAAGCAAGGAGGAGAAATGTGCCGAACCGGAGCAGGCTGCCGAAAGCAGACAGGAAAACAAGCGGGAGCAGCAGCGGCTGAAGTCTTGTTTTGCCTGTGGGGCCCGTGGGCATCTCCGTAAAGATTGTGCAATCAAGCGAAACTCCAGGGACGGAGGCTTGAAGCAGGGATGTATGAACTTTGTTTGTAAACAGAAGTCTAAAGACTTGGAACAAATTAACTTTATTGTCGACAGCGGAGCAAGCCATATATTAATTAAAGACAGACGTTTGTTTTACGTTTCAGAAGAAGTGAAAGACTTTGTTTTACTTGCTGATGGATCACGGAAATCCGTAAAAGCTAAAGGTCTGGTTAAGTTTGACAAACTTGGACTAATGTCAGACTGTTTGTTTGTTCCGGAATTGGCTCATAATATTTTATCAGTGGGCAAACTGGTGAGTTGTAATTATTCAATTTTGTTCCACAAATACCAATGTTTTGTAATGAAAGGAGATGAAGTGTGCATGCAGGGAAGCCTTAATGATTCACAGTTTAAAATGTCCATGGGTGTGAAGTGTGCTGATGCCTTGAGTTCAATGGGGCGGAAAGGGAATGACGGTCAGGGCTGTAAACAGACAGCCGTAAAAGGCATGCCGTCGGTATTCACTGCCCAGATGGAGGAAGTTCACAGAGAACTAGAAGAGCCAGCATCATTTCAAGCAATCAGGCTGATGCCTGAGGCAGAGCAGCACAAATGGCAGCAGGCCATGCAGGAAGAATTACAAGCCATGCAAAAGAATGGCACGTGGACATTAGTAAAGTTACCCATGGGTAAAAAGGCCATAGGTTGCAGATGGGTGTTTAAGAAGAAGAAAGCAAGTTCCGGGGAAGTACAGAGGTACAGGGCACGTTTGGTTGCCAAGGGATTCACCCAGCAGCATGGGACAGATTATGATGCTGTTTTCGCCCCGGTTGTGAAACATGAGTCCATTCGTGTGCTGCTGAAGCTGGCAGCGATGCAGAACATGAGTGTAAATCACTACGATATAGGGACAGCATTCCTACATGGTGATTTAAGAGAGGAGATATATATGGAACTGCCTCTGGGTTCTGTGTCAAAGGAAGGGTTCGTGTGTAAACTGCATAAATCAATATATGGACTGCGGCAAAGTGCACGCTGCTGGAATGAGAAATTGGACAGAGTGTTGCATGGAATGGGATTCCAAAGATGCAAGGCAGATCCATGTGTGTATATAAAGAGACAGGGGATGAAAACCACGTTCTGTGCAGTTTACGTTGATGACATCATGTATTTTTATCATGAGCAGCAAGAGGAACAAGAATTTAATGAGCAACTGGGCAGGCAGGTGGACACAAAGAATTTGGGGCCAGTCACACACTATTTAGGCACGGATATTGTGCATGCAGAAGATGGAAGCATAACATTGAGTCAGGAAAGTAAAATAAATCAGATCATAGAAGAATGCAACATGACAGAATGCAATGTTGTGAAGACTCCAATGGTTGTGGCTTTCCAACAGAATGTGCAGGAGACGCCTTGTACAGATCCTGAGAAGTACAATGGAGAAAACCAGTGGGATACGGTTATCCCTGGATATAAACTATATCGGAAGGACAGGGAAGGACGTATTGGTGGCGGAGTCGCTCTATACATGAAAGAAGGCATTGAATCCAGCAAGCTCGAAACCCCAAAAGAGGCAGACTCCTCCACAGAATCGTTGTGGGTGGTGATACCATGCCCCAGGAGGGACTTAATACTGGGAACGATCTATCGTCCCCCTGATCAAAATGCTCAGGGAGACCTGGAGATGAGATATGAAATTGAGGAAGCATCCAAACTAGGAAATGTGGTAGTAATGGGTGACTTCAACTACCCGGACATAGACTGGCTGCATATGTGTTCCAGTCATGACAAAGAAACAAAGTTTCTAGATATTCTAAATGACTATTCCCTAGACCAGTTGGTCATGGAACCGACCAGAGGGACGGCAACCCTGGACTTAATCCTCAGTGGGGACTGGGACCTGGTGCGAGATGTAAGTGTTGTTGAACCAATTGGGAGCAGTGACCACAGTGCTATTAAATTAAACATACATGTAACTGGCCAATTGCCAAGAAAATCCAACACGGTCACATTTGACTTCAAAAGAGGAAACTTCACAAAAATGAGGGGATTGGTAAAAAGAAAGCTGAAAAACAAAGTCCAGAGGGTCACATCACTCGAAAATGCTTGGAAGTTGTTTAAAAACACTATATTAGAAGCTCAACTGGAGTGCATACCGCAGATCAGAAAAGGTACTGCCAGGGCCAAGAAGATGCCAGCATGGTTAACAAGCAAAGTCAAGGAAGCTCTTAGAGGCAAAAAGTCTTCCTTCAGAAAATGGAAGTCTTGTCCGAATGAAGAAAATAAAAAAGAACACAAACTCTGGCAAAAGAAATGCAAGAGGACAATAAGGGATGCTAAAAAAGAATTTGAGGAGCACATTGCTAAGAACATAAAAACCAACAACAAAAAATTCTATAAATACATTCAAAGCAGGAGACCATTTAGGGAGACAATTGGACCCTTGGATGATAAGGGAGTCAGAGGTGTACTAAAGAACGATAAGGAGATTGCAGAGAAGATAAATGAATTCTTTGCATCTGTCTTCACAGTGAAAGATATAGGCCAGATCCCTGAACCTGAACTAACATTTGCAGGAAGGGATTCTGAGGAACTGAGACAAATAGTGGTAATGAGAGAGGAAGTTCTAAGCTTAATGGACAATATAAAAACTGACAAATCACCGGGCCCGGATGGCATCCACCCGAGAGTTCTCAAAGAACTCAAAGGTGAAATTGCTGATCTGCTAACTAAAATATGTAACTTGTCCCTTGGGTCCTCCTCCATGCCTGAGGACTCGAAAGTGGCAAATGTAACGCCAATCTTCAAAAAGGATCCAGAGGGGATCCCGGAAATTACAGGCCAGTTAGCTTAACTTCTGTCCCTGGAAAACTGGTAGAAAGTATGATTAAAGCTAGATTAACTAAGCACATAGAAGAACAAGCCTTGCTGAAGCAGAGCCAGCATGGCTTCTGCAAGGGAAAGTCCTGTCTCAGTAACCTATTAGAATTCTTTGAGAGTGTCAACAAGCATATAGATAGAGGTGATCCAGTGGACATAGTGTACTTAGACTTTCAAAAAGCGTTTGACAAGGTACCTCACCAAAGGCTTCTGAGGAAGCTTAGCAGTCATGGAATAAGAGGAGAGGTCCTCTTGTGGATAAGAAATTGGTTAAGAAGCAGAAAGCAGAGAGTAGGAATAAACGGACAGTTCTCCCAATGGAGGGCTGTAGAAAGTGGAGTCCCTCAAGGATCGGTATTGGGACCTGTACTTTTCAACTTGTTCATTAATGACCTAGAATTAGGAGTGAGCAGTGAAGTGGCCAAGTTTGCTGACGACACTAAATTGTTCAGGGTTGTTAAAACAAAAAGGGATTGCGAAGAGCTCCAAAAAGACCTCTCCAAACTGAGTGAATGGGCAGAAAAATGGCAAATGCAATTCAATATAAACAAGTGTAAAATTATGCATATTGGAGCAAAAAATCTGAATTTCACATATACGCTCATGGGGTCTGAACTGGCGGTGACCGACCAGGAGAGAGACCTCGGGGTTGTAGTGGACAGCACGATGAAAATGTCGACCCAGTGTGCAGCAGCTGTGAAAAAGGCAAATTCCATGCTAGCGATAATTAGGAAAGGTATTGAAAATAAAACAGCCGATATCATCATGCCGTTGTATAAATCTATGGTGCGGCCGCATTTGGAATACTGTGTACAGTTCTGGTCGCCTCATCTCAAAAAGGATATTCTAGAGTTGGAAAAGGTTCAGAAGAGGGCAACCAGAATGATCAAGGGGATGGAGCGACTCCCTTACGAGGAAAGGTTGCAGCATTTGGGGCTTTTTAGTTTAGAGAAAAGGCGGGTCAGAGGAGACATGATAGAAGTGTATAAAATTATGCATGGCATTGAGAAAGTGGATAGAGAAAAGTTCTTCTCCCTCTCTCATAATACTAAAACTCGTGGACATTCAAAGAAGCTGAATGTTGGAAGATTCAGGACAGACAAAAGGAAGTACTTCTTTACTCAGCGCATAGTTAAACTATGGAATTTGCTCCCACAAGATGCAGTAATGGCCACCAGCTTGGACGGCTTTAAAAGAAGATTAGACAAATTCATGGAGGACAGGGCTATCAATGGCTACTAGCCATGGTGGCTGTGCTCTGCCACCCTAGTCAGAGGCAGCATGCTTCTGAAAACCAGTTGCCGGAAGCCTCAGGAGGGGAGAGTGTTCTTGCACTCAGGTCCTGCTTGCGGGCTTCCCCCAGGCACCTGGTTGGCCACTGTGAGAACAGGATGCTGGACTAGATGGGCCACTGGCCTGATCCAGCAGGCTCTTCTTATGTTCTTATGTTCTTACAGGCGCATAATAGGGAAATTGCAATATTTGGTGAAGGTGTCTCGCCCAGACATATGTAATGCAGTCAGTATTTTAAGCCGGAAGGTAGAGCATCCTTCAGAGGCTGACTGGCAAGGGATTAAAAGGGTAGTGCATTATTTGAAAGGCACGAAGACAAAGAGTCTGGTTTTGTCAGGAGCAAAGACAGGAGGTCTTGAATGTTTTGTGGATGCAGATCATGCAGGGGAGCTGAGCAGTCGTAAGTCAACCTCTGGCATAGTTGTGATGTGGCACGGGTCATGCATTGACTGGAGTAGCAAAAAACAAAATGTGGTTGTAACATCAAGAGCAGAAGCCGAGTATGTGGCCCTATCACAGGCCTGTAATGAGCTACAGTGGTTCGCAATGCTCATGCAGGAGATAGGCATTGATATGCAATTTCCGATTACTGTATATGAAGACAATCAGACCTGCATTAAGATAGCCACATCAGAAGCTCATACCAAGAGAACAAAACATATTAGTGTCAGATACTTTCATGTAAGGGATTGTGTGCAGCAGGGGTTTGTTAACCTAAAATTTTGTGACACTAACAACATGGTGGCTGACATAATGACCAAGCCTTTGTGTGAGGAGAAATTTGGCAAACTGGTGACAAGGCTTGGAATGAACCAAAGTTTGAGTGAATAAAGTTTTGAACTGTACTGAGATGTAATTTTGAACTGTACTGAACTGAAAATGTATGACTGTATGACTATGTATTATGGAGATGTATTTCATGTGTATTTTGCAGTCTTAATGGAAAAAAGGGAGACTGTTGGGCTGGTGACCAGTAGGCATTACTGTCTCTAGTTGTTTTCCATGAAGCCTGCAAGTGTGAAGACGTAACTGTGGTTAAGGGGGAGTTATGTCTATGCCCTGTCTGGGAACAGACTGCCAGGGCCGTTGCTATGGTAGCCATCTGATAGCGACTGGGAAAGTTCTAACACAGTCTATGAGTTGTTGTTCTTCTGAATTATGCCTCTGAGCTGAGAGGCTGTCTTTTGTGTTTATCTATGGAGAGAGATGTACCAGAAGGGGGGTGACTGAAGAATCTCTACATGTATTTACTCTTAAACCTCTGGCCTTAATGTCTTTCAATAAAGACTCTTAACATGCTCTGAAGAAGTTTCTTGCTCAACTTAACTCCAAAGTAATGTATGCTGTTTCACACAACAACGCACACACGCCAACAATTAGTAACCCATTTACAAAAGCTACTTTTTTAATCTGGAAAAACTGGCAATCAAAAATCTCTTCAATATACTCTTCACTAACTCCATTACAATCCTATCCTAATATTATAATAAAGAATAATAAAATTTTATTTTTAGGCTGCCTATCTGGCCGAATGAACAGCCACTCTAGGTGGCGTACATAATTAAAATTAAGATACAACATATAATACAGTTTTAACATATAATACAGTTATAATCCACCAACCTACATCTATACACTGTAAGCTAAAACTATCTTGGAGTCCTGTATGCCCGCTGAAACAACCAAGTTTTTAGTCCTTGGCAAAAACTTACCTGGGAGGGGGCATGGCGAAGATCATATGGTAGAGAATTCCAGAGGGTGGGGGCCACAACTGAAAATGCCCTCTCTCTGGTCCGTACCAGCCTAGCTGTCTTAACTGGTGGGACCGAGAGAAGGTCTTGTGAGGCAGATCTCGTCAGGCGGCATATTTGGTGATGCTGGAGGTGCTCCTTTAGATAAACTGGACCGACACCGTATTGGGCTTTAAAGGTTAACACCAACACCTTGAATTGGGCTCGGTACACAACTGGTAACCAGTGCAGGTCTTCTAGCACTGGGGTGATATGATCCCGGCGGCGGCTGTTCTTAATCAACCGTGCCGCCGCATTCTGTACCAGTTGTAATTTCCGGACCGTCTTCAAGGGTAGCCCCACGTAGAGTGCATTACAGTAGAAGCGAGAGGAGACCAGGGCGTGCACCACCCGTGGGAGCAGATGGACCGGAAGGTAGGGTCGCAGCCTCTGTATCAGATGTAATTGATACCAAGGTGCCCGGCTCACTGCTGACACCTGAGCCTCCATGGACAGCTGGGAGTCAAGAATAACCCTGAGGCTGCGAACCTGGTCCTTCAGGGGCAATCTAACCTCATTCAGCACCAGGTCAACATCTCCTACCCTTCTCTTGTCTCCCACAAGCAGTACCTCGGTCTTGTCGGGGTTCAGTTTCAGCCTGTTTCCTCCCATCCATTCACTACAGACTCCAGGCACTTGGAGATAGTATCCACAGCCAACTCCGGTGAGAACTTGAATGAGAGATAGAGTTGAGTGTCATCCGCATATTGGTGACACTGCAACCCAAATCTCCTGATGATGGCCCCCAGCGGCTTTACATAGATGTTAAACAGCATGGGAGAGAGGATAGAGCCCTGTGGCACACCACAATTAAGAGGCCAAGGGTCTGAAACCTCCTCTCCCAATGCCACCCTCTGGTGCCTGTCAGAGAGATAGGAACGGAACCACCGTAAAACAGTGCCCCCAATTCCCATTCCCTCCAGGCGATCCAAGAGGATACCGTGGTCAACGGTATCGAAAGCCGCTGAGAGATCCAGGAGGACGAGGAAGAAGTGTTCTCCCCTATCCAACGCCCTCCTTAAATCATCCACCAGAGCGACCAAGGCTGTTTCAGTTCCATATCCAGTCCTGAAGCCCGATTGGAATGGATCTAAATAATCGGTTTCCTCCAAGTGTGTCTGTAACTGTTTGGCCACCACCCGTTCGATCACCTTGCCCAAGAATGGTAGGTTAGAGACTGGGCGAAAGTTGTTTAAATCTTGGGGATCCAAGGAGGGTTTTTTCAAGATGGGCTTTATTACCGCCTCCTTGAGGGCAGATGGCAATGCACCCTCTTCCAAGGAAGCATTTACCACCGCCTTGATCCCTTCGCTCAGTCTCTCTTTGCAGCCCACAATGAGCCACGTGGGGCAAGGGTAAAACAAACAAGTGGTCGGTCTCACCGTAGAGAACACCTTGTCCACTTTCTCAGAGGAAAGAGGCTGAAACCGATCCCACTGGACCGGATCGCAACTGATCGCCTCAGGCCCGCTTCCTGTGTCCACGGCGTGCGGAATTGAGCTCTTCAGGCGATCGATTTTATCCACAAAGTGTTTTGCAAATGCGTCACAGGAGGCTTTAGAGTGCTCCATGGGTTCCTGGGCAACTGGACCGACCAGGCTTCGGACCACTTGGAACAACCTCCTGGGACAACATTCCGCGGATGCAATAGAGGCAGCAAAGAAATCCTTCTTTGCTGCCTTTGTTGCCACTTGGTAGGCTGCTATCGCTGCTCTAACCAGAGTCTGATCGTCCTCGGAGCGAGATTTCCGCCACCGGCGTTCTAGTCGTCTCACCTCCTGCCTCAAACCCCGCAACCGTGGTGTATACCACAGTGCGGTTTGAGTTCTATTCAGGGGGAGAGGACGTTTCGGAGCCACCTGGTCTATTGCCCTGGTGAGCTCCCTATTCCACTCTGTCACCAGGGTTTCGACCGGGCGGCCTTCAGACAGCTCCAAATCTCCCAGTGCATTCAGGAATCCTTTTGGCTCCATCAGGTGTCTGGGGTGGACCATCCGAATAGGTCCCTGTCCCCTGCAGAGAGTGTGCGGCAATAAGAGGTCCATTTTCATCAGATAGTGATCTGACCATGACACGGGGTTTGAAGAAATAACCCCCATTTTCAGAGCACTACCACCCCCTCCAGAGACAAATACAAGGTTGAGAGCATGACCAGCTACATGGGTGGGCCCACAATTACTAAGGTGCAGTTCCCAGGAAGTCATGGTTTCCATGAAATCCCGAGGGGCTCCTATGAGATCCGCCTCAGCATGCAGGTTAAAGTACCCCAAAACCAAAAGGTTGGGGGAGAGAACCCGCACGGCTGAGATAACCTCTAGCACCTCGGTCAGGGAGTCAGCTGTGCAGCGGGGTGGGCGGTACACAAGAAGAATCCCTAAACTGCCCTTAGGGCCCAACCTCCAGTATATGCAATCAACAAACTTGGTCTCATGGAGAGGGGGTCTGGCAAAAATCAAGGACCCCCAATAAATAACCGCCACTCCCCCTCCCCGCCTACCAATCCTCGGCTGCTGTGCATACTGGAAACCGGCTGGACACATGGCCTCAAGCACAGGAGCTGAGGCCTCATCCAGCCATGTCTCCGTAATGCATATCAGGTCTGCGTTCTCATCCATGATCATGTCATGGATGAGAGATGTTTTTTGTACCACAGACCTGGCATTACACAACAGCAGTCGAAGATTGGTTGGAACTGTACATCCCCCAGTTATCTTCGGGTAATGAGCAGGCCCGGAACAGGGGATGGATATAATGCATCTATCCCTTGTTCCCCGAGACTGACCTGGCCTGCCCCTAGCACCTTTCCGGCATCTGCCGCCTAGCCTCTGAATGTCGTGGCTTCCCACCCTCCCCACCAGGACTCTCTCTGCTATGCACATGACCCCCTCCCGTCCGGGCCTCAACAGAATCCCCCAGTCCTAATGACCCACACGGAGTTCTAAAAATCTGTTATTAACCCCTCCCCTCCCAACTCAATTACCACCAGGCACCCCAGATGGGCGCACCGGCGACTCTCCTTCCCTCACCTCCCGCTCGTACAAACCCCAAAAGATGAGACACTTAAGAAATGCATTACAAAATGAGAACAGCATGGTTACTTTAGGCTTAAAGATTTTTTCATACAGGATTGTCCAATTACACTGGACCAGCTCAGAGCAAACATTCCAAATTTAAAATTGGGATGGCTTCATATACTCCAATTGACTCATATTCTTAAAGACCCTGATATCAGAAGGTATGCCACTCGCCCACTTACTGGATTCAAACACACAATGTTATCACTGGGGTTTAGAGGTAAAGGTATCGTGTCAGCATTTTATAAAATATTATTAGATTTACAAATGGGACAACTTACAGGGCTCAAATCTCAGTGGGTACAGGATTTAGGTTTTGAATTAAATAATATGGAAAAATATTTGTTCGTCTAAATATAATAAATCTATATCCGCTACCCATAAAGAAATTAACCTTAAAATACTACATAGATGGTATTTAACTCCAACTCGTTTGTCATATATATTTTCTAATATGAGCCCACTTTGCTGGCGTGGATGTTCTAATAAAGGTACATATTTTCATTCCTGGTGGACATGCCCTAAAATTGTCCCATTTTGGAATTTAGTGCATAAAGAACTTATAAATATTACAAAAGAGAATATTACATTTACTCCGGAATTATTTCTTTTATAAGTGTTTAGAGATGAAAATGCTAAATTGAAATCTAAATTATTGATCTCTAAATTATTAATGGCAACTCGTCAAACGGTGGTGCAAAATTGGAAAACACTAGAAATCTGGAAAAGGTGACATGGTACAGAAATATATGGAATTTGGCCTTATTAGACAAAATTACCCATAACACACTTTTTACAAGAGAACACTATATACTGCTACATGATGGTCATTTATTGAATATGCAAATAAATATGGTTTACATGACCTTCTCTCATCTACAGCTAGATCCATATGGTTTTCTTAATTTTTGGTAATTTTACTTTTGTTAATTAATTTACAAATATGGAACTTTCAGATATGGTTTTCAAAAGGGTCTGGGGAGTTTTCCGGCTAAGGCTGGCACTCCTGTCGAAACCCTGGTCGAACTGTGGCACACCGAAATGACCCGGGCAGTTGACATGATCGCCCCTGAGCGCCCTCTCCTGGGTAGAGCTCATACAGCTGCATGGTACACTCCAGAGCTGAGAGCGATGAAACAGCATAGGAGATGGCTTGAGGGCAGATGGAGACGAACTCCTGATGGATGCAGTTTTGCACTGGTACGTGCCTACACTAAATTATATTTAGCGGCAGTTCGGACGGCAAAGAAACAATATTTGGCCGCCACTGTTCAATCTTCTATCTGCCAGCCGGCGGAGCTTTTTAAGATTGTCCGAGGGCTGTTACATTCTGGCCCTACGGACATGATAGATCCATCTGAAGCCCGTTGTAATGAATTTGCTAGGCACTTCCAGGACAAAATTTCTCGCATCCGTCAGGACTTGGACTCCAGTGTTATAGCAGTGGATTTAAATGAGGTATCCGGAGCACAGTCTGGTCATGCTTTGTCGGATGGGTTTCAATTGGTGCAGCTCGAGGACGTTGACAAGATGCTTGGACAGGTGCATGGAACCACTTCTACATTGGATCCTTGCCCCTCTTGGCTGATAAAAGCTAGCAGGGTTGGAACTGCCGGCTGGGCCATGGAAGTGATTAATGCCTCATTGCGAGAGGGAGTGGTCCCTGGCTGCCTGAAGGAGGCGGTGGTGAGACCACTTCTGAAAAAATCTTCCTTGGACCCAGAAACTCTTAACAATTACAGGCCGGTAGCGAATGTTCCATTCTTGGGCAAGGTCCTAGAAAGAGTGGTTGCGGATCAGCTCCAGGCACTCTTGGATGAGACCGATTATCTAGATCCATTTCAATCGGGGTTCAGGCCCGGTTTTGGCACGGAGACAGCCTTGGTCGCCCTGTATGATGACCTTTGTCGGGAGAAAGACAGGGGGAGTGTAACCCTGTTGATTCTCCTTGATCTCTCAGCGGCTTTTGATACCATCGACCATGGTATCCTTCTGGGGAGACTCGCTGATCTGGGAGTTGGAGGTACTGCTTGGCAGTGGTTCTGCTCCTATTTGGAGGGTCGTCTCCAGAAAGTAGTGCTTGGGAAGTTTTGCTCGGCACCCTGGGTCCTCCAATATGGAGTCCCACAGGGGTCAGTATTATTCCCCATGCTTTTTAACATCTACATGAAGCCGCTGAGTGTGGTCATCAGGAGTTTTGGAGTGCGTTGCCACCAGTATGCTGATGACACGCAGCTCTACTTCTCCTGTTCATCTTTCTCAGGTGAGGCTGTCAAGGTGCTGAACCGATGCCTGGCCATGGTAATGGACTGGATGAGAGTGAATAAATTGAAGCTCAATCCAGATAAGACTGAGATGCTGTTGGTGGGTGGTTCTCCTGACCAGATGGGAGAACCTGTCCTGGATGGGGTTGCACTCCCCCTGAAGGAGCAGGTTCGTAGTTTGGGAGTTCTTTTAGAACCATCCCTGTCACTTGAGGCACAGGTTGCCTCAGTGGCACGGAGTGCTTTCTATCAGCTTCGGTTGGTGGCCCAACTACGCCCCTATCTGGACAGGGAAAACCTTGCTTCAGTTGTCCATGCACTGGTAACCTCAAAATTGGACTACTGCAATGCTCTCTACGTGGGGCTGCCTTTGAAGACGGTTCGGAAGCTGCAGCTCGTGCAAAACGCAGTGGCCAGATTGTTAACAGGAACTCGGAGATGTGAACATATAACACCGATCCTGGCCCGCTTGCACTGGCTGCCTATACGCTTCCGGGCTCAATTCAAAGTGCTGGTTTTGACTTATAAAGCCTTACACGGCTTGGGACCACAATACCTGATGGAGCGCCTCTCCCGATATGAACCTACCCGTACACTACGTTCAACATCAAAGGCTCTCCTTCGGGGACCCACCCAGAGAGAAGCCCAAAAGGTGACAACAAGGAAACGGGCTTTCTCTGTGGTGGCCCCCGAATTATGGAATTCTCTCCCTGATGAGGTACACCTGGCGCCAACATTGTTATCCTTTCGGCGCCAGGTAAAAACCTTCTTGTTCTCCCAGGCATTTTAACATTTTAATATCTACTTTTAACACCTACATCTATCACTCACAATCTTAATTTTAGTAATTTTAACATTAACATCTTAAACAGCTTCATATTTTAACTGATTTAATACATTTTTATACTTAACATTTTAGGATTGTGTCTGTCGTGTCCATGTGTTTAACTATGTTTAGTTATTTTGTTATATTGTTTCAATGTGTTTGATATATGTTTTTAATTGTATACTGGATGTTTTTATGCTGTAAACCGCCCAGAGAGCTTCGGCTATTGGGCGGTATAGAAATATAATAAATAAATAAATAAATAAACTGTATTTTAAATGGTATATCCATAAGTTTATTACATCTCTCTTCCAATGTATTGAAAATGATGCTTGTTACTTTTTTGTTCCATTCTATGTTATACATATATATTTATCCTCAGTGACCTGGGCTTGGGATTGCTGTTTTGGTTCATGTTGTTGTTTTGTTGTTTCGTTATTATATATTCAATTTTAAAAATTAAAAAAAAACTCTGCTAGCATCTCTCTTCCCAGGCACTTGCACCTTAAGCATCTTTCTGTCCATTCAATCCCCCCCAATCCTATTCTGTCTCAGCACTTTCCCTGCTTTCAGCTATCTCCAGCCTGGTGGCCTCCAGATGTAACTCCCAGGACACCTGGTTGGAGAAGGCTGTTCCAAACAGTAAGTCTGCTAGCAGGGGCTGTTTTGTTTATTAACAGCATTTGTGTTTGTTTCTAGGGTAATTATAATAATAATAGATTCTGGTTGCAGGGATGCATGAAATAAATAAGCTACTGTATATGAAGAGGTATAGAGTACCCCCCGGATATCTCAGAAATATCATGCATGGTCTTCCAAAAGCTATTACAGTGTGAAACAAATCACCACAGGAATGGAACTGAATTGAGCAGATAGGTTTGCTTAATTTCTCTGACAGAATCAATTAGCATGTGGTTTTGTCATTTTCAGTGGAGAAATTGGATATTGTCTCATTAGTAAACCACACATTACAAATATTCTGATTGTTGCCATAGCAAGGAGAAAAGCCACTGAAATCAAAGGCTACAAGGAGGAAAAGCTCTACAGCATAAAGTCACTTTCCCCTTACATGAGCATAAATCCAAGAAATATTTCATATCGCTCCATATTAGAGCAACTTCCTATAAGAATAAAAGAACTTGATTTGAACAGCTATGACTATCACCTGACAAAACAGGTGTCTTCACAACATTATTCCTTCCACAGGTTTTACACTGCTAAGATGCAAAGTCAAACTAGTTTATCAGTTAACACGTAGGAGAAAACACTTGCTCATTGGGTATTTCTGCTTGATGCTAAGGCAAAGAAAATGACCAAGACGCTGGACCAAATTCTCTTGTTGAATCCTATTGTTCCCTTGCCATTTCATACTGCGAGTCTTAACTATATTTCACATGTGATACGCTAAAACCTTTCAATAATGAAAGTGAAATGAAGGCACTGTGGAATATGTACAACCATGTAATGAATATTTTTCATTCTATTATGAAGCACCACTTTCAAACAGATCTGGGGTGGGATCATTTGCATTTTTATGAAACACATTCCATTCTGTGTGCAAATCCTATGATGAGTGGCAACTTTACTTGTATGATACTTTGTAATCCATATAAAAAAGCTTCTGGTTGTTTCCATGAAGAATAAGAGTGGCGGGACAGCAAGGACAGCAAAATTAATAAAACAAAACACTCTAGAAGCGCATCTCCCACAGCCTGATACTGTCATTATAACAAGCAGAAAATATAAAAGATGGAAGAATTAAACTTTACACCACTGCAAATCCATAGGAAATTTTTACTCTGTTGCCGGCAGATACATCCCCCGGTCCTATACACCTGCAGTTACATGGAGTTTGGTTTCAATTACTTAATGCCATTGTTATTAGAGCCTCCACCAGATTACAGAAATCATAGGTGATTTATTGTATGACTTTTAGTCAAATAATCTCTTTGTTGATTAAGAGCACAATCCTAAACTCCTTGGAAGGGCAGCTGAGGAACCATTGTATCTTGTGGATCTCGCTCTCCACAGGCAGAGAGTGAGGTCCCCATGCAGAGAAAGGAGTCAGCCACCAGAGATGCCCTTGCAGAGAAAGCACTACCGCCTTTGCTGTTCCACAGGCAGAAACACTGCCCAGAGTGGATGCTGAAACAGGAGTTCAGGTGTGTGTGTGTGTGTCAGGGAGGCTATGCATGGTTCCACAGAATCCTAAGTCTCCTTGTCCCTTTGACATGCCGCCAAACAACTGCCTATTGCAGTCAATGGGAGGAGAGATTTTTAAAAATGCAACCTCAACCACAGTAGAAAACAGAATAAGTCACTACCTACCCCCCCCTCCCTAGTTCTGCCCTGGCTGGTGCAAGCTTGGCAGGAAATGGTGGTTTCTCCACCACAGAATCTCCCTCACCACCCCCGTAGGATTGCTCTGCCCAGCCTCAATCCAATGCACAGGTACCCTGGAAATAAACTCCATTGAACACAGTTAGAATTACTTCTGAGTATACATGCATAAGATTACTCTGCAGAACTACATAAACTGGTACATAAATAAAGCAAATATTCTGAAGAAAAGAGGCATACGTGAAGAGGCATTTCCTTATATGGGAGAGAGGTCTTGCTTATGTGCCCACCAGTAAGCTCTTTCAGGTCTGCAGATGAGACACAGGGCCTTTTCCCATGTGGTTCCATCCCTATGGAATGCCCTTCTGAGTAAGGTATGCCTGGTTCTTTCCCTGATTTAATGCGCCTTAAAGACCTTTCAGTCTGCTTTTAACTGATGTTAGTTTTATATTTTTCAGTTATGATTTTAACTATTATTGACAGTTTCTTATTGGTGAGTATGGGAATATTCCAGAATCATTTACTTTTATTTTATGAGGATTAATTGTTACAGGGAATATAGGTTTTAATTTTGCTGTATGCTACTTCCCAAGATAATCCATCAATTAGGATTAAGGAATAATCACAGGAAACAAAGATCCTCTGTGGTTAATATAATCTTTATTGCCTCTATTAATCAGATCAACATCTTGCCTGCCAGAATTACACAGCATACAGAAAAATTCCTGCTACATTAGAACACATGCAGAGAACAGCATACTGTTGATTTCCCTCAGGACATTCAACTTTCATGTGATGGGAAGAACTGCTTAGATTAATCTTGCCTTTGCTACTGAATGCACACTGAGTGCATTGTGTTGATGCTTATCCATTCTGCTTTACATGGTTTAGATCCAACCCTGTACCTCATTATAACCAAGCTTAAAGTACCAATTCACATGTTGTGTTCAGGATCCTAAGACAAGGATTCTCAAACTTAACTGGAGCAAACCATACACACTCCACACTCAATTGCTAGTCAAAGAAAAAAATATTTTAAGCACCTCTCCAAGTGTAAGTAACCAGTGTGACTAAGGTCTGGTTTATGTTAGATCTGCCACATGACAGCTGTTTTAAAGAGATCAATGAAACAGCTGCTACCATGTACTACGGTTCTCATATGCAGCAGCTCAGGATACACACTGGACAACTTTCACTGCACAGAATGGGCCTCACACTGCCCCACTCAAAGGGTGGTTTAATTTATTATTATTTTTCTGTTTCTTGATACAGGGTTGATAGGTGTTTCTGACATATATGCAATGTGATTGATTTGAATTTTGTGAATTTGCTGCTTTAAATTATTGTGATTCATTTATTGTGCTTGTGTGTGTCTCTGTGTTATGTGCCTTCAAGTCGATTATGACTTGTGGTTACCCTACGAATCAGCTACCTCCAGTAGCATCTGTTGTAAACCACCCTGTTCAGATCTTGTAAGTTCAGGTCTATGGCTTCCTTCATTGTACCTTTATTGTATATTTCTTTTGTATTAGGAAGTGTTGTTTTATTTATTAATGTTTTGCTATTCTTGTGAGTCGCTTTGAGCTCAACTTGGTTGTTGGAAAAGTGGCATACAAACATTAAATCAAATCAATCAAAATCCTGGTGACTTGCTTGGGTCCAGGCTATTTGTCAGACTGCATCACCCTCTATGCGACTGCCCGGGCCCTGAGATCCTCAGGAGAGGCCCTTCTTTCAATACCTTCATCCACACAAGTGCAACTAGTGAGGATACGAGATAGGGCCTTCTCGGTGGCTGCCCCTAGGCTTTGGAATTCCCTCCCCAAGGAGATAAGAATGGCCTCTTCCTTGCAGTCCTTTCGTCGACAGGTAAAAACTTTCTTATTTCAGCAAGCCTTTGATTCCGAAGGCGGTTAAGGATAGGCCTGAAAGGAGGTTTATATTGTTCTTGCCTGTTTATTTTTTAATTATTCTGATTTTATGAGTATAGTTTTTTAATTATCAGAAACAGTTTAATGCTATTTTAAATTAGAGTCATTTTTAATTATACCTGTCTACATTTTTAATTATATCTGTCTACACTTTTTAATTATATCTGTCTATATTTATTCATTTATGTATTATATGCTCTTAACTTTGGTAGGTTTTTAATTGTATGGGTTTTTTATCTGGAAGCCGCTGTGAGTTCCAATGTGGAAAAACGGCAGGGCATAAATAAAGTTAATAATAATAATAATAATAATAATAATAATAATAATAATAATAATAATAATAATAATAATAATAATAGATGAATGTGGTGATAAAAGGAGAAAATCATTTAATTCAAATAATGGTAAACTTCATCTCAGTCATCTGTTAAATTGCAAAGGAAAGTCTTGTCCTTTGATTTGGATTTCTCATCCAGTGATACCCTTTGACATTTTTCAATTCAGCAGCATGACCATGCTTACCATATCAATCAGCCTTGTATACTAGTGAGAATAAATTCTGTGAGAAGTCACCCACATTTTGCAAAGTGAAGAGTATCAAACAGGACGTAAAGTGTATAATTCTGTCTCGGGTTTCATCCAAAGAAAATCAATAAAGTTATTATTCTACTGGAGCAGGGTCTGTGCTCAATGGGGTGCAAATGAATTTGAAACTGCTATTTATTTCATTCACAGTGAGGTTTTCTCATCCTTTCTAATCAGTTGTCTTGTACTTGCTCAAAAGTACAGCAGTAAGGAGGGCCTAGTGGTCATTTATAACAAAATGTGCAAGCCTCACTGTTATAAAAGCATTTCAGCTAACACTCCGCAGCACAAAATTAGTATTCCAATGTTTGAGGCTTTCAGCAGTTGTCCTCTTTTGTTCCCTAATATAGCAAGATTTGCAGTGGTAGTGTGGGTTGAACTTGCAAAAGTAATTACAGCTGGAATGATGAAGAATAAAATGGGATGGCAGAAGCAAAAAATAATTGTGGAGTAACAAAAGGACATAAAACAATTGTGGAGTAAAAGAAGGACAGAGAATGAGCGGGCCGTGCAAAGAAGTATATGCAAAATGATACAAATGTTGCAGAGCAGAGGTCTGAGGACTGAGTGTGCTCAGCAGCCACAGAATGCTAACTACTTGACTATTGGAGAGGAATGGAAAACTGGGTGGGAGGGGGAATGGAAGGGAATATCACGGAGGAGGACATGGCTGGCTGGCTAGAAATTGAGGCAGCGGTTCTCATTTAAATTAGTCCTCTTCATACCATTCTCTGGAATTGACAGGCACTGGCTTATACTCGCTCTGGCTCTCCTCCCCCCTCCAATAATTTGCTGGAAGAAAAATTAGATTTTCAGAATTTGGAAGAATTTTGAAGAATCTGAACAAGAAAGACCGTTTCAATTCTCTGCTGCAAAGAGCTCTTGGGGGAGGGTACTTTGCGGTGGAGATGGGGCAAGAAAAAAGTGCTCTGTTGTTAAAACATTTATATGCTGCTTTTGTATTAAAAATATCCAAAGCAACTTACAATAAAAATCCATCATATAAAATAATAAATAATGACAAATAAGATCAATGTAAGCTGCAGTTAGGAGAAACAGTCTAAAAAGCAAAAAATAAAAACAACAATAGTGGTGCCAGCCCTGTAGGATAGCCCAGTAGCAATGGGTGTCCCATTCTGTGTCTCTCTCTGTCTCTGCTTGTCACCTCCCACATACCTGCCACTTAGGGCACGGGGTGCTGGGTGGGATATCCACTGCTTTGTGGTGGTCTACTCCAGGTGTAGGGAAGCAGATAGCTGAATAATAATAAGTAATTGCACATAACAATAATAATTGCACTTATTAGTTGCTTTTTCACACCAAGTGTCTCAAAGCAACTTACAAAAGCCTGTAAAGATTTAAAATCAGTGCTGTATAAAGCCAGAACAAAATAAAAACCTAAAAGCACATTCTGAGTCTCCTGCACGACAGCTTCAGCCCATCTTCCCTCCTGCTCTTCAAGGCACTTTAGCAATCAATCGCATAGCCCAAACACTAGCAATGTGAAGGGACTGCCAGGGCTGGAGGGTGCCCAGAAATCCAATTAAGTAGTTTATTCAAGAGGAGTATTAAAAGAAAAAAGGGAATGAGGGAGAAGCTGTGAGCTTGCATGCAATCAAAATGAAAACAAAAATACTAAGGATATTGGTCTAATTGATCCTACACTAGGCAAAACTAAGTTCCCTTCCAGACAACCTGTTTACTGAACATTCATCTTGATTCTTTGCAGAGAGGTTATACAATGTTGTATCAAGCAAATGTTTTCCCACACTTTCCAGTGCATTTTCCCATCATTTTCCTTATCTCAAAAAGTCTGATGGGAAGGAATGAGTTTGTTGTGCAAGAGTGCCAGATCAACTCTAATTGCGCAACCTGAATCTGCAGTAGGGATAAAAAGATTTGTCCATGTCGGTTCTCTCTGTTTCTCATTTTTCCATTCTTCAATTCAGTTCTCCACATTTCTGCAGAAATCTGCAATTCTTTTGAAAAATATTCTCATGAAAACTCTCCAGCATTTTAGTGTGAATTTCTTAATGGACACATTTTTGTATGCAATTTTGACTAATGTACACATCCTTGCAAGCAATTTCTCTTAATATAATGCATTTTGGTAAGTTATTTTCACACATACATTCATTTTCATGTATATGTTCTCCAGACATATGCATTTTTGTAAACATAGTTTAGTGAACTGGATCGCAAAATTCAAATAAGTGCAAATTTTGAAGGATGGCTGAGTTTTGGTTCTCATATAGTTTCAGAAAGTCCAAATTTGATAGATTCAGCTTTAAATGCAAACTGAATCCAATTTGTCACCCATCCCTAATTTGCAGGTATGTGACTGAATCCTGCCCCCCCTAAAGTAGTAACTGTCTGGAAGCATCCTTTCATAGTAAAATGTAATTTCACCTCTAGTACTGGTAGCTTCTGGCGTTGGGTGCAGGCTGAGGGATCAAGAGCAACAATGAACTGCTGGGAACATTTTAGTTTTAAGGACTTTTGACCCTTGTGGATTCATCTGATTGAGAGGTGGATCTGACCAGCCAACAGCACATAGCTCACAAAAGTGCTTGGGAAGTTCAAGCTGGGCTGGGTTCCAAGCTGGGCTGACACGTGTAAATTACAGCTGGATTTTCCCACCTCCAGAGCTACTTTCCTCAGTTTGTTTATTGGAAACTTGGCAGGGTGGGGCTACTTCTCTAGAAAATGGAAATTGAGGGAACTGGGAGGTGTTTGAAGAGACAGACTGGGAGTAGGCCAGAACTGCTCCACATCAATAACCACAGGGTTACCCTTTACAAGCCTTGGAGAATAAGAGGTACATAACCCTTTTCTGTCCAGCCACTCTTCCCCAAAACTTCCCCTTCCTGTTTTCCTTAACATCATGTTCTGTACCTCTGTTTGTTCTCCCAAGCAGGGGCTCAGAACTTTACAGAAAAGAAAGCCGCTGGCTGGGGGAGTTTTAGGAGGAAAGGAGCTGATGGGGAAGGGTTAAGCTTCCTTCCCTCCCCCACTCCTCCTCTCCTGCAATGCACTAACTCCTGATGCAACAGATAACAGGACCTCAATCTATTGATACATCCAACAGCAATCTTATCATGTGGTTTGACCTTTAAAAACAGACTACAGGCATACCCTGCTTTAACGTATGCAATGGGACCGGAGAGTATACTTTAAGCGAAAATAACCTTTAAGTGAAGCTACTGTCTTCACTTGTACTGCACACAATCACCACTAGATGGCAGTGGCATCATGCCAATAAAGTATACGTTATTGCGAAGCTCACGAACATTAAGCGGGGTATAGGGACGAATGGAGCATGTACGTTATAGCGGGGCAATGTTAAGCGGGATATGCCTGTATCTAGTGGCAATAACAAACAATATAGTGGAGAAAAGCAAATGCTGTTTTCCAGTTATGCTCCTTCACAAACAGCCAAATATCCCATCCTCCATGTTCTCCATTAAGAGGATATTGTTTGTGAAACTATTTATGGTAACTGGTCTGAATTCCTGGCACAATTTGAATCCTGATTTCTCATCTTCCAACAAATGGAACCTGGTTAATCTTTCCATGACCTGATGATTATCAGCTTGTGATAACGTGGAGGCGGGCTTTTTCACTGATGGCACTGGTGCTACAGAACGTACTCCCTGCTGAAATAGGAGAGGGCCCACTTGTCTTGGCATTCCACCAGCTGTTTGAAGGTGCCCCTGTTTTCAGAGGGATTCCCTTGAATGCTCAACCTGAGTCTTTTGTTTGATTTGCTGTGTGGTATAATAGGATTGTTTTGTGTATTTGAATTATGGGTGTTTATATTTTAATGTGTGTGTAACTGGTTTTATAATTTCTAAATCACTTAGAATCTTATTTTGGCATTCTGGTGTATATAAATGAACTAATAAATAATAATAACAATATATTTTGTTATAACATTATTGTTTGAATCACTTTCACTCAGATCAATCTATGTTGAGTTCATGGGGAGAAAGGGCATACCTTGAGGCCCCCATTTCAAGATTCTATGCCATCTGGTGCAATCACAAAGCAAATATTCTCTTCGGAATTGTTTCTGTAGCCCATCTGTAAGTAGGATTAAAATAAAATCTTGCCAGAAACATTTAGCTACAGTAATATATTGAGCAGTTAGGTAGAACAGAACCATATGTTTTTGGAGAGTTATTACCACGTCTCTCCCCACAGATGATATTTTAAAATGGCACAGCATTTCCGGAAATCTGCTTCATTTCAAAGTCATCCTGAAGCATCTTTTGTCAGTCACAGAATGCCTTCTCCAGCAATGGTGACTGAACAAAATTCCAAAGTTGGAGACTATCAGAAGCAGTCCAATTGGATGCATGTTTTTCACAAGAAATCCCCGGGTACCCAGGAAATCTCCCACCTCAAATCCTGAAGGATTGCTATTATATCCTTTAGTTACAACCACAGACAGCAACAGAAAGAAGCATCAGTCCCTGCTGTTTATTCCATGCTTCCAGATCAGGGATGGGGCACATGTGGCCAGTAGGAGTCAGCAGAGCAGGGTTGCATTGCTTATCTGCTTGGCTTCCCAATGCTGGGGTTGCTGCCAAGCATTCTCACTGAGAAGAGTGAGGCAGAGGGGAGGCTGGTGTGGGTGCAGCAACACAGCCAATGTGATGCTCTTGCAGTTGCACCATGCTGACCTCCCTGCTGCCTTGCCCTCCCCTTCCCAGGAACTGGCAGCAACCCCAACGTTGGGAAGCCATGTCAGCAGCACAGCCCCACCTTGCTCCATTGACCACGTGCCTCTCCAGATGTTCTTGGAATCCAACTCTCATCAATCCCAGCCAGCAATGGCCAATGGTCAAGAATGAGGGTATTTGCAGTTTAATAGCATATGGAGAATCATAGGTTCCTCTCTCCTGTTCAAGTTGAGGTAGCTCTGTCCTATGATCTGGTTATGTCCATGGCCACACTAAAGTTTACACTGGCATAAAAAAGCTGCGGTCCTGTCTTTAGCCAGCCATCATAATTCAAGCACATGATTTCAGTGTTGCTACATTTGTTACTGAACAGCGTAAACACTGTTTGTACTACAGAGGGCTCAGTAAGGTCGGCATACTGCAAACACCCTCATCTTACTATAACAGTGGAAATAATTGGAGATGAATGAGACAGTGCACTCATGGAATTATGTTGCATGAAATCATTAGCACAGCCCAACTCACAAGGCAGGTGATAAAATGTAATTAAGGAAGGTTAAATAAGAGGGCCTTGGTCCAAGTGGGACATGGAAACTATCCTGGTTATTTCAGTCTCTATACCAGTGCTAAGTAATTACATTTCATGAAAATCCAGAGTATTGAGACAGCAGGCCTATCCAAAGGAAATTCATGCTTTTCTCTGGAATTTGCATCTTTAAATCCAAATGTAGATAACATCAAGGTAGTCAAAAAGGAGAACATCCTTCATTATGAGAAATTTGCCCTAAAATGCTGAAGCTTTTTAAAAAAATCACAAATTACTGCAGACTTGAATTTAAGATTGGAAAAATGATAAATGAAGAGAACCTAAATTAACAGATCCTTTCATTCCATTAAGATTAGGAACCTCCACTCAAAATGTGGACATACAACCCTTCTTGCCCCCTACACACCCTTGCACTAATCATCCACGGTGGGAAAGGCAAAATCCTGCCATCGTCCTAGAAAACCTTCTCCTTCTTGTGATCCTTCAGAAAAGCCTTCCTGCTCCCTCTCATAACTGAACCTGTAAAAAGGGTTAAGGTGTTGGACTACGACCTGGGAGACCAGGGTTCAAATCCCCACATAGCCATGAAGCTCATTGGGTGACCTTGGGCCTCTCAGCCTCATGAAAACCCTCTTCATAGGGTCGCCATAAGTCGGAATCGACTTGAAGGCAGTACATACATACATAACTTAAAACTTTGCTCAGTCCTTTGAAACCGCAGTCAGATTCAGTCAGCTCAGGATTATCCTTGTTCAGTTTCTTTCCTTTGCATCCCCTAATCTTCCTTCCCCCTTTCCATTTTTATAGGGAACTCATAGCTTGTCAGTACTTGAGTTTTCTCCATCATAGCCAACAACTAAGGAAGTTCTCTTCTAAGCCGGGGGGGCAGAGGGGGGCTCAAGAAGATCTACTTTGTATTATCTTACATGTGTGGGTAAGGACATGTAGTCACACCTGGCACACCCAAGTCATTAGTCCCCCCATCACTCACTGACTCACATTTAGATGACCTTAGGAACTGCATCCTAGTACTCCTGGTCCCACATCACTTCCAGCCTAGCTTTGTTTACATCCAGCCAGGCTGAGCATTCCATGGAGTGCAAGGACCTTCAAGAGGATAGCTCCCAACAGATGCTTTTAAATATCTTTTTAAAAAGCCTTTAATGACATACCTGAAGAATGTGTTTAGCTGTTGTCCTTGATTTCTTAATTGTAATTCCCCATTTCTTATGACTACGCCCATGGGATTTCATGGGGGGGAAAGAAAGAAAGGCATACATTAATAAAATAACAGCAACTTATTAATAATGGAATGACCCTGCAACTGAAAACAAAAAATGAAAGAAATCCTTCTTGGCGGACAGAAGTGATTATCATTATTATCTAATCATTCTGAAATGTATGAAGTGTGTGGGCGAAAGTGAAATGGAAATAAAAATTCCACATGCGTTTGAAATTTAGATTTATGTAAGGAAACAATACTTTTAAATAAAATATAATTACCACTTCCCAAATTTAAATGCTATTTAATTCTAATGTTAACTGAATGATACTAATTAATATGGCTACAATAATTATATTTTATTTAAAAGTATTGTTTTCATTTTTTTTCAAGGAACCAATACTTTTAAATAAAATATAATTATTGTAGCCATATTAATTAGTATCATTCAGTTAACATTAGAATTAAATAGCATTTACATTTGGGAAGTGATACAGCCCAGACACAGGCTGAACTGAGCACTACTTACTAGTGGGCCTACTGGTGAATCTCGATGGTTGTCGTTTCCAGTGTCCTTCCTACGGGCAAGTCTCCCACGACCAGAGCTTGGAAAAGTTACTTTTTTGAACTACAGCTCCCATCAGCCTAATCCAGTGGCCATGTTGCCTAGGGCTGATGGGAGTTGTAGTTCAAAAAAGTAACTTTTCCAAGCTCTGCCCACGACTACCAGAAAGCTGACTCTTATCACCATATAAACCAAGTGTTATTAATATTTTCTTGTTAAAGGAATTTGTTAATTACTTCTTAATTGTGACCAAGTCCCATGAAAAACTACAAGCTGCTTGTTGTGAACAAAATGTGGAGAAGATGCTGTTATCACTTCATTTTCAAGGGACAGCTAGAGCTAGGTTCCACTGAGTTCAACTGGATCAGGCATCCCTACTCCATATTGTGCATTTAGAAGAAATAAGTCCTACTCTGTCCAGTGGAACAATCCCAATTAAGTATGTTTAGGAGTGCCATGGATTTCAATGAGAATTAGCCTCAATTCAGCCTGAATATGCACAGAATAGAAAAGAGACAGACTTTTCCCCAGATCAAGGAATGAAAGACAAGGCAAAAATATGTACTTTTAAATGATCTAAAATATTTTCTTAATATTATGAATTATTTGTTTATTCTGCATGAATCCCTCTTGATCTGGCTGTATCATATAGTGTGTAGTCTTTTTAAATCTATTAGCCAAAATGGCTGCAAAAAGCTAGCAATCAAAGCAAAGGTTGTGAGGGGGTTGTTTGTATCCAGTTGTATTCTGCTGATGAAAGGCTCTTTGACCAGTGGAGGCCTCTGTGAACTGAAGGTGGAGAAGCAATATCCCAAATTCCCCTTTCTCCTGCAGTCCCCCATGCCACCTCCACCTCCATCAAGGGGGGCCGCAGAAGACTGCAAAGTGGGAAATCAGCAAAGATTGTCTTCCCCTGTTCCACTAATGGGAGTCTTCGCTGGATCGAAAAGCCTTGCATCTTTGATCACAAGTTTTCCCTGGTCTAAAAATAATCCTAATTTGGTCATAGTTGCATGGGCCATGTATTTTGCCGTTATGGAAAAAATTGTTCATAGCCGTCATTAAAACTGTGCTGCCCAAAGTTGAAGAACTCAGACTCAGACATGGTTGATGTTTTTTCTTTCATTGTAGTAAGAGACAGCTTCAATTCAGTATGCTTCGTGAATCTATCTACACTTAGAACTTAGCATCTCTCTAGAGCTAGCTAAATGTAACTTCGCGACTCTAAGATGTTGACTCAGCAACTGCTCCCCACCCCCAGTCAGGTAAGTAAGACTGGGCGGGCTTTCTGCTTGAGTGTGCCAGCGGTCAATGCTGAGAGCATGCATGTAGGTGAAGGCTCTGCCTTAACTGAGTCTGTTGAATTTCCCACCTCATTTGCCTCCTGGTGAGAGACGAAGGCGGAGCCTTGGCCATCTTCTCGTCTTCCCCCTCTAACAGGGGGTGGCTGCTAACTGACAGCCTAGGTATGGGGAGTGGGGGGCCGCCCGGCTGGGAAGCATCTGATAGGCCAGGTTGCACTCCTACACGAGTGTCCAAAGTTGTGGGGGTGGAGCTGTCAAGGACTGGAGCCGGGGAGCCTTATAAGTCTGTTTTGCCACTTGGCCCTTCCCCTGGCTGTTCCTCCCAGTCCAAGTCCTCCTCCTCTGCCTTGCTCTTGTTTGTCCACCCCCTCCCGGCAGGGCTCATGACAAAAGCTGCTGCTAATGCTTCAGAAAAAGCTTAATAAAATCCAAAGAGATATCCATCTAATCTAGGTGATTTCCCCAGTTTTAGTTGTCTTAATTGCTCTCCATGAGCTACCCATGTACCTCTTGTCTTATTCACTGATCTTAGGCAAATCTTATTTCTGGAGGAAAGAAGGAATGTCAATAAATAAATAAATAAATAAAATATGCCCACTCGATCACTTTGATCTACGGAACTGGCACTTTTATGATTGCCACACAAGGTTTGTTCTGCACTTGCGAGGAATCAATCCTTCAGGGTACCAGCACCAACATTTTAGAACTCCCTGATCACTGCAGGCACTTTAGCTGTACAGTAGGGCCCCGCTTTACAGCGCTTCGCTTTACAGCGTTCCGCTAATACAGCGGTTATGAATTGTAGAAAGGCCCCACTTTACAGCGCTTGTTCCACTTTTACGGCGGTTATTTGCCGCCGGGCGCCATTTTGGTCAATGTAAGTCAATGGGATCCGCTTTACAGCGGTTTTCGCTTTACAGCCGGGGTCCAGAAAGTAACCCGCTGTATGAGCAGGGCCCTACTGTACTGTTTTCAGCACTTGCTAAAAACTTTTTTGTTTAAGCAAGTCTACCCAGACAGGGAAATTTGACATATTTTAATATGCAATTTTATTTTATTAAGTATATTTTTCAAACTGCTGATTTCATTTTCAAAAAATTGTAGGCTAATTTGTTTTTAACATCTAATCTTATCTGTAATTTTAATATATATTTTGTGTAAATCATTTAGAGGAGTCATGATGAGCTGTGAAAGGACACTTTTGTTTGATGAACGACTAGCTGATAGTTTTTGTTTCTTGTATTTTTGAATGGGATACTCACTGGGGGGGCGTTTAGTTAATATTTCATCTTTTTGAAAAATCAATACAATTTTTTAAAAAGAGTTTATCTTCTCCTGTACCTTAGAACTACCAACATGAAATTTCCTCAAAACAAAACTTGAGCTGCTTCCCAGACACTAATGTCACTAACGTATTGTGAAATATTAATTTGAAAAAAGCCTCTCAAATTACATTCCTCAACATTTCCTTGACCAGAACATCCAGCAGTAATTATGTAATGCAGATGTGGGAGAGGGGAATGGGAAGGAGGAAACTGCCTTCCTCCCTGTCATTCATATGGTTGCCTCCCATCAGCAGATAGACACAAACTGGATGCTATTTAGCCGCTTAGGCTAAGGTGAGGAGAGTAGTTATCAGAAGAGGCCTTTTCAGTGGTGGTGCCCAATTTTTGGAATGATGTCCCTACAGGAGTTCAACTGCATGGTCCAAGCATTTTTTAATCCTTTACAAACCTGTAAAACGGGACCTGCCCCCCCCACATACCGTGATCTCATCTTGTACATACAATCTCAAGGGTCCTGAAAGAAATGTTTGTATTATAATTCTGAATGTTCCTAAGGCAAACTCTCAGCATAACAGGGCGGTGATCTACTACAAAAAATGTCAGAATATTAATCAAGGGTGATAACCAGTGAGTCTACTCCAAGTATGCCTAATTTTAGTCGCATTTGAGAAAATTAATAGAAAAATAATATGATTGATGAGTTTTGGAAAAGTACACAAGCTCTCTTAGTAGGATGATAGCACCTCCAATATTAACTAGGAAAAAACATGAATTTCCATATTAAATTGGGGAACTGGGGTGGTTGACAGAAAACATCTGTCAGCAGAATGGGGAGGGAGGACATTTTTGGCAATTCCCCCTCCTCCTGCAGATGTGGGAGAGGGGAATGGGAAGGAGGAAACTGCCTTCCTCCCTGTCATTCATATGGTTGCCTCCCATCAGCAGATAGACACAAACTGGATGCTATTTAGCCGCTTAGGCTAAGGTGAGGAGAGTAGTTATCAGAAGAGGGCCTTTTCAGTGGTGGTGCCCAATTTTTGGAATGATGTCCCTACAGGAGTTCAACTGCATGGTCCAAGCATTTTTTAATCCTTTACAAACCTGTAAAACGGGACCTGCCCCCCCACATACCGTGATCTCATCTTGTACATACAATCTCAAGGGTCCTGAAAGAAATGTTTGTATTATAATTCTGAAGTTACATTTTCTATATTTTTGAAATTACACTGGGGGGTTTCTACCATGTCCCCAAATACTTTAAAATATTTGCTATTTTTGTTTAACATAACTTTCAGTCTGAATAAGACTTCCACAAAGCCTGTTGACTATTTTGAAACTTTTTGTGGGGGGGTGGGGGAGTGTCCTAATAAAGGCATTATCCTGTTGATATTTTGATTTTTTTATTCTAATGTGCCAGTGCATCTACAAACATTTTATAAACAAAGCAATTCACTCTAAAGATATATTTTTCCATCCTCTTTCATTGCAAAAATCATGATTTTCCTGAAAGTCTATTTCTCTTGCAAAATCATGCTATTGTTATGAGAATGGGGGTTGGAATGGATGATTCCTGTGGGTCCCCTTTCCAGCCTCTGATTTGGAATCCTGTGCCTTGGAATGAGGAACTCGCTCTGCTAGTCAGATGAGTCTCTTTTGTTAAGATAATAGAGTGGCCAGGTAGGATAATGGGTCTATCAGTTGTCCAGCAACTGCTGAATGGGCCAGGAAGATCCTTTTGTCATTGAAACTCTTCAAGAGAGCCTTCCCCCCCGCTTCCTGGCCACTAGCAGACGTTTGTGCTTAGAGTGTGTGTAAGGGTGTGTTCTAGAGAAAGGCTGGTAACTGGAGGCAGGCAGAGAGACTGGCTCTCTGCACCATGGCATTTGGGGTGCCTCCTGTAATACAGATGGAAAAGCTGGATATTGGACTGCTGATGCCTTGAACCCCCTCCATCTTAAGCTCAGGTTGGAATGTGTGTAAACAAATAAACCATAATTCATAAAGACACCGCAGTCTCCGCTGACCTTCTTCCCAAAGGAAACCAAACCCTGGATAGCGCAGGGACCCCTGAGATCTCACCGCTCAGAGATTGGGGAGGCACACAACACTATGATAGTCAAAATAGCAAGGTGGCTTAACAGTTCTTACCCCATGGTATTTATTTATTTATTAAATTTGTTAGATGCCCATCTGGCAGGGGTTATCCTGCCACTCTAGGCGACGTACAATAAAATACAAATACATTCCATAAAAAACATAAGCAGAAAAATTAAAACCACCCCTAGAACTGCAATCTAACAACCTAAACCCCTCCCCAGCCTGGTTGAAGAGCCAAGTCTTCAAGGCCCGTCAAAAGCACAGCAAGGAGGGGGCCTGGCGGAGGTCAGTTGGCAAGGCATTCCATAGCGAAGGAGCCACTACAGAGAAGGCTCTTGACCTAGTCCTCTCCAGTCTAGCTGCTTTTGTAGGGGGAATAAGGAGTGAACCATTCATGGATGATCTTGTTTGATGGCGCCCCTGGTGACAATAGAGGTGTTCCTTTAAGTAGAGAGGGCCGGCTTCAAATAAGGTCTTGAAGGTTAAAGTCAGAACCTTAAATTTGGCCCGAGGGACCACCGGCAGCCAGTGCAGCTCCCTGAGGACTGGAATAATATGATCTCGGCGGCGGCTGCCTTTAATCAGGCGAGCTGCCGCATTCTGCACTAGCTGCAGCTTATGGACCGTCTTCAGAAGTCCCACATATAGAGCATTACAATAGTCCAAGCCAGACAGAACCAGAGCATGCACCACTGAAGGTAGCAAATGGCTCGGGAGGTAAGGGCGTATCCTTCGTATGAGTTGAAGTTGATAAAGCGCCACCCAACTAATGGCCACCATTTGGTTAAACTTCTTTCTGCTTCTGTCAGAATCACAAGCAAAACTCCACAGGGCTAGCCACATGTCACTGAAGATTAGCTGCAATTGTATATATGTGTGTCACTGTCGTGTTGGTTTGTTTGTGAATCTCATTCAGTAGGATAAGTGGGGGTAGTCCACATTGTCTTCCAAAATTGACTTGAAGATTATTTCTTTTTAGATGTGACATTTCACAAGGAAACTTTCCTGAACGATATGTAGGATATTTCTGAAGTAAACATTTAGAAGTTTCTTACGGTTCCGCAGGCTCTGCTGTCACATATTTTACAACTGAACGGAATGTAAAACATATGTTATTGGTTGTTCTTATAGGACATTGGGCCCAATGGCCTGTAGTACCCTGCAGAGTTGCATAGCAGAACAGAGAGTTTTGAGCGAGCTTATGTGTGTTTGAATCTTTGCTAAGATTCTACCTTCCCTGAAAATTAGTCAGACAGAGACTTTAAGCTTTAAAATAAGAAATAACTACTTTATTCTGGAAGTATGTTTGATAGGAAAGAGTCCTATATCTAGCTAACTAGCTAAGTTGAAGCAGCGAGCACTGTGCCCAGTGCTTGCCCTCATGCTGGATGAGAGGGAGAGACAAAGTAAAGATGTCTACTCCCCTCTCGAGAAAGAAGAAGACTGGGAAGGAGGGAAGGAACTGGGATCAACATCCTTTGCATATCAATCTAGCAGGAAGGAAGAGACAGCAAGAGATCAAAGGACAGGTATAGCCTAGCAACCAAGAGGTCTCCTCTCTAGCTACCCTTTTTAACCCCATGCAGCCTTAACCCACAAGTTGGAGTTGAACCTCATACATTCTAACAGTTCTGATCTACAGTTTTGCCTCATTTATCTCTTCATGGTAATGGGGTTGCAACTGGAGCCAGCCCTGGCCCTTCTGCATCTCCAGGCCTGGATAAAGTTTACCTCCCACCTCATGCATGGGCCAGGGCTTGTGAGCATTGCCAGTTTTTCTTCTGTGAAATGGGTATTTTGTGGCACGCACAATAGTTTCTTAGATTTCTAAATTTGCCCCCAGACCTGAAGAGTTTAGGGACCCCTGGCTTTGGCCATCATATAAAATGTGACAAGTTGAGCTTTCTAAATGGCCTGCTTGACTACAACATTTCCCCCTGCCTGGATCCTCTCATGGTTGCCTTAAAGCGGGGGTAGCTAACCTGTTGCCCTCCAGATTTTGTTGGGCTGTAGCTACCATCAGCCTCAGTCAACAAGGCCAGTGGTCAACCATGATGAGAGCTGGAGTCCAGCAACATCTGGAGCCACCCGTGTTTTAAAGGATGCTGAAGGAATTTGCAGTCCCTGATCAGAATAGTGATGTTTGCCTGGCCTGCCTACTTGGCACCCATCTCCATGGGCTAGTATGGGGTCAGCCAGTGGCTTCCTAGTACCCACAGGTGACATCACCACTGGGCACAGAGAGCCACATCAGCCTGACATCACCCAACACCAGCTGGGGAAAAGGGGGTTTCCCCTAGTGGGTCCTGATACCTATTCACAGACTCACCACCAGACATCCATAGATAGGTCAAGGGTGGCAGCAGAGCTTGGAAAAGTTACTTTTTTGAACTACAACTCCCATCAGCCCAATCCAGTGGCCATGCTGGCTGAGGGTGATGGGAGTTGTAGTTCAAAAAAGTAACTTTTCCAAGCTCTGCAGCATGGTTTGCAACGGGTCCTCCTGAGGACATGGGTCATTGGCAACTCCCCAACAGTGCTGACCCCTGACACCAGCTCTGGCTGGGTAGCTGGCTGTTAATAAAACACTAAGTGGATGTGCAAAAGTTGCTAGCTGGCACAGGTCAAAAAACCTCCCTTAGTTTGAATAGCTGCATTTCAGCCTCAGTTTTAGAGCTAATATAGCACTGTACGTAACAACCTGAGTTGTGAACCGGGAAGCCCTGGGTAACTGGGTTAAAATCTCATGTCAGCCCAGTCCCACTGCCAATGGCTAAAGTTATTTGAAAAATGTTGTGGTAGAGTAATGAGGAATCATTGCAGAGCAGGCAGAAGAAAACTGCAGGCAGCCACATTTAAAGTTATCATTATATTGCATTACTGGATAATAGAGTAGCATATTTCCAGCATGAGTAAAAGAGACTTACAAACAAACAAGCCTAAATCTGAGTTCTGAAAGGGGCCCCAGGATGTCTTTGAAGAGGCCAAGCCCCAGGAGGCCCCCCTGGCTACAGGCCTGCGTCAGCCACAGACTCACTACGTGGCCTTAGGCAAGTCGCTACTATCAGCTTCAGCCTCTGCTCTGAAATAGGAAAATAATAATGCCTACCTTACAGGTTTATCATAGGGAATATTGAGATTATATAGGTGAAATGGTATATAAATGCTAGGTATTATTATCAGGTTTCCTGCTGATGGTGAATCACTAAGTACCATGACAGGAGTTAATGCAAATGCATTTAAAAGGCCTTGCCTTTACTTAATACATGCAATTTTATTTATTGAGGAGTTTTTTTCCAGTTGATGAAAAAAAAACATTTGGAGCCAATGCAAAATGCTATACGGGTGCTAAATTCTCATGAATGTAAATTTCTGTGAATGTAATTTATTTTAATTCTTTTTAATGTTTTTAATATTAAATGTTAAACAGTTGTAACCTGCCCTGGTGTTATAATAGGTAGCAGTTTCATTCAGCAGGGGGAACTGCAGGGGGACTGCAGTGGAGATCTGGAGGCTGAGCTCTAGAGCAGTGGTTCTCAACCTGGGGGCCGGCACCACCAGGGGGGCCGCAAAGTAATCCAGAGGGGGCCGTGAACAGTAAAGAAATGAATTATTTAATTTTTTTTTAAAAGTCTTCACTCCCTCTACACTGTCTGCTTTCCGCTGCCGCTGCAGATGACACCTCCCCCTTGCTCCAAACGAGAGGGGAGGCCTTTTGCTGAAGCGCCAGAGCGTCTTTCAGGCGCACTAAGGGCAGGCATCTGCCTATAAAATACATGGCAGATGCCAAAGGAGGCTGAGGGTGGGGCTACCAGGAAGAAGAGGGGATTACTATCACTGATTCCCATCTCCTTGCGCTGCCGCTGTTGGCAACGCCCTTACTCAGAATGAGAGGAGAGGGCTTTTTGTGAAGCAAAAAGAAGCAAGCCTGCAAAGAAAGGCTGTTTTCCCCCTTCCTTCCTGGCAGCCAGCCTGCCTCCCTGGGGGGAGGAGGTCACAAAAAATGTTCAGCTTATAAAGGGGGTCCCGTGCTCATAAAGGTTGGGAACCACTGGTCTAGAGTAAAGGTCAGGTGGGAGAAGCCTGAGCAAGCATGGAAGATCTTGTAAGCATTCTCTTAATTATACAGCCACAAGAGTGGCTGTATACTATAGCCAGCGTGAATGTTTCACATTCCGCAATGTTAAATTGAAAATACCCCCGTGGCATTCTAAGGCTTCCCATAAGCTCATTTCAAACCAAAACCTTACAAAAGTATAGTACTGAACTCAGAAATGCTTGCTTAACAACCCTGTCCATTTTCATGGCGGTACACAAAACAGTCAGAGAGAATCCAGAGTTCAAAGTCTAAAAAGAGAAAGAAAAACCTCAGAGCCCTTTTGGACTTTTTCCCTCAGAGTTCTCATAATCTGTTGAAATTCATTAAAAATCAGCCATGTTCACAGAGTACCTGTAATCCTAATACTGACCTTGCCCCATACTCTGACCTTCATCTTCTGCAGTTTAAAAGTTAAAAAAAATGCCTGGCTGATTTTTAATTAATTTAAGAAATTTAGCATTGAAGTTAATGGTAAGCCTGGGCATGCTCAGTAAGGACCAACTGTCAGTGTTCTAAAAGCCTCACAGCTGCTTGGCTTGGCTAGTCAGGGGGCCACACCAGACTTTGATTTCACTTGAGACAGTCATGGCGTCCCTCAGAGAATCCTGGGAAGTGTAGTTTGTGAAGGGTGCTGAGAGGAGACTGCTATTCCACTGACAGAGCTTCAGTGCCCAGAGTGGTTTAACAGTCAGCCACTCTGATTGAAGTCTGCAAGGGGAACAGGGTGTCTCCTAGCAACTCTCAGCACCTTTCACTAACTACAGTACCAGGATTCTTTGAGAGAAGCCATGGCTGTCCAAAGTAAACTAAAGGCCTGGTGTGGAAGTGGCCAGGGACAGCTTTGTTTTAAATTTGGGTGGGAGGCTACATGTGCCTGCTGTAGAATAAAAAGGTGGGGGAAACGCTGAAAAGCAATGATACTGTTCACAATGTTTTCCTTTTGCTGTCTGCTATCTTTTGGGCACCTTTTGAAGACTTTTCCTCTTGCAACAAGCCTTTTAAGTTGAGACCTATTCCAGTCTGCATCTGTGTTAGAATTGCTTTTAATATGTTTTCTTTAATAATATTGTTAACCCTTTTTTAAAATATGTTTTTAAAGCTTTTTTAAAAATGTTTTTAACATTTTGTTTTAATATATTTTAAGGTATTTTTATGATGTTTTAAAGTGTTTTTATCATTTCTATTTGCTGCCCTGGGCTACTGCTGGGAGGAAGGGTGGGATATAAATCAAATAATAAATAAATAAATAAATAAATAAATAAATAAATAAAGGAAAGGGGCTTCCCTCCTGCCCAGTACCCACCCATCCAATCTCCTCCCCCTCCCCTCCCTGCCCCACCCCCAGGTCAGTGTTGGACTACGACCTGGGAGACCAGGGTTCAAATTCCCACACAGCCATGAAGCACACTGGGTGACCTTGGGCCAGTCACTGCTTCTCAGCCTCAGAGGAAGGCAATGGTAAAACTACTTCTGAATACCTTTTACCATGAAAACCCTATTCATAGGGTCAACATAAGTCGGGATTGACTTGAAGGCAGTCCATTTCCATTTTCAAACATGATTGCACAGAAATAAATCCCATTGAACTCAAAAAGTATGCAAATGATCAAACCCACCCTCCCTTCTCCTTCCTATTCCCTCCCTCTTCCCTCCCCCTTCCTCTGACCCTCCCTCCCCATCCCCAACCCCTTCCAATCTCCTCCTTCCCCCTCCTCCCCCCCATGGTCAGTTTTACCTATCTTAAGCATGATTGCCCGGAAGTAAATACCATTGAACTCTATAAGCCTGCAAATGATCAAAGCTGCCCTCCCCCTTCCTCTGCCCCCTCCAATACGGTGGTTCCCCCTCCCCCTCCTCCTCTCCCATTGTCAGTTTTTCCTATCCTAACCATGATTGCATAGGAGTAAATCCCATTGAACTCTATAAGCCTGCAAATGATCAGACCTGTTTTCCCTCCTTCCCCTCTCCTCTACCTCCCTCCTTCCCTCCCCTCTTCCTACTTCCTCCTCCCCTGCCCACTCCATCCCTCCCTCCCTCTCCCTGGTCAGTTTTACCTATCCTAAGCATGATTGCACGGGAGTAAATCGCACTGAATTCAACATGCAAATGATCAAACCTGTCCTTCTACCCTCCCCGTCGAGCCTGCTCCCATCCCAGTCCTCCCCTCTGTGTTTCCTCCCCTCATCCCCTGTGGTCAGTTTCAACTATCCTAAGCACGATTGCAGGGGAGCAAATCCCACTGAACTCAATAAGCATGCAAATGATCAATCCATTCTCAGCAAACTTGCACAGGATCCCATTTCTTACCTCCCGGATTAAAAAGCAGGGAAATTCACTAATAGGCAAAAAAACTTGCGGTTTAAGAACGTACCTATAGCTTTAGTTATAGCAAGCAGGTTTCTGTCTTCTCTCTCAGCAAAGAAAGCACTACTAAAACACCTGGGACCTGCTGGTGAAGGACAGTTAATTATGATGATTATGCTAATAATAATGCTGTGGGGCTTCGAAAGAATTGTGTGTGGATTCTCTTTTGAAAAGCCAAATATGGTTTCATGACTGCTTTAGATTTTGTCTTTTGTCTCCTAGCATTGCTTGATTAGATTCTAAATGCAAGGCTTTCTCCAAACTGTATCAGTTTCGCTCTTTACAGCTTTGTAAAAATGAATGAAACATATGTAAACCATAGAGCTTCTTTCCCAATAGGATTTTTAAATGCTTGTTTAAGGAAACAGCTGTGTTGAGAAACGTTAGCATTTGACGAACAATGGCAGTTCTGAGTTAGAGACAGCTATGTAGTATACTTATTTTTATTTTGTTAGACGTCCATCTGGCAGAGGTTAATCTGCCACTCTGGGCGACGTACAACAAAATACAATACAATCCATGTAAAAACAATTCAAAAAGCAAACAGTATAAAATTTAAAAACTGATAAACCCCCACGGAACTACCCTCTGCCACCCTAACCCCCTTCCCAAGCCTGGTTAAAGAGCCAGGTTTTCAAGGCCCAACAAAAGCATAACAAGGAAGGGGCTTGATAGAGGTCAGTTGGCAAAGAATTCCAAAGTGAGGGAGCCACTACTGAAAAAGCTCTGGACCGTGTCCTCCCCAATCTCGCTGCTTTTGTTGGGGGAATAAGAAGCGAACCATTCAAGGATGATCTTGTAAGCCGGTGCCCCTGGTGCGAGTGGAGGTGACTCTTTAGGTAAAGTGGGCCTGCCTCGTGGAGCGCCTTGAAAGTTAAAGCCAGGATCTTAAATTTGGCCCTAGCAACCACCGGTAGCCAGTGCAGTTCCTTAAGTACCGGGGCAGTATGATCATGGCGGCGGCAGCCCTTAATCAGGCGAGCCGTCGCATTCTGCACTAGCTGCAGCTTACAGGCCGTTCTCCAGGGAAGACCCACATATAACACATTACAATAGTCCAGCCAGGACAGAACCAGAGCATGTACACATTAGGGAGCAGGTGGCTCGGGAGGTAAGGGTGTATCCTACGAATGAGGTGAAGTTGGTAAAGCGCCGCCCGACTACCAGCTGCTACCTGTTCCTTCATGGATAGCTGGGAGACAAGAATGACCCCCAAACTTCTATTTATTCTGGTTTTAGAAGTGCTGCTTAGAGACATAAGGCAAGACAAAAGGATTTCGGGAATAAAGATAAAAAAAGAGGAATATAAATTGAGAGCATTTGCTGATGACTTGATAATTGTATTAGAAAATCCCTTGGAAGAAATCAAAGTATTGATGGATAAATTAGAAGAATTTGGACCATTAGCAGGATTTAAGATCAATAATCAAAAAACGAAGATGCTGGTGAAAAATTTATCTTTAAGAGATCAAAAAGAGTTAATGGAGAAGATAGATTTTAAAATAGAAGAAAAGGTGAAATATTTAGGTATCATTATGACAAATAAAAATTCAAAGTTGTTTCATAATAATTATGAAGAACTATGGACAGAGATTAAGAAAGATTTGTTAAAATGGGATAAATTACAGTTGTCATTAATGGGTAGAATATCTGTAATAAAAATGAATGTATTGCCGAGAATGATGTTTCTATTTCAAACAATACCTGTCATATCCTCTGATCTACCTTTCAAACAATGGCAAAAAGATATTTCTAAATTTGTTTGGCAGGGGAAAAAACCAAGAGTTAAATTTAAATTATTACAAGACGCCAAAGAAAGAGGAGGGCTGGGATTACCAAATTTGAGACTTTATTTTGCTGCTCGTTGCTTAGTCTGGATAAAGGAATGGATTCTATTGAGGAATAAAAGATTATTTGATTATTAGATTTGAAGTGGGGATGGCATGGATATCTATGGTATGATAAAGTAAAAGTTAATGTGGATTTTAATAATCATTTTATAAGACGTCCTTTGTTGAATATATGGAATAAATACAAAACAAGGTTTTTTTCGAAAATACCACTATGTGTTTCAAGTCAAAAAGCATTTTATAGAAGAGAAATGGCTGGAAAAGAGAAATGGTTAACTTACCAAGAACTATTAGAAAATGTGCATGGTGAATATATAATGAAAGAGAGAGAACAACTAATAAAGGAAGGATATAGTTCACAATGGTTTGCCTATTTACAATTGTTAGAAAGATTTAAAATGGACAAGAAAATGTATGGGTTTGAAATAAATAAATCTGATTTTGAAATAGGTTTGTGTACAAATGATGAATGCATAATTGCAAAAATGTATAATTTTTTTATTAAAAATGGACATGGAAGAAAAACAAGTAAAAGAGTGTATGGTTAAGTGGGCAAAAATTTTTGGTTACAATATACAAATGGATCAATGGGAAAATATGTGGAAAAAAGGTTTGAAATTTACATTATGCTATAATCTTAAAGAAAATTTTTATAAAATGATGTATCGTTGGTATATGACTCCAGAAAAGTTGTCAAAAATGTATAGTAATGTTTCTAATGTATGTTGGAAATGTAAACAACAAGAAGGATCTTTTTATCATATGTGGTGGTTGTGTAAACAGGCAAAATTATTTTGGGCACAGATAGGTAGGATGATGCAAAAAATCTTAAAGATAAATATTCAGTCAAAACCAGAATTTTTTTTAATTGGGTTTTATGGATAAACAAAAGGAAAAGAAATATGGAAGAATAATATTATATATGATCACGGCAGCAAGATTACTATATGCACAAAAGTGGAAAATGGAATCGATACCAACAATGGAAGAATGGCTATTGAAATTAATGGACTTAGTTGAGATGGACAAATTGACATGTCTTATTAGAGAAAAAACGACAGATACATTTCTTAAGGAATGGAAGCCTCTTTTGGACTTTTTGTTGAAAGAAAAAAATGAAATGATGATAATGGGATTTGACGATTAATTAAGATAGACTTTGGAAAAAAGTGAATTTCGTATGTTCTAGGAGACAAGTTTGATATATATTATATACTTATAGCTGATCTGTAACAAATCGGAAGTCAAGTTTTTCTTTTTATTTTATTTTTTTCTGTTGTATTGTTTTTGTTGTATTTGTATTTGTTTTTATAAAAATTTGAATAATAAAAAAATTATTATAAAAAAAAGAATGACCCCAAACTCCGGACGTGGTCTCTTAGGGGCAGTTGTATCCCATTAAGCACCAAATCCGTAATCCCCAGCTTCTCTTTATCACCCACCAACAGAACCTCAGTTTTATTGGGATTCAGTCTAAGTTTACTCCTGCTCATCCAACCCTCACAGCCTCCAGACAATTAGATAGCCTTTCTATTGCCACCAGTGGGGGGGGGCTTAAATGAGAGGAAAATCTGGGTATCATCTGCGTATTGATGGAATTGCAGTCCAAATCTCCTGATGATATCTCCCAGTGGCCTTACATAGACATTAAATAACATCGGGGAGAGGATAGAGCCCTGTGGTACCCCACATGTAAGAGGCCAAGGCTCTGAGACCTCCTCTCTCAGTACCACTCTCTGGTATCTCCCAGAGAGGAAGGAGCGGAACCACCGTAAAATGGTGCCTCCAATCCCCAGAGTCTCAAGGCGATCTAACAAGATATCGTGGTCGACAGTGTCGAAGGCCGCCGAAACGTCCAGGAGAACAATGAGGGTATGCTCCCCTCTATCTAGTGCCCTTCTCATGTCGTCCACCAGGGCTACCAGGGCTGTTTCTGTCCCATGTCTGGGTTGGAATCCAGATTGAAATGGGTCAAGGTAGTTCACTTCATCTAAGTACGCCTGTAATTGGATCGCCACCACCAGTTCGACCAATTTACCCAGGAATGGCAGATTTGAAACTGGGCGGACGTTGTTTAAATCCAAGGGGTCTGAGGAGGCCTTTTTCAAAATTGGGGTTATTACTGCCTCTTTAAAGGCAGATGGCAGATGGCCTTCATCGAGAGACGCATTCACCATTGCCTTAATCCACTTGCCAAGTTTGTCTTTACAGCTTATAATAAGCCATGCTGGGCAAGGGTCACGTATACAAGAAGTTGGTTTAAGCAAGGATAGGGCCCTGGTGATTTCCTCAGAGGAAGGAAGCTGGAAACTATCCCAAGACCCTGAGGGTTCGATGGTCATTTCTGGTTCCATTATTGAGGCTGTGGCAGGGGGAATAGAACTCTTGATGTAATCGATTTTGTCCACAAAATGTTTTGCAAAGTCATTACAGGAGGCCAAGGAATGTTCTGTCGGGTCTGGAGCAGCTGGCCTCACCAAGCTCTGGACCACCTGAAACAGTCTCCTTGGGCAGCTTTCTGCGGCAGCTATGGAGGCCTCAAAAAACTCCCTTTTTGCTCTCCTCATCGCCATCCGGTAGGCGGCCGCTGCTACTCTACTCTGAGTTCTATTCACCTCTGCACGTGTAATAAGGCTTGGAAAGGTTTCAAAGCTCATCTAACAGCCCATTCTCCTGCAGTACCAAGAAAAATTGATATTTAATAACCCAAATAAATAAAAATCAGATCTGCCACTTTTAAAATCAAGGGAGCAGCTGTAGCTGGTGAAATACTGTTTCAACTGTAAAAACTCAGTAAGGGAATCATATGGAATTTCATTTTTCAGAGGAAGGGGAAGAAATGGGAGGGTTAAGTGATAAATAAGTCAAAGGCCATTAAGCCAAACTATGAATATCATTATTCAGTTTAAACAGGAAATTAGCTGCATTTTGACCTGTCATGCTATGCCATGGGCTGAGCTGTTCCAGAGACAACAGCAGCAGACAGATAACATTTTGGTTACATTCAAGAGATAGTTACAAAGATATCAGGCAGCTTCAAGGAACAAGCAAACCGGTTGCTAAATCAGCCTCACATATCCAGTATATATGAAGCACAGAGGGGACATAACTCGGTAGCAGACCACATGCCTTTCATACAGAAGGGTCCAGTTCAATGAGGGGTATCTCTAAGCCCCATCTTGCCAGAGACCCCAGAGAACTACTGCCCTTCAAAGGAGACCGTACTGGGCTAAATGAACCAATGCCTGACTCAGTGTAACTCAAGTTTAATGCATAATTTTCTTTGGGCGGTATTCAACAAAATTCTTGCGCTAGCACAACAGGAATTCCCACTCTCTCCACTCTGTCCCACGCCATACGCAAATCTGCTCTAGAGGGTTGAGGGAACCCCCAGAGCAGATTTAGGAGGCACACACAGGAAGGAGAGGGGAGAATATTCCATTGCACAAGGAGAAATATTAGCACTGTGTTGAATACAACCTTTTGTGTCTCAAATATACTGTGCTATATCAGAGCCTGGTGACAGTCTATAAAGCATTGTATTATTACCGTAATAATGTTAGTATTGCACCTTTTCACAATGTTAGTGTGGTGGCCAAGCCATGCCTTGTCAACTTGCCCAAAAATATTGTGCTGTTCTACTCCATTTAATAGCACCATATGCTGGTCTGATGTAGTAATTCGGGGTTAAGAATTCACACACAAAAAAATTCATATAGGAATATAGGAAAACTACCTTGTACTGAGTCAAACCATTGGCCCATCTAATTCAGCATTGTCTATGCTCTCCAGGGTATCAGGCAGGTCTCTCTCCCAGCCCTATGTGGAGATGCTGGGAATTGAACCTAGGTGCTTCTGCACGTAAAGCAGATGTTCCTTCACTGATCTACAAGCTTTGCTCTTGCCCTATAGCGTTCCTCTTCCTGAATCATCAGGAGAGACCTGTGTGGATCTTTCTGAAGGGATGGAGGCTGAAGGAATGTACTCTCCACCTACATTTCCTTCCTCTGCCCCATGACACTTGGAATACCAAGCATCTCTTTGCTCTCTCACTCAATGATTCCCCCCCAAAGAAAAATTCTTCAGGTTCTGCAAGGTAAACCAATTAGAAAAGTTATACATATACATATTTTAATGTGTTCCAATTACAAAAAGTGAAGCACAACCCTTTGTCCCCATGCAGGATCTTCCATGTCAGCTCCCCATCCCCTCAATAAATTCACACAACACAGCCTACAACATACCAGTTCCAATTGCCAGCCTTTTTTTCTTCAAGAAATGTAGACCACCCCAAATGTGTTCCTGTGAATCACGACAACCCAATCATTCAAGTATTTTCAGCTCCTAGTCATTTTATTTTATTTAAGGCTGTGGTTGATATTAGTAGTAAAATCTCTTTTTAAATCAAATGTCAAAGCTATCCTTTAAATGTCCATATGTGCTGCCAGTGGAGATTCTCTATTGGCAATTAACTAAAGTTTCTGGTATTGCTGGAACAGCTTTTCTCCGGCAGAGTGTGTGGACATTTGAATCAACTTGAGTGTTGATATGATTACTGCTCTGAAGCCTGAAAGGAGCTGGCAGCAGCAAAACCAATGACGTATAAGATTATTATATCTCAGGAGGACTAAGAATGAAAACACTTAGGGTCTCCAATTACATATTTCATTCCACACAATAGGTCTTGCCACAACATTAGAGAGGCAATGCAATGTTATTAAACAGTGATGCTAATTCGTTTCCAGCTAAATGTAAAGTTACTAAAACATTTCTAATGTTTTTAAAAAATCATTTATCATAGCACCACCATTCTGACAGCAGCATGGCCACCCCTCCTACAAGCATAGTATGGACAAGAAAAAAGAAAGAAAAAGAAGCCCATGTTTCACCACTGAGGTAGTTAGATCTTTTAAGAAGAATGAGAAGCATTCTCAGCTATATTGGTTTGAAAGTCAACCAATTTGCTTCATTCACAATAATCAAATTTAAAATATCTGAGGACATAGTAACATAAGAAGTTGCCTTATACTGAATTAGCCATCTAGCTCAGTATTGTCTTCAGTGACTGGCAGTGGCTCTCCGGGGTTTCAGACAGGGGTCTCTTACGGTCCTCTTAAGGAGATGCTGGAGATCAGACCTCAGAGCTTCTGCGGGCAAAGCAGATGATCTACCACTGTTTGGGGCTACGGCCCTTCCTAAACAGGATTTAAGTCCACAGTATTCAATGACAGTTTATCCCAGGAAATTCAGAAACAGACTTTCATTAGGATTTACTCCTGAGGACCTTTGTTTAGGATCAGGCAGAAATCCTAATGTTCACCACTGAGATCTTGCTCCAAATAATGGCTCCGTTTGCATGAGCAAGCATGCTAGTATACATTTAGAAAATCACGGCTGCGTAGTTGCTCCCCTGATCCTGCTGCTGCCATGCCATCAGGAGCTAAGCCATGACTTGGCTGAGCATTTCAAGTGAACCAGGACTTGTGGTTTGTCTCCCCCAAACAAACCACAAGTGCTAAGCCCATGAGAAACTGGTTTACAATTTTCCGTTATTCCAAAATTATATTTTATATAATTTACAACAGAATAATACAGTGGGGAATAGCAGCTTGTTCCAAGGTTTAATACAATACCATTATTAGACATCTTACTCTGACACAACTTGCTTTTGAGTTCCAAAACATCGTTCTTCCAACATAAGTGTAGACATCAAACAAGAACAGATATCTGTGCAACCTGCTAACATATTTTGTCACTTTAAAACTGGTCAATTATTTCTGTTTAACTTGTACATTGGTTTACTGTCATGCTCTACAACAATGAGGTTCTAGTCCTAATTTTTAAAACTGCCCTTTTCTCTGGCTGTGCCTTCTTTTCACCTCTTTTCACACCAGGTATTACATTCTGCAAAAGTTCAGTCAATATCCCCAACGACTTATTTTGTATCCTGCATGCATATTTTCTGTTCTTGGTATTATTCCACAAGAGATCCCATCACTTCCTGGGAGAACATCATGGGAGGAGTATTTCCAGCTACCCCACCCCTCCCCCTGCCTTTGGAAGCCTTGTAAGAAGTTGCTGCAGGAGAGGGACTGCGAGTGACATCATGGGATAGGGGTGTGCCTAGGACTAAAGTGAAACTGGCAAACTCCCTTCTTATTTTTGGTGTGGCCAGGAAGTGTAATGTTGCCTGCTAGAAGAAGTAATGTTGTCACATAACATTTATAGTATTGAAAAGTTGTTGTTTTGGTTTGCTGTTATATTTGCTGTTATGTTGCTGTTTTATTCTTGTTATCATGACATTGTTCTTGCAGTTGTTGATTTTGAGATATATTGCTGTTCTCTTTGTTGTAAAGCCACTTGGAGCACTTTTTTGTGTGGAAAGGCAGCTTCCAAATAAGATGATGATGATGTTTGATTTAATATTTGTATGCCACTTGCTTATAGAAGTTCACAGGCGGTGACAAAACATTAGAAAACAACATATAAATAACATTTTTATTAATATAACAAAGTAGCAAAACAATAATGCAAAACAATTCAATGAACAATCAGTTCACTACAAACACATTATTCAAAATTATGTTTGGAACAGCCTTCATCTATGGCTGCTTTCACACATGGGGCTGATTGTGTTAGTTTAATGGATTAAAAAGGTAGCGCTTCTGTCCCGATTTCTAAAATCCCTTTCACACTGCAGTACCTGTTGCGTTAAGGAACAGCAGCTTTTTCCACCGATATACCGGCATTTTGCGCAACTGTCTTTCACACGGCTTGTTTTCGTCCCTCACCCACGCGCACTGTTCCTCACTGTGTAGGAGGTCTAAGATCTCGTCCCGTCACCATGAAAGCCCTCTCCCTTTAGGATCTGACTTTTTAAATTGTTTTAGTTGTATCAAAACAGGGGTATGTGTGGAAAATGCTGCTGCTATCTGCACCGATGCCAGAATACCGGTACAACGTTCACCAGGCAAAAAATCCCAAAACCCCGCATGACTAAAGGGTGGGAACACACTGTATGCTGGGATGCCTGTCACATGAGAAGCTGCAGCTAGCAATAAACTCCTGCAATCTTCTGGGTTCCCAGCCTTGCTAACGGATTATTTCTGGTATCATTTATCACATAAATTTGCACTAAACTTCCACTGCATTCCACTAGAATTCTGGAGCTAGCTTGTGCATCGTGTGAAAGATCAAATATAATGTGCAAATTACCAGATAAGAAATCGTCAGAATAACGAAATAAAGTGTGAAAACAGCCTTAATGTCAGGCCACCTCTTTTTCCACCTCAAGACTAATCTCTCAAGCCAGTGATTCCTAACCTTTATGGGTACAGGACCCCCTTGTAACCTCAAAAATGTCACAATCCCCACATGCTAATTGTAATTTTAGTCTCTGTTAATTGAAAAAATACATAATGAAGTGTTAAATAATGTCACTTTTTATTCATTACAAAAAATAAAAAATTATTACCTGCCCTTCACCAGAAGGTCCCAGGGCAGGTTACAGCAATATAAACAACTTTTAACAAATTTTGAAGAAAATGAAAGAAAGGAGATAATAGTAAACTATCCAGAGTGGTGAACAGAGCCTGGCTGATGCAGGGCACTTGGACTCTGGTTTTAAGTGTTTCACCTGTATACAGCGATGCTTCCTCTTCAGCACTCGGTTCAGGAAGCTTCATATGACACTAATAATAATAGGTCTAACAGACAGATTGTCAACAGGTTCAGCTTTTCCCATAATCATATTTCAATACTAAAAAAAAGCTTCATTTAGTTTCTTTTTAATTTCTGCGTGCCACACATCTGTTAGAGGCACAAGAGGCCTGCCAGCCCTAAACCACCAAAGTAAAAACAACAAAATTTGGACAATTTAACATATTTTTAAATATTTTAAAAATATATTTAAAATGAACATGTACAACTGAATAAACACACTCAAAGCCTTGATAAACAGCAACAAAATACACAGCATGTGCAATTTCACATTTTTAAAAATTACCCATTTTATTTTTGCTCACTTACTGCCTTGGGTCAGCCACTAACGCTCAGCCTAAGCTACTTCATATGGCTGTTGATCCACTGAATTCTGTAGGACCTACTTCTGAGTAGACCCGATTAGGAAAGCAGCCTAAGTCCTTGTATTATAGATATACATTTTTTACTTCCTTTAACCAGAATGATTCATTTTGTACAATAAAGTCCCATCCCCCCCCCAAAAAAGTTGCACAGCTTCAAAGCTTAAACAGAATCTTAGTCTGGTCTGATTACTGCAGTTTGAGTTGCCTGGGAGTAAGCCCCATTAAATATGAAGAGACTTACTTCTGAGTAGACATGTATACATTGTAGGGTTGCCAGGTTCAGGGCCTGAGACTTATCCTGTATCTTTAGGAGAAGAGAAAGTCAGCCAAGTGCAGGTGTTCTTGCAACACTGTAATGGGAAAAACCACAAAGTGGAATTCTCCCTTCCCGCTGCACAACTTTGAAAGATACAGAAGACCTCTTGGAGGCTGGGCATGGCAGCAAAGAGGTCTTCTGTATCTTTCAAAGTTGTGCGGGGGGAAGGGAGAATTCCACTTTGTGGTTTTTCCCATTACAGGCGGGCCCCGCTTTGCCTTTCAGCGTTCCGCTAATGTGGCAGCTTTCAATTAGGGAAAGTCCCCGCTTTAAGGCGCTTGTTCCGCTTTTACAGCGGTTTTTGTTTGTCGAGCGCCATTTTCACACAACATGCACCATTATCTTCAATGGGTTCCGCTTTTCGGCGTTTTCTGCTTTTCGGCGGCAGTCCGGAACGGAACCCGCCGTATAAACGGGGCCCGCCTGTATAATGTTGCAAGAACACCTGCACTTGGCTGACTTTCTCTTCTCCTAAAGATACAGGATCAGTCTCAGGCCCTGAACCTGGCAACCCTACCTCCCACCCAAATTTAAAACAAAGCTGTCCCAGGCCACATCCACACCAGGTCTCTATTACACTTTGGACAATCATTATTTATTTATGTATTTAATTTATTGTATTTCTGTACTGCCCTATAGCCGAAGCTCTCTGGGTGATTTACAATAACTAAAAACATTAAAAACAAATAAACAAATTTAAAAACACATCTTTTAAAAACAATTTAAAACACAATTTAAAACAATTTATCATGGCTTCTCAAAGCCATGGCTCAAAGCCAATCATGGCTTCTCTCAAAGAATCCTGGGATGTGTAGTTAGTGAAGGGTACTGAGAGTTGCTAGGAGACGCCGTTTCTCTCACAGACCTTCAATCAGAGTGGCTGACTGTTAAACCATTCTCTCAAGGGAATAGGAGTCTCCTCTCAGCACCCTTCACAAACTACACTTCCCAGGATTCTTTGAGGGAAGCCATGATTGTCTCAAGTGAAATCAAGTCTGGTGTGGCCCCCTGATTAGCCAAGCCCAGCAGCTGTGAGGCTTTTAGAACACTGATAGTTGGGTCTTACTGAGGATGCCCCGCGTTATCATTGGCTTCCAGCCAAAATTTCTTAAATTAATTAATTAAAACTAAGCCAGGCATTTTTTAACTTTTAAACTGCAGAAGATGAAGGTCAGAGTATGGGGCAAGGTCAGTATTAGGATTACAGGTACTCTGTGAACATGGCTGATTTTTAATGAATTTCAACAGATTATGAGAACTCTGAGAGAAAAAAGTCCAAAAGGGCTCTGGGGTTTCTTTCTCTCTTTTTAGACTTTGAACTCTCGATTCTCTCTGGCTGTTTTGTGTATCGCCATGAAAATTGAGAGGGTTGTTAAGCAAGCGTTTCTGAGTTCAGGACTGTATGTTTGGTAAGGTTTTGTTTGGAAATGAGCTTATGGGAAGCATCAGAATGGCATGGGGGTATTTTCAATTTAACATTGCGGAATGTGAAAAATCCACGCTGGCTATAGTATACAGCCGCTTTTGTGGCTGTATAATTATTTCCTCCAATGAGCTCAAGGTGTCATACATGGCAGCCCTCCCCCCTCTCCATATTATCCTCACAACATCCTATGAAGTAGGTTAGGTTGAGAGTAGGGCCACATGCAGAGATTCCTGTTCTGCACACAGAGCTACAATTGGCAGAGTGGTTTAACAATTAATCCTCAAGGAACTCTGATAATTTAGCTCTGTGAAGGGAATAGAAGTCTCCTAACAACTCTCAGCACTCTTCACAAACCACACTTCTCAGGATTTTTGGGGGGAAGCATGACTGTTTAAAGTGGAATAATAGTGGAATAAATGTATGGTGTGAATGTGGTCTGATCCAAGATAACGTAGTGAGCTTCATGGCAAAGTGGGAATTTGGTATTGCAGGTCCTATTTGAACACTCTAACCACTGCACCACCCTTTTTTTAAAAGTGGATTTTGTCTGGACAGCCCTTCTAATAGAGGATGCTTTCATACAGAGGACTGTAAAGTAGGACACATGGCCATGCCTACTTCTGCCTCTAATCTTAGCCAGAACTGGTGAAAGAACTGCTGAGCATTTGACTCCTTAAGAGCCCTCTTTCCTCAGGGCAGTTTTCATGCCACTCTGCAGCATTTGCCCAATACAGCTGTAAGGCAGACACCATAGCAGCTAGTCAGGGCCTCTTCAGTAGCAGAACTCCAGACACTTCTCTGAGACAGTTATCCAAATGCTTCAGCCAGCTCTTTTGATCAGCCTTCCTGCCAACTTAATGATATTTAGATAAGGTTTGGTGACAGTTTATTTATTCAGATTGTCAATTTTTCAAGACTGGGCTAATTGTGTGGTTCATCAGAATGCAGGTCTATGGCTGAGTTTCCAAGACATTGCAATATTCAAACACATAACAATTCATTCTTACTGTGCCATCTTGAAAATTGTTAGGATAACTACCTGGTAGAACAGAACTGTTGTGTGGGGAGGCCCCAATATCATTGTCTCCAGCTGCCCAGGATTGTTTTGGGTGACTATAATTGATTAAATGCCTAGTCATTACATAGGTCCATGAATGCCAGTTAACTTCCCAGTGGGTCTGTTACAGAACAGCTCCTGTGATGCTGCTATCCAAACTCCTTCAAAGCAGGCACTGCAGCATGCTGCATAGATTTTGTAGGATTTTTCTATGCTTTCATCCAAGGACAACTCATGGGCTTCATCACATCCTTGGAGGTAAATATTATTATCTCTTCATAGCTAGGAATAGAAATATGCCGGAGATAAGAGGCTTCTGGTTCACAGCTATGACCAAGAGGAACCCAACACTTGTTGATGGCAATGGGCCTTGGTATGTGTGTTGTTATTCATGCTCTTTTTGATAAATAATGAGGTGCTGGTACTCATATCTTGATATAAGCATCGTGGGTGCCAGCACAAAATGGTTTCTATGGGCTCCTTCTGGGAGAAAGGGTGGGATATAAATGTAATAAATAAATAAATAGGTGATGGTATTCAGTATCAGTGAGTACTGTCACAAAATGATAACTGGTTGTTATCATTATTAATTTATAAAATGCCTAACATTTTCTAACAATCTGTACAGAGACTTAAAAAAAGACAGTTCCTGCCTGTTTGCCCTATTGCTTGAGTTGTGTGCTCTCTTATCAAGATTCCATGCAAAATCAATTTTTGGTTGTTTATTATTATTAATTAGATTACTTTCCTGCCTTTTACCATAAGGTCTGAAGGTGGACTACAACAATAAAATATACAATTATGCAACAAACAAAACAGTTACATCCATAAAACAATAAAAGTGTAAAAACAATTTAAAATTGTTCCATGTATGAAACAATTAAAGACAATTGCATACATAACAACAATACAAACATTTTAAAACACTTCCACTTCTCCATTAGAGATGCAAACAAGATCTCTGCTTAAAAGGCTTGTTGAAAGAGGAAGGTCATTAGTAGGCACCTAAAAGACAACAGAGACAGTGCTGGTCTAATATGTAACAAAGGGTAGGTGCCACCACACTAAAGGCCTGATCCTTATACCATAGGGAACAGACCTCTTGATAAGACAGTAGCTGCAGGAAGCCCTCTTCTGCAGAGCACAGTGATCAACAGGGTATATAAGAGGTGAGACAGTATTTTAAGTATTCTGGTCCCATGCTTTATACAACTTTGTATATTGGAACCAGTACCTTGAACTTAGCTCAGGCAGTGAGTGCACTTCTTTCAGCAGCGGGGTAACATACTGGCGATACCCTGCCCCAGTGAGTAGTCATGCCACCACATTTTGTATTGGGTTTAAATGAAATAGAAATAGTTTAGTAGTTCTATCTCTTAGCAAAGTATATATTTTGCAAAGAGGAATGAGAATTAATCAGCCCACCATCCCCTCATACAGACTAGTTGAATAAAAGCAACAGACTCAGTCTTCTTTGGTAACAAGTATTAAGAATGTTTACTCACAACCTTTCATAGTTCAGGAAACACAGGCTCTAAGCTTGCAGAGAAAGATAGAAGTAGGTAGTAGATTTAGTCCATGATTGGGATCGTCTGGGACAGAAACCTGTGGAAGCTTCTCTCTCCTGTGGAATAATGGAGAATATGCAAAAAAGAGAACAAAGAAAACAAAGAAAAAGGAAGAGAATAAAAAATCTACCTGGTCAACAGGAACTTACACCACAGTAAACAAGCATAGAAGTGTCCCCAAATTCTGGCTAGAAGGGACATCTCCCTATTAAAAGTATACAAGCTTGCTTATGCCAACATTTTGCACTAGCTGCAGCTTCTGGGCTACCTTCAAGGGCAGCCCCACATAGATTGGTTTTGTGCATGAACTCCACAACTGCCCAGTCTCTGGACTTTGGATCAGAGTTTGTTTCATAGAATTCCATTATCTGTGTTGTATATCTAGATGTATCTTTGCAGGTATTTGTAAATTGCAGCCATGTACATTAGTCAACCTATCACAAAAATCTCAAATTTGGTCAGGTCACCAGGGTTTTCACCATATATTATATGTGCTTGGCAATCGACATTACAGCAATATGTACTGATAATGTAAAGACATCTATTTTTTACACACACACACACAAAATTTATATTCGTTTTATCTCCAAAAAGAAAACTCAAAGTAACTGTTGTGTAAAGATACTGCCTCAAGCACCAGAAAGGAAGGCAATGGAAGATGACTAGTTTTGCAAAATTCAGCTCCCATCAGGGCTAGCCCAAGACACTTTGCTGCTTGAAGCAAAGGACAAAATGTTCCGTCCCACCCCAGTTCTATCTACAGAAGCTGACTGGACTGGGAGTTGAATCTTGCTTTAATTTTAGGGTCAAGACACTTTCTTCCACTGCACCTGAGGGCAGCAGGCTATCTTAGGGGATGCAGTGCAGGTTACATGGCGCAGACCCTTCTGTCCTCTAACAGAGAGGAACAACTATGGGGCTCAGGAGCCATGGGGGCACTGATGACTCCCCCTATTCCCCAGCATTCACCACCTGAGGCACCTGCCTCACTCTGTCTAATGGTAAGGCTGGCCCTGGTTGCTTTGCTTCAGCCTTCAGCATTCAGCCTGTCAAGTGTTTGACACAACCTAATCCAGAAATCCAAAAGAAGTACAATATTTTATTTGATACCCCATTTCCCTGCATCTGCTGACAGCCACCCAACCTTCCCAAAGTATCTTAAAGGCTATTTCCAGGGGTCAGAAGAACAAAATACAAATAAGAAAGTTAGGGTCATGGCACAAAGACCTTGAGTTCTGTAACAAGTGTAACTATATTTCACAAACCAAGAAGCATATCACAGTCCAATATTTTGCCAGTGCCTATTGTGTCACTTGAAAAATAGCCATTAAGATGTTGAGATGATGGAGCCTATTTTGTAATAGTTTGGTTGGTTTTAGAAGTTTTTCTTATGGACCAACATGCTTTTTAGAGTACCATGTGTCATTTTTTCCAACAAGAGGTTAGCAGATTCTAGAGAAGTACACAGAGGCAAAGAGAAATGACTAGAAAGTCAGGTTTAACATGTACAGAAGAGCCAAGAGCAATGTAATGGTGGAGAAAAGGACAGGCTAGGATTGACACAAGAACTGAGGAACACAAGATAAAACAGCTGGGGTTTGGGGGGAGGTTAACCTGCTGTCCCCCAGATAGGAAAAGGAAATGCTTTCCCCCATGGTGGTTTATAACCTATTAAAAATCTATCTCTGTGGCACTAAAACTGATGAGTACAAAGCGCTATGCTCAGGACCGGGCTATCTCTTATTGAAGCTTTTTAGCTTGTTTTCGTTTTTAAAAATCACTTTCAAAATCTAATGCAATTTAGCATGGAAACAATTACTGTTTTATGTCCCCCAAAGTATTCACCTAAACTGCATGGGGAGCAAAGTTATTTTTCACAAACCTTTAATTAAATCCATCTGCTCTATATGGCTATTTTAGTTTCCTTAAGGGAGCGTTGAGTGGTTTCTGACACACTCTTCAGGGGTTTCCAGATTCTAATGAACCAATATAGAAAATAAAATCCGACTCTGAGGGCTGGATCTGCATCTTCCTTGTACAGACTTAATATTTAAATATATTTTGTTATACAGGAAAACATAATGTACGAATTGGTAACACACAGGTCTGACTCACTGAGCCCAGAAAATGGTTCTTAACAAAAGGAGAAAAAATGAACAAGCCACAGTTCTTATCACATTTCCCATTCAGTTCTCAAGTGATGGCAGCTGTTATGTTCCAGTACATTATGAAAAACACATGGTTATCAACTATAATAAATTCACAGAGTTTCCTAAAAGCCAAAGTTTAAGAAACATGTGATAAGATGATTAGAAAATTCCACCTCATGGTTTTAAGCAGTGGTCATTTTGCGTAACTTAACCCAACAGGCCAGAAAAAACAACTTCAGAAAATTGGAGTATGGTCCTTTTAAAGCTAGTATCATGATTTTTGAGTAAGTGTAATTAGGAACCAAGAAAAAGCCTAAAAATGCAGTGCAATCTGACTTATCCAAATAGTCTGTGGAAACATGTGCAACATTTACAAGAGGAGATCTAGGATCAATATGAGTATTAATTACAGAGGGTTACAGTGATGTGAATCTGTATTGCTAAATAGATGATGGAATTACAAGGGTTCTACTCATCCATAGAGTGACTGAAGCAGTAGTGTAGTGGCAAATTCAGAAATGCAGGATCCTTTCATGATAGTCACAGCCATGCCCTCTTTGAAAATCATAGAATAATATGGCCAGGCTTAAATATTATCATTATCATTATTACATTTTATTTATACCCCGCCTTTCGGCCAAAGGCCCTCAAGGCAGCTTACAAAGAAAAATAAGCACAGGTATAAAAATACAATAAAAACAATACAATTTACAAAAATTAAATTAAATAACATATAACATTATCATAATATTGTTAATTAAAAGCACGGGAGAGCCCAGGGTTCCAGTCTGAAGAAATTATTAGTTAAATCAAAAGTAATGGGGAGCCCCAGGTTCAAGTCCCCACTCAGCTCCCTAGGTGACCTTGGGACCATCATCTTCCCTCCAGCTAACCGACACTGCAGGACTGCTTTTTTGCGGGGCGCTTCGTGCTGCGGGGGCTGGAGCCCTCTGGCGATGTTGGTGCCGGCCTTGGGCTCATGCTTGAGCACTTGCAGGGGCGCATTCTGCTGCGGCTGGGCCTTGCTGGGCCCGCTGCCCTTGGCCAAGTACTGCTGGTGGTTGTAATAGTAGTAGTAGTGGTGGTGCGGCAGCAGTGCAGGTGCTGCTGCTGCGGGCCAGGCTGCTCCTCCATTGAAAAGCCACACGGCATCCGGATGGCGGTGATGATGATGATGGTGGCGGCAGCCCGTGGTCCTCTTGCTTTCCCCTCAGAGTCTCCCTGTTGCTCCACCCATCGGCGAGCTTCAGCAAACGCTCCATCGCAGCAGGCGCCCTGGGCATCCTCTCTCCCTTCCATGGCTACTGCTTTTCCTGGGCAAAGGGAGGTCTTTCTGGAGCCACCTCCAGCTTGCTTTACTGCAGAAGTGTGTGGCACCATCACAAGATCTTCACCCATAGATCTAAGTGACTAGAGTGGAATGTAGGGGGAGAAGTGGCTTCTCAGATACCCTAGAACTGGTGGTTCAGTCTTTATTCATGGTATTTTCTTCTCTCCAGATTCCTCTCTTTCCCTCCTTTCCTCTATTACTTTTGCACTGTTTTGAATGGTCTCTAAAAGAATCCCTGCTTTGTACTTCTCTATCACTGTCACCATGTGACTATCCCTACTCACTATCAAGAGTTATTGCTTGAATTACTGAATTCAATGTCTACACATTTATCTCCTGGTGCTATCAAGATGGGATGCCATCATCAGGATTCACTTTCTCTTCTTCTGCAGTTGCACAATTCCCACTCTCCACAACTTGGCTTTTTGAAGGAGGAAATAATAGGAATTCCTTTCACTCTGATTGGCTCCAATCAGCAGGAAATGACAAGGAAGCAAGTTGGAAGACTCTTCTCAGTGGCTAACGCACTCCCCTTGCATGCTGATTGGCTCATAGGATGCTGGAGACATAGGGACCCTCCTGGGACCTGGCTCCCCAAAAAGTAAAGGTTCTAAGACCCCTCAAGACCCTGGACAACTACACCCTTGGACTGAAGTTGTGATGGGTGAAATGGTATCTTCAGAACATTACAACTTAGTGCCAAAACAAGAGGGCAGAGCTTGGAAGATTACTTTTAAAAATAAATTACAATTGCTGTTACATGGCCCAAAAAAGTAATAAATTATCATTACAATTGCTCTGAAAGAAACTGATTACTTTATTGTTACTCAAAAATAATCACTATAATTACACTTAAGTTACTTTTTAAAAAAAAGGAGTACCTACAAGATGCTGGCCTTGGCTGCTGCACCTCTAAGTAGCCTAAAACAACACTGAATATAAACACACACATTTGAAGCAGTGCCCGCAGACTTCAAATTTTGCATGTCATGTTTCAAAATGTAGCAAAAAGCTACCTTCCCAATGTGCACCTTGAACGCCATTAGACACTGACTGCCTATATAAGTCCTCACAAAAAAAAATTGGATTGGTATTTTCAAGGTTGGCTGGAGTACTGCATGAGATTATTATACAGCCAAAAGAGTGGCTGAATACTATAGCCAGCATGGATTTTTCACATTCTGCAATACTAAACTGAAAATACCCCCATGTCATTCTGATGTTTCCCTTAAGCTCATTTCAAAACAAAACCTTAGAAAACATATAGTCCCGAGCTCAGAAATGCTTGCTTAACAACCCTCCAAATTTTCATGGTGATACACAAAACAGTCAGAGAGAATTGAGAGTTCAAAGTGTAAAAAGAGCGAGAGAAAAACCAGACCCCTTTTGGACTTTTTTTCTGCCAGAGTTCTCATAATTTGTTGAAATTAATTAAAAATCAGCCATGTTTACAGAGTACCTGTAATCCTGTTACTGACCTTGCCCCGAACTCTGACCTTCATACTCAGTGGACTGCCAAAAAGAGACACAAATTGGACCAGAACAACAGGCACTTCAGGGATAGAAACTCTATTTTTCCATGCCTGTATACCACAAACCATTTTCTGCTGGTGCTCATAGTCTAATAGTATTCTGATAATTGGGCCAAAAAAAGAAAGAAGTCACGTGATAAGTTTGAAAATGACCTTGGTGGTGCTAAAACTGGACTAACAAGGCAGGAGTCTGCATGAACTAGGACACAAACCAGATGTTTCTGAGCTGTCCTCATAAAATCTCTTGCACGTACAAGTAAGTGAAGCACCAGGTGCCTGCAGGGCTGGCTCTACCATTAGGCAAAATGAGGAGACTGCCTCAGGCAACAGTAGTGGCAGCCTCCTAATTCTTTATCCTAGATCTCCTGGCTACTCCCCTTGTTGGAGAGACCTGTGTATGCTACATATCCTTCCTGCTCCTCCTAAACTAGCCTGCTGCCCTCAGGTGCAGTGGATGACAGACTCTATCCCATCACCAGAGCTGAATTAAATTTCAAATGCTAGACCAGACAGCTTGTGTACATGGAATGGGGAGGGAGTGCCATCTTGTCCTTCATCTCAAGCAATGAAATGTTTTGGCCTGGCCCTGGTTGTCTGACCCCTAAAAATGTACATTTCAAATTTATCTGCATATTGCCAAGATGAAAAATAAAAAATAGTAAAGAGCAAGGGAAAGTAGAGACAGAGAAAAAAAATCTGATGACAGATATCATAAGGAAAACATGCCCCCAATAATCAGCTATTCAGGACAAGACGGCTGTGGTATATCTGTTCAGAATCTTGAATGCTGGCTGCCACAGTATACATCCAGCTCTATCACCAGAACATTATGTACTGACTAGCTGAGGGAAACAACAAACTACATCTGTTTTTTCTGTGTTGGTGTACACAATGCATTCTGCTCCAATTCATTCAGCAGGTTAGAATTTGCCAAAGAGACATCTGAAGGGGGAAAAAAACTTCAAGTGAAATAGCAAAAAGAACACCGTAAGTTAGATGCCCAACAGTTTATCTTGAGGTAAATCTGGTCCTGTCAAAGGCCCTTCATTCCTGCCCCCCACCCCATTCTCCTTCACCCTGATATTTCCTGGAAAATGTGCGTTGAGCATTTTGTTCCAAAGTCCAAGAGTCATGGAGAAATAGAATTACTTAGAGGTTTCTGGGTGTCATTGTGTGGCTGAGTTACCATGAAACACAGGGAGTAGTTTTATTTCAGAAAGTTAAAACACTTATGTCACTTATTTTAAGGGCAAACTACACACGAATACATGCAGCAAAGCCCTGACACACACACATGTGTGTGTGTGTACACACACAGCCCCAAGAAATTGCAATGTTGAGCACAGCATCAGCAGAAGGAAGGGTGCTTAGGCTTTTCCCATCCAAATAATTTGTTGCCAACTACTTTTTCTCCTCCATGGGGTTCCACATGACATTTGAATTGAGCAGCTTCTGGGGAAAGGGTAAGGCACCACTCACTCACTCACTCCCCTCCCCATTTCAAAATCTCTACCTGCATGAAATGAGGACATTTGCCCCTCAAACTTTATGTTGACTCCATAAAGACACAAAAACTGAGAATGTAAATGGGAATATAAAAGGACAGGTATCTGCCTGGCATTCCTGAAGGTGTCTTGCTCTCTGCCATTGCAACACCAGGCTGCATTTTTTCTGTGAGCTTTGCTCTAAGAAGGGATCACATCTTCAAAGCCTTCAACGATGGGTCCAGGTTGGGCTGTACGTGATAATTCACTCATGGTTAAAGAAGAGGCCTCCAAACCATCCCAGTCTTGAGGCTTCCTTCTGACAACCTTCTCCACTTGTTAATCCTGCTAAAATTGATATGCATTTAGTAGTTAACCTTTCTTTCTCACCCAAGGCAGTCAACACAGCCAGTTTATATTGTTTGCGCTCATTGTTTGTTGAGATGGAACTCCCACTCCTGCCTTCAGATCATGCTTGAACCTCTGTTGTGAATGGAGCAGATCACTCCAGGTACTCTGGTTCTTCACATAAAAGGGACTCTGGAGATCCCTTATGTTGTCAGAGTTGAAGAGACTGTAATTTTGCTGTGATTACTCATCCTCCGGCAGTGATCCTTAAAGGTAAACTGCTTATTCGGATTAATTAAGCCCTTCTTCCCAGAAGGAGCCCAGGGTGGCAAACAAAACACTAAAACACTCTAAAACATTTTAAAAAGAGACTTTAAAATATATTTAAACAAAACATCTTTAAAATATTATTAAAACAAAATATCTTTAAAAATGTATTTAAAAAAAAAAGCTTTAAGAACATCTTAAAAAGCAATTCCAACACAGATGCAGACTTGGATAAAGGCTCTACTTAAAAGACATTTTGAAAGAGGAAGGTCTTCACCAGGCGCTGAAAAGATAATAGTGATTGTGCCTGTCTAATATTTAAGGGCAGGGAATTCCAAAGGGTAGGTGCTGCCACACTAAAGGTCTGTTTCCTGTGTTGTGCAGAATGGACCTCCTGATAAGATGGTATCTGCAGGAGGCCCTCACCTGTAGAGTGCAGTGATCCACTGGGTATATAATGGGTAAGACAATCTTTCAGGAATCCTGGTCCCAAGCTTATTTGACACCTGAAAAATCAGAACCTTGAACTAGGCCTGGTAGCTAATGGGCAGCCAGTGCAATTCTTTCAGCAGTGGGGTGAAAATATATTACAACAAAACATCCTTAAAACATATTAAAACAAAACATCTTTAAAAACACCTTTTTTAAAAAAAGCTTTGAAAACATATTAAATAGCAATTCCAACACAGACACAGACTGGGATAAGGTCTCTACTTAAAAGGCTTGTTGAAAGAGGAGGGTCTTCAGGAGGTGCCGAAAAGATAACAGAGATGGTGCCCATCTAATATTTAAGGGGAGGGAATTCCAAAAGGTAGGTGCCACAACACTAAAAGTCTGCTTCCTATGTTGTGCGGAACAGACCTTCTGATAAGATGGCATCTGCAGGAGGCCCTCACCTGCAGAGCACAGTGATCAAGTGGGTATATAAGGGGTAAGACAGTTTCAGGTAGGATGTAATGGAAATAGGATGTTCTCATTTTCACAAACCCTTAGTGATAACAGTATGAAAGAGGAGAAGACTTCCTGCATCTGGCATCAGAGGTCTCTGCTGCCATTACCATCCATCTTTCAGGTATCCTGGTCCCAAGCTGTATAGGGCTTTGTACACCAAAACCAGCACATTGAACTTAGCCCGGTAGCTAATAGGTAGCCAGTGTAATTCATTCAGCAGCGGGGAGACATGTTGGCAATACCCTGCCCCAGTGAGCAGCCTTGCCGCTGCATGTTCTAGGAGGGTTAACCGTTATGACTGAAATGCCTCTAACCCTGTATTAATATTGTTCTCGCTGCTGTATTGTTTTTACATTGCTTTATTGTATTTATTGTATTGCTTTAATTGTTACATGTACGTCGCCTAGAGTGGCCAACGGCCAGATAGGCGACACATAAATTAAATTTTATTATTATTATTATTATTATTATTATTATTATTATTATTATTATGTTGCACCAGCTGCAGCTTCCAGACCAACCTCAAGAGCAGCCCCACATAGAGCGCATTATAGTAATCCAGCCGAGGTTACCAGTGTACGGACAACAGTGGTCAGGCTACCCCAGTCCAGAAATGGCTGCAGCTGTCTTACCAGCCGAAGCTGGTGAAAGGCACTCCTAGTCACTTAGGTCACCTGGGCCTCTAGCGACAAAGATGGATCCAGGAACATTCCCAGACTACGAATCTGCTGTTTCAGAGGGAGTATGACCCTGTCCAAAGCAGGCAACTGACCAATTATCCGAACTTGGGAACCACCAACCCACGGCGCCTCTATCTTGCTAAGATTCAGACTCGGTTTATTGGTGCTCATCCAGCCCACCACCAAGTCCAGGCAGTGGTCCAGGGCTTGCACGGCCTCTCCCGATTCAGATGTTACAGAAAAATAGAGCTGGGTATCACTAGCATACTGCTGACACCTTGCCCAAAATCTCCCGGTGACCCCTCCCAAGGGATTCATATAGATGTTAAACAGCATTGTTTAGCCACCTTGAACACCCTACAGCACAACTGCCAGGGGGCCGAAAGACAATCACCCAATTATATTCTTTGAAAACAACACTAGAGGTAGGATACGAACCATTGTAAAACAGTTCCTCCAATACCCATCTCATCAAGTTGGCTCAGAAGGATACCATGGCCAATGCTATCAAAAGCCGCTGAGAGATCAAGTGAGAATAACAGGGTCGCACTCCCCCTGTCTTTCTCCTGATAAAGGTCATCCATTAGGGCGGGCGACCAAGGCCGATTCAGTCCCATAATCAGGCCTGAACCCATATTGGAATGGGTCAAGATAATCTGTTTCATCCATGAGTACTTGCAACTGCTGCACCAATTGGCAACATTACCCTTCTGCAATTCTATATAGGACAAACAGGCCAGTCTCTACACAAGATAAGCAATGGACCCATTGGAAATGGCAATACCAATATATTTATTTATTTAAAATATTTCTGTTCTACCCTTTGACCTCACAGTGGGGCACTCATGGTGGCTCACAATGCAATCCCACACAGTAAAAAAGCAGAATAAGCCAGATACCAGTGGGGGAATATTTCAAACTCAGAGAATGCTGTGTAACTGACATTAAGGAGGTCAACCTGGAGCAAAGGAACTCTAAAGGGAGACTGCAACATGAAATCGCTGAATTACAATTCATCAAGAGGTTAAATACTATTGTTTGTGGATTGAATTGGTATAATGGATTTTTATCACACTACATGTGTTAATTGGCTTAACAATGCCAGGATACCTGTGTTATCAACAACTACTTTGTTAATTACCACTGTTTAATGAGGTACTTATTGCTGTCTGTACTTTTCTGGCATTAATTTCCTCCCAACCTCACTGATTACAATCCTACACACTCACCCCTGTGCAATTCAGGATTCAGGGATGTAGTCTGGGGCTTTGGGGGGGTCTTAGACACCTTTTTGGGGAGCAGGGTCCCAATGTCTCCTGCATCTTACAAGCCACTCAGCATGAAAGGGGAGTGTGTTAGCTATTGAGAAGAGTCTTCTAACATGCTTCCTTGTCCTTCCTGCCGATTGGAGTCAATCAAAAGGAAAGGTGAGTCAGCCACCGAGTGGTTAGTTTTCAGAAACTAACACCTCCCCTTTCTTGTTGATTGGCTCCTGGAGCATCTGTGGTGGCTATCATAGAGCCAGCAGTTGCCCTCACAAACAAGGTAGGAAAGGGTTAAGCTACTCTTGGGCAGAGCCAGGGAGATAACAAGACTCAGGTTACTGCTATCAGGCAGCTGTAACCACTAATGAGCCCAAGGCCCTATAAATCCAGCAGGAGGGAATGTGTTGAGTGTGGGGGGAAAGTTGGATGAAGTTAACAGTGAGCAACGTATATCGAGACTGTATGCTGCCGGGGACTGCTGCTGCTGCCGTGTATCCTGTATTCTGTAACCAGTATGCTGTATGCTGAACACACAAGTAAAGTATTCTTGCACATAGACTGCTGTATATTATTGCTACCTCCCTCTGTGTCTTACATGACTACATTTTTGCCAGCTTCCAACAATCTGTTACTGTAGGAGAAGGCATTAGCAAGAATCTTATTCTCAACCCAGCAACAAACAAGGGGGAAAGGGTGTGTGACTGTGGCTGTCAGGAAGGGACCCTTCACTTCTAAATTTGCTACTACACTACTGCACTTTATGCATCTGATAAAGCGAATCGTAATCCGCTAAACTTTATACCTTAACTAATTAGTTTTTTAGGTCCCATAAGACTCTTTGTTACTTTGCTTATGAGCAAGGGATAATTAAATACATTACCCGACAAATCACTGGGGCCCTGACTTCCCCTCTTTCCATTGATTCGTTCCCATCCCTTCCCCTTTGCGCAGGTCGTTTTCACCCAATGCCGAGCAGCCCACCAACCTGGATGGAACTCGTCCACTACAAACTGCGACGGTGGCGGCGCTTGAAGACGGCAGGAACGCCGGAGAGAACGCCCCGGAAGGAGGCGCTGCGATTGGCTGGCCGGCGCGAGGCGCGCTGCAAGTTGGGCGGGAGACAGCCGGCCTGTCCCACTTGCTCCGCGTGCGCCCAAAATGGAGCGCAACTTGAGTGCCGGGCTCAGCAACGACTCCGCCAGCGGCGCGGGCAGGAGAGAAGCGGAGGCGGCCGCCGCGTGGGCTTTCGGTGCGGTGCTTTCTGTCATGTATGTGGCTGGCGTGACGGGCAACGTCTACACGCTAGGACTGCTTTGGCGTTCGGGCCGTTGCGCCCGTGGCGCGCCTTTGTCCGGCTCCATCGCCAGCCTGGCGCTGGCCGACCTGCTCTACCTCTGCTCCATCCCGTTCATCGTGGGCACGTCGGTGGCGCAGGACTGGTACTTTGGCGAGCTGGGCTGCCGCGTCCTGCTCAGCCTCGACCTGCTCACCATGCACGCCAGCATCTTCACGCTGACCGTCATGTGTACAGAGCGCTACCTGGCCGTTACACGGCCTTTGGCCACACGACACCGGGCACGGCGCTTCAGCAAAGCCACGGCCGGCGCAGTCTGGGGAGTGTCGCTCCTGCTCACCCTGCCCATGATGCTGATGGTCACCCTGAGCCGGAGTAGCGACGGCAAGCACATCTGCGCCCCTACCTGGAGCCCGGACGCCTACCGGCTCTACCTGACAGTGCTGTTCAGCACCAGCATCCTGGCTCCCGGGCTGATCATCGGCTGCCTCTACGCTCGCCTGGCCACCACTTACCTGGAATCGGAGAGGAACCCACCGCGCAAGAAGGAACCCAAGCGGTCCCCCCGCCAGAAGGTTCTCATCCTGGTCTTCACCATCGTGCTGGTCTTCTGGGCTTGTTTCCTGCCCTTCTGGATCTGGCAGCTGGTGCCCCTCTACCACGGCCCCCTCGGACTCCCGCGGCACACCCAGAAGTGCATCAACTACTTGGTCACCTGCCTGACCTACAGCAACAGCTGCATCAACCCTTTCCTCTACACTTTGCTCACTAGGAACTACCGCGAGTACCTGCGAAACAGACACAGCAACTTCTACCGCTTCACGTCTTCCTTCCGCAAGAGGGGCTCCAGCCTGCGCTGCTCTTGGAGGCGTTCCACCTCCTCCGGCACCCACTGCGAGCCCGGATCTGAGGGCCTGAGCATGACCGTGTTAAGGGATTGCAAATGAACTCCTGTGCCCTTTCTTTAGGAGCAGCTTCCAAATATCTTCGAGATCCAGGTGGTCTTGGGCAAGGTAAGACCTCCTATGCGAAAGGGAGTTTTTTTCAGGAGGGATGCTGTTATGCAGAATGATCCTACCTTTGATTTCAGCCATTGGCAGTAATTGATTATTGGACTTACTTCCAAGCAAGGGTACATAGGATTGCAAGCCTAACACTGAAATCAGTTTCACTAAACACAGTGAGATTTTGGAGTAAACATGCATAGCATTCTGCAGTAAGGCAGTTAAGTCAGAAGCAAATGTTTCTTGATTGTATTGATCCTTATCCTATTCATATTAGAAGGAAATGCCTTTTAAATTCAATGGGATTTACTCCCAGATAGGTATGCATTATATTGCAGCCTTAAACTAGATTGTGTCAGTTGTGAATGTTGTTAAAGTGGACTAGAAATAAAACGTAAGGCATTTTTAAAGTGCATGGATATCCTGATCAATGTACACTTTGCATTTGTAATTTTTTAAAAAAATCCTAGCATCATTTACTTATTTTCAAGTTGTCATATGTAAACCTACCTCTCAATGGTTTCTACATCATAGAAATAGAGTCAACAGCTGGCGGTGCCTCTGATGATCAAATGTGGCCCTCAGAGTTAAGGCCACTTGACTGTGCATTTGTCAAAGGGGAAAAAGAAATGTGGAAGGAAGAACAGTTGTAGCAGAAGGACCTGCTAGTGAGGCCACAACCTGCCACTTCTCAGAACATCTGTGCTCTGGCAAAACTGTTTGCTCACTTGACCTATAGAGTTTCCTGGTAGATAAAGTGGTAGCAACCCAAATATTATAGGTCAGACAATCCTGACATCTGATCACATTATCTCCTTCCCTCTCCTTTTATTTTTTATTTGTTTGTTTTGAAAAAGGAGGCCTGTCAATTCTATGAGCTCCTTCAAATATTCAAAAACAAAAAGAGCACATGATATAGTCCTCCCAGCACTATGGAACTTCAGAATTCTGTTGTATGTTTGTGTGTCTGTGGGAAGAGTTACATGATTGAACGTTTCCTTGTACAGAAAGATTTCTGCTTGTGAAAAGCTAGCATATTTGGAAAAAGGATTTAGCTGGCTTTATGGGGGCAGGGATTTTTTTTAGGTTTGGGAATCATTCAAATACAGGCACACACACACACCTGAATCCTTGGAAGAATATTGCATATGTTTTTCAGAGTGTTTCTTAGCATCATTATGTTCTTATTTTCTACACTGTTCCTGGGAATAACTTTTAGGAACAATAATAAATGGTAAGGAAAACTCAGGGTATCTCCACAGTGTGTGAACACTACCTTTTAAATAACTGCTAGCCTGGAATGAACACTGGTGAAAAGTGAAACTGTTACCATTATACTGATATCCAGGAGGTGAAAAATCTTCAAGCTCTTTCAATTCGTTCTACAGACATCAGGTTTTTGTAAGTATCCTGGCAATTACATACCACAGACACTTAAAATACCTGCTCACCCACACTTTAAAAGGCTGTAGATAAATAACTGGCTTGTCAAATCATTATGTGGAATTCATTTCAGCACATACACCCTCCTCCCTTTGTCCTTTGGCCCTCCCTGCCTCCTTATAATCGCCAAGTGGACAGGCTGTAGTCAGAGAAACCCTAATTGGAAAAAATCCTTGTTGTATCCAGCTCTTAAAAGATACAGGAGTCTGCCAACCCTGTGGCTTCTCAGTGGGCTGGGTCAAGGTGTCCAGGCCTCATCTACAGCATCCTTGCCTCCCTTAGTGCTGATTAGTATGTAATCTCCCCACACAAATTATGAGGATTTCCCCCCAGCAAGTCCTTTTCCCTGGTACCTTCTTTCTTTAGCCACCCATTTCCTCAGGTCCCGTGCTGTTTAGCCTACACCTTTTAGCAGGCTTTTTCTTCCTACTCTGTTGTCAGCTTCCTTGTGTCACACAAGGGCTCAGAAAGGCTCCTTGCCAGGTCAAGGAACATTACTCCTCCTCTCCAGTCAACAGTAATGTTCAACCACTTCTGTCTTTATCCCCCAAGTTGTTCCCCCACCCACAACCCCAATCTCCTCTCTTATTAGCTCTTGACTTCTCCTTAGGTCTTTGTCGTCTTTAGCTGCTGTATTGTCAGGTTTCTGTGTCTTTGTGCCTTTCAGTGACCATGCCTATGGGCTCCCTATTCCTTAATTTTCTTATAATTGGTTCAACTCTTTTTGTAGGGGAGGAGACGGTCAAACTGACCTTCCCTTACCAAAAGCGGCCTGTTTACCAGCTTTCTGTTCATCATAGTGTCTTAAACTTAGAAATGCTAAAGGCCTTTTATTACACTTCTGGTCTTTCATTGACCATGGGAAGGACAGTGGATGTTGGTACCACCCTAACACCTTGTGCCTGCTGGCCTGACTCCCAATGTCTTTATATGTTGAGTGGAAGGTGATAATGAACCCAGCATGTGCAAGCAGGCTTCCCAGTTGTGAAGGCAAACCCTGGCAGGGGGTGCCTGAACCTCCTCCATGTGTTCAGTGAATGCATGGACCAGGGTGGGACAATTTGTGGCTTAGGTCTGTGAACGTTCTGTGACATCACAACAGCTTGCCTTATTGCTGTTGGCATTTTCACCATTGCCATAACATCCCCTTCACACAAAAATAAAAGTGTTTTCAGTTGATAACAGTTAATGGTATGGAGCTTCTGAAATGGAATGTAATGAGGCAATTTTGTTCCTAGTGTAACAACTCTGAAGTCATTTGGATTCATTCTGTCATAATGATCCCCTTTTTCTTCTCAGCCTAGATAATGGCAAATTTCCACGATAGATAGTTCATAAATATGTTCTGGAGAATTACGTCCATAACAACAAAGTAAAAAGGGTACACACATATATGATTGGTTTTTGTGAGTTAGTAAGTGTTCTGGTATTTCTAAATAATCTATATTCAATTTGGTATTTATTACTTCAGTTAGGCAGCACTGAGTGGCTTAATTTGGAGCGGGTGCTAGATTGCATTCTATTCTCTGGCTGTTACCTAATTCACTGAGCTGCTGCTAACTGAGCCAGTAGTTTAGTGGCAAATTCAGTAGTGCAGGGCCCCTTGATGACAGCCACAGCCATACTCCCTTCCCCTTTTTGCTGCTGGGCTGAGAATGAGATTCTTAATGCCTTCTCCCACATCAACAGACATCCCTAGGGGCCAATAAGCATGAAAGAGGAGACTGTTAGCTTCTGAAAAGAGTCTTCTCAGTGACTGACTCAACTCCTTCCACTCCGATTGGCTTCAATCAGCAGGAAAGGGCAAGGAAGCATGTTAGAAGACTCTTCTCAGTGGTTAACACTCTTTTCATGCTGATTGGCTGGTAGGATGCTGGAGACATAGGGATCCTGCTGGGACCCTCCTCCCAAAAAAATAAGGGGTCTGATAGCCCCTCCTCCAAGATCCTGGATGATACCCCTCTTTGTACTAGGATTGTCACCTCCAATTGGCCCCATGCTGCTGTCCCTTTCTCTTATTGGAAACCAAGAGGAAGTGGTTCAGATTTTTCTCCCTTGGTGGAAGTCAGCAGCAGTCCACTGTCTGCTCTCCTGCTGACCTTTCTATACGGAAAAGTATACGATCATGGGGTTAGTAGGGAAGTGTGAAAGCTAGTTGTGATCTTTTTCATCTCAAGCCATTTCTTCACAAATTATGGCACCCTGGGAGGCTACACAGAAACCTTTCTGCATGTTGGTATCTTTACTCAATAAAGCTTGCATTCATGGTAAACGCCTTTCGAAGTGGCTAGCCACTACCAGGACTGAGGAATAATGAAGTGGAGACACTCCCTGGGAAGGAGCAGATGCGTATGGTGATTACAGAGCTTATAGCTGTTGCACCAGCCCTTAGGTGCTCTGGGTGTCAGAACTGCTTCCTGTGTGTAATCAGGGCCGCTACAGATGTGACATTTCCCCAAGACATATACTGTAGTCCCCAATGAGGTGTCCAGTGCAACATCTGCTGCAATTTCTTGGGAACGGTTTCAGTTGATGCGGCCTGATGACGTGGACAAGGTGCTTGCGATGATGCAGCTAGCAACGTGTCTTCTCAACCCTTTCCCTTCTTGGCTTATTAAAGCTTGCCGAGGGGGTCTGACTGAGTGGATCCAGGGTGTGGTGAACACATCATTGCGGGAGGGAGTGGTTCCAGCTGCCTTGAAAGAGGCGGTGATTCGACCACTCTTGAAAAAGCCCACCCTGGACCCATTGGTTTGTGACAACTACCGACCAGTTGCAAATACCCCCCCTTTTTAGGGAAGGTGATTGAGAGGGTTGTGGTGCAGCAACTGCAAGTAGTACTCTTGGATGAAACAGATTATCTTGACCCATCCCAGTCTGAATTGGCCTTGGTCACCCTGATGGATGACCTTTATCAGGAGAAAGACAGGGGGAGTGCAACCCTGTTATTCACACTTGATGTCTCAGTGGCTTTTGATGCCAATGACCATGGTATCCTTCTGGGCCAACTTGGTGAGATGGGTATTGGAGGCACTGTTTTACAGTGGTTCCGATCCTATCTCCAGGGTCGTTCTCAGATAATAGCATTGGGTGGCTGTCTTTCAGCCCCCTGGCAGCTGTGTTGTGGGGTGCTGCAGGGTATATTGTCCCCCACGCTGTTTAACATCTATATGAAGCCCTTGGGAGCAGTCATCAGGAGATTTGGGGTTAGGTGTCAGCAGTATGCAGTATGCTGATGATGCCCAGCTCTGTTTCTCCATAACATCCGTGCAAGCCCTGGACCGCTGCCTGGACTCGGTGGTGGGCTGGATGAGGGCCAATAAACTGAGTCGGAATCCTAGCAAGACGGAGGCGCTGTGGGTTGGTGGTTCCCGAGTTCGGATAATTGGTTAGTTGCCTGCTTTGGACGTGGTCATACTCCCTCTGAAACAGCAGGTCCGTAGTCTGGGGGTGCTCCTGGATCCATCTTTGTCGCTAGACGCCCAGTTGACCTCAGTGGCTAGGAGTGCTTTTTACCAGCTTCCGCTGGTGAGAAAGCTGCGGCCGTTTCTGGACCAGGATAGCCTGACCACTGTTGTCCACGCATTGGTAATCTCCAAGCTGGATTACTGCAATATGCTCTATACGGGGCTGCCCTTGAGGTTGGTGCTGAAGCTGCAGCTGGTGCAAAATGCGGCAGCGAGACTGCTCACTGGGGCAGGGTATTGCCAACATGTCACCCCGCTGCTGAAAGAATTTCACTGGCTGCCCATTTGCTACTGGGCCAAGTTCAAGGTTCTAGTTTTGGTGTACAAAGCCCTATACAGCTCAGGACCAGGTTACCTGAAAGACAGTCTTATCCCTTACATACCCAGTCGATCACTGCGCTCTGCAGGTGAGGGCCTCCTGCAGATACCATCTTATCAGGAGGTTCATTTTGCACAATATAGGAAACGGACCTTTAGTGTGGCGGCACCTACCCTGTGGAACTCCCTCCCTTTGAATATTAGGCAGGCGACATCTCTGCTATCTTTTTGGCACCTTTTGAAGACTTTTCTTCCCAGTCTGTCTCTGTGTCAGATTTGCTTAATATGTCTTTAATAATGTTTTTAACCTTTTTAAAAATGTTTTTAATGCTGTTTTGTCTTAAGGTATTTTAAGATTTGTTTTTATGATGTTTTAAAGTGTTTTTAGTGCCTTGTTTGCTGCCTTGGGCTCCTGCTGGGAGGAAGGGTGGGATACAAATCAAATAAATAAATAAGACATGTTCATATGGGCACAGGAAGATGTACACAGATATTCACCCTCATGTGTGAAGACTGTGCACTAGTCTGTTTTGCTGCTGATATATGAGGGCACTGCCATCTGTGCCTTGTGAACATGTGTTCTTGAGAAAAATGGGCACATACACAATCTTCACACTTGTCCATGGGTATTTTTCTACATGTGTTTTTGTACTTTGGGGAACATATGTGTTAAGCAATCCTAAGGTATAAATTGGTGTAGAATAACTGATTCATAGGGTTGCCATACATCGTAATCGACTTGAAGGCGCATAACAACAACAAAGGAAAACACCTTTGAATTTCATGAGTTTCTGTTGATGCTTTTTGCTTTTTAAAGGAAAAAAATCCACTTTTTTGTTGTTTCTGTTCCTCTGTGTTTTAAAATAAACGTTCCTATACATAATTTAACATTTAAACTGTAAATTTTTAATGACTTACACGATGCTTCAAAGCTAGCAGCTCATGATATATGGGGATTGAAGGATTCTTGGGTATACTGAATAGCAGCTGAATCAAATGGTTAAGAGGCTCCTAAAGATGAAGTTCTATTTCATGCATACTTAGGAGTAATTCCCACTGAACTCAGTGGGACTTACTTTTGCATGCTATTATTTCATTACTTGAATATATTTATTATTTGAATATATTTTATTACTTGAGTATATTTTAGCTGTTGAACAGGCTGATGGTAGCATTTGATGGGGGAATTGGACCTGTAAGTTAATCAGGGCAGAAAAGAGAAGCAAATCATCCAAACCAAAACTTAATAAAGTTAACTTAACCTTGCTGAGCACTCCCTTTGTGATTCTCGATGGTGACCAGTTGAAATGAAGACAGGGCTCCTCCTGTACCATTAATGGCTGCTTTGAAGAGAGAATTTCAATAGGTGTTTTTTTCTCTAATCCTTTCATAAGTTGTGGCTGCCCGAATTCTTCTTCTGCAGAACTGGTAAAGATACCGTAGCCCTATCTCCCCTCTACTTTTTTTTTTTTTGCAAGTGGAGCCTGGGTTTTACTCTTGACAGAATGTATACCAGTTTCAATCATTAATGGTACATAGACCACCTGGAAAAAAGAAGTTGTCTTTTTAAGTTTACCAATGCTTCTCAGCCTGGTTGCCTTAGAGCAGGGCTGGGGAACCTTTTTCAGCCCAAGGGCCACATGCCCTCATGAGCAACCCTCTGAGGGCCGTGTGACAGTGGAGGGCAGGGCCTGAGGCAAAAGTCTGCAAAACAATGGATGCGATCTGTTCAGTGTTACTTCTGATGTTACCTCTGTTTATTTTTGTTTTTTTTTTTCTTTTTTTCTTTTTGTTTAACTATTTTTGATTTTGTTTTTTGTCTTTGAATGTTTTATGATTTTGTCTTGTATGTTTTATGAAAATCTGAATAAAAATTATTGAAAAAAAAAAAAAAGATATTACCAGTTTGGATTTCCCAAAAGAAGGCCCACAGCCCAACTCCTTCATAAACTTTCTCTTAATCTGCAAAGTTTTATGGGGGAGGGCTCTATATAGTTTCATGAAGGAAAGCTGAATAGGAGAGAGAGAAGGGAGGATAAAGCCTTACATGGCAATCCTATTCATGTGTGCAGAAGTAAGCTCCATTGCGTTCAATGCAGTTACTCCCAGAAAAGTTTGTGGGCACATTTTCAAACCGGAGAAGCTGTTGTGGGCATCATATTGCAAGCTTGCAGCACAACCCATTGGCTAAAATATAATGCTTCTTTCAAGCCTAATTTCAGTGGGGAGGGGACGTGAGAACCAAAGAAGAACTGGACACGTGTGTCCACAGACACCATGTTGGCAACACATAGTGTATAGACTTTGCAGCCTTAAGTTACTTAACTTGCAGCAGTTATCTTGACATCTGCCTCAAGTCTGCAGGCAGCATTTCAGGAAGCACCTTTCAAAGCTGCAGACCTGAGCAATGACGTTTGTAAATTGAAGATTTGTCTCCTGGGGACGTAGTTCATCCATTAGTAAATGAGGCAGGATGCTTTCAGGAGAGGATGTCTTACAAGTACTTCATTCCTCCTGTCAGGACATGTGCAGTGAAGGGGGGGGGAAGGGGGATTAAACCATTTTCCTACACGACACTTCGCGCTGGACTGTTACTGAAATCATAGGTTTGTATCTTACACTCGCTGGAACCCTCTGTGAACACTTAGGAGTGTGGATAGGATGCAGAAGAGGAATTAAGGCCTCATTAATAGATCTTCACTGGTTACCAGTTGTTTACCAGGCCCAATTCAAAGTGCTGGTATTAACCTTTAAAGCCCTATACGATTTCGGCCCAGTTTATCTGAAGGAGCGCCTCCAGCATCACCAATTATGCCGCCTGACAAGATCAGCCACACAAGACCTTCTCTCGGTCCCACCAGTTAAAACAGCTAGGCTGGTGCAGACCAGAGAGAGGTCATTTTCGATTGCCTAGAGTGGCCGTTAATTCGGCCAGATAGGCGACTCAAAAATAAAATTTTATTATTTATTATTTTTGCTACAGCATGGACGTATCATGCATAGCCTATGTAAAAATAGCATGAGTGACTATGTTACCCTGATTGCTCATGTGAAACGGACATTAGAAGTCTAGAATGGCGTCCCCAACTTTTTTAGCTCTGGGGGCACATTTGGATATCTAAGAAACTGGTCCTGAGCACCAAAAAATAGCCATTTCACAGAAGAAAAATTGGTGGTGCTCAGGACCACCCATCCCCCCAAAACCCTACAAGCATAATATCTACCCCCAAACTAATAAAATACAGATAAAAAAGCAGTACCCCCAAAAATAGGCAAAGCACCTCCCTAAACAACAAATGCCTCAGATAATCCTTCCAGCAAAGAGAAAAGGCAAAACACCCCAAACAGCAATAGAACAAAAAGTGTAGGTAATCCCTCCCAATAGCTAAACAAAAAAAGCAGAAGTATTCCTATGTCAACAAACACAAAAATGAAGTTAAGACACACATACATATCCTACCCTCTCCCCCAAGAAATCTGGAGAAAAAGTTTCCCCGCTGCCGCCTCCAAATGCAAAACTGGTCACCCCCCAATCCCCAGGCTTACCAGGCAACAGCAGGGGCCTCTTCTTTTCTGAAGAGTTTCAGCCGAAGGCTGGAAATCAAGGAGTGGCCTCCAGCTGCCCCACCCTTTTCCTTTCCTATGAAGAAAGGAAGGGAAGAGGGTGGGGTGGCTGGATGCCTGCACCTCACTTTTTAGCCAACTGAGGTCCACCCATGGTACAAGTTTTTCTTTTAGTGTTTTTTTTTAAATGGGAGTGGCTACAGACCTTAGCAGGTACCAAGGGGAATGTCTGCGGGCATCATGATGCATATAGGTGCTATATTTGGGGACCCCATCTATAGGACATACATAAGTCTGTTCTGTGAATACCAGTTAAGAAAGATGGGCTATGGAAAGGAGAAACTGCCAAAGCAGGCAGTTTTTAAATTTTAACAACCTTGTTAGCAGTCCCATAGCAGTGCAAATCTGCACCAGGCATCTGTTGTGGAATTTTCTCCTTAATGAAGTCCTTGTCCAGGAAACGACACTGAGGCAGGTTGAAGCTCACGGCTGTTTATTATACTTACAATTGCAAGGAGTCCCTGCTAGCGTGCGCTACGGCGGGAGGCTCCCTTCTTCCCCACTTCACAGGGTTTTATAGGTTTGAGAAAAAGTTAAGGTACAGACATGAATACAATGTTATAAAAAAAATATCAAAAATTTAATGTATACAAACAAGCAGTATGAAATCTTTGTAGGTGTTCTCATGTAATAATTCAAAATAGGCCAGAAATTTTTTAAAAATAACTCAATGCCCATACATAGTAAGAAACAAAATATATAATGTGGTTAAAACAATGTCAATATCAATGTGAAGGGCAACTTATAAACAAAGGCCAATATGCATAACCTAATGCCCATGAAAATACAGAATGTGTAACAAAGCCAAACGCGTTTCGACAAGAATTCTTCTTCAGTGGCCTTGAGAATGGATATACATTTTATACTTTGTATGCTGAGATACGGACTAATATGTGGATTGTATGTTAAATCAATGATTCCTTTCCATCTCTCAATTCTAAAGAATTGAGACATAGGATGGGGCCAAGAGCAGAGTTTCATACTTAGTCTGTCTTTGTGGGGAGAGGAATTGGGTCTTCTGGTGTAGGAGCAGGGAATGGACCGAGTGAAGTATGTAGATAGTAAGAGGATGGCACTGTACCAGGTCCAAAGATTTTTCGAATACCATGGCGGTGGTGGCCAGGGTGCGGAGGCACGGAGGGTAACCTTTAGCGACCGGGTCCAACTCCGCACTGAAGTATGCCACAGGGTGCATGTGGGAGCCAAAGGTTTGAACTAGGACGCCAGCTGCAAAGCCATCACATTCATGGCAATAGAGGATGAAGGGTTTGTTGTAGTCTGGTAGGCCCAGAGCCCTGGGGCCTCTGCCAGCTGCTGCTTCAGGGATGAGAAGGCTACAGAAGCTTCCTCAGTCCAAACAGCGGGGCCTTGTAGTTCACCTGCGGTGAGGGAGAGTAAAGGTTTGGTTAGTTGTGAGAAGTTGGGGATCCATTGGCAGCAGTAGTTGGCGGATCCAAGAGAGGCACGGACTTGGCGCTTCGTTCATGGCTTGGTTGTTGTTATGTGCCTCCAAGTCGACTATGACTTATAACGACCCTATGACCCTATAAATCAGTGACCTCCAAGAACATCTCTCGTCCGGCGGAGCTTTTTCAAACTGTAAAGGGGCTTTTACATTCTGGCCCTAAGGACGTGATTGAACCGTCGAAAGCACACTGGCAAATTTGCCAAGCACTTTCAGAATAAAATCTCTTGCATCCGTCAGGACTTAGACTCCAATGTTATAGCAGTTGATTCAAACGAGGTCTCCGGAGCACAGTCTGGTCATGTTTTGTTGGATGAGTTTCAATTGGTGCAGCTTGAGGACGTGGACAAGGTGCTTGGACAGGTGCGTGCAACCACCTCTGTGTTAGATCCTTGCCCTTCTTGGATAATAAAAGCTAGTAGGGATGGCACTGCCGGCTGGGCCAGGGAAGTGATTAACGCTTCACTATGTGAGGGAGCGGTCCCGAACCGCCTTAAGGCGGCGGTGGTGAGACCACTTTTGAAGAAATCCTCCCTGGACCCAGAAAATTTGAATAACTGCAGGCCGGTAGCAAATGTACCATTCCTGGGCAAGGTTCTGGAAAGGGTGGTTGCATCCCAGCTCCAGGCTCTCTTGGATGAGACCGATTATCTAGATCCATTTCAATCGGGTTTCAGGCCCAGTTTTGGCACGGAGACGGCCTTGGTCGCCCTGTATGATGACCTTTGTCAGGAGAAAGACAGAGGGAGTGTAACCCTGTTGATTCTCCTTGATCTCTCAGCGGCTTTTGATACCATTGACCATGGTATCCTTCTGGGGAGGCTTGCGCCAATATGGAGTTCCGCAGGGATCAGTCTTGTCCCCAATGCTCTTTAACATCTATATGAAGCCGCTGGGTGCCGTCATCAGGAGTTTTGGAGTGCGTTCTCATCAGTACGCTGATGATACGCAGCTCTACTTCTCCTTTTCATCTTCTTCAGGTGAGGCCGTCAAGGTGCTAAACCGATGCTTGGCCGCGATAATGGACTGGATGAGAGTGAACAAATTGAAGCTCAATCCAGACAAGACTGAGATGCTGTTAGTGAATGGGTCCCCTGACCAGACGATGGATGTTAGACCTGTTCTGGATGAGGTTACACTCCCCCTGAAGGAGCAGGTGCGCAGCTTGGGAGTCCTTTTGGACCCATCCTTGTCACTTGAGGCGCAGGTGGCCTCAGTGGCATGGAGTGCTTTTTACCAACTTAGACTGGTGGCCCAGCTACGCCCATATCTGGACAGGGAACATTTTGCTTCAGTTGTTCATGCTCTGGTAACCTCGAAATTGGGCTACTGCAATGCACTATACGTGGGGCTGCCCTTGAAGACGGTTCGGAAATTGCAGCTCGTGCAGAATGCAGCGGCCAGATTAATAACTGGGACCAAGAGGTCAGAACATATAACACTGATCCTGGCCCTCTTGCACTGGCTGCCTATATGTTTCTGGGCCCGATTCAAGGTGCTGGTTTTAACCTATAAAGCCTTACACGGCACGGGCCCGCAATACCTGATGAAACGTCTCTCCCGATATGAACCTACCCGTACACTGCCCTCAACATCGAAGGCCCTCCTCCGGGTGCCTACTCAGAGAGATGTCCGGAAGGCGACTACAAGAAAGAGGGCCTTCTCGGTGGTGGCCCCCGAATTATGGAACACCCTTCCTGATGAGGTTCGCCTGGCGCCTACATTACTATCCTTTCAGCGCCAGGTGAAAACCTTCCTCTTTGTCCAGGCATTTTAATATTTTAATATTTAATATTTTTATATCTGTTAATAGTTTGTATTTGTATCTAATGTTTTAACAGATAGTCATACAACACACCTTTTATAATTGGATGATTAGTTGGTTTTTTAGCTGCTTTTAAATTGTTTGTTTGTTTTTTTAATGTACACCGCCCAGAGAGCTTGCTATGGGTGGTATAAAAGTTCAATCAAATAAATAAATAAATAAATAAACATCTGTCATGAACCACCCTGTTCAGATCTTGTAAGTTCAGGTCTGTGGCTTCCTTTATGGAATCAATCCATCTCTTGTTTGGCCTTCCTCTTTCTACTCCCTTCTGTTTTTCCCAGCATTATTATCTTTTCTAATGAATCATGTCTTCTCATGATGTATCCAAAGTATGATAACCTCAGTTTCATCATTTTAGTTTCTAGTGATAGTTCTGGTTTAATTTGTTCTAACACCCAATTATTTGTCTTTTCTGCAGTTCATGGTATCCACAAAACTCTCCTCCACACCACATTTCAAATGAGTTGATTTTTCTCTTATCCGCTTTTTTCACTGTCCAACTTTCACATCCATACATAGAAATCAGAAATACTATGGTCTGAATGATCCTGACTTTAGTGTTCAGTGATACATCTTTACATTTGAGGACCTTTTCTAGTTCTCTCACAGCTGCCCTCCCCAGTCCTAGCCTTCTTCTGATTACTTGACTATTGTCTCCATTTTGGTTAATGACTGTGCCAAGGTATTGATAATCCTTGACAAGTTCAATGTCCTCATTGTCAACTGCATAACAATGTGCATAAATCTTCTGTTGTCATTACTTTAGTCTTTCTGACGTTCAGCTGTAGTCCTGCATTTGTGCTTTCCTCTTGAACGTTCATCAGCATTCGTTTCAAATCATTACTGGTTTCTGCTAGTAGTATGGTATTGTCTGCATATCTTAAATTATTGATATTTCTCCCTCCAGTTTTCAAACCTCCTTTATCTTGGTCCAATCCTGCTTTCTGTATGATATGTTCTGCATATAGATTAAATAAATAGGGTGATAAAATACACCCCTGTCTCACACCCTTTCCGATGGGGAACCAATCCGTTTCTCCATATTCTGTCCTTGCAGTATCTTCTTGTGCAGAGTATAGGTTGCGCATCAGGACAATCAGATGACATGGTACCCCCATTTCTTTTAAAGCATTCCATAGTTTTTCATGATCTACACAGTCAAAGGCTTTGCTGTAATCTATAAAGCACAGGGTGATTTTCTTCTGGAATTCCTTGCTCCGTTCCATTATCCAATATATGTTTGCGATATGATTTCTGGTGCCTCTTCCCTTTCTAAAGCTAGCTTGGATGGATGGCATTTCTCGCTCCATGTGTTTCAGACAACGGGATGGAGAGGGTGCGGAGAGCAAGGACAGGGAAAAGCGCAGAAATGTTAGCAGGCAGCAGGGAAAGGGAGAGGCCGGTTCCAGAGCAGTGAATGGTTGCATTTAATTTCTGCAGGAGGTCCTGGCCTAGAAGATTAACAGGGGAGTTATGAGAGAGCAGGAAGGAGTAAGCGGTCCAAGTTGTACTTCAGCCGGAGCCAAAACAGCATATTGTAGAGGTTCACCAGAGCCTCCAACAGCCAGGATAGACTTTCCAGATGGAAGGAGCGAAGGTAAGTCAGAGGTGTGTAGGGCAGAGCGTGTGGCACCTGTGTCTACAAGAAAGGAGAGAGGCTGGTTATTAATATGCATAGTCAGAGTAGCGGAAGGACTGGTGCTTGGAGCTCGATACTGTCTTGCTCTGGAATTTCTCATGCGTCTTGGGTACCACCTTGTGGACACAATGGGTAGGATGCCTTCCAGTGTCCACGTGAGTGACAATAGGCGCAGGTGTCGCGAGGGAGGGCCTCCCGGGAGGTGTGGCTCTCCCTCCCCATTCCTCTGGCACGCCCCCTGGATGGGGTGTTACAGCCACGATCGCTGGAGGTCAGTTGAGGCTGGGAGCGCCAAGGGGGAGCAGTGCGGCTCGCCGGGGGTGGCTGGTCACAAAATGCCTTTGTCTGCAGCGCCATGAGGTCCATCTTTGCCTTTGTCTTCTGTGCCATTTGCGTGTCCTTATCTGCTTTCTGTTGGGAGAAAATCTGACTGGAAACAGTTACAATCTTAGCAATAGGATCGGACTCCCAACCGAGGACTACAGTTTGGAGATGCTTGCGGACCGGGGGTAAAAGTCCATCTATCTACACATTAACCAGCAGAACGTTTAGCGTGACATCATCCGGTTTAACCCCGCCAAATCGCTTGAGAATCTTACAAAGACGGTGGTAGCAGTTTGCTGGGTCCTCGCCATCCTTTTGCTTACACAGACACACCTGCTGCCAGTTGATGTTAGGCAGTTGTAGTTCCGTGCAAGCAGCTAAGAGACGTGAGCGCAGGAGAGCCAAATTCCTTTTATCCTCAGTACTAACAGGGTGGTTCAGGACAGATGCTCTTGGAGGTCACTGATTCATAGGGTCGCCATAAGTCGTAATCTACTTGAAGGCACATAACAACAACAACAAACTGTGACCTGGGTCTTTATCAGGCCATTTAAGAGCAGCATTTCCAACTCCCATGCCCATTTGGGTAAACAGCACCTGGTGTTGTTCGGGGGGTAAGAGTCCCGCTAAAATTTGATTTACATCTGCCCACGTAGGGTTGTACACGTCAAAAAGTTGCCCTAATTTCTCAGAAAATTCCTGAGGAGCATCACATGATTTCAGGAAGGTTTGCGACCAACTCATGAGGTCGGAGGTGGACCAAGGAACATGTACAAAAGTGGTATCCCCTCCTGCTATTGGAGAGGGATACTCGCACAGGGGAGCTTGTAGAACGGTGGCATCAGGAAACACTCTGGGGAACTATTTTGGGCAGAAGGTCAAATTGAACACAATGGGGAGGGGCTTAGGTTCCCTGAAAGAACGCAAGTTATAGTGCCATCCGGATTAACTCCTTTCTCAGTTACTTTATAATTCTGGAGCAGTCCAGACTCCAATAGTCCAGTCAGTTCTTCGCAAGTAAGGTGTTGTATTTTAGCGGAGAACAAGTCTTTTTCCTGGTGGTCCAAAAAGAGGGTGGAAAAGGGGTAAGTGAGGGCACCAGGGGCAGGAGGGGATGAGTCAGTTGGGGCGTTAGGGAAAACTAGTTGGTTGGAGGGCTGGGAGCCACGTGGTTGGGGTGTCGAGATGGGAGGCAGCGGCACCCAAGAGTCCAAGGGGTCATCAGATGGGGCAGTAGAGCAGTAAGGCAGCCCCCCCGGGAAACACAGGATACAGTGGCTGCAGAGGTTGGCGCACGGGCAGAGGGGATGGTCTTGCGCAGGAACTGCTGTTGGAGGTCTTATTCTTAGAAGCCTTCAATTCTTTATTTTCGGCCGCTAATTTGGAGCAGGAGTCTTTCCAGCTTGCCAATTGGGATTTCAATTTTCGCTTTTCCCCTTTTTCCTCCCAGAGGGACCAGTATTTTATCTGGCGGGGGTGTGAGGTCTCTAGAAAACCCCTGAGGTGTTTTAATTTGTCTGAATCGAAAGTACCAGTATCAGGGAACTGCAGTTCAGGGTCTTCGCAAGTATACCCGTTCCAGTGGTGAGCTAGCTTAACTAACTTTTGCCCAGTCTTTGGGCCCAGCTGGGATCCATAATTCTTACACATACAACGCAAGGGTGTTCCAGAATCGGGACAGGACTGGCCTGAACCCATTTTCAGGTGGGCGGTCTGGGGGGCAAAGAGGTAGGAGAGGGAAAAAAAGAGGCAGAAACCAGGCGTCCCCGGAGATAGGATAGCAACAGACAGTCCCCCAGACCTTTCCATAAGGGAAGAACCCACGCCTAGGCAACAGCAGCAGATTTCTTCAGGAAACTGGTTCTACCCGGAGAGCCAGTTCCAGTCAGAAATGGTTGGAAACCGGTTTCACTCAGCAGCAGAAATGTAGTCCAGGGGCCGAATTAAAGCTTCAAGCACTACCCGGTCGTTTGTACTTACCGCCGCCAGGAAGAGACCTGCGTTTGAGACAACCAGGAGACCAAATGGTCTCTACCGATGTGGTGTGTCGTCCGGCCGGCTGAGGCAAAAGTCGCTTTCCAGTGGAGCGCCTGGATCCTGCTCACAGTGCCAAAACGTTGTGGAATTTTCTCCTTAATGGAGTCCTTGTCCAGGAAACGACACTGAGGCAGGTTGAAGCTTACAGCTGTTTATTATACTTACAATTGCAAGGAGTCCCTGCTAGCGTGTGCTATGGCGGGAGACTGCCTTCTTCCCCACTTCACGGGTTTTTATAGGTTTGTACAGGGTACAGTCATGTGTCCCAAGGTACCCAATAAGGGGCTTTACCCGTTTCCCGCTCCCACCTGGCTCCGTGATTCGCCAGGTAATTCTCCATTGTAGGGAAATAAGAACACACATACTCATCCCTTATCTGTCTTGTCCTGTTGCAACATCCGTCCCCATCGCTCTCATCTACATGCTAATACCAACGACCCCTGGAAATGGGTTTTTCCACTTCACGTCTAAGCAGCAAATCACCAGTGTTTACCAAATGACTGAATGGAAAAGAATGTAATCTCTCAAAATGTGTAAGCCAAAAGCTATCAGAACAAAAGCTTCACGTTGATGTGCCACTCAGTAAATGTTTCTTTCATATTTTGCTGTAGCTACCTGTCATAATTTTGCTGTATCACCTTCACATGATGAATAGTTAACACTATGTCAGATATGGAGGAATGGGGACTTCCTCAATCCTTCTCATCCCTTACCCAAAGGAAGATGTTTGCCTGACCCAGAAGTCTTACTGAATTCTTTAGGATTTATTCCCAGGTGCATGTAGTTAGCATTGCAGCCTAAAGTGGCAATGATTTCAGTAATGAATACGACGAGGAGGTAGAAGGTAATGTTCCTTTTTCACTAGTCCTTGTCCCATCAGTGAGGCCATTGCCATGAGTGGACTGTGGTACCAAGCCTGTTTTTCCATAGCTGGCCCAACCTATTGCTCTAAACCAGCCTTTCCCAACCGGTGTGCCTCCAGATGTTGTTGGACCACAACTTCCATCAGCCTCAGGCATCATTGCCAATGGCTGAGGCTGATGGGAGTTGTAGTCCAACATCTGGAGGCACACCGGTTGGGAAAGGCTGCTCTAAACGATGACCATGACCTTCAGGCTTTGAGAACGAGGGTAAGGAACACTTCTGCCCTGCTAAGTTAGAAGCTGCATTCAAGGGCATGTTGTGGACAACATATCCTAACCAGGATAGAGTCAGGTTTTGTGTGTGTGTGCACACACACACACAAGAGGGGGAGCCTTAGAAATTATTTCCCTCTTCTCCCAAGTTAGGCTGGGCATATTATGCAAATCAAACCTTCATTTGAGCATTTTGTACTACTGCTCTTGGAAAGTACCACAATCTGTTGTAGAAGGAGCAGGTCCATGCCTGGAAAGGGTGGCCTTGCAGTTATTCTGCCTGCCTTCTCTCTCCATTGCAAAGCATGTGTGAGAAAGTTGTAGCTAGACTGTTATCCTACCATCCTTGCTTTGGCTGTTCCAGGACTACATAGTCTGTAGCTGATGTTCAATTAATGTGAAAGTAGAAGTTGAAAGTATTTCAGGAAGCTCCTCACTTATCTGAAGTCCTGACCCTTGGACAGTTGTGTACATACAAAATCAAAGCACAACTTTTAGAGTGGATCCTTGGTAAGAAGGAAATGGAATGTCCTTATAAGCCACAGCAGATATAAGCTGCAATTGTGTGTAAATCAAGGTAGGTAGTCCATTGAACTCAATAGATAAGCTGGAGTTCTGTGCACAGTTACTTGGGTTCAGGTGGTTTTAGCCTCCAACCTGTTCCTGTCACTTGGGTCCCAAGTGAAGTGGAGAGAATTGCTGTACTGGAGCCTAACGCTAATCTGAGTTTATTCAGAAGATGTCCCATTTGTTTCAATGGGATTTATTTCCAAATAAATATGCTTTCAGTGTAACTGTGCCCTCTCCCATAGGACAGTAAAAGTCATGCATCATGTGGCTCAAAGGAAAAGGGCACAGACATTAAAATGAAAGATTATGTAATGGGTAACACAAAAATGTTTTTACAGAGCAATCCGTGGCCTTCCAGATGTTGGTTGACTCTGACTCCAGTGAGCACTAGCCAGCATGTCCAATGGTCAGTAATGATGGAAGGTGTAGTTGTAGTTCATCATCATTTGGAGGCCACAGGTTTCCCCTTCCTATTATAAAGCATGAACAGTTTTGGTGATTTCCTTTTCAATTTGAAACCTGTAAGCTCCTGTTTTAAATTCTGCAGCTGTGTTGAGCAAAGCCAATTGCTATCATTGATAAGAAAGTGAGTAAAGAAATCTGCGTAGGTTTTCTTCATTGGTCAGTACATGTAAAGAAGGAAATAAAATATACCACTGCTTTAATTGCACATTAATAACAGAGCACTGAAATGCAACAAAAGGTACACCATGCTTCAGACTTTCTTTCTGAGCCTGGGTCACTTCTGCTATCAGAGCCGTGCCAGGAGAAAACTGCCTACAGTGACAGCAGGGAGGAACCGGGTGCAACTCCTTTCACCAACAGATACCTTTGGTTGTAAAAATTAGGCAACCCACCCACTTCACTTCATTCATACATGACCAGAGGAGACAGATGAACAAGTACACAATTTTATTTATACCTCACCCTTCAACAGGTTCCCAGGACAGCTTACCAAAAGTTAAACAGGTTCATGCCCCCTTCCCATCTAGGTTGCCCGTAACTTCCTCACTGCATCTGACCCTCTGATATTCCTACTGTGCTTGGAGGTAAAGTGGGCAAAAAAACCAGTGGGGCATGTTAAAGTTTCTATAGTTCATTTCTCTAGTGGGAAATTTATTGTAATGAACTAATTCTGCATAAGAGATTTGTGAAGGTTGGTTGCTTACAAACAGAAAAGCCCCTTGGGCAAAATGTTGCTAAAGGTGCTGCTCTGGCATAGCAACATCAATAAAAAATGGATTTCAGCTTACTTAAATCAAAATAAGGCATCAAGCCTCCTGCTTCCCCAAGTGGGATTAGAGTGAGAGTGTCACCCACTAAATCATTACTGCCAGCTTGCTGCCCTGTTTAGCCAGTTCTTAAAATAAATAGTTTGTGATTTTTATTTTATTTATTTATTATATTTGTATACCGCCCCATAGCCGAAGCTCTCTGGGTGGTTTACAGTAACTAAAACAAATGCAATTTAAAATACATCTTTTTAAAAAACAATTTAAAACACAATTATTTATCAGCATTTCTTTAACTTTCACTCCAAAGCTGAAGTGTCTTCCCCTGCACTGTGATCCACCTGCTAGTAATTTGCAGAGCTTCTGGCATAAATTAAGCTTTTCTACTGTTGCAGTCTGTATTAGTTAACATGGCATCTTAAATAGCCCAGCAGTCTTGTTTTTTCCAGATATCAGCCTGAAACGTACAGAATGTTAGTCACACATCATACTATTAAATGAAATTCTAATAATCAATTTTTCACTACTCATAGAATTTCCACTCTAGTTAAGCCATTTTTAATCTAAAAGAAACAAGAAGACTCTCTAAGACCAGCTCTTAAATACAACAAATAAATGGTGAAGAAAAAAGAACAAACACATTTGTTTCCTTCCCTGGGTGTGCTGGGAAGCCTCAATTGTTAAGAGAAACATCTATACACATTTTTAAGCAGTTGATTATCATTTGTATGCATGCCCACAAAATGTATACGATTTGGGCATGGATGATAGTGATGGCAATTATGACACCAGTATTTAAATTCTAACTATTGAAGCAAATTAAATTCAATTTAGAAAACAATTTTATAATTATAGGATGCATGGCTTTCTGAAAAACAAAGCCCTAAACTCATTAGAAAATGGGAAAGCATTCAAAATCTTAAATGTTTTCCTGTTATTCAGATATTTTGTTGCAAGGCAACTCAGAGCAGGAGGAAACAGTTCCATCAAAGACCAATTTTAAATTTTAGAAGGTTATCCAACATGCTACAAAATTCTTGCACTCCCCTCCAGTGTGCCTTTTTTTTTTCAGTGCCTTCCACTTTTTTCCTGTGAAAAGCTGCAAAAGGAAACATTTAAAAAGAGCAGCAAGCCCAAACACATTGGGTAATTTTCTAAAATACAAGGTCTTCTACAGCACATTGGGAGGCTTTCCGTTGCCTCATCCCGTGTCCTGGTGCAGCTCTTGTTTGTTTTTGAAAGGCAGCTCATTCAGATAAATAACAAATAAAATAATTCCAGTCCTTCAAATGCGGTTACATACAGGATCAAGATGACAAGGACTATTATGTAGGTTGTTTCATGGTTTATTTTATGTGAAACGTGTGACAAACCTTATTCTACACTCTACAGGCCTTTTTGGCAAGAACTCTCTCTTATTACTATCTTGAGCTTGTAGTTGAAGTAATTTCTGGGTAGGGTAGTAGTATCAGGATTTGAGCCTGCAGCAGGGCTTGGATATGGAATTGGAGGAAATTCAACTAATTTTAGCCGGTCAGTCACCACCAAAGGAGATAAACTACAAGGAAATCAGTCAGACTAGCAATGAACCTCTTAATAGCAATAGGGTGGGAGGGTGCTGGTGGAAGAAATAATTGTCAGGTCACTATAATAGCTTGCAGGTCAGGTGTGTTCATTTGTCTGAGCAACAAAAAGGATTAAGCAGCACTCAATGCTTTCTGCCCCATCCCACCCCCAAGACTTGCTAGCAAAGGGGGTCTAACAGTCATTCCAAGCCATGGATCTAAGTAACAACTTCAAGCTTTTTATATTTCCCTTGAGTTGCCCTTTTAGCTGAAAGGCTTGTGCTTACTCAAAGAGGCAGTAATGACTTGAGGTTTGATTAATCTTAGAACATCATTTCTGCTCCTGAACATTTAAAACATTCATTTTGTGTTATTTCTGGCTGGGCAATGATTTGGTCTGTAGGATGCCGCTCCATTTTTTGTCTGACCTCCAGCAGATGAATGGACTGCATACTACTAGGGCTTATCGCTTCCTCATTACTGCAAGCTACAGTTCTCTTTTATTTTCAGCAAAGCCACAAGTTTCCATTTACCATTCCTAATTTTCCCCTCCCTTTTCCTAGATCAAGGTAGTCCTCAAAATACTCTTCTGCTTCTTCCATCTATGTAATGCAGGAAGACTTGAAGTGAAAGACATATATACTGAATTCTAGGATAGGCACAGTGGTGAATTTACTAACCACTTTCAGTTTTATAGGCATTTATCCTCTGATAAGCCCAAGCAGTCATGTTCAAAGAGCTCCTGATCAGTGTAACTCAGTGATGTTCAGATTGTTGGCTCAGTTAGTCCCTTCATAAAAGGTAGCAAACAAACCAGGAAGTCTTCCATTAACCATAATTTTCAATTTTCTCTGAAGTGGGAAACCAGTTAACAGTCTCAGAATAAGCCAGGCTATTAGAAGCCTACTTCAAACCATAGCTTTGGAAGAAGCCAAGATAACCATTAACCGGTTTCCTGATCTTGGAAGAAATGGAAAACGTCCTGATCTGTTTGGCACTTCATGCAAAGACATTACATGCATGGCCAAGAAAGCTCGTTTCATATCATGGCTTCTTAAGCCAAGATATGATAGTTTGAACATGACTTCTAAGATACAGGAGTGAATAACCAGTGAACATGCAAAAAGGCCCACTTCTGTGTGATATAAGTTGGTCACGTCCCATATGCTAAATAGTTTTCAAAGCACAACAGATGTATAGTGATGTTTCTTACACAATTTGATTTAAAAAACTTTTCCTCACAGCTGCATAAAACTGAGTCAAACCTTTTTTTTCTGTCCCTGGTAAGTTTTGTTTTTAAGTTTTCCTTACGTTCAGCCAGTTTCAGTTTCATCTGAAGAAAGCTTTGCTCATTATTCTTGAAGCCTTAGGGATCTTTTGGGTTATTTTAGCCTCACTTTGGTAGGTGAATAACTAGTGCAACCAAAGTAAAAAAGTTCATACCATAACAAACTTTAGTGGATCCTGAGATCACTAGAGTACTCTCCTATCTGACCATATGAAACCATATCTCAATTCACATGCAATTTTTGTACAAGAACAGTCCATTCCAGTAGTTAAAGCACATGTTTTGTTTTCAAGAATATGGCAGTTTTTTAAAAAACACTGACACATGGATAATGTCCACAAAATCCTACAGTCTTGGGTTATAAGTACATAGTTTGAAATATGATAATCTGGTGTTATGTGTGAATGCTGAAGACTATACATTGAGTGCCCTACTCCATTTCCAGAATTTTGCATATTAAAAGGAGAGGAGGGGGGGAAATGGAATGGGAGGTAAAGCATGGCAAGTTTATTGGAAAGTCTTCCTTCACAACCTGTTCCTGAGTGTTCATCTGCCAACAAACTATTTCATGGGGCTTCCCAAATAGTGCTTTGCAGCGTAACAGCTGAAGGGCATATTCAAAGTGAAAAAAATTTGGTCTTCACTGAGAGGAATGACAGTGTACATGGCATGTTCTGCAGTCTCTGCAACCTGAAATGCCCTTGAATTTTTTTTTTGGGGGGGGGAGGGTAGTTTTGATTATAACCTTAAATGAGCAAAATTGTTATAGGAGGCTTAGAAAGATGGTTCCTAAGGCACTATTTGCAACACAAGGGGGAGGTGAATGTGAAAAAAACAGCTCACATTTGCATTAAATAAAGTTTAGAAAATCAATGGAGTGGAATTTACATGAGAAGTTAAACTGTTTTCCCCTCTCCTGCACAGGGCTTTTCTTGGCAATCCATCTAGCCGCCTGTCCTGTTATGTTAAAACAGGATCCCCGATACCATGGTCAGGATTGCAGGTAAAGGAAATGGTGATGGCGTAGCGCGTGCCCCAGTGGACCTTTTCCACATGATGGAGGTTCTCAGAGCCAGAAGTGAAGAAGGAAACCCTGCCTGTAAAGACAAGAATGAACAATCAGGAGGTGGACAGGATGCATACCATATGCCTGCGACTAATACTTAGGGTATTGTTATCAGATACCTACCCTGGGACATCTACAGATTCAAGATTTGAATGCTATCTGAAAGCATGGTACCTGGTTCCCAAAGAACAAGATAATGCTACTTAAAATATATAGACAGACCGCAATAAGAATGCTTGATGTGTAGTATTTTTTAAAAAGTATCCATACTTGTTCTGGAGGACAAAGACTTATGTTTCAGCAGCATAGCTGCCATGGAGCACAATCCCAGTGAATAGAGCTGCTACACAGGTAATGCTACACAGCATATTTGACAAAAACATTTCAAATCACCACTTTCAGAAAAGAGATTTTGGCTTGTCTGTTTTCTTCTGTTCTTGAGCTCCACAGACCAAAGTTGCCTGACAGCTTTCAACAGGGCAGAGAATACCATCCCACTCTACAAAATGGGGAAGTGTAGGAAACACACAGTAAGGTGTTCTTGTATTTGTTAATGTATTTTGCTCCCTCCCTCTCAAAACAAGTCCAGGGTTGTGTAGCATAAGGGGTACCTGGAAAGCATGTTTAATTCATTAAAGTGCCCAGTAACAAAGAATCTGCTGTAGCAGTAATGGTCTGGCAGATAGTGGGCCCCACTGCTCTGGGATTCCCCCCCCACCCTCTCGTGAAAGCACAAACATCCTCCTAAAGGAAAGGGGGGGGAAGCTGCTGCTGCACCAACCCCAACTCTAGCCTGCTACTGGACTGACAAACATTGTGAGAAAACCCAGAGGAGCTTGCTTCGCACGAGTTCAAAGATTAGCTTTGCTGAACACACAAGCACTTTTGAAGACTGAAATATAAACAAATAGGAAAGCTGTCCTAAGTGCTGAAGTCCTACTTAAGTTTATATGCCAGATTCTCCCTTGGCTGAAAACATTTCTGCACGTAGACAAGGGAGTACACACAGCACAGGCACTTTCACAGCAGAATCTTCTCAGGTGTCCAGTTCTCTTGAACAAAATGCATTGTCTGAACCCAGTGTATGAGCTTCCTATAAAAATTGGGAGGTGCAAAATTTAACTGCTTGGTCAGTAGGACCAAGTCTTATTGTACAACATGTTGCCGTCATTGCTAGCGTAGTGAATGTGGACACACGCTCAAGGATTTTTGTTCTATCTACTATTTGAAAAATCCAGCAACCACAAAATAAAGAACTGGCATGTTTGAACTCAGGATGTTGTTGCTGTTTTGATTTCACATAATCAGCTGCAAGGAACAAACAGCTGAACACTGACAGGATCAAAGTTAATTTCAAGAGAATTACAGATGTATGGATTGACTTTGTTTAATGTCTTCATCAAGGGATTTGAGCACTACCAACCAGGAAGAAGGACTTTATGGGGAAGGCAGGTGCCATGCAGGACTTTTGGGATTTTCTAGGTACTTGCAGTGGCATAAGCATTTATCCAAATGTATATTGTACTGAGTGGTGCCCAGCTTTCTACCAGCTCTTACAACAAGGGCAAGATCTGGAGATACTTTACAGCGTGAGAAGGCTAAGCAACGAAAATACCCTCCTTTTCTCTAGGTGACAGAGCTAGGAGGGGTCTCTCAAATGGCTGAAGTTACATTGTGTTGGCAGGAGAATCTGGATTTAACACCAGGATGGGGAATCTTTTTGGCTCCATGGGCCAGATCTTTACATGGTCCCACTACACAAGCCAACTTTGGTAGATGGGCAGGACAATCCACTAGTCACATGACATCATTGTGAGACACATGATCAACAGATGGCTTTGTCCTGCCCACCTGTCAAAATCCCTTGTGTGGTGTTCCCAAGGAAATAACAGTGTATTGGGCACTGGTAGCCCTATGCTTGGTGCTTTGGAAAGCATCAATCAGGGCTAGCAAAGTGCTTCGTTCTCACTTCCCCATCAGCTGATGCCTGCAAAAAATCAGGGCTGCTTGCTTTGGGTATGCCCACTGTTCCCAGCAGGGAACAGGTGCACACAGCTAAACTGAGCAGTATGTAACTCTGCCACTCATCAACTGTAGAGCAGGGGGTTAAACTTCCTGCTGGGAACAGATGCATATAGCCAAGACCCAGCAACTAACCTCGCAAATTTGGGGGTTGGGGTAAATGGCCTTTTGAGCCAAATTGGCACCCATGGCAGGCCAAAATTCACCTATAGGCCAGAGGTTCCTGCCCCTGGTTTAAGAGAAGCTCTCTGCCTATGCTGCTCAAGCAAGTGTGTTTTTATGTAAAATGATCTGCTTTGGGCAGAGCCAGTCAATCCAACTATCTACCCTCAACAGTTCAAAATAGCTTATGTCAGGCCATTATTGACTAAGCTCTTGAGAACATCTTCACATCCCTTCCTCTATTTCCCTCTCCATATCTACTACGGCAGGGGACCAACCTTTTGGGCCCCAGGTCACATTTGTAAATCTAAGAAACTCTCATGGATACCACAAATACCCATTTTACAGAAGAAAAACTGATGATGCTCAGAATTTCCCTCCCACAAAAAAGAGGCAGCACACACCTATGCACACATACCGAAATAAATAAAAAGTAGGCACCTACCCTCCCCCCAAAGCATTTTTAAGAATTGTAGGAGCAGAGGGCTTTTGGTGGGCAATATGGGGAGATGTCTGATGGTGTTCATGGATGCCATCTTGGGGATCTCACGTGTATAGACTATAGTTCTTGCAAAACTACCAACACAAGACAAAGAGTGCAATTTGTTGCCAGAACTGGAATCAGTAAGCTTTTTTCCCCTCTCCAAGAACGCAACATATTTTGAAATCAAGCCTTGGTTAGTCTTTGATTAATGATGCAGATAATCAAATTTGTATTCCAACATTCAGATAGGTCTGGGTGTAATCTACTCCAGCAGTGGGGAACCTGTGGCCCTACAGATGATGTTGAACTCCAGCTTCCATCAGTCCTAGGCAGCATAGCCAATGGCAGGGATGATGGGAGTTGCAATCCAGCACCATATACAGGGGCCAGAGGTTTCCCACCTCTGATCTACTGGTTACCAATTTCATTACAAGAGTAGGCTTGCTCCATCACTCTGCATCACCTGCACCTACTTTGTTTCCCTTCTATATCCCTATTAAAAATCCCATCAGAGTTTGCAATGTGCAAAACTTAGGTTTTGCAGGCCCCACATTCATTTTTTCCTACAGCGGCAGAACCAGAAACAAAAAAAGCTGGAGGTTGCATTTCACTGCTGGCTGATAAACATTTGCCAAGAAAGTTATGAGATCATTATTACTTTGGAAAATTCCTTGGCAGAGATGCCTGCTTCAAAGTATAAAAATAAAAGGGCATGAGGGCAAAGGGAGGTGGGGGAGATGGGAAGGGGGAGGGCATAAAGGCCTTGTATTGCTTTATTGTCATAATGTGAAAACCCTAATATATATATAAAAAAGCTACAAGCTTGAGAAGGATCAGAGATACTATTCATCATTATTATTTCACCTACCAGAGGTAAAAGAACATAATGGGATCCTTCCATGAAGCATTGCTAAGATCTGACTGCAAAGAGCTTGAAAGGCAGAAATGCTGCATTATAATCAAACATCTCTGCTTCTTAAGAACTGTCGGTTGCTGCTTTGAAACCACTAGCCTTAGAGAAGGGAAGCTGAATAGCTGGAGGAAGGCCAGATTTGTACACAGCTCTTCCCTTCACGATAATGACATCTAATTCAAGTATAACAACAACTTTAGGGCACGTCTTCTCCCTCTCCCCCCCTCTCTCTCACTCACACACTTACTTTACCCCACATTAACTGTCACGGTTTCTCCATATCATAGGAAATGTTTTATTTGATCAGGTGCTAAGAACTTTGTTATACATCTCTGTCTACTTCTCGCAAAACTACATTGCCCTGCAGAGAGGGACAATTGTAAAACTAGTTTAGGACTATAGTGTGTGGATAATTCACTGCATGTTACAGCTTCTGTGATGCAATATACATTGGCTTTTTTTTTTACACATGCCAATAGGGCTTGTGATCCTGCACTCCCTTTTAGTAACTAAAATTGTATAAAAGATGCTAGATTCAATATGGCTAAAAACTGGTTTCCTAGGCATTTATGGCACCACAGCAGGTTAGTATAACAAACTACCTCTCTGGCAAAGTGAATTTCACAGCAGCAAAAGAATCACCCTGTAGCCGATTGATATAAAAGCCACAGAATTATGTGCTTGACTATGTCAGGGCTGCTCCTGATAAAATCTGCTCCTGGGCAGCAAAAGCCCATCACTTCAGTAGACCTCCTTGCCTCAAGTGTCTCCTGCAGGGATTGGGCTTTCCCTCCTCTCAAATAAAAAATGTTTTGCTTTGTCCAGGGAGCTTTCCCCATGGATGGGGGGGGGATAGGCTTTTGCTCTTCAACAGCAGGTTTACAGAAGGCAGCTCTTCAAAACAGGCTCCTGTGCAAAGCAAGAGAAAAATAAGTACATGTATTTGTTTTTAAAGGGTGCCCCTCAGAGACTAGTAAAATCAGATTTGTTTGGAAATTAACCAAAACTAATTCCTGATTTTTAGCGCTTTGGGGCATTTTCTATAAGCATTGCTTCCTGTCAGTATCCGATGGTTGTAATAGCAGCAGAGACCTCTCATCCTAGATGCAGAAAGCCTTCTCTTTCATACTGTTATCACTAAGAGTCTGTGGAAATAACATCCTATTTCCATTACATCCTACCTGAGAGACTATCTTACCCCTTATATACCAAGTATGCAGTATACAGGTGAGGACCTCCTGCAGATACAATCTTATCAGGAGGTCCATTCCACACAACATAGGATGTGGACCTGGTACCATCATCGCTTGTCTTTTCAGCACCTACTGAAGACCTTCCTCTTTCAACAAGCTTTTCAAACAGAAACCTTATCCTGGTCTGCATCTGTGTTGGAGTTGTTTTTTAAGATGTTTTTAAAGATGTTTTTAAAAAATATGCTTTTAAGATGTTTTATTTTTAAACTGTGTTAAGATGTTTTATTTTTAAACTGTGTTAAGATGTTTTGTTTTTGAGATGTTTTTTAATGTTTTGTCCTTTGTTTATCGCCCTGGGCTCCTCCTTCTGGGAGGAAGGGAGGGATAGAAGTTTAATAAATAAATAAAAAAAACTTGGTTGAGCTTGCTTGTAATTTTTGCTGACTGAAAACTGCAGTAGAAATGATAAATAAAACAATTTCCAACAAATCAAAAATGCAGAGCATTTTTCAAGTACTGCAAGATGATGAGATTTAAGATACTAGAACCATGTTTCGTAGGAGTGGGTATTATCTTTAAAAGTTACACAAGGCTTATCTGAGGAAAGGTAAAGTCACAGAACATTTGCTAACTAGCTGAGCTTCCAACTTGAAGGAAGAAATTTAAGCCCATTCCCGCTGCTCATTGACAAAGAAAATGAACTAATCTGGCATTTGAGTAACCCTATTTAAGGATTCCTTCTGAAGAGACAGGGCAAAAAGCTAAGGTCATTAGGGAAGCACTCTCGAAATGGCATTTTGTTCTGGTGATGCAAAACACCTCCCAGCAGTGAAAGTCTTTACATCATTAAAAAACTGTTCTGAATCAAAAGACGTGATTATCCAGAACCAAATTCATAAAGGAACCATAATCACTGACAGAAGCAGTTATACCCAGCAAAGGTTAAAAGATCAGACTAATTACCTGAAGTTTCTTTCTCTCATACTGCAGGAAAAAATTATCTAGATCCATTTCAATCGGGTTTTAGGCCCGGTTTTGGCACTGAGACAGCCTTGGTCGCCCTGTACGATGACCTATGTCGGGAAAGAGACAGAGGGAGTGTAACTCTGTTGATTCTCCTTGATCTCTCAGCGGCTTTTGATACCATCGACCATGGTATCCTTCTGGAGAGGCTCGCGGAGTTGGGAGTTGGAGGTACTGCTTGGCAGTGGTTCCGCTCCTACTTGGCGGGTCGTCTCCAGAAGGTAGTGCTTGGAGAACATTGCTCGACACCGCGGGCTCTCCAATATGGGGTCCCGCAGGGGTCAGTTTTGTCCCCCCTGCTTTTTAATATCTACATGAAGCCGTTGGGAGAGGTCATCAGGAGTTTTGGAGTGCGTTGTCATCAGTATGCTGATGACACGCAGCTCTACTTCTCCTTTTCATCTTCTTCAGGTGAGGCTGTCGATTTGCTGAACCGTTGCCTGGCCTCGACAATGGACTGGATGAGAGTTAACAAACTGAAGCTCAATCCAGACAAGACTGAGATGCTGTTGGTGGACGGGTTCTCTGATCGGATGGTGGATATATACCCTGTCCTGGACGGGGTTACACTCCCCCTAAAGGACCGGGTTCGTAGTCTGGGAGTCTTTTTAGACTCTTCCCTCTCACTTGAGGCTCAAGTAGCCTCGGTGGTTAGGAATGCGTTTTACCAACTTCGGTTGGTAGCCCAGCTACGTCCCTATTTGAGTAAAGAGGACCTTACATCAGTGGTACATGCTCTGGTAACCTCACGTTTGGATTACTGTAATGCGCTTTACGTAGGGCTACCTTTGAAGACAGTTCGGAAGCTACAACTAGTGCAAAATGCGGCGGCCAGATTGCTGACAAGGACCAAGCGGTCCGAGCATATAACACCTGTTCTGGCCAGCTTGCACTGGTTGCCAATATGTTTCCGGGCTAGATTCAAAGTGTTGGTATTAACCTATAAAGCCTTATACGGTGCGGGACCACGATACCTTGCGGAACGCCTCTTCCGATATGAACCGGCCCGTGCACTACGTTCTGCTACGAAGGCCCTCCTCCGGGTTCCAACTCACAGGGAGGCCCGGAGGGTGATGACAAGATCTAGGGCCTTCTCAGTGGTGGCCCCCGAACTATGGAACAGTCTCCCTGAGGAAGTACGCCTGGCGCCGACTCTGCTCTCCTTCCGGCGCCAGGTCAAAACCTTCCTATTCTCTGAAGCATTTTAAATTACACTGATTTAATTTTAAAAATGTTTATTGTGTTGGATTGTTGCTTGTATTTTAGTATTGTTTTGTTATTTATTGTATTTTTATGCTGTTTTATGTTCACCGCCCAGAGAGCTATTGCTAGTCGGGCGGTATATAAATTTAATAAATAAATAAATAAATAAATAAAATGTTTGCACATTTCTCTCTTCCTACTGGATAGAACATTACCATGATGATCTAAAAGTCCTTCACCATACTTCCCTCCTTGCTGCCTCCTCTTTCCATTTTGTTTCCTCCCTTCAGATAATAACTTCATCTTGTTATGTGCCTTCAAGTCGACTACGACATGGCAACGCTATGAACAGGGCTGTGGAGTCGGAGTTGTGGAGTCGGAAGCAATTTTGGGTGGAGTTGGAGTTGAAAGCAATGTACCGACTCCGACTTCAAAATAAATTTTGATTGACAAATTTTTTAAAATATAAATTCAAAATGTCAAAGAAGCTTCCCATGAAGTCAGCTGTAGTTGAGCATTTCACCATAACTCAGGATGGAAAACATTTTGTGTGTCAGTGTATGACACAGGACCCAGATGAAGACAAATGCTGTGATGCCAAGATCAGCGCATATTCAGGCAGCGATAAAAATGCTCCTATGAGAGCTTCCCATATAAAAAGACAATTACAGCCCTTTCCAGGGCTGTGGAGTTGGAAGCAATTTTGGGTGGAGTCGGACAGTAGAAAAATAGAGGAGTCAGAGTTGAAGGTTTGGCGTACCGACTCCACAGCCCTAGCTATGAATCGGCTATCTCCAACAGCATCTGTCATGAACCACCCTGTTCAGATCTTGTAAGTTCAAGTCTGTGGCTTCCTTTATGGAATCAGTCCATCTGGCCTTCTTTATCTACTCCCTTCTGTTTTTCCCAGCATTATGGTCTTTCCTAGTGAATCATGTCTTCTCAGTTTCATCATTTTAGCTTCTAATGGTAGTTCTGGTTTAATCTAACACCCAATTATTTGTCGTTTTCACAGTCCATGGTATACGCAAAACTCTCCTCCAACACCACATTTCAAATGAGTTGGGTTTTTTCTTATCTGCTTTTTTCACTGTCCAACTTTCACATCCATACATAGAGATTGGAAATACCATGGTCTGAATGATCCTGACTTTAGTGTACAGTGATACATCTTTGCATTTGAGGTCCTTTTCTAGTTCTCTCACAGCTGCCCTCCCCAGTCCTAGCCTTCTTCTGATTTCTTGACTATTGTCTCCATTTTGGTTAATGGCTGTGCCAAGGTATTGATAATCCTTGACAAGTTCAATGTCCTCATTGTCAACTTTTAAGTTGCATAAATGTTCTGTTGACATTACTTTAGTCTTTTTGACGTTCAGCTGTAGTCCTGTTTTTGTGCTTTCCTCTTTAACTTTCATCAGCATTCGTTTCAAATCATTACTGGTTTCTGCTAGTAGTATGGTATCGTCTGCATATCTTAAATTATTGATATTTCTCTCTCCAATTTTCAAACCTCCTTGATCTTGGTCCAATCCCGCTTTCTGTATGATATGTTCTATGTATAGATTAAACAAATAGGGTGATAAAATACACTCCTGTCTCACACCCTTTCTGACGGGGAACCAATCCATTTCTCCATATTCTGTCCTTACAGTAGCCTCTTGTCCAGAGTACAGGTTGCGCATCAGGACAATCAGATGCTGTGGCACCCCATTTCTTTTAAAGCATTCCATAGTTTTTCATGATCTACACAGTCAAAGGCTTTGTTGTAATCTATAAAGCACAGAGCAATTTTCTTCTGAAATTCCTTGGTCCATTCCAATTATCCAACATATGTTTGTGATAGGATTTCTGGTGCCTCTTCCCTTTCTAAATCCAACTTGGACAGCTGGCATTTCTCGCTCCATATATGGGAAGAGCCTTTGTTGTAGAATCTTGAGCATTACTTTATTTGCATGAGATATTAAGGCAATAGTTCCATAATTACTGCATTCCCTGGGATCCCCTTTCTTTGGAATTGGGATGTATATTGAATGCTTCAAGGCTGTGGGCCGTTGTTTAATTTTCCATATTTCTTGACAGACGTTAGTCAAAATTTGGACAGATTCAGTCTCAGTAGCTTGTAGCAACTCTGTGGGTATGCCATCTATTCATGGTGATTTGTTTCTTCCAAGTATTTTAAGAGCAGCTTTCACCTCACATTCTAAAATTTCTGGTTCATCATACGGTTCCTCCGTGAATGAATCTGTCATCCTGTCATCTCTTTTATAATGTTCTTCGGTGTACTGCTTCCATCTTCCTTTTATTTCATCTTGGTCAGTCAGTGTGTTCCCCTGTTGAGTATTCAACAACTCTTGGTTTAAATTTCCCTTTCATTTCTCTAATCTTTTGGAATAGGGCTCTTGTTCTTCCCTTTTTATTGTCCTCTTCTATTTCTATACAATAAGTATTGTAATAGTTCTCTTTGTCCTTACGTACTAGTTGCAGTATTGTTGCATTTAGGGTTCTGACCGTGTTTCTATCTGCTTTTGCTTTTGCTTTCCTTCTCTCTTTAACCATCTGAAGAGTTTTATCAGTCATCCATTGAGGTTTTTCTCTCTTTTTAACAAGAGGTATTGTCTTTTTGCATTCTTCCCTGATAATGTCTCTGACTTCAGTCCATAGTTCTTCTGGTTCTCTGTCAACTACGTTTAAAGCCTCAAACCTGTTCCTTATTTGATCTTTATATGCTTCTGAGATGTCATTTAAATTGTATTTTGGCATTATGATTGCTTTGTTCTTCTTTAGCTTTACTCTGATTTTCGATACGTCAGTTCATGATCTGTACCGCAGTCTTCTCCTGGTCTTGTTTTCGCAGAAAGTATGGAACTTCTCCATCTTCTGCTACTAATTATGTAATCAATTTGATTCCTATATTGACCATTTGGTGTTGTCCATGTGTACAGTCGTCTTTTTGGTTGCTCAAAAAATGTGTTCGCAAGAAACAAATTATTGGCTTCACAGAATTCAATGTCTCCTGCTTCATTTCTGTCTCCTAAGCCCCATTTCCCCACAATTCTTAGTTCTCTGTTCCCTGCTTTCGCATTCCAGTCTCCCATGATTATCAGCCCATCTTGTTTTGGTGTGTGATCAATTTCTTTCTGTACTTCTGCATAAAATCTCTCCAATTCCTCTTCTTCTGCATTTGCCGTTGGAGTATAGACTTGGATGATAGTTAATAGGTTTCCCGTTGAATCTCATTGATATCACTCACTCAGACCTTGCGTTGTAGCTCCTAATTGCTTTTGCTACACCACTTCTCACTATTGATTTTCTCATTTCCTGCATAAAATATTTTGTAGTTGCCTGATTGAAAATGTCCCATTCCTGTCCATTTTAATTCACTCATGTCAAGTATTGTAATGTTGATACGTTCCATTTCTTGCTTGACAATTTCTAACTTCCCCTGATTCATGCTTCTCACATTCCATGTTCCTATCGAATGCATCGTACAACTCCGGACTCTCTTTTCCAATCTGTGCGCATCAGCCTCTGGGCTTCCTTTCGGCTTTGACCCAGCTGCGTCATTAGTCACAGCGCTACTCATACTTGTCCTTTGTTCTTCCCCAGTAGCTCGGTGAGTGCCTTCTGACCTGGGGGTCTCATCTTCCAGCACTGTGTCATGTTGCATTTTGGATACTCTGTTCATAGGGTTTTCGTGGTAAGAGATATTCAGAGGCGGTTTACCATTGCCTTCCTCTGAGTTTGGATGCATCTTAGTCTGGTATCTCAGCTTTGACCATTCCGCCTTGGGTGCCCCTGCTAGGAGTCTAGCCTCTTGGTCTAGACTCCTGACAGCACTGCTCTCAGCTTCTTCAACACTCTCAAACCCCCTTCACCACGTTAAGGTGTGTATCCTAGAGGGGGAACTTCATCTTAGTTGTAAGCTAATTCCACTGTTTAATTTGCCACCAATGGCCAGCTACTGAAAGTCTATTAACTTATGTATACATGATTGTGCTCATTGACACGTTAAGGTTCTCTTGCTTGAAACAGATTGTAAAAAAAATAAATTTGACAGTAGAGCCATTGGAATAAACTACAAAAATAATTATCAATATGTCGATCATGCTAAAAAGGACAATATATATGAAACAGTAGAAAACACACAACAGTTTGCAGCTTTTAAGCTAGCAGTTCAGTAACATCAATGCATCACTGGGGTAGGGATTCAAAGGACAGTGGCCATAATTAATGCAGAGTTAGGTATGTCTGAGCCCAGGAGCCCACAATTCCATTTGCCTGCTCACCATGGGCAAGTTTCCCTGGCCCTCAAGAGAAATGTACTTCCAGCAATCTTCCTTTGCATTGCAGTTCAGAGAAGGGAAGCAGGAATTTGTCCTCCCACACACACACCCCAAACCGCAACACAAAGTGAGACAAAACATCACATTTGTTTCAAGCCCACTGCTGGTCAGAGGCAGAAAAGGCAGAGCCTTGTCTCACTTTGATGGAAGCTTGGAAAAGGGAAGCCTAGAGAGCTTGGAAAAGAGGCTGGGATTTTTCTCACTTGGAACTTCTTATTCAGGAAAGACACAGCAGGATTAGAAAACTGGGAAGAGAGGCAGCATACCCTTTAATTTCTGCAGCAGCTTGGAGCTGGGACGGATCTGCAGGAGAAATCCCTGCCCTTTTACTCCCTCAAGCCCTCCACACAAGCCAGAGGACTTAGAGAACACCAGAGGTTGGTAGTGAGGATAAAAAGGCTTGGCTAGTAAGTCAAGCTGATATTTGTGGGCGTCTGGTAAAGTGGCCTTCAGTGTTAGGTGTTCCTTACCTCTCTAAATAATGAGAAACAGCACTACAGAATTCTGTTTCCTTTGAACAAGCGAGCACTAGAGACTTAAGGGGCTGGTTCAGATGTAACGCTAAACCATGAAGAAATAGAATTTGCTTTAAAATACTTAAGTTCTTTTTTTTAACAAAAAGTACTATTTTGTTCAAAAGATATTTTATCTCTACCAGGACAGAAGGTAAGTCAATTGACTTTTTTCCATTTCTATTGTATTTTACAAAGGACTCCATGAAAAATTATTTGATGTTGAGATTGTTTCACCCATATCAAAGAAATAATGCGACACTAACACTCCAAGCACCAGTTTTTGCATTTTGGTATACACTTTTCCAGGTTTTTGTTCTGGCAGCAGAGAAGAACTTGTAATTACTGTAGTTTCAAGTAAATATTTCAACATGTAGACAAAAAATACAAGTGAATGAGCGGAAGCATTCAGGTTATAAAAGTGATGAAATTCACCAAGGACAGAAGCATTACTGTTGTTGGAATGAATAGTAAAATGTTTAGATAAAAGATGACAGTTAACATCTATACAAGAACACTTACATATAACCTCCAAATCTTTCTTTATGTATAACATCCAAAACTTTCTCAGAAAATAGCACCACATAAATATTAGTCATCTATGAGATGAGCAGATACAAAAGGCCAATGCTCTTGAAGGCTGCAAGCATCGCTTCCAGGAGGACTAGAAACAACAGTACTATTGTGTGGAAAGGCCTTGTTTGTGTACTTAAGCTTCAGCTTTCACAAGATACTTTGACCAATTCATGGGTCACCAATGCAGCCCTGCAAGAGCGCACACACTTTCAAAAGAATTCCCTGGTTCCCTTCACAGTCCCATCCCCCTATCCCCTCCCTTCCCTGGCATTAGTCTTGAAAGAAGCCTTCTTTTGTAGCCTAAAGACAAGTTTTTTGAAGCTTAATTGCAGGACTGCAGGAATTTTTGGGAGGGGGGGGGTTACAGCTGGGAAGAGAGTCAATAGTCCACAGCTGTGACCCACCCACCAAAAATAATCCCTTAAATATATTATTCAACCAGTGTGGTGTAGTGGTTAAGGTGCTGCAGTACGACCTGGGAGACCAGGGTTCGAATCCCCGCATAGCCATGATGCTCACTGGGTGACCCTGGGCCAGTCACTGCTTCTCAGCCTGAGAGGGAGGCAAGGGTAAACCACCTCTGAATACCGCTTAACCATGAAAACCCTATTCATAGGGCTGGCATAAGTCGGGATCAACTTGAAGGCAGTCCATTTTCATTTCAAATAATTAGGCTTAAAAGAAGCCTTCCACAATAGAAGATTTCTTCCACACCTAATTACAACAAGGAAGCCAGTGTGGTGTAGTGGTTAGAGTGTTGGGCTATGACTCGGGAGACTAGGGTTCGAATCCCCACACAGCCATAAAGCTCACTGGGTGACCTTGGGCCAGTCACTGCCTCTCATCCTTAGAGGAAGGCAATGGTAAACTCCCTCTGAATACCATTTACCATGAAAACCCTATTCATAGGGTTGGCATAAGTCAGGATCAACTTGAAGGCAGTCCATTTTCATTTCAAATAATTAGGCTTAAAAGAAGCCTTCCACAATAGAAGATTTCTTCCACACCTAATTACAACAAGGAAGCCAGTGTGGTGTAGTGGTTAGAGTGTTGGGCTATGACTCGGGAGACTAGGGTTCGAATCCCCACACAGCCATAAAGCTCACTGGGTGACCTTGGGCCAGTCACTGCCTCTCATCCTTAGAGGAAGGCAATGGTAAACTCCCTCTGAATACCACTTACCATGAAAACCCTATTCATAGGGTCGCCATAAGTCAGGATCGACTTGAAGGCCGTCCATTTCCATTACAACAAAGGGCATGTGGGTTGAGGGGCAACACTGGGGAGGGGTTACCTTTTTCTTCCCCAGCAGTGACTCCAGGCCACAATTAGGCTTAAAAGAAACTTTCCATTGTAGCCAACAGAATACTATTTTCAAGCCTAATTGCAGTGGGTGGGTAGGAAGGACTGGACTTTTCTTGGAAATTGCAACTGGAGAGGAAAGGTTTAACTCTTGCCTCCCCAGCTGCACTTTCCAAGCAGATCCCTCCCCCTTGCAAAAAAAAAAAAAAACTTGAAAATAAGCACACATATTTTTCAAGCCTAACTGCTGAGGGTGAGAATTAATGCATATGGTGGAGGCAGTGTGTCTCTGGTGGCCAGAACAATTTCTCTGGTTTGCAAATTTGCCCACAGACCCAAATGGTTGCTGGCCCCTGGACTAGCTGGAAAGGATTGGGGGAAAAGTACAAGTTTGACAACACCTAGAACATATACCATACAAAGAAAGCCTTTTAAAAGATTATAAACTTGTGGATTGTGCTTCCTTTAAATATATATATTGTACAGTGCTTAGCAGATAAGAGTGAATATTAAGCAGTAAACAATAATGATGAATTCATGCGGCTAGCCTAAGGAAATGAAGATTAGAAAGAGGTTGACAGCTTTTAGTTTACATAGTTAAGATAGGACGAGATCAATGTTTCTCAAACAGTGGGCTGGAACACTTTCAGGTGAGCCTCAGTGTCACAGCCTACCCAGTGCCTCCTCACTTGCCTGAGCTGCCCCTAGCCATGCCATAGCCTTTTGATTAGACCAATGCCAGCACCACAACTCCTTGCATAGTGAATAAAGGCAGCTGGATGTCAGAGATGCTGGGGGTGGGGTGGGGTGGGGGTGGAGCAGGAGAGGAACTAAATGAAGGTCTCTCTCCTCTGAGGGGAAAGGGCTAGGGAAGGTGTTGAAGGAAATCAGGAAGGGACATAAAAAGGCCAATATGTATTAATAAAAACAAACAAGCAGGGAATAGAAAGAAAGAGGATAAGAGAGAAAAGATGTTACATGAGAAAGAAATGAGTGTAAAAGGACTAGGGAGGAGGGATGAAAGAATCTGGTGGGGGGGTTAAGTTGAATGTGCAAGGAGAATGGGAGAAGAAATTGCAAGAGATGGGTAAAAATACTTTGAGAGGCACGTGGGGAGGAGGGACAAGGGAGAAACAAAAAAGCCTTCTCTACTTAGAGCCTCTGGATAAACAAGTTCTTCCTAAAATGTCACAATACCTCCACAGCAAATACCTGTTATTTAGCCTGAGGAAGGCTGAGCTATAGTACTCCTTGCCATAAGGAAAATGCTGCAACAAAGAGTTTAGCCATTGCCAAGATGGATTAGATATATCAGTAGAAAACTATATCTGTAGCTGCCAGCTGATTATACTAAACTCTGCTTCTACCTGTTTTTGTGACTGGCTCTGCCCCTGCACCACCATTTTGTGACTGGTGCGCCTCAGTAATTTTCTGCCATGTCTAATGGTTCCCAGGGGTAGAACCCCTGGTCTAGATGATCTATTGTCCTTTACCAGTACCATGCTACTGTGACAGCTCAATAGGTTTCTGAAGTTAATCAGCTTTAATGGAAACCTACCATATTCCTATTGTATGGTTGGATCATTTAAAAATATAACAGGCTGCTGTCTCTGAACTTGAAATGATGATGCAGGTTTAACTATTTGCACATTCAGCCATCACACTTGGCATACAATATTTCTTGGAATACTATCCATAGCATCCTAAACTGCTCCTCCTCCATTATCACTATAAATGAAATTTTACAAAAAATAACACACATATCATTAGTAAAAAGTGGTGATTGAGCTAAGATGTCATTTACCCTTGCAAAGATGGCCTCCTACCACCAAAATACCACTATGTTGAGGTAACAATAATCAAATACAGTAGGGCCCTGCTTACCGGCGCTTCGCATTCCGGCGTTCTGCTAATGCGGCGGCGAATTCCCCATTTTAAAGCCGTTTTTGCGATTTTGCGGCATTTTCACGTGACGCGCCCCATTATAATCAATGGGGTTCTGCTTTATGGCGATTTCCGCTTTACAGTGGGGGCCTGGTCCCTAACCCGCCGTATAAGCGGGGCCCTACTGTACAGCAGTGAAGGGAAAAACAGATTCTCCGCAGATATTGCTGAAGAAATCCTTGGGTAATCAGCTCAGAGCAGAAACAACTGGATATACAGGTTATAATGAGTGTAAGATATTAAAGATTCAGTATGGACTACTACTGGGAGTTGCTTAGTGAAGATAACTACCTGCTCGAGGTTCTACGGTCCTATTTGCACCTTCATCCATAAAGACAAACCGTCCACCACCAAAGTCTTCTGTGTAATCCGAGAGGTAAAGCAGTGATGTGTAGTCAAAAGAGCCATAGGTCACCTAGAAAGAAAGCCATAGAATACAATATCTAATACCATGGAGGCTTCTTTATGCATGTTTGAGGATCAGTAAGTTTTGGGGATTTTTCTAGGGATCTTGTACTTAGATCATCATCTTCCCCCCTCTTCAAGAGAAGGTGCCAGGACGGGTCACAACCCTACAAAAACACAACATTAAAAACAGTTTAAAACACATTAAATTGGCTTGTAACATAGGATTGTATTCAACATAGTGTTAAGGAGATTGTTCCATCAGCACAAGCATTTCTGCTTACCCAATGGAACGATCTCCCCTTTCCTCCCCCCCCCTGCTTTTCTGGGAGTTCTCCACACCCCCTGGAGCAGATTTGGGAAGGGCATGGGGGCACACAAAGGAGAGCATAGGGGAACAGTCCTGCTGCCCTAGCAGGAATCCTTACACTGGCTTCTGCTAATACAGCAAGTTAGTTGAATACAGCCCATAATATCAGGTAATTTATTGAGAACCAGTCTTGTCCAACTCTGTTGGATCACCTCTCAGAGGAAAAGAATACGACATATAGGCCAAGTATTTTAAGTACTGTGTGCACATGCACACCCCAGTAGACATAACTGCAATCCCAGAAATGTACAACAACAAACAGCATCTCAAACAGTTATCTGGCCAAATCTCTTATGCTGTGTGGGATTTGCTGCATCTACACAATATTCAAGATATATTTACAACTGCTAGTAAACAGCCGTTTTATTTTATAAATCCTCTTAAAAATCTGGCTTGTCTAACGCATATCATGAAAGACAGTAAAGACAGTAAAGACAGTGATCAGCAACTAGGTGCCCTTTGGCCAAGACCAGCTCCTTAAGGAATGCCAATTGGCTTCTAGCTGCAGGAAGAAAGGTGCATGGATGGGCATACAAGCAAGTGAGAAAATTAAGGAAGCAAGCAGGGAGGAGGATTTTAGCCCTCTACCTGAAATATCTGTTTCAATAAGTGGAGGGGGAAGCTACATTCTGGGTCTATCTCAATGTCCACTGGTATTCAACAACCTCACGTGGCTTACAGGAAACACTGTGGAAGATGAAGTGGTGGCAGAAGAGATCCAGAGAGTGAGGAACGGGCAGAGGAGACTGTTTTAATTGACTGGGGGAGGAAGAGACAGATTTTCTCCATGTGATCAGTCCCATTCACAGAGTCAGGTCATTACTTGCTGTCACCAGCTGTATCTAAGGAACTCATGGATAACAAGCTTCCGCATGGCTGGGAGAATATTTTAATATAATGTAATTCTCCATCTTTGGAGATGGCAGGTGTTGCCACCACTCACCATATGCTCAAAGGCACGTTACCAAATTCTTCCAAGCTACACAGGAAGTGGATTGGACTGTGAAAGACCAACCCAAATTGTGTTTGCATTTTGACAAATTTGTAGGTCAGATCTCCTGCTCCCCTGGTACATTCACTATAGCTGCCCAATTTCCCTGCTTTTAAAGTCTGATAGAAATATCTGTGGGCTATAGGTACATTCTTAAACTGCAAGGTTTTTTGCCTATTAGTGAATTTCTCTGCTTTTTAATCTAGGAGGTAAGAAATTGGATCCTGTGCAAGTTTGCTGAGACTAGATTGATCATTTGCTTGCTTATTGAGTTCAGTGGGATTTACTCCCCTGCAATCATGCTTAGGATAGGTGAAACTAACCACAGGGGTGTTGATGCTTGGCGGTTCTTGCGTGAAACAACACGTTACGTTTGGATGTAAAGGGGATGGGGAGGAGGGAGGGAGGGCAGGAAGGGCAGAAAGGAGGAGTGGGAGGGGAGCAGGCAGGAGGGGAGGGGAGGAGAAGGGCAGGTTTGACCATTTGCATGTTTATTGAGTTCAGTGGGATTTACTCCCATGCAATGATGCTTAGGATAGGTAAAACTGACCGGGGAGGGGAGGGATGGCTGGCTGAAGTGGGCAGGGGAGGAGAAAGGAGGAAGGGGGAGAGGAAGGGAGAGGAGAGGGGAAGGAGAGAAAAGGCAGGTCTGATCATTTGCATGCTTACTGAGTTCAGTGGGATTTACTCTCATGTAATCATGCTTAGGATAGGTAAAACTGACCGGAGAGGGGAGGGATGGATGGCTGGAGTGGGCAGGGGAGGAGGAAGGGGGGAGGAAGGGAGAGGAGAGGGGAAGGAGGGAAAAGGCAGGTCTGATCATTTGCATGCTTACTGACTTCAGTGGAATTTACTCCCATGCAATCATGGTAAGGATAGATAAAACTGACCATGGGGGAGAAGGGGGAGGGGGGAGGAGAGGGAAGGAGAAAGCGAGGGGGAGGGGGAGGAGGGATCGATAAGGGAGGGGCAAGGGAAGGGGGAGAGAAGAGGGAAAAGAGGTGATGGGAGGAAGGAGGAGGAGGGGAGGACAGGTTTGATCATTTGCATGCTTATTGAGTTCAATGGGATTTACTCCTGTGCAATCATGGTTAAGATAGGTAAAACTGACCATGGGGGGAGGGGGAGGGAGGATGGGAGGGTAGGTTTGATAATTTGCATACATTTTGAGTTCAATGGGATTTATTTCTGTGCAATCATGTTTAGGATAGGTGAAACTGACCTGGGGGAGAGGCAGGAAGGGTAGGAGGAGGGGAGGAGATTATGTGGGTGGGCACTGGGCAGAGGGGAAGCCCCTTTCCTTTCCAAAAGGAAAACATTGTGAACAGTATCATTGCTTTTCAGCGTTTTGCTCACCTTTTTATTCTACAGCAGGCACATGTAGCCTCCCACCCAAATTTAAACAAAAGCTGTCCCTGGCCATATCCACACCAGACCTTTATTTCACTTTAGACAGTCATGGGTTCTCACAAGTGGAGTTACTGAAGGGTGCTGAGAGTCGCCTGTTCCCCTCACTGAGCTTCAGTCAGAGCGGCTGACTCTTGAACCACTCTGGCCATTGGAGCCGTCAGTGGAATAAGAGTCTCGTAACAACTCTCACCACCCTTCATGAACTACGGATTCTTTGGGGGAAGCTGTCTCAAGTGGAATAAAGGTCTGGCATGGATGTGGCCCCCTTTTTAGCCAAGCCCAGCAGCTGTGGGTCTAGCTTTTAGAACACTGACAGTTGGTTCTGACTGAGCATGTCAAACGTTGTTATTGAGTTCCATGTAAAATTTCTTAAATTAATTAAAAATCAGCCAGGCATTTTTTAAACTTTTAAACTGCCAAAAATGAAGGTCGGAGTATGGGGCAAGGTCAGTAATAGGATTATAGGCACTCTATGAACATGGCTGATTTTTAATTAATTTCAAAAGATTATAAGAACTCAGAAAATTTAGAGGGTTGTTAAGCAAGTGTTTCTGAGTTCAGGACTATAAATTTTGTAAGGTTTTGTTTTGAAATGAGTTTATGGGAAGCATCAGAATGGCATGGGGGGTATTTTCAATTTAACATTGCGGAATGCAAAAAATCCACGCTGGCTATAGTATACAGCCACTCTTCTGGCTGTACAGTAAAGGAAGGACTGGTGTTAAAGCTTCAATGCTGTTCATGTGGCTAGAGTGGGTGACCTCCAACAGTGATTTCTGGAGGGGTAAAGGCAGACCTCAATAATGTTAAAACAGTAACACAGTAAGGCAGAGCTGCCCTCCTAACACTGGCATTGCTGGCAATTGCCAGGACAGTGCAGGAGCAGGATGGTGGCAAAGCTGGTTGGTGTGGGTACACCAGCAGGCACACTAGATTGGCTGTGCTGGTGCTCCTACACACCCGTGACCTCGCTGCCACCCTGTCACCATCCTGCCCCAGAAAGTGCCAGCAATGCCAGTATCAGGAGGTCAACTCTGTATTACAGTCCCTGCTCATGGTTAAATAAATAAATAAATAAAATTTTATTTTTCAGTCGCCTATCTGGCCGAATTAACGGCCACTCTAGGCGACGTACAATACAATATAAAACCTACAATATAAAAAATACAATATAAAACCATAACAATGTTCAATAATTAAGCTACCCACTCTTACATGTAATCAGCAGCATTAAAAACTAACCCACCCCAGAAACCCCATAGGCCTGCCTGAACAGCCAGGTCTTCAAGGATCAGCGGAAAGCCATCAAGGAGGGGGCATGGCGGAGGTCTAAAGGAAGGGAGTTCCAGAGGGTGGGGGCCACAATCGAAAATGACCTCTCTCTGGTCCGCACCAGCCTAGCTGTTTTAACTGGTGGGACCGAGAGAAGGTCTTGTGTGGCTGATCTTGTCAGGCGGCATAATTGGTGATACTGGAGGCGCTCCTTCAGATAAACTGGGCCGAAATCGTATACGGCTTTAAAGGTTAATACCAGCACTTTGAATTGGGCCCAGTAAACAACTGGTAACCAGTGAAGATCTATTAATACTGGAGTGATATGATCACGGCGACGGCTGTTCTTTATCAAACGTGCCGCCGCATTCTGTACCAGCTGTAGTTTCCGGACCGTTTTCAAGGGCAGCCCCACGTAGAGCGCATTACAGTAGTCTAAGCAAGAGGAGACCAGGGCATGTATCACTCGTGGGAGAAGATGGACAGGAAGGTAGGGTTGCAGCCTCCGTATAGATGGAGTTGATACCAAGCTGCCCGGCTCACTGCTGATACTTGAGCCTCCATAGACAGCTGTGAGTCAAGAGTGACCCCGAGGCTGTGAACCTGGTCCTTCAGGGGCAATCTTACCCCATTAAACACCAGGTTTATATCTCCCAGCCTTCTATTGTCTCCCACGAGTAACACCTCGGTCTTATCAGGGTTCAGCTTCAGCCTATTCCGTCCCATCCATCCACTTACGGCCTCCAGGCACTTGGACACGGTATCTACAGCCAGCTCTGGTAAAGATTTAAACGAGAGGTAGAGCTGAGTATCATCCGCATATTGGTGACACTGCAGCCCAAACCTCCTGATGATAGCCCCCAGCGGCTTTACGTAGATGTTGAATAGCATGGGGGAGAGGATAGAACCCTGTGGTACTCCACAATTGAGAGGCCAAGGGTCTGAAACCTCATCCCCCAATGCTACCCGTTGGTGCCTGTCTGAGAGATAGGAACGGAGCCACCGTAAAACAGTGCCCCCTACTCCTAATCCCTCCAGGCGATCTAGAAGGATACCGTGGTCAACGGTATCAAAAGCCGCTGAGAGATCCAGTAGGACGAGGAAGGTATTTTCTCCCCTATCCAACGGCCTCCTCATATCATCCACCAGAGCGACCAAGGCTGTTTCAGTTCCATGTCCAGTCCTGAAGCCCGATTGGAATGGATCTAGATTAATCTAGAATGGTTAAAATACTTGTCCTGTGGACAGTAATAGTGATAACTTGGTAAGATCTGCCAGAGAGAACTAAAGTAAAAGCAACTGGAAATGTACAATTGCATGGCAGATTTGGATCCACAAAGTACTTAATTTCTACTTGCTTTTCAAATATTTAAGGGCTGAAAAAAACTCGTATTGTGATATTCGTTAGTATTGGGCTATCAGTGTTGCCCTTAATTCCCCTGGTCTCCAAGAAGAATTGGTGCATGTTTATCTTTTTGCTTCATCTTTGCAATGTCACTGATCATTAGTTTGATTTGGTATTTTCCCCGTTTGAGGAATATTTACTAACTACAACATAGCGGATAAACAATATTCACAATTACTGTTAAAGCAAGCTTGAAATCATCCTAGGGAAGAAAATCCATTCATTGTGCCATTTGAAATGACACCTTTTAAAATCCATTGCAATACTTTTCCTATAGGACATGGTTGGCAACGTCTCTTCTATGCTTATATAATTCAACGTTTTCAGAGCACTTTAAACATATTGCAAGCACACAATATAATACTTCCCTTAAGAAAATATTTTTACTTTTGCATAGGTCACAGTTTCATATTTCAGATATGAAATGACCTTTTGAACATGACTGATACAACATAAAATAACTTTTTATGAATTCACTAGAGCCTTACCAATTCTCTGAGTCCCAACTTAAACAAAACAAATGAATACCAGAAATAAGATCCGCATTAAAATTCAAATCTTTAGATCTAAAGATATGTTTTTAAGAAAATTGTTGCACTTGATCAAAGAAGGCACACTGGAACCAACAAGCTAGGGTGTGGCTCTCCAGATGTCGCTGGACTACAATTCCCATTATGTCTGTTAATGACACTAACCAGGACTTATGGGAGTTTAAATCCAACAACATCTGGAGAGCCACAAATTCATCACCACTGTGACAGACCTTAATTAAAACAAAAACATGCACACAATTCCCATCTCCTCCAGAAGGAAAAAAGAAGGAAGTAATATAGAAAGACAACTCCAGATGAAAGCCAAAAGGAGGAAGATCTCAGCCGCTTGTCAAAACCTCAGTATGTCCTTTCCTCTTTTCTCCAAGAGCCAGTATGTTGCAGAGGCTCAAGGATTCAGTTTGGAGATGGGACAACCTATACCCAATTTTGTATGGTCTCAGTGGATGGTATAGTAGCAGGAGGGATTAGGAGAAAAAAAAACCCATTGCAATCCCAGTCTGGATCAGGACCCTTCCTCTTGCTATTTGCATTAAAAGGAAAACTCCCATTTCTACCACTGGATGCATTCTTCCTTCTTTCCTCACAACAGTATGAATGGGGGTTAATTGGAATCAGGACTGTAGAGTGGACAAAGGGTTAAAGATCCCTTACCAGGGTCCCAATCTGGATCAGAGTCCGCAATCCTGCCAATTACTTGAAATAAAAATGTGTTACAATCCCTAATTGTGTGAATGGTGTTACAATCTTGTTTCAAATCCTGAAGCGATCAAATTAGAAGTAACATAAACAGCACACAGCAAATCCTTCAAATGAGAACTTAAAAGAACAATTGGATATCACAGATGAGAACACCTGCATTTTTAACCAATAACTATACTTTAGTCCACATGAGCTCTACCTGTCATGCCATTTCATTTGTACAGACACAATTTCAAGAACTGAGAAATCCTCCTAGTATCCAGCTGTGCTGATATGATGCTATCATATAATGTCACAAGTCCTACAAGCTTGTCCAACACGCTTTTAAAATGGTGAGGCTTGCAAAAAAATAATCTGGATTTCTTTGGGGTCATCTTGTGGTACCTGTATAGTTAAGAACACAATACCAACGTATGTACTCCTTCTGCCATTTTAAAGAGCTAAAAGTATATAAAAAGATGGGAGGACAGAGAAAGATACAATCCTAAACACTCCGGCCTGAATCCAGAGAAAGATAGCCACAGTTAAGAATGCTTGAAATCAATAATGTCAAATTAATTACAACTAACTAAATTCCCATTTTTTTCAATGGGATTAAGCATTGCCCCAATTTGGGCAACCTAATCTCATCGATCAGATACGCAAAAGCCTCAGGGACCACATGCAGCTACTTTGCATGAGTGGCAAAACAAGCCAGGAAGCTACAACTAACTATAGCTTCCCATTATATCAGAGCCAGGAACTATGGTTACTGGCTTCCAAACTGCTAATGATGAGAAAGGGCCCCCACCCACCCAAGTATTATATATTTAGTATTGCCAAAATGACATCACAGGCAGTTTTGTGGGGGATACACAGAAGAAATAAGTTCCTCAGCTAAAATTAAGTAAGATTTGAAAAGCTAACTTGAAAATTCTTGGAGAGGTGTTCCATGAACCAGCATCTGCTTTGGAGATTAATCCACCACATTATTTATATGCTGGAACAAAAGAACAGATATTGTGCAAAAAACAGGAAAGAAAGTGGGAGACACATTTTCTGTCTGACTATGGTTCCAGCAGATAGGAAAGTGACTCAAGACTCAGTTCAAAAGTGAAAAGACAGAGATACCCCAGTCATTAAACTCTGCTGCTATACTGTCCACCACAGCTATTGTATTAAATAAAGCAGGGATTGGGAACCTTTGGATCTCCAGATGTTGTTAGACTCCAACTCCCATCAGCCCTAGAAGTGTGGTCAATGGTAATGGAATTTGGAAGTTGTAGTCCAGCAACACCTGGAGGGCCACAGGTTCCCCAACCCTGTGTTAATTTATGTTGCATCTTGGTTGCTCTCAGTTCATGAATCAACGAAAAGATTAAATTCAGGAGCAAAAACACAGCATCTGTAGAAACAGTAAACCTTTCAACACAGTTTAGAAATCTACTTACACACAATTTTGACATAAAATCCAATAAAATCACTCTAACACAAAAAAGTTTATAAACAGTGGTGTTATTTAAGGAAGGATTGACATTTTGGGAATACTAGATCAGAAAGCATTTTTTTTACATGGGCCTACAAGCAGACATTTCAAGGTTTCTTGTAGGTGAAATGTCTTTTCCTGGAAGTGCATATATGTCAATCTTACATAACTACAAAACAGTTTGATTATTGGCTTATTACCTTTCAGTTTCTGCTCTGGCCTTTTTTCTTGGTTGTTTTTACAACTACAGCTATAGACTGCCAACTATGATAAGCCTTAGTTGCTACTATATTATATAAATTTACAGGGCCTACCATAACTAGAAATGTGTGGGCCTGCCCAAAGGCTTACCACCTAAGGGTTCCATAAAATCATTTATTAAAGCTATCTGAGTCTAACTGAGATAGGGACACACTGCTAAGGAAGGACAAAGAGCTATAGGATGTTGAAATTCATGGAATAAGGCAATCTGAGTTTATCTAGTAGAGTCACATCCAGATATTTACTTTGGACAAGAAACACTTGGGTTCAAATATTTGGAAAAAGCATGAATTTCCTACATTGTTCATCTGGAAAATGAATAGAAGCAATTGACAGTGTGATCCTATGCACATTTACTCAGGTGTTAAATCCATTAAGCTCAGTAGGAATTATTTCCAGGTAAACATACGTGTCATGCCCTAAACCACCCTACAGGTGCCAGGTGCACTTTCAGGACCCAATTCCCAACCCTGATCCTGACAAACCATTCCCCTTTGCCAAGCCTGTGCAAACCAACACCAACCCTGCAAGGTAGGAGATAGGCTGCCACCACCCCTCAATCTGAACAACCACTCTGAGTCAGGGGAAACCCAGAGCCCAGATACAGTTCTGCCAGGGATTTCCAAGGACAAGAGCCAGACAGGCACCCCTCATCCGGAAGCCCCAAGCAACCCCAAAACATGGTAGTCTATGGTCAGTAGCCAAGGTACCAGGTTCAGAGCCAAGTTTCCCCTCCTGCAATGAACAAACATGGGTAAATAAGAAGTAGCTTTATTGAATAAAATATAAGTGCACAATTAATATCAGCAAAACAACTCCTTAAAACCCATACCCAAACATGGGCTTAGGTAAAACATATAAGAGAGTTCAGACACAACCAAAAAATAACAAAACTAACTATCCTATTCTACTTACTTTGAAGAGGTAGTAGTTGTAAGTCTCACCTCTTCACAGAGAGACATAAGTTGGGTAGTGAAGGCAATGGAACCCCACTCAGGTAACCACCTGTCTGGATGGATCCCAGGGAAACAAAAGCTATAGTTTCACCCCCTATACTTAAGGAAAAAGCCCCAGCAACAGTCCATAGTATTTTAGCCAATCAGGGGGCTTTCTATAATGAGGTAATGCTTCCCGAAGCTTCTCCACTTTTCGTGCCTAACAGGCTCCCTCCTTCCCCCTGATCTCAACTGTTCTCAGGCCTGCTTGACCTTGGGTACCAGGCTCCCAGCAGATAGCAAAGATAAACAGGTGCTGCTTCTCAAGCCTCTTAATTAGCTGCAGATGAGAAACAAAACTTAAAAGTTTTCCACTCACTCAGAGGCCATCTCCACACAAGATGAAATCCCCACAATTCCCTGCATCAGAGCCATGATACCTTAAACCATTCTGAACCATGCTACAATTTCATGACAATACATACCACCGAAGGGTTAATCATTAGAACCTGGACTAGTAATGCAATAATTACAGCTCTAGTGTTAGACACACAGCCCACTACAGACTGTAAATGAACACCAGACATTAAAGAGGTGTTTTTTTAAATTTTCTATCCCAGCAACCCACTTACCTTATCAATATGTGGGTGCCAATATTCATCATGTGTTGTCTTGGCTTCTGAGTTGTTTATTCTGGAGAAGAAGGTTGGCTTCGTCAAATACATGGAAGAGGAGCTGATACCAAAAGTAAGAGCTATTTTTTGTTGAATTCTCTGCCTCACATCACTGCAAAAGAGAAAACAGCATATTAACAACTTGTTATGTCTTGGGTCCTTGTACAGCGCCCTAGTATTTTCTCTCTATCTAAGCTTTTATATAGTGCTTTTCAGTGTTCCACGTGCTTCACGTATATTATCTTAGGGACCTGAAAAACTTCCCTGTAATACAATATTATGTATTGCAGATGAACAGCTGAGAGTGTATGGGCTACATAAAGTCACCTAATGAGTTCACAGCAGAGGCAAGATTTGAACCAGAAACTTCTTCATCAGTAGTGCTCAGCCTTTACACTACAAGGCCTATACTTTACTTCTTAAAATGCCTTTCTGGGGAAAGTACACACTTTTTTCGTTGATAAGATTTTCCAACACAGTTTCTCGTCATTGTTTGCTTGGCCGACATCTCCTCTTACCAGACAATGGGTTACCACATTTTTAAAAGACTTGACAAGATCCAAAATGCCATAGATTGTTAATATAACTGAAAGAACTCTACCTCCACTCCATGTGTAAGCAGGAAGTTTCAGGGTATAGGAAGCTGACCCCAAGAAGACTTTTGGGATACTCTTAGACGACTTTATGCTTACAGGGCATTAAGAACTTGAGCCACCTTATGTAATAACCATATTGTGCTCCCCTAAAGCGAGGACAATAGTAGGGAAAAGAGCTCCTGGTTATTGAAAGTGAGCTCCCATTTCCTTTTATACTGGTCTATAGCTTTCAAGCAACCAGTCCAGAAGGGGGCACTGAGAAACAAGAGGGAAGAATCAAAATGTAGTGAAGAATCAGAAGATTTGAATAAATTAAATTTAAAAAAATTAAAGGGCATCCTAAGGAGGCAACCCTTCCTCTAAACACAGTCCAATGTGTTCTGGTGGCCTTCAGAAGCCATGGACTGTTGAGTGTCAGTTGGAAATAGGGTTACCAGGTGTCTGGTTTTTGGCCAGATTCTCTGGTTTCGGGGGGTCTCCTCTGGGTCTCTGGGTAACTCATCTTCAATGTTTTTAAAAAGGAAGTTTCTAGGTGGTCGTTCCCGAGATATACACCAAAACATCAACTGCTCCCCGACTGTAAAATCAAACAGATCTGTTATAGCAGCTCCTAGTTCTAACCCCGCCCTTTCAGGATTGCAGCCAATAAGGGTTGTGATTTGTTGACCCAGGCAGTGCCTAGACTTCATTGCAATGTCAGAAAATGGTGGTTTTGAGATTTTCAGTTTGTTTGAGTAAGTAAGAATATGGCTTAAAGTTTTTTTTTCTCTTGTGTGCAAGAGTCATACCCTGGGCTGTTGAAGAGGGCAGTGCTTTGAAAACCTTGGCAATATGAAAGTATTTCCAATACTTGCTTTTCTGGGAGTAAAGCAATGCTAATCCCATGTACCTGGAGTAAACCCCATTGAATTCATTAGGACTGACTTTTGAGTAGACATGGTTAGGATTGTGCTGTAAATTAGTGGGACTTTTGAGTAAACATAGCAAAGAATTGTGTTTGTGTTGTAAATCTTTCTCTCCCCCTCCAACTGTATTTTTAAAGCAATTAGGCAGGGTTTACCTAGCTATCACATTTTTTATTATGTAGGAAACTAATACTGATTTTTTAAAAAATGTTCTGCACTCACGAACAACCATGTGAGGTAGGGTTGCTGACTGGAAACCAAGGCAGCTCAAAATAAGAAATAAATCCCTTTAAAAATCAATAACCGTAAAACAAGTATAAACAGTTGCAAAACAGCTTAAAGTGGCATGATTCTGAATTTTGGGTTGCATGAATGAAGTTTGTTTATTTATTTATTTTTATTTATTATTTGATTTATATCCCACCCTTCCTCCCAGTAGGAGCCCAGGGCAGCAAACAAAAGCACTAAAACACTTTAAAAATCATAAAAACAGCTTTTAAAATATATTAAAACAAAACATCTTTAAAAACATTTGTAAAAGATTTAAGAAAATGTTTAAAAGCATATTAAAATGCAATTCCAACACCGACACAGACTGGGATAAGGTCTCAACTGAAAAAGCTTGTTAAAAGAACAAGTTCCTTATCACTTGAGGCTGCAGTTTTCCCTGGTTGAGTAAGCCCCATTGAATATATTGGGACTTGCTTCTGAGTAAACATAGGATTGCACTATAAATATCTTTACAGGTTGTGTAAATAATAAACATATTTGATAGTCATGCTTATATAAATATTTCTTCATACTGTGTCCCAATAAGTATCTGATTTTACACTATGGTTGTACAATACTTCCTTTACATTTTAAGTATGCCCTTCTTCCTTGGGGTGGTCATGGTTCTCCATTGTTTTCATCCTGAGGGGCAGATAGGCTGAGAGATGGTTGAGTAGCCCATGGTCACCCACTACAGTTTATAGCTCATTTCCATTTTGAAAAATTAATTAAAACAATTTACATGCAGGCAAAATTTATTAAGTGGATCCACACAATACATTTAAAGCACATCCAACTCGCATTTAAAGTGCATGACTTCCCTTAAAGAATCCTGGGAAGTGTTGTTTCCCCCTCACAGTTATAGTCCTGACCACTCTTAACAAGCTATAGTTCCCATGATTGAGTGGTGGGATTCATGTGCTTCAAATAGGTGTTGAATGTGCTTTAAATGAATGGTGTGGATCTGCCCTAGGTATGATGTGCATTCAAGAGTGAACTGAAAAGAACAATTTTAAAAGATACTTTTTTAAACAGGGGAAGGGTTGTAGCTCATTGGTAGGGCATATGCTTTGGATGGAAAGGTCCAAAATTCAATTCCTGGAAAAGATTATTGCCTGGAATCCTGGAGAGCCAATGCTAGTCCATGTCATCAGTACTGAGCTATGCGGTACCAAATGGCCTGAGTCAGCATAAGGCAGTTTCCTTTGTTCCTAAAAGTGGGAAGAGACTCAAGGGCCACAGCGACTCCAAAATTTATTTATGCATTTTATTTACAACAGTTATATACTGCTTTATTGTAAAAAATCTCAAAGCAGTTTACAGAAAGAATTAAAACAATAAAATTATTGGCAAAAACAGTTAAAGACATGTATTTAAAAACATTCAAAATACTAAAACCAACAATGTTAAAAAGCAGATTTAAAAACACAATAGCTTCTACATGCCTGGATAGGCTTACCTAAACAAAAATGATTTCAGCAGGTGCTGAAAAGAGGCGTCTGCCTAATGTCAGTAGGCAAGGAGTTCCAAAGCATAGGTGCTGCCACGTTGTTGTTGTTATGTGCCTTCAATAGCATCTGTCATGAACCACTCTGTTCAGATCTTGTAAGTTCAGGTCTGTGGCTTCCTTTATGGAATCAATCCATCTCTTGTTTGGTTTTCCTTTTTCTACTCCCTTCTGTTTTTCCCAGCATTATTGTCTTTTCTAATGAATCATGTCTTCTCATTATGTGTCCAAGGTATGATATGTGTCCAAAGTCAGAGGAAGGCAATGGTAAACCACCTCTTAATACCTCTTACCACGAAAACCCTATGAACAGAGTATCCAAAATGCTGCCACTTTACAGAACTGATTTCTTACAAGAGCAGAACAAGTACTATGTGGCACCCATAACATGGAAGCACAGCTTGAACTTGGCCTGGTAGCAAATCAGCAACCAATGCAGATTTCAGAGCAGAGGTATTATGTGCTTGGGAGAGAGCCAGTGTGGTGTAGTGGTTAAGGTGTTGGACTATGACCTGGGAGACCAGGGTTCGAATCCCCACACAGCCATGAAGCTCACTGGGTGACCTTGGGCCAGTCACTGCCTCTCAGCCTCATGAAAACCCTATTCAAAGGGTCGCCATAAGTCGGAATCAACTTGAAGGCAGTACATTTACATTTAGGATCTCACTCATGTCAGCAATCATGCTGCAGCATTCTGCATTAACTGACTGGCTGCCAGGATTTTTTTAGTTTTAGTTTTCGATTATGAATCCTGACTGGTTGTGAGATGCTAAAGCATCACTGTATGTTTTTCATTTTCTGTTTGCATTTCATTTACCTTTAACCTCACTCCCTTACATCCATAGAAGCAACAGCAGTGGTTGCATGTGCTCAGCTCAACCCCCTCAAACCCATTGATGATGCACCTTGTTGGTTGCATGGCAGTATGTTTCTTGCCCAATAGTGATAAAAGAGAATTCACATATTTGAAAGTATGGCTGCAATTGTTGTTCCCAATCTGCTGTCTGTGAAGGTAGACCAAACCATGTGTGTTTTCTCTCTGTCAATTATTACTCACTGGAATTGGGTTGGCTGTCAAAATGAGTTTATAGCAACTCACAGGGTAGACAGAAAGGGTAGAGACTCTTCTTACTCTTACTCATTTCTCAGACTTCTTTCTGAAGTGAAGGTTCAAATCTGTAAAGACGTTTGGAGCAGCAACGTTAAAAGATAAGGGCAGGGCATTCCAGGCAAGGGGTTGCCAACCCTGCTTGGATATGGATGTCTTTGCAGAGGATCCCTAGTCAAGGTTTACCAACAGCACAATCCAAACTATAACTACTCAGAAGTAAATCCTGTTGAGTTCTATGGGGCTTAGTCCCGTAGCGTGTTCAGAATTGCAGCCTTCAGGGGCATCCATCTTTACTCCTGAATGCTCCCATCTAACAATCTCTACAACACTAGGCTCCTTTCTTCCTACAGTGGCCTTCTGGTGACTGGCCTGGCCTGAAGGCACCTAAACCCTTCTTGCTGAAAGCAAGCATGCTAGATTAAATGTTCCCTACCCAGGCTGCATCTTTTAGCTAAGATTTCTATGTTAATTTCCAATCAGATATGACAATCAATCATTTATTATGGTCGATGACCAGCACTATAAAATGTTAAAACAGTAAAACATAAAACATACTGGTATTATACAAAGAAGGAAAAAAGCGGCAGCCTAAGATAATATGGTACTAATGATGTTGAATTAAGAAATCAGTGGCCCACCCGATATTAACTGTTATTATTTGCCGTCATCACTCTCCTGCAGGTAACAGCTGAAGCACAAAATCTTGGCACCTTGGCTGTCACCTGCTGGTTCCTATTGGAGAGTAAATATTCTAAATAAAATGTGTCAGACTTCCCTTGGAGTTTTTGGAGAGTTGGGTTGATAAGATCGAATCAGGAGTGTCGATAAAATGGACAATAGAGCAATACATCTGCAGCAGTTTCCATACTTCCTGTATCACAGGGGCATAAACGCTCCTGTACTGGCACCTTGCTAAATCTACCTTCTAAAAGCGCAGAAGGTAAGACATTAAGTCTAGCAAGTGTGAAAGCTTTTCTGTGCTTAGCAGTCGACAAATTTCTCATATAATTTGTTGTCGTAAACTTTCTCGCATAATCTCCATAGTTGGAATAGAGTGCAGCCAGACTCAAATGGGTTTGTAAATCAATGTCCATGATTTGCTGAGAGACAGTCTTTTTGGCTTGAACATAGCCTAATGCCATAATCGTGGGGACAGAAAAACCCAAATGCGACAATTTCATTGACAATTTTCTTTTCCATCTGGATTGAAAAGTATCTACCAGAGTCAAAGGAGCTAAAACCACTGGGAAGAACATTAGTTTTAGCCACAAGTTTATCTTATATATCAATGTGCGAGCCTCTACAGAGATTTGGCCCACTTCCAGCTGCAAAATTATATTAGGGACACATAATGGGGTACCTAATATTGCTCTTATAAATTTAGTTTGAACAGTCTCAAAAGGTGCAAATTTTCAAAAACACATAGCTGGGAACCATACAGCATCTGGGCTATGCTCTTAGCAACAAAAACCTGTAGGGCCGCAGGGATATATTGGCCACCTTTGGTATAATAAAAAGATAGCAGCAGTGCCTTTGTACTTCTCTGGGCATTCGCAATGGCATTTTTTATTTGAACCTTCCATGAGCCTGTTGAATGAAAGGTTACACCTAAATATCTATAGAAGGTAACCTGCTCAATTTGATGGTCATTGATCTGTCATCGATGCCTGTTCCTCCTATTAAATTAAGACCCTAGACTTGTCATAGTTAATTGTCAGTCGTTTTTCTTTGCAATATGACGCTACTTAAAAGACATCTCAGACCAATTCTTGACAAAGATAAAAGTACTGCATCATCAGTGTAGAGAAGGCCAATCAGATTTTTTTAATTGTATGCTCCAAGCAACTGTGATTGATGCTTAATGTATCATGCTTAATGACTTCACTCGGGCCCGCCCCGTGACTTCACTTGGGCCCGCCCCTGAAATCTCAGGTTTTGGGATGCTTCTGGCCTGGCAACCCTAGTTGGAAAAGAGTGATGTGTGCGAGAGAGTGAAACCCCTTCTAGCAGGGGTCACCAACCTTTTTGGACCAGAGGGCACATCTCAAATTTTGAGAGTGCTGGGGGCACCAGGCCCAAAATAGCTGCCATTAGGACATGACATAACACTAAATGGCTGCCATGGGGTAAGGCATAACACAAAATCAGAGAGTAGACACAGTGAAGCTTTTCAAGTAATTGTATGTCCATACTAAAAAAAGCTTGACCTTTGAATTTCCACCTGCCAAAAGGCACAATAACTCTGTCCCCCCCCCCGTCAACCCTAAGCCAAAGCCTAGGCTGCTATCCTGTACCCACTTACCTGGAAGTAAGCCCCATTAAGCACAAAGACTAACTTCTGAGAAGAAATGTATGCCATTGTGCTGTAAGTTCACTACACGGGTAATTCTTAGTGAGTCCCTTGTCTTTAGCTCCTACAACCCTAATCCTCTTAGCCAAGTCTTTACCTTTGCCTTGGAGTGGGGGGTTCTTTAACATTCACCAACGTTTACTGTGTAGTAGTATTTGTAGAAAATAATTTATAGGCACTACCTGATCTCAGGTGAACCCACCACAGAAAAGATGCATCCTAGTTGCTAGGGAAAGAAGAAGGGCAAACTATGGAGATTCCAAGGACTAGGAAAAAAGACAGAAGCTGGAAAAGTGAACTAAAAGAGACGGCAAAACAGCAGCTCTTTAGAACCCCACTGATTCCTTTTGCCTAGTGTTTGTAATATGTTTGGGTTCAATATATGGATCCAACAGTTAACAAGGGAGCTTTATTAAGTAGCAGTTACAACAACACATTTCTCCTGGAGCTCCTTCAGCCAGCCAGGCTACACCCCTCACCCCATTCTTTAGGGATCATCTCTAAATTCCTATCCCAATGTTTCTTGTAAGGAAATGTCTCTAAATTACTACAATCACTACAGTGTCCAAACAACTCACTTATCAGTCACAACTCTGACTTCACTAATTGGCTAATAACACTGATTGGCCAGAGTAGCCGGGTTGGCTCATTTCATATAAATGGCTTAGAAGGGCACCTGTGCATTTTGCTCCATAACTTTCTTTCTAGGAGGACTAGAGACTTAACTTTTTTTAAAATGAAAGCTCAGATTCTGGGCTACCTGCTGGGGCACCACTGAAGGCCTTTGCAGGTGCCATGGCACCCTCATGCAACAAGTTGGCGGTTCTTGACTTATAGCACCCTGGAACAGGGCATAACTGGCTGGCTAGGACCCTGAACAGGAACATACCTGTTAGGTAGCAGGGATACACTGCAACATATTGTTGCAGGTTGCAACTTTTATCAAGAGACCTCATAAGGCAGTAGTATAGATAAGTGTGCATCTTTCTCACATGCAGTTCATTTCAGTTTGACTCTGCCACAGGTAACCCTGTTTTATGTGACATGGAGTACATGACATCTTTTTGTACTTGAAGTATGTTTTACATTGAACATATTTAATAGCTTAAACTGGAATGACAATATTTAAATTCTTAGAATGCTGGAAAGAACTGGACAGTTTTACAGCCAAGTACCATACACAATTATATTGAAGTTTCACTCCTAGCTTGCTTTTTGGTGAGATAAGATTTTACTGCTCATCGAGACATATTCAGTAGCATAACTGGAAAAAAACCAAAGGCTTTACCGAACAGGAGGAAGAAAAAGCAGCTCTGCTGTGGGCTTGATTTACAAAAATTACAGCAAATTGTCTTTTACTTTTGGTAAAAAATGAGATGCCAGTTCTCATATTTTGATAAAAATGCTGAGAGTGCCAGCACAAAATGGTTGCCATGGGCAGCAAAAAAAGAGGCTCCAGTACTCTGCACTGGTGTGTTCCATCACAAAAAAGGCACTGAGTAAACTAGAAGGTACACAGTAGCCTCAGCTTCCTTTTTCCTTCATATAGTTGCAAATAAAAGCAACCATATTATTTAAAAATTCTAGTCCTTACCTTATTGCGGTCTCTAATATGGCCTCCTTAGCCAAGATTTTAAAACTGTGATGGCAGCTCCTAAGGCTCCAGAGGCAGGAAGGCCTTATTTCCAAGGGGTCATCACAACAGTTTGTAAGCAGCACCAATTGCTGGTCCATTCTCAGCTGTGCTGCCACCACTCCAGATGACCAGGCAGTGATACTACAAATTCCAGCCCATCTGGCATCAGATGACACAAGGAGACACAAGGGTCATATCTGGCCCTATACAGTGACAAGACTTTGGCTTAGATCCTGTCTGCACAACTTGTCACTCAGGAGCAGACTGAGCTGCTTCTCTGACTGGCTGTCTACTGGCATTATGACCTGCTCAGCCATCTTTGGAAACATCCCCTGGCCTCCACACTACCAGACCTGATATTAAGTGTGGCCGTTCATCCATGCACCTACATTTGCTCATTCTGCACTGTTTAAGCAAGCAGAAGAATTTCCAGCCATATAGGTATAGCAGCTATTGCATATTGAAGTGCTTAAGATGCAGATGCCATTTTCTGGGGGGGAAAGGATACCCCTCACTAATGCCTATTACCAGGATAATGTTTGACTCAACAGATCAAAAGAAAGTGAAAACATGTATGTTTTAACAGATGAAGCCCAGCAAGGTTCTGTGCTTGGTTATCTTGAAACTTAACTCTCCACAGAAATAAAGATAAGCAAAAATGGTGTTGCTGATAGTCTTAAATTTGAATTGGTGAAAAGTTAAGAAGCAAATTGTCACTATAGTGGGTCCACCTCTTTGCAATGCATGGCTTGCTTTACTGGATGTGCAGAACCCTGATTTGATGACCTCAGAAGAGCTTAAGGCTCATCTTGTCAAGCTGGCTTATGCTGATGGCACTTCACTTGCATATTTGTCCAGAGTCAGGAGAAAGACTTGCAGAAGATATTTTGAGCCAGGCTGCCTGGTGAGAACAGCAGGAGCCAACGGCAAATCTATTAAGCAAGTTTCATGAGTTGGGTAAAAATGAATCTGAAATTTATGAAGCTGCCTTTTACAAGGTAGAAAATATATTTCGCCCATCCAGGCTCACAGAATCTCCTCCCCGTCGTCTTAACAAAGATCCTTTCCTGGAGATGTAAGGAATCTGGAACCTTCATGCAAGGCATGAACTACACGTTGAAACATCAACAAACCTCTGAGAGACCCAAGACAAGCTTTTCAAAAAATTGTGAACTATGGTTCCTACAAGGGAAATTCAAAGAAGCAGGAACCGTAGGAATTTGAAAACAGAGCAAGACTGACCAAACAATAGTGAAATAGAATATGGTTGGCAGCAGGTTGTTAAAGTATGGTATTTGATCTTATCCAGAATGGGATGCACAGTCAAATCAAGGAATGGGGTGCAATGCAAAACAAAGGTTGAAAGAAGTTCAGATTTTATTATTTTTACAATTATTAATATCCTGGCTTTCAGGAAAGAAATCCTTCCAAGGTGGCTTACAAGAAACAGCCAACTACATTTTTTAAAAGCCACAACCAATAACATCAAGATTTAAAAAGTCATCAGGATCCTTCCCGCACGGCAATTGATGGATCGGTGGGTGGGTGGGTGAGAGACCAGCTTGAGCAGACCCTGAGGCAGCCTTCACCTACCACCCTTTCTCTCTCACTCAGATGGTGGTTCCGGTTACATCAAGAACTAGAACTACTGCAACAACCACAGTTTGATTCCTCTGGATTTCTAGACACGGAATTAAGAACAAGGGTGGTAACTAGAAGGAGAGAAGGAGAAGGAACAGTTCCATTTCCTTCAGCACACTGAATCCTTCACTACCACCCAAGCTGCCTGCTTTCACAAAATGAAGGACACTGGCAGACCATCACAGTTTCTGTTGTCATTCTTCCCATATATAAATATTGCATCTGGAATGCCTTTGTCTCCTACAATTAGCAAGTTGACAAGCATGCACTAACATCACATCTGATGTCAAGTTCTTTTCCATGTCCATAAAACATAAAACAAACACCTCTCAGTTTTCATTGCCTCAAAGACTGACATAAAAAAGACGGTATATTTGATAGGGCCAGCTTTCAAGCTGCACAGGGGTTAGTACAGTAATATGGTTTTCTGCTGTCACCAAAATGCCACTTTCCTGTGTCTCAAGTCTACCAGCCTAGAAAAAATGAAGTTCATTCAGAAGGAAAATTATTTTACGCAAGCAAATCAGTTTTAAGAAGTCTCATCTATTTTCTTACAATAACTGTCACAGGTCATTTTGAAATCTTGCTCAATGACGACAGTTTCTGTATATACCATCTATCTCTGAGAAATCAACCCAACAATTCAAGTAGACAATAAGGCTCTTCTGCCACTGTTCCCTTGAGCTATCATTTTGCAAGCCCATCTACAGGCTGTATTATATTGAGAACTCCTTAAAAAAATTATACTGTGCTCTGTGCAAGAATACTGTTGATTATATCTGTAATGAAGTGGCACTCCTTAATGCAAACCAATGCATGTAGAGATGGAAAGGTATTTAACATCATTCCACGATTCTGATTTTATTATTTTTCTGGCTATTCAGAGTAAATCCTCTACTTTATCAGCTATACTAAAATGTAGCTTCTGATAAAAGAAGAGGGCATATGATGTACAAATAATATGCTGGAAGCACAACAGCTAAGTGATTAAAATTAATTTGGTTAAAGTGGTTGATTTTAAACCAAAATCATCCCTCCTTTCTGCTGTATGAGGCTGCTCGATGTTACTGCCATTCTGAGCACAACCCCCTTCAGCATAATGTAGAAAGCACTGGAGCGATAATTCATCCCCACAAGCAGCTGCTCTTTTGACAGAGTTTTAAATACACATTCACTAGTTCAGAATGTCAGTTCTGCTTCACTGCCAGAAAAAGCCTGGAATGCTTAGTAGTGCTTCTTTACTAGTTAACTTCACCAAGGTGTCTTTTTAAAAAATTGTTCTTGATAGTTTAATAGAAGGAAATTATGGTAAACATAGTCTTAAAGTATGTTGATGGAGATGAGACACTGGAAGCAAAGCGTTGCTGTTAGGAAAAGCAAATTCTGCAAAGAAAGTCTGCAAGTTGTCACTGGCAAACAAACATTTTTTCTGCTACATAGTCTAAATCCAATAATGGTAAGCTTTGCTTCTGTTAAGTGTCCCTCTTCCACAAAGTACTCAATTGCAAAGAAGCACAGAGTTCAGACCTGGATAACTAGTGTGAGCAGAGATAGTGGGATTGAACAGATGGGTATTATTTAATTCTGCCCTTTTCTTGCTGTCTACAGTAACCAGAGAGGGCTGGTGCAGAGATTTCTGGCTTCCTGCTAACCACAGCAAAATAATTGGGAACTGGTCTCTGAAACATCTGCTCTCTCATCACAGCACGCACCTCATCTCCCAGGAGCAAAACTGCCACCCTCCCACCTTAGTATGACAGTTCATCAGTAGTGCTGATCCTCTCTCCTGAGTTTCTATACTAAATTCTGAGGTCCACAGGTAACTGCAGGATAAATTAAACAACACTAGCTAATCAAAGTTTTTTTTCAAATGGCGCCCTGTAGAAGCAGGATCAGCAGAATGGTCTCAGTCTGTTGCCAATGGACACAACAGTGCTACTCTGATAAAGTCGCCGAGTATGGATACTTATGTACAAAGCACAAAATGTTTTGTAGGCTCATATTTAGATTATAGCATCCAGTTTTGGTCACATATTGAGAAGGATTAATTCACGGACATGCATGTAGAAAGAAGAACTAGATTGATGAAAGGAGTGAAACAACTTACATTTTGAAGACAGATTAAGAGTATTCAGTCTCCTTGGTGTAGAAAAAAAGTAGATGGGGAATAAGCCCATTTTACACATTTAGAGACAGAAGAGGGAGAGGAGTTAAAGGCAACTGGGGTATAAGAACTATATATATATTTAAATGTTTTGTTTTAATATTTTTTAAAGTCTGTTCTAAAGTATTTTTAGTGTTTTGTTTGTCACCCTGGGCTCGTTCTGGGAGGAAGGGTGGGATATAAATTTAAAGAATATATCAACAAATTTTGGTTAGTAATTAGAAGAAACTAATTAACTCCTAAAGACGTCTGATTCTTGCATAGTCTCCCTGGAACAGTAGTATGGGGTAAAGAACCTTACTAGACTTGTGGAACAGCTATACAAAGGATATTATACAACTATTTTGCTGAACACCTAAATTATTATTATTAAATTTGTATGCTGCTTTGCCATATAAATGTGCTCAAAGCAGCTCACAACAGAACAAAAATACAAATCACTACAACAGTAACAATCAAAGACTGAATCATTTCAAAACATAAAAATCCAACAAACAACATTATAAGGTTCCCGTCATCATAAAACAAACTGTCAATAAATCAGTAACATAATAAGCATTCCAATACAAAAACACAGGAGTCTGCCACCCCAGCTCAGAGGTTACAGCCTCTGCCAACTGAGGTTGCTGCCAGAAAAAGGTTTATAGCAGCACCTACGTTTATACCAGCCAGAGCTCCCCTCCCCTCCAGAAAAGTACCCGGAGTTGGCTCTGGTGTTGCTGAACTAGAAATCAGGATTAGCATCATCTCCCTTCACCTGTACTTTTGAGCTGCAGAAAAGTTCTATTGCACTTAGTGCCACTACTCCTCAGCAAGGCAGATGTTCCAGGAGCAGGGGTGGGTGGGGGGTACAAGAAAAAGGTCTATCACCCCCACTCAAATGTTACAGCCTCTAGTTGCTGTTGTCTCCAAGATGTCTTGGAAAGATTCATCCACACCACCATGTAAACACAGACTAGAGGGACTACTTTTAAATTTGGTTGCCTCCCTCAATAGTTAAAACAGCTGGATCCCGAACTACACGACCAAGCACTGCACACCCTATTCCAAGTTTTCAAGTGACATCTGGGTCCCTGCACCAGGCCCATCCATGAAAGGGGCCAGGGGCTTCCTTTGTAGAAGCTGATGCCAGCACCCTCCCCTTCACTTCCAAAATAGTTTCTCTCTTCTCTGCATAAAGTCTTTGGTTTCCTTCATACACCCCTTTCTTCTAGAGCAACCAGAGATGGGATGTTGGGCAATGTAGAGATAAATCCATTAAAGTTTCCTTGGGATAATTTTTTGATGAATGGTTTTTCTCGCACACAATCTGAATGGTTGTCACAGGGTGGGATAGAAATTTTGGACAGACAGCAACTTTTGTCCTCCCCTGCAGCTTGCTGTTTGGTTCATTTGCAGACCACCTGCTCTCTGCTTATGGGACAGTGTGATCTGGATTGCATAGGTTAATCGGAGCTTGACCTTTTGATACGGAATTCTTATAATGGACAAATAAACTATATATTCTTTAGGAATAATGAGGTTATAATATCTTAATAGGTAAATCAAAGCTAAAAAAATTTCTGTCCTTGATGCTGTTTCTTTGGGGTCCCTTCTTGGAATGTTCAATATGTTGGGACAGCAAGGCCAGGAGATAGGACAAAGGGAGTAAGACCCTGGTACAGCAGCCTCAGTGTCTCCAAAGGGTCAGGAAGGGTCAGTTTTGGAATATATTAGGTCATAAAAGTGATGGGCTGGTATTAGAATTTCTATTATCTGGTTGGGTATATTTTAATGTAAGCAGCATAATGTCTAGGTAATACTTATGTGTAACTTTTGGATTGGAAGATGCTAATTTCTTTGTCCTGAAGGGTATAAAAATGTAGACATCAGTGCCATATGACAGAGCTCCACCGAACATCATGGAAAACTGACTTCTTGTACGTTTCCTTACTAAATAAAGGCCTACCTTTTTGCTGCAAGCCTGTGTCCTCAATTTCTTCAGGACCCCCAGTCCATCGGACCCGTAAATTTCCTGTTACTTTAATTAAATCAAAGTTGAGCTACCAATTTCTATGAAATACAAGTAATGTCACAAGACTCTTTTTCCTACACTACTAGTTTGTTGGACTGTTAATTTTCCATATTTTCAGTTATGCAAACTGAAAGACTCTCCTTAGCTATGTAACAAACAATGCATCTTATCAGCAATTCAAACATAATGCTGCATTTTGACACACCTTTTCTCAGAGGCAGTTATAAATTGTCCTTGTCAGCATGACTGAAGATGTACTTGACAGCAGATTGGAAGAAAATAAAATTTAAAATTACTGGTTTTTTTCTTACCGATATAACTGAAAATCTTCTTCTGTAAAGGTATCATGGATTTTATCACCAAAGTATCTGGTGGGGGGGAAAAAAGACAAGCCAAAGACTAAACCAAAAAATAGAAAATGCAAGTTATATCCCTGCACCAGCCAGTGCTTAAATTTTCTTTGTAAATAGATTTATTCAAACCAATTTTGAATAACCCAGAGTGGCAATTATTATGATTAATAAGCAAGAAGGGCTCCAATGAATGAAAGGATGCTATGGTAGAAGTATTTAGTAATTCTCTAGGAAAACTGATCACCACTTAAGTAGGGTACAATTTTTTTTGCTCTTCCGTTATATTACAAATCTAAACTATGGTAGAACCAACTCTTACATCCAGCACCTATGCAGACAGTAAATATTTCTGTTGGTCTTCTACATGCCCAACTTAACACCACTTGTTAATAACACTTAATATCACAATATTTTTCGCACTTGCAGAAGAATCTATCAATTTCCTGCATCATCTGAGCCTTTTCTCTCTTTTCGAACTCCTAATCCATACTGAGAAGCTAAGAGCACTAAAATCAGCGGTACTCAAGGAACTGGAGACCAAGATGCAATTATTCATTACCTGTACATGTTAACAAAATGCTTCCCCAAAGAAAGAGCTCCAGAGTGCAAGTCCAGAATCGAAGCCTGGGAGGGAAAAAAGAAATCCAAACAAGAGGAAGCTAGTAAGTAAAAAGGAAGACGATTAAAAGGAAAAATTATTTGGAGGCCAAATCTCTGTTCTGTGCAGTCTCAGATTCTGGGTTGTATCCAATGCTCCACGGCTCTGCTTGCACAACAGGACTTCTATTTCTTCTCCTACAACCCCCCAAATTCTGCTCCTTCCAGAGCTGATTTTGAGGTCACACAGGGAACTGGAGGGAATAGGAAAGGAAGAGGAAGTTCTGTTGCACTAGCAGAACAGGTACAGTATTGAATACAGCCTTCTTGGTTTAAAGTTGTTCTGGTTATAAATATGTCCCATGCAAGTGAGAACTGAGGTAAGAGAGTTATCTAGTGTTATTTCCCCCTCTTTGGCATTGTTTCCCCCTAGAATTCAGTTGTGTTTATTCATGTTTCAGGACTTGACACGAATGCCCTAAAATAGCATCCATTACACCTTTGTTGATTCCTATATAGTTCTAAAGCAATCTGCCTTCAATCACTAAGTCTAGAAGAGAGAAAAAGTTGAGTCTCTTTGCTCATGCAAGCCTAAGAGCAGTCATGGGCCCCACAAAGAACATTTGGCAGGATTGGGAGAATGGGAAGGGGGTTGCAGATGTTGGAGAAGGACCTGGCAAGACCACAGAGGAAAGGCTTCCTAAAATCCCTCTCAGAGCACAGTGGTCCTGTGTTTCTGCGGAAGAAGGCTTCAGCAATCCCTCCTCACCCGAGATGGACAGTAAGGGATGTAGTCTCCTTTCATTGCTGGCACTTAGCCCAGACTAATTCGTTGAGCAGCCAGGCCTTAATGAATCTGCTGGACAATTCCAGAGAGATAAGGAAGAGGAATCTCTCACAGAGTCAGAGCTGACAGCTTCCCCAAGGTCACAAAGATGGGAGAAGACACAGTTACAACTTGAAAAATCATGCTTTTTTTCCCTAGGAGAAGCCCCTGCCTTGCTTCAAAGACTGGAAAGCGCTAGATTTAGCTCATGCAAGTAGAATGCCCACCCCCGTCTCCTTTATTTGGAGTGTACTGAGGCAAGAGCTTTGTTGAGAAAACTTTCCGTTGCTTCCATGAGCCTAGTTGCACCTGCTGGTGTTCTGTGTCCTGATTCCTGTCTAGTACGTTCCTGTGCTAACCTTTGAGAAAATCTCTGTGCTAAACCCAGTCTTCAAGGCCTAAGTCTGCTTCTCTGGTCAGGAACCAGGAGAAGAACTCATTTGCAAGGTTCTTCTGACCTGCAGAAAAACTGTTGACTTTTTTATTTCAATTATTACTGAAGGGGAAACACTTCACACTATTCTGTGACTTAACCAGTTCTTAATTTCCACCATTTCATCAGCTAAAGAAGTGGCTTTTCTGCTTTCTGAAACAGCACAAGTTTGGAGCAGATGGCCTTGACAATAGGACAGAATATTGGGGAACCTGCAGATATTCACTTGGGAGCAAAGCCATAGATTCAAAAAGAGACACCTTCTGTCCCTGGCTTTTACCATTCAAGGATTAGTTAGATGCAATGCTAAACCATGGTTTAGTGTTATGTGCATGGTTTGATTCTAGTTGAAGGGCAAACTATGTGCCAAACCACAGTTTCCTAGGGTTGGATGCAATAGCAAGTTATGTTCCTCCTCAGAGAGCAGGAATACCTCTTGGCCCCAACATCACAAGCTACCCAGCTCTGTGCATTAGGCAAAGGTCTGAAGGGGGAGTAGCTGCTCTTATGGCTGCTCCTCCATGTGATTGGGAGGCAGTCTTTAAATAATATCTGAATTATCCCAAGATGGGTTGTTTTGAAACCACTATTATGATGAATAAAGTTAGATTAGAAAGTAATACTGTGACTAATGTGCTATATTTGTGAGAATGAGGAGGGCAAGGATGTCAACACAGACTACTCCAGCTGGACTGCCCTCTCCCCAGGGCCAACTACCTCTAACTGCTTCATGGAAAGGATTCCAGGAAAGTGGGGCAGGCAGGACAGCAGCAGCCTGCTCCTTTTCCAGCTCAAGCTGCCATGTAAAAAGGATCCTGATGATTTGCTATATCTTGATATTGCTTATTGGGTTTGTTTACAAATGAGTATTGATGTTACTTTTAAGAATTTGTATACTGAAAGATGGGATCTAAATAACTGTGGTAATAAATATCTTCTTTCCATTTTTGAGCTTCTTGGTTACAGTTCTGTCAACGTTTGTCCTTCTAAAACCTAAGGGCTTAAAACTAATTTTTTACTTTCAAATCAAAATTGAGATTGTCATAATTATTTCCTTGGCTCTGTTCCATGCACATTGCAAGCCATAAATTCTACACCATTGGTTTCCCAAATGCAACACGACTCACTTGGGGGGCTTGGAAAATTGCAGCTATGACCATTTTCAAACTATTGTTTCTTGAAATCACTCCAGTGCATAATCTGTCCTACCATATATTTTTTTGAGGTGGAAAATCAACATCAAGATTGGGAAGTTGTGTCTAAATTACGTTGGCTCTCTTTATTATTGCAGAATGAACTTGTGTTATTTGTTCCTCATTCAAGTACTACCTACCTATGTTGAACAAATTCCCAGATATAACCCTATGATATTAATATTATTAGATTTATTAACTGTTTGATACTCAAAGGTCTCCAAGCAACTTACAACAATGTTAAAACAAAAACAAATATATCATACTATTAAAATATATTATAAACCTCTTCCAACAAGCCTTTTAAGTTGAGACCTATCCCAGTCTGCATCTGTGTTAGAATTGCTTTTAATATGTTTTTTAATATCTTTAACCCTTTTTTTAAAAGATGTTTTTAAAGTGTTTTTTTTAATGTTTTTAATGTTGTTTTGTTTTAATGTATTTTAAGGTCTTTTTATAATGTTTTAAAGTGTTTTAGTGTTTCTGTTTGCCGCCCTGGGCTCCTGCTGGAAGGAAGTGGGGCTATAAATAAAATAAAATAAAATAAATAAATAAATAAATAAAAATACATCATATTACAAAACCATAAAAACAACAACACAACAACACTCCCAACCAAGCCTAAGGAAGCTCTGGCAGTGTGCTAATACCACACAACCTAATCTCCATATTTACCTGCTGCCAATTAGATGTCAATTAAGGCACCAGGCAGACATCACTGGTAAGTGTATTGCACTCATGGGGAGCTACAACTGAAAAGGCCCTCTCCCTTGATACCACTCTGCAAACCTCCCTCAGAGGGGAGACCTGGAGAAGGGCCTCAGAATAAGATCTAAGGGTCCAGGTAAGTTCATATTGGGTGAGATGTTCCAGAAGATCATGGGGTCCTGAGCTGTAAAGAGCTTTATAGGTCAAAACCAGCACTTTGAATTGGGCTTGGAAGCAGCCAATGTAACTGGAACAGGATTGGTGTTACATGCTCTGTTCACATTGAACCTGTCAACAAATGGTCAGCGACATTCTGCACTAATTGAAACTTCCGAATCATTTTCAAAGGCAGCCCCACGTAAAGCACATTGCAATAATCCAACCTTGAAGTTACCACAGTGTAGCCAGGTTATCCCTATCCAGATAGGGTTGCAATTGGGCCACCAGCCTAAGCTGATAGAAGGCACTCTAAGCCACTGAAGCCACCTGTGTCTCAAGTGACAGCAATGGATCCAGGAGAACCCCCAAACTACAAACCCACTCCTTCAGAGGGAGTGACCCCATCTTGAGCAGGTCGCACACCACTCAGTCAATCAGAGGAACCACACACCAACAGCATCTCAGGCTTGTCTGGATAAATAATCAGTTTATTGGCCCTCCAGTCCATATTGCAACCAAGTACTGATTCAGCATATTGGCTGCCTCACTTTCTGAAGATGAAAAGTAGAAAAAGAGCTGTGTGTCATCAGCATGCTGACAATGCACTCCAAAACTCTGTATGATAATCCCCTCTAGCGGCCCAATATTGCAACAAGCAGTAGTACTGTGAGAGGAAATCCAGAAACTGTCAGAGTGAAGAATGCACAGCGGCGTAGCTAGAGCTTTTGCTGCCCGGGGCAGTCCCTGAGTTTGCCGCCCCTCTCAATGCACTCCAAAAATAGTCTCCCAGAGAACAGAATTCCTTAACTGTGGATAGGCCACTAATAAGGTCTCTCTGGGTAGCCATAGGCAAGCCATTGTGCTGCTCCCTTTCCTACTTCACAGGGCTGTTGTAATGGTAAGCAGCCAAGTAAGGACAGCCAAGTGCTTTGCGTTCTTCTGATTCTTGCTGCTTTGCAAGTTCTGAACGTTTCTTCGGAACTTCTCTTCACTTGCGACTGTGAACTGGGGCCACGGTCGCCGCGATGTCATCTGTGCAGGTGCTTTACCCGCCCAAGATGTTATGTTTTATTTCTAGGCCGCCTTTCGGCCAAATAGGCCCCCAAGGCGGCTTACACACAAATAAAAATACAAATACAAATAAAAACAATACAATTTACAAAAAAAAAAAATCAAACTAATTAAGTCCTAACATCTCTAAAAAAACAGATCTAAGATCCACCACAGCATGCTTAGCTCTGGGAAACTCGCCTCATTTCGCGTTAGGGTGGCGTGGCGGCTCTTGCACATGTGCCCTTTGAATGGAAAGCAGGAAGGTGCTGAACGAATACGCAAGGGGGAAGAGTTTCCTCCGGCCAGCCCAAGAATGTGCTGCCCGGGGCGGACCGCCCCCTCCACCCCCCCCCAGCTATGCCACTGAGAATGCATAGCTAGGAAAAATTGCTTGTCACCAGATTTATAGTCAAGGTACATTTGCATCCCAATTAAAGAAAGAGCAGACAATCAAGGGCAGTTATCTTGTTCATTCTGGTAAAGTCCTTAATGGATTATTAAGAACGCATAGTCTTTTATGCCTCCAGAGAAAACAAAACCCCCATCCATTTCATTTCTTGAAGTAATACTAGTAGCAACAGCGGAAGGCACCTTTTACGTAACTGCCAAGGCTAATTTTGGAAGGCACAGGAGAGGCAAGCAGCTATAAAGAAATTAGTTCTATTAAGTGAAATTCTTATATTCAACCAAAACAAAGTATAAGTGATTCATAGCAGAGGGAACATGGCAGTAAAAAACAATATGAACATCAGAAAAAACATTCATTCAGTCCTTTCACCTCCCAGAGGTAGGATAATGTTGGATAACATCAATATAGAAGAGTTTAAAAGAACACAGTTTGCTCACGGAAGAATTGAAAAATGTTTTCAATGTAAGGCAGTGGCAGATAAGTCTTGTATTGAACAGCTTTATATGTGTTTCAAGTTCCCAAGCCCAGGAAGTGGGGAGATGGCCTGTTCTGGGTGGGGTTGCACTCCCCTGAAAGAAGCAGGCCCGTAGCTTGCTGATACTCCTGGATCCAACATTGTTGGTGGAGGCTCAGGTGGCCTTGGTGTCAAGGAATGCCTATTTCCTTGCCAGCTGGTTCACCACCAACTTGGCCGCTGTATTCCATGCTTTGGTAACTTCCAGTCTGCAATGCTCTCTATGTGAAGTTGCCCTTGAAGATGACTTGGAAACTTCAGTTGGTCCAAAATGTAGCAGCCTGATTACTGGCTGGGGTTCCATTTAGATCTTGTATAACCCCTGTGTTAAGAACATCTGCACCGGTTGCCCGTTTGTTTCTGGGACCCAATTCAAGATTAGTGTTTAAAGTCCTAGATGACTGAGGCCCTGAGTATCTAGAACTCTGTCTCCTTCCCTACAGACTCTCTTGGGTGTTAAGATCAGCAGAAGGGGCCACTGGGTAATACCACCCTCAGAAGCTCAGGGGATGGTGGCCCAAGAGAGGGCATTCTCTGTGACAGCCCCAGTATTAGGGAATTCCCTTGCCACAGAGTTGCATCTGCATTTTTATTATGCAGTTTCTGTTATATGCTGCAGACACATCTCTTTACCCCAGGCTTTGACACCCGAGAGATATATTTTTGGGACACAGCCTATTCTTGAGACTGTGGTTTGTTTTAGACTGGTTTAATATTGTATTGACCGTAAGATGAAGGGCAGGTAATGAACTGAAATATCATTATCGCCACCACCTCAGAGCATTTACTATAGAGAGCGTATGTTTCTATTCCAATGCAAACAGTAGCACTAATAAACCCAGATATTATATTTTACAGCTGAATGAAATTAACAACTTCAGAGAAGGACAAAGAATGAATGACCAAAACATACTTATGCATTTTATATGCAAAGGCCAAGAAGTCACTTTTGAAAAAGGCAGGATTCAACCTGGGCTCTGCAGAGTCTCGCATCTTAGCCCTATTTCAGAGTTTCATCAAACATATAGATTTACAACACAATATTAGGGGCAGAGCCGCAACTGATCCCTGACTAAACTAAAATCAGCAAATTGTCCAGTTCTTCAGAATTAAACAGAGATCCCTGCTTCCTGGAAAGCAGAATGACAAGGTTCTGCTTCAAGATTCTCTTCAAGGCACCCCTGAAATAATGTTCTAAGCTTTCTTATTTCCTATTTAACATGGCCTGCACTCCATATGCTGCTTTTAGCTTTGAACTCCTGCTGTGTTTGCAGCTCCAGCCCAGTTGTGGGCAGAGTTCAGGCTTGCTGAATCTACTCTGTTTCTTACTGGAACACTATGTTCTCCCAGCCAGAGCCAGGTGCTAAGTACACCCCGCTAGAATTAAAGAGTCCCTCTGGGCACATTCTGAAATGAGGGATTTGTTTTCAGAACCAAAAGTGAACTGAGTTTCACACAGAAGTCCATTCCTGGTTACTCCAAGCTTTCTTGTTTCAGAAGTCCAATTCCAGGGTCGGAAAGCATACTTTAGTTGTTGCCATTGTTAATCAATTGAGTTGGAAACCCTTGAGGATCTACTGCAAATTACCCAGAGATCAACCAGAAGGACTTGCCCACCCCTGCTCTTAAACCAATCCATCATGTTTTGCCATCTTACCCACTTGTCAAGCACACACCTCTCTGTAGCTCTTCTGTAATAACATCAGGCTTCAAATTTTCAACTAATTATTGATGTTCACTTTGCTGGTTTCTCCAATTGGCTGTCAAGCACTGTAAACTGGTCCTCCTGTTTAGAACCTCACATTGTTCTTGGAATAGCCTACTGAAAAGTCGTTAAATTGATGCCAGGTGGATGGGTACCAGGAACAGGGCTTTTTCAATCATGGTTCCACACTCATGGAATTCCCTCCCTCAGGAAGTATGTATAGCCCTATCATCGTTTGTTTTTTAAGAGAACCTTTAAGATTTCTGTTTCAGCCTGTATGTTATTAACTGCTGTGGTTTGAAATTGCTGCTAATTTCAAGGAGAGTATAATGTCAGTTTTTAATCTGATGGGTTCATATACTAGGTTTGTTGACTAGTGTTCTATACACTGCTTTCTGAGGGGAATGTGCTCTGAAAAGGCCATCTATAAAACCTTTAAAAAATAAAAAAAAAATACTCTGACCAGCGTATGGAATGGATGCTACACTATTGTAAATCAAGCCTATAAATAAGGGCTTTCAGTGAATCTTTGTAAAAAAAGGAAACACATAAAACATTTGATGCAATCCAATAAGACATTGACAGGTGGGGTGGTGTACAGAATGGAGCGTTAAACATCCTATCAATGAAACAAAGATTTGGAGACCTGTTTAGTCATGAAACTATTAGGCAGTTTGGGACATAAGAAGAGCCTGCTGGATCAGGCCAGTGGCCCATCTAGTCCAGCATCCTGTTCTCACAGTGATCAACCAGTTGCCCCATGGGAAGCCCACAAGCAGGACCCGAGTGCGAACAGCACTCCCCCCCGCTGCAGTTTCCAGCAACTGGTATTTGAAGGCACACTGCTTATGCCTATGGAGGCAGAGCATAGCCATCCAAGACTAGTAGCCATTGACAGCTGTATCCTCTGTGAATTTGTCTAATCCTATTTTAAATGCATCCAAGTTGGTGTCCATCACTGCCTCCTGTGGAACAAATTCCACCAACTTAGAGTGAAACCCTAACCCCACTTATCTGAGAGTTAGCCACATTGAATTCAATAGGACTTACTTCTTAGTTCTAAGTAGACATGGTTAGAACTGTAACCTTAATCCCATATTACTACAGCAACAACATTCACCTTCTTCCCCTTTTCAGACATATGCTCACAAAAGTCAACTGATAGGAAACAAACCTTCCTCAATACCAGCCCTAAGCAGAAACTGCCCATATCCTTCTCATTTTGTCTGTACCCTCACAGAGAAAAAGGAAGTGTGAGCTGTAGAAATAAAACTATTATCTGGATCCTTGGTGAGTAATTATTTTTCCACTTGTACTTATTCAGAAGATCAATGGAATTTTAGCTATTTTCATAATGAAACAAACACAAAAGAGCAGAATCTGAAGGGAAAATTTAAATACATCCATTTAAAGGCTAACTGCAATTAAGAGACTTTTTGATCTCAAGACAGTCTTACTACCCAGAAACCTAAACCTTTGTGGTGGGTTTAGGAAGGGCGTTTTAGAAGAAGGGGATACATGAGGAAGCTAACACAAAAATGAAGGTACAGATGAGGATCAGTCAATGAGGATATAGTTAACAAAAAAGCATGGTGTGTCTGGATTGGAAAATCCTATAGAAGACCAACAAGAAGAAAAAAAGGATTGTGTATTTGGAGGCTAAATTCAGCCTCCTTGGGAAGTGGAAAGTCAGTTTCATTACATCTTTGCAACACTTCACATCTTCAAGAGATGAAGATTTAAATCTACTTTTGATTTTCTTCAGATACGGCAAGCAGCCCCAAGACATCAAATTAATTTAAGTTAAGAATGATCCATGGCCAATTGCAAAGACACCTGTCAATCAAAATGACTGGATTGCACATAAAGCAATTATGGTCTATCCGGAACGACAGAGCTGCTTGAGCTCTCAATAGACTGCAGAATGCAATGAAATACAAAAGAGGTAAAAGGAATATTCTTTTATTGAACTGTTTTACTGTGAAAGATTGCTGTCTTTCTTTATGGTCAGAATGGAACAGAAACTCACTTTGTACTACTGGGCTGCATGGTATGTTTGATAAAGTGTTCACTGGGAGATGTACTGCAAGATCCAGTTTAAAATGCTAGCCACAAAGCTCATTGGCTAGCTTTGGTGAAGTCTTTCAGCAGCCACTACTTTTTTTCTATGGCTTTTCATAATTTTGTTTGGCCCTAAAAGTCTAACATTTCAAAAGAAGAATATTTTAATTGGACAACCCAGAAAGCCCAGATCTCAAACCACCAACTTTAGCTTGCAGCAAGATTATAAAATTTTGATTTCCACCAATGTCTTAATTTGCACCAGTGACAAAATGCCCTAACCAGAAATGCCTCTAGGGCAGAGTAAGTTTAGTAAAATGGAACAAGACATATTACATGCTCACAAGAGAAGGCAATAAGGATTCCCGTCATATCACCATCTCCAGTAAATTCAAAATGCTGGGTTAAACAGTTCTGCTAGCGCAAGGACTTTCAGCTGCACAACAGAAATTCCCCACTCTCCCCTCCAGGCAATGGTGCCAGCAGGCAGCCAGGTTGAGCACTGGCTGAGGGCCCCTGATGCTGAGAGGGGCCCTTGCTGCTGGGCTGAGTGGATGTAGCTCCTGCTCTGTGCTAGCACTGGGTCACGGAGCATGCACCCTGTGACTCGATGCTGACGTGGATCATGGAGCGGAAGCCACCCCCCAGGCACTCCCCCCGTTGCTAGCACAGGCTGACCATGCAACTTCCTGTGGCAGTACTGTGCACGCATCCGTACCATCACCCAAGATGGCAGCTGAGGTGTCAACATGCTCCCTCACCATCTTGCGTGATGGCAGGTGTCAGCACGCAGCATGCTAATCCGTGACACAGCTGGGCCTATTTAAGCCCCTGGCGGTGGAGCTGGTGCCACCGCCATGGGCCCCTGCAGTCTGGCACCAGCTCTGCTCCCTTCTCCATCTAAAACCTGCTCCAGTGTTTCCCCCAACCCAGTGGTGCAGATTTACAAGGTATGCAAGGGTCAGGAGGGGAGAAGAGAGGTCCGGAAGTCTCACTGTGCAGCTAAAAGTCCTTGCCCTAGCAGAACTGTTTAGCTGGATACCACCCATTTTGATTGCATAAATTTTGCAAAATAGAAACAAATATGTAGGCCTTTCTCAGCATAGAGAGGAAGAGGTAAGGGAAACAGAATCAGAAACTACATGGGGATATTGTCCTTCACTAGCAAGCAGAAAAGGGGTTTCTTTGTCCTGCACATTTCCCTTTTCCATATCCTGGGCTGCTGCCCAACCCATTCCCTTGCATCCTGCCTCATGATACACATTCTTGCACCTCACTTTCAATGCACCATGCATTTATTCCTCCTCTCCAAGCTCAGCCCTTGCCAAAAATATGAAGTTGGACACAGCAGTGTTTGGCAGTGTGCAAAAGGGCACAGGCAAGGTTAATGAAACCTGGATTTATTTATTTAATTTATTTATTTAATTTATATCCTGCCCTTCCTCCTAGTGGAAGCCAAGGACAGCAAGTATTGAACTACAGTGGGAATGCTGAGATCTCTGCAAGTGAAGAATTTTAAATAAAGAAACAGAAATATTTTGCCACGAGGATGAGAGCAGAGTCCTGTTATTTCTTTCCCACTCCTGACACTCCTCCCCGAAAACATTATAAAACAAAATCTAAAGAATCTTGCCTGGACACCAGAAGAACGTAAAAGATAACAGGACACTGCTCACCCCTCCGTCTGATCCTCCAAGGGAGAGTCCCCTCTCTGCTATTCTGTGGATGAAACAACAGTTTCAGAATCAGAACTGTAGCACGGTCATTTACTGTTTAATGACACTTGTCAAGTAAGAACTGTTATCACATGGAAGGAACAGAAAGGCCCCTACCTTTGCTTGGCATCAGTGGGTAAATCAGAATGCTGCACATATAGTAGCCAGTTAGAAAAGCAGAAGCAGAGCATTTCCTAGAAGAAAGTGGTCATTCCATAAGGCAGGGGTGGATATAACCCATGGGCTATACCTGGTTGCCCTAGATGTTTTTGTGGGGGCCCTCAACACACCCCAAAATTGGTCTTTAAAAAAAAAAATTAAACTGGCTATATCCTTATAGCCCTTGGCCCTTAAAAGGTTAGCCATCCCTGCTGTAAGGCACAATAAGAACCCAGACAGTACAAAGCCCAGCTTTATCCCAATCATCTCCAGGCAACCTTACAGGGAAGAAGCCACAGCAGCTGCTATTTTTTTAGTCCAGAAATCTGGGAAATTTATCCAGTGACAAAAGACCAAAGCTAAAACAATTTTCTCCAGGCACACTGAAATATTGCTCTGTTGGAATGCAAAAGCCTATATGGAGAATGGCAGAGTTAAATGACTCAATGGAGGTACTTGTTGAGGTGAAAAACTGTCCCACATTACTGCACAAAACTAGCACAGAATGGGAATGCAGCAAATTTAAATTATTCATTTCTTCCTATTGCTTACTGCAGAGCATTCACACAATGCCCCAGTTCAGGTATACATTTTCTGGCTTGGTAAACCATAGTTTGGCAGCCAGGAACAAACACTAGGACAGAACATTCCCCCGTTGCCTCCTCAAAGTGCCGATCCCCATTAACGTAAATGGCTATTCCCTGTTTAAAATGAGAAACTGTGATTTAACATCAATCTAGTAAGATCTTAAGTCATGGTTTCCACATGGCTTAAAATCCTAACATCCACAATTCCTCATTTCCAAAACAGCAGCTAACAATAGTTATGCTAATCAGATGTCCCATGTCAAGGGTGGATGCGAAGAGGAATGGAGAACGTACAATCACAAAACTCATTCCCAGCTGCTAAACTAAAGTTTAGCAGGGAATGTATGTCAAACCGGGCTAATATACAGAAAATATCTTTTTTTTTTTGGTAGAAGAGATGCATAGCAGAAGATATCAAAGTTTGATGAGGATAAGCCAAGAAAGAAAAATTAGACATCATACCAAATTGCTGTTCTTGATTGTGACAAATACATGGCCTCTAGTAAGGCAAGCACAACCTCATGCAGGAGCTTTCTAGCTTGTGTATTTGCAGCACTTGAACTGCAATGTATTTATTTATTTATTTATTTATTTATTTATTATATTTCTATACCGCCCCATAGCCGAAGCTCTCTGGGCGGTTCACAACATATAACTTCCAATATACAATTTAAAAACATATATTAAACTTAAAAATTATACCAAAAATACCTAAACATAATTAAACATATAAACAACTACAAAACTCAGTACTAAAATATTAAATGTAAAATGCATTAAATCGATTGAATATTAAGATGTTAAGATGTAAATATTAAATTGTTAAAATATTTAAAATTATTTCTATTTTGGTAGGAAAATGGGCTTCTGGTGACCTGGGTTTAAGGCTCTCCATTGCTTAGCGTTTGGGAGTAGGATTCTAGATTTGGAAACCTGGTTTAAAATTCTGAGTAGCCTTAATTGCACTTAATGTTGCTGCCAAAGTACCACTTATCTGTAGATAAGGCAGATGGCAAGAATTCAGAGTCCAAAAGCGAGCATTAATCCCATGGCTCACACATAATTGCTTAACCATGATCAGTCAATTGGGGGCCTTATGTCTGCACAAGTCCCAATTCGCAAATTTTCCATGGACTCCTCGATTAGTCACTCTCTCGTCCTTAGCTCCCAATTTGTAAAATGGGAATAGTGACCACCTTAAAAGCGTGTTGAATGCAAATACAATCAAGAGCACAAAACACATTTCATATTAAAAAAACCTCCACTAATTATTAGACATGTGTGAACTCCACGAAACTTGCCTCGGATTACATATTGCCTGAGCTTTTCTGAAAGAAATGGGGAAAACTTGGGTAATTATAAGCCAATTCAAGACCCTGAACATTTTTACTTTCCCCCACAAAGCTTCCTTGCAGCATCCCTTCCACATTACAATCTAACTGAGCACAGAAAAGATTGTGCTCTATGGCGGGGGATGTATGAAGGTTAGAAAAAGGTTGCACATCAAAAGCCATGGGTGCAGATGGGGAGCTGAGGTTCCTTTGGATTAAGGACTGGATTCCCCACCCCCTGAATTTGCTGCTGCAACCTCCTTCTACATCTGTCCCACTTTGGAACTAGTGGAGCAAAGCTATTTCATTAGTTCCTAGGGGAGTGTAAGGAAGTTGCCAGTGCAGATTCAGAGGGCGAGAGTGTCTCTGTATCCTCTTTCTAACCTTTCCCACAGAACCAAATGACAGAAAAGGGTGGCATTCTACTTAAGTTTGGATCAAAATCCAAGTGGGAGGAGAGTCTGGGGATTTTTTAAAGCTTGCCTTGTTTTTCGGATTGGCTGGCAACAAGCCACTAAAGTTTGTTTGAGCCTGACTAAGGAGACCTTCACTGACATCCCTGATAATTTTCCTGTACAGAAAAAGTGTTCACGCTGGCTGTTGAGCCCCTGAAAGATAAAGCAAAGAAGGCAAGACTTCATATCTATCACCACCAACAACATACACAAACTCCTTAACTGTCAAAAAAACCACAAAAATAGCAACATTTGTATCAATTTTCTAAAACACCAACAAAAATCCTATAAGAAGGCAATTTCCGAAAAGAAAATTTACCTATGGATTCTCTCAGCTTCCTCTCTGCTGATTATGGCATCTGTTATCCCTCTCCCACACTTCCGAGGGGTGCAGCCTGAAGAAGACACACAAAGAACAGAAGGCTAAACATCCTTTCCCTGCTTTATCTATGAATGAATGAATAAATCAATAAACTAACAATGGTTTGCTAGCCAGCTTGTCACCACTTTGGTACGTAGGTAATCTCAAAGAGCTGCACTAAACACTGCTACAGAGTGGCAATGAATGACCAGAGCAATGGATCAATTCTGAAACAGGCAGGAGATAAATTACAACTACCAATTCTCTCCTTGAGAACATGAAGTTGAATCAGATCTGGACATACACGAAGTTAAATATACGTTTATCTAGCTAGATAATCAGGAGCTTCTTGAAAGTGCAAAAAGCTCTCACTTCAGCAGCACGATACATACAAAATAGAACATCATAAGCATCTCAAGAGTGCCCTCAAGTGGGAACTCAATAAAATAGGAGACAGAAGTCAGAGAGCAGAAATGCAACGTAATGGCAGAAGATCCCTGTTGGATCAAGCTAAAAGCCTATATAGTCCAGCATCCTGTTTTCTACAGTGGCTAACCAGATGCCTCTGGGAAGCCCATAAGCAGAAGATGGGGGCACTTTCCCACTCTCATTCCACAGAGATTCGTATTCAAAAGAATAGCACATTCTATCTATATATGCCATATACCTAACAGCCACTGAGAGCCTTATCCTCCATGAATTTGTCTAATCCCCTTTTAAAGCCATCCAAGTTGGTGGCCATCACTACATCTTGTGGTACTTAATTCCATAGTTTAACCATGTGCTGCATGAAGAAGAACTTCTTTGTCTTTTGAATCTCCCATCATTCTATATGCTTGATAATGTTACCTTTTAACAATGCTTTCCACCAATTTACCCAACAGATGTTAAGCTAACCAGCCTGTAATTTCCCAGATTTCCCCTGGTTCCTTTTAAAAAACTAGCCACTGTCCAGTCCTCAAGTACGGAGCACAACACTTAAGGACAAGTTGCTGTTAGAAGCATTTAAGTTCTTCATGAATTCTTGGGTGGTTTAACCTATAAGCAATTTATTTATTTAGTCATTATTATTATTATTATTATTGCATTTCTATACTGCCCCATAGCCGAAGCTCTCTGGGCGTTTACAACAATTAAAAACATTAGAAACAAGTATACAAATTTAAAAAACACATTTTTAAAAAACAATTTAAAAAGCAATTTAAAAACTAAGACCTAAACCTTCATCTCTTATCACCGCTATTTGCCTCAGCTCTCCAAACTCCCTTCTTGAGTAATCTCAGTTTAAGTACAGGTTTTCTGCAGGGATAGGAATGTAACTTTCATCATCTGCAGCAAAGATGGATACATTCAGCTTCTCTGCAAACTATCTTCCTTTACTACACTTTTAACTTCCTTGTTATCCAAAGTCCAATTGCCTCCCTAGTTGGTTTTGTTTCTCATGTATTAAAAATTTTTAAAGTTACTTTGAGTCTTACTGTTTCTAGCAATATGTTCCTCAAATCATTTTTATTGCATTCCTTATTATCTGCTTATATTTCCTTATAGTGGCAATGTTTAGGATAGTTTTAGTGAGCAAAACTTTCATTTTCTGTAAGAAGCCTTCTTGTCTCAAATAGTTTCCTTGACTCTGCTCAGGTATCCTTGACTCTGCTCAGGTATCCTCTTGGATTTAGTAGTACCTTTCCTGAACTGTGGTATTCATTCTGGCTGAGATTCTGTGCAGAGATTTCACCCTACTGACTTTTCCTTTCAACTTCCTTTTTTACCTGCCTATCATTGTTGGGAAGTTTCCTCCTCTGAAGTCAGATGTGACTATATTGGACTTCCTTGGCAGTTGTTCACTTATGTACACATTGAAATTGATAGTATTGTGACCACCATTTCCCATCGGTGCAACAATACTGATGACATACACCAGATCTTGGGTACCACTTGGGATTAAGTCCTGAATTGCTTCCAATCTGATCTGTTCTTTGACCGACTGTTCCAGGGTACAGTTGTTTAAGGTGTCTAGAAATGTTACCTTTTTCGTGAGCATGCACTTACTCTCACATAGATTGGGTATCTGAAGTCACCCAGTACTAAAACACTTCATTTTTTGGATCTCTTCCTAATTCCATTCTCTGGTGAGGGGGGCATTTATCGCCAGTACTAAATTACTTTTGGGGCCTGGTATTGCCACCAACAGTTATTCTGAGGAAGTATATGTCCCTTGGGGGACTTCTAATTTATTTGTCCATGTTCTCTGCAATCTAAGACGTGACACCACCTCCAGTATGACCTTCCCTGTGAGATGTATAGAGTCTATAACCAGAGAAAACCATGTCTCACTGGTTCTCTCAATTTCACAGGTTTCCATTATGTCCATTCTTATCTATGTTCTCCTTTAAAACCACACTGTAGCACCCCATTTTGACTCAGAGTTTTCTAACCGTAGCATATGAGTGGTGCCCCCCTCCAGATGTCACTAGTATGTGTGTTTCCCTCTGTGGCACTTTGGCTAGCTATCATGTTCTACTTACACTCAGTGCTTAGCTCTACAAAGTTCTTGCAATATGGCTGTGGGACCCAATTCTACTGTATGATAATCAATAACTTCCACTGTAATTGATTCTAAATTACCACTGTCGACATCATGTTGTAGAAGCCTATTCATGCTCTTTTGGGTGTATATGAAGATGTTTTGCCAGATGCAAAGCAGATTCTGGCAACTGGTGGGAGCAATTAAGATTGCCATCCTATGCAAACTTGCTTCTGAGGAGACATAGGACTGCAAAAAGAGTCTGAAATTACTAATATTGGTATGTGCCACTAATAAGGCTCCCGTACATAACATGTGACAGAAATGATAAAAGCATTTGACAAAAACAGCCCACCCTCCCCACTCCTTTTTCTATTTGCACTTACTTCTGACTCATTCAAGAACACACAGCTGTCTAGATTTTTCTCAACAACTATAAGGGCTACTAGGCATATGTTACCAACATCTTCTTTAAAGTTGAGATGATCTGTTTTAAAGAGCACATTCCCAACTTCTGGTACATTTCACAAATCCCTACCCGAGGTTTAAGTGGTTTAGAGATACATATTGCAACGCACATTCCTCAGGAAAATGCTCATAAGAGAGGAGTTGACTGAACAGCTTTATGTCTGGCTCCCTGCACTGCAGTTTTCCCATCTGTAAAATGGAAATCACCACCTTCCTGAGCCTATAAAGGTAGTTCTGGAAATGCATCTCATCAGACTTAGTATCTCTAATAAGTATCGAAGCTGTCTCCAAAGCTGTATTACGTTATATATGTGAACATGGGTGATGAGTAAAGTTGAACAATGAGCTGTGAATAGTTCCACTCCATTGCCGGAAAATCTCAAGACCACCTCTTCCGTTTCCTGAGAGTTCACTGCAAACATGCACGAGTACAGTTTGCTCTTACAAAAAAAGAAGAAATGTCAGGATTCTGTAAGACACAACATTACGTGCTTGAAGACTGGATGTTGCCATTCTTAATCATGATTTTTACCCTCTTGTGTGCAATTCAGCCAGATAAGCGACTAATAAGTCGAATAAATAAATAAATGGAGCCCTCAATAAAGCAGCAAGCTATAGGTGACAGTAGGACAGGAGAAGGAAACAGATTTACCCAGAATAGTATCTCTCATTAATTGCACAAGTGGAAGGGGGAAGATGTATGGTGGTATTACAGCAAAGAGCCTGCTGCTTTTTGGCTAGCTTTCTTTAGCACTGCACTACTGCAAGTCATGATATACAAATACCTTCAAATCGTTTGTGGCTGTCATAGTCCTCTGAGCAGGGTACCTCAATGAATTTGTATTGTAGGCTTTCACCATGATGGGCCAGGACTTCTGTAACTCCATCTTCGCTTAGCAAGTAGCTCCCACTCAGGAGGTAGCCAAGCATGGCAGATGAGAGAAGGAATGCCACTTTCAGCCACTTCTGGCGTGAGTCTTTCTGGACATTACTTTTCATGCCGCTGAAAACAAAATAAAGTTCTATTGTACGAGAACAACAGTGCATTGCATTTTAATAGCAAGATATTTCTAGTGGAGCAAGCCCAAGATTAATCCTCACCTGCAGATATGGAAGCTATTATCACAAGTACTAACAGGAACATAAGAGAAACACAACTGTGATCTCAATTAGACATACAGTGCCTTGCAAAAGTAATCAGACTCCAGATTAAAGCTCTCATGTTACTGAATTACAAATGGTACATTGTAATTTCGTTCTGTATTATATTTTAGTTTGAAACATTGAAACTCAAAATCAGTTATTGTCAGGTGACATTGGTTTTAGATTGGGAAATGTTTGTAAGAAATATAAAAAACTAAAACATGTTGCTTGCATAAGTATTCAACCCCTGTGCTGTGGAAGCTCCCAGTTTACACAGATGAAAAATTGCCTTATCGAGGACACAATTACCTTACCATTGGCCTCCGCCTGTGAACCATTAAAGTTGTTGCCACGTTGTCAGGATTAAAAACCCCACTGTTGAAAGATCACTGATCAGGCAGTGGATCTGAAGGAAAATGAGGACCAAAGAGCATTCTACAGAAATGAGAGATCATGCATAGATTAGGAAAAAGGTATAAAATAATATCCAAGTGTTTGGATATCCCAGGGAGCACAGTTGGATCAATAATCAGGAAGTGGAAGCTGCATCACACCACCCAGGCACTGCCAAGAAAAGGCCACCCCTCAAAACTCAGCTTTCGAACAAGGTGGAGACTTTTGAGAGAAGCCGCAGAGAGGCCAACAATCACTTTGAAGAAGTTACAGTTCAGTGGCTGGGAGTGGAGTAATGGTGCACCAGTCAACCATATCAAGAGCTCTGCATAACACTGGCCTATATGGGAGGGTGGCAGGAAAGAAGCCGTTACTCAAAAAGTACCATCTGAAAGCACATCTGGAGTTTGCCAGAATGCATGAGAGCGCCCCGGCAGCAATGTGGGAAAAGGTTTTGTTTTCAGATGAGACCGAGTGTTTTGGCCAAAACTCAAAGCGCTATGTGTGCCGCAAACCTAGCACTGCCCATGCCTCAAGACACATCATCCCTACAGTAAAGTATGGTGGTGACAGCATCATGCTGTGGGGATGCTTCTTATCAGCAGGGACTGGGCATCTTGTTTAAATTGAAGGAAAGAGGGATGGAGAAAATATAGGGATATACTGCAAAAGAACCTGCTTCAGTCCATGAAAAACTGATGCTTGGGAAGAAATTCACTTTTCAGCAGGACAGTAATCCCAAGCACAGGGCCAAAGCGACACTGGAGTGGCTCAAGAACAAAAAGGTGAATGTCCTACAGTGGCCCAGTCAAAATCCTGGTCTCAATCCCATTGAGAATTTGTGGCACTCTTTGAAAATTGCAGTCCACAAGTGACACCCAAACAATCTGAATGATCTGGAGTGAATCTGCCAAGAAGAATGGGCCAAAGTCCCTCCAGCACTGTGTGCAAAGCTAGTACATACCAACCCCAAAAGACTTAAAGCTGTTATTGCAGCGAATGGTGGCTGTACCAAATATTAATGTGGGGGGGGGTGAATGCTTATGTAAGCAACATGTTTCAGTTTTTTATGTTTCTTACATTTCCCAACATAAAACCAATGTCACCTTACAATAATTTATTTTGAGTTTCAGTGTTTCAAAATAAAATATCATACAGAGAGAAATTACAATGTACCATTTGAAATTCAGTAATATGAGAGCATTGGTCAGGGGTCTGATTTCTTTTGCAAGGCATTGTAGATAAACATGTGAACTGCAACACGTACTTTATAACGGCAGTGAAGACATGCTAAAAATCTTGCTTTGAGGGTCACCTTCAGACACCCTATATATTAAATAGAGTGCACACATTAATTGACAGCCAAGAAAAAAGAGAGTTCAGAATTCATATTATTTAGATGTTAGGAGATTAGGCTAGAAAATGAAAGCTTGTCATCATTTCAACCATTGGCACTTCTTCACTCTCTAAATCAGCACTGGGGAACCTCTAGCCCATGGGGCTTATTAGGGTCTGCAAGGCCTCCCCATGTGGCTTGAAACATCATTTCATTTCAGCCAAGCCATACCCACCTATCCTACACCTGATCTTATGTATGAGGTCAGGTGTAGGGCAAGTAAAGACACAGCTGGGCCAAATGAGGATTTGCAGGAACTGCTGATTAACAGCACTTTCCAAGACCTGCGCAAAGCACAGTGCATCTGGCTTCACAAGCATCAACAATCAGCTGATTATCAGATCTTGTGGAGTGCTGTGTACCTGGCTTCTCAAGCACCAACAATCAGGCTGTGCCTTTACCTGCACGGTTTGATTGTGGGCCAAAACAGGTCACCTGATGTTAGGTGACTGATATATGAGCAGCCTGGGTGATTGACAAGAGTCAGTTCCCCACCCTCGGTCTAAACATAAATGGATACTGAAGGAGTCATATACCATGGACCAAGTGTACATGCACTCCAACGGCAGCCTAACCAGTGAATGTAACTTCACTTCAAAGGCTTCATTCACATGGGACTGCAAATCCATCACCCAATTTTAGCTGAGAAAAAACAGTCTGAAAAGATTCATCCGTCACAATTCACTCTTCATTAATAACACATGGTTCACTATATATATCTGCTCTCCTCAATTCCACAGAGAATCTGAACACCTGTGCTCCACCTGTTCTCTCTAAATAACAATCAATAGCAAAGCTATAAATGCTTCATTTTGTACAAATTGTTGCATATTCTGATTTTTTTATCCTGCCAATCCCCCAGCAGACATTCTCTTCTATTCTCAACAACTTGCAAGGTAGATTAGGAACAGCATCTTTGCCAGGTCTAAGGCCACCCACTGAGCTTTGGGGTCTTCCCTGGTCTAAATCCAATACTGTAGCTATTGCACTACACTGAGGAATGCTAGATAGAAGTGAGTGTTTATTAAGAAAAAGGAACATTATGAGTGTCAGACTGGGACCTGGGAAACCAGGTTTCAAATCCCCACTCAGCCATGGAGCTCACTGGGTGACCATGGGCCAATCACTGTCTCTCAGCCTAATCTACCTCACAGGGTTGTTGTGAGGATAACATTGGGAGGGGGAAAAACCATGTCTGTATACCACCTTGAGCTCCATGGAGAAAAGGTGGAATATAAATGTAATAAATAAATAAATAGCTTGTTACAGAAGTATCAAGTCCAAGAAGGTGGTATGCAAATAATGAATTACTCAGCAAAAAATCTAACAAAGTCCCATAGAAAATTTATTCACGCACAGTAGTTTCCCTTCAATACTACCACCCATAATGCTTGTTCACACATTACACTGAAAACAGGTATAAATTATCTTTATACACATACAAGTGTTTGTGTGGAAGAATGTACACTTGTTGATTTGTACAGCTAAGTTATTTGTGTACACAGATACAGAGTCTACACTCATTGAACATTACATGTTAGTAAATGTACGAGTGTACCACTCAACTACTTTCTACACAGATTGCACACTCATTGAATGTAACATGTGAACACCCAAATAACGTTTTCAAAGTATGGCAGACCATCAGCACCTCCTTCAAAGAAGTAGAAACGTTATTTGCTACCCACCATCTCCACGCTGAGGCTGGGACCAGCTAAGATGGAATCCCTGCAGACACACAGCACAAGCCTTTACGCACACGCTTGCTTGAAAGAAAGCCCCACTGAATTCAATAGACGCTTACTCCTAGATAAGCGTGCTAATACTGCAGTCACACACATCGAAGCCAAACCAACTGGACATTATGGAAGAGTAGTCCTACATTGCGTTAATAAGAACCAGGATTGAAGCTTAGCATCAAGGAGCAGTCTGGTTTGAGGGAACCTCCTAGGAATGCCTGGTCCGGGTCGAGGAAGATAACAGACACGTGCATCACGCCCCATGGAACTAAGCAAGCTCCCCTAATCTCAGCAGAGCTTCCTCTCCAGTGAGCTCTATACGATTACAGCTCACAGCCTGGTACTTCCAGCTAGCTTCCCTCCCACAGTGCCACGAGCGGCTCGCTCGGCTGCATCTCCCCAGAAAAGGTACCTGCTGAGTCGACGGCGTTCCTCCGCCCGAGCTCCCACGCCATCCACGCCGCTCTCCGGAGTCTTGGAACCCACTCGCCGCTGAGGAGCCATCCCGTTAACTAAGCAGCTATACCGGGATGTCAGAGCGACACCTTCGGGAACCCGGGAGGTGGGTGGGAAGAAAGGGAAAGGCAGCGACCAATCAGTATTCTCTTTGCCCGAAGCGGAAGCTGCCGGGAAAGCTTTACAGACAGACGCAATCGATTTCGGAAAGCGAGAGCCTTATGGAAAGGCAGGCGAGATAAATCGAGTCGAGAGACAGAGTGGAGCGCTTGAAAGCGGACGTGGAAAGGGACGGAGATGGTGTTGTACTAGAAGGCGGGCTGGTGCGCATTGCAGAGAGGCAGGTGGGGAGTTTAAAATAAAAGCCTAGAAAACTGCAAACCCCCGGCAACGAGAGGGAGCTTAAGCCAAAGGACGTTGGGGCCTAAGCAATCTATCCCCCAGGCAGCACGATGCTGTTGTTATTGTTGTTTCCCATTACTTGTCTCATTGCTGCTGGTCCACGTCTGCGAAGGAGGGTCACGTGCTGACGGCCGGTGGGTGGAGAGGGGAGGTGTTTAGCTAGTGACCCTGACTGATGTAGAGAGAGAGGAGTTTTCCTTATGACTCATAAGCTAAAATTGATCCCAGAATTGAACGGGAAATGCTACTGTCCTCCTCATCGCTGAACGTTGCATGTGTGTCCACTTTTCATCCTGGAATCTTAGGCCACATTCACACCAGACATTTATTCCACTTTAAACAGTCATGGCTTTCCTTAAGGAATCCTGGGAATTGTAGTTTGTGAAGGGTAATGAAAGCTGTGAGAAGACTGTTGTTTCCCTCACAGAGCTACAATTCTCAGAGTTTTCTAGGAAGACAAAATGACTGTTAAACCACTCTGACAAGCTGTAGCTCTGTGATGAGAATAGGAGTCTATTAACAATTTTCAGCAAGCTTCACAAACTACACTTCCCATGGTACTTTGGGGGAAGCTATTACTGTTTAAGGTGGAATAATAGTGGAATAAATGTCTGGTAGCCTTAAACGGAGCATCTGTCTGCTCTCCATCATCGTAGGTGGATATGGGTCTGTTGATTACCTTGCTGTTGCCCATGTAAATTCCTTTATTTTTGTCTTCCCTTATCTGGGGATGATCCATAGCTCAGTGATAAAGGACATGCTTTGCAAGCAAAAAGTCCCTGGTTCAATGCCTGGCAACTCCAGGTGGGGCTGTGAAAAGCCCTCTCCGAAATCACGGGCATTCAGTACTGACGATATATACTAAGTCATTGCATTGGTGATCACTCGTGGCCGAGTAAGATTGTCTTCCAGGGTAAGGTCTTTAACAGTGGGTCTGTAAGTGACTGTGGAGGCCAATTCTGGATCCACGCAGCCTCCCACAGTGAGGACATAGGTTTCCAGATGGAAGATGGTCACGATGAGGATTTGCTTGACGTGCCTTCCGCTTAGCGAATGAAGAGTAGCAGAGCTTGGAAAAGTTACTTTTTTGAACTACAACTCCCATCAGCCCAATCCTGTGGCCATGCTGGCTGAGGCTGATGGGAGTTGTAGTTCAAAAAAGTAACTTTTCCAAGCTGTGAAGAGTAGAGTGTTCGAGGATCGGGATATTCGCAGGGAGACCAAAATGCTTATTTACAAAGCCATTGTACTACCAACCTTACTGTATGCCTGTGAAACATGGACCATCTATAAACGCCACTCCCAACTTCTTGAAAGATATACTAAGGAACATGGGAATGTAGGTAGTTGCCTTATACCAAGTCAGACCGTTGGTTCATCTAGCTCAGTATCGTCTACACTAATTGGCAACAGCTGTCTGAGATTTCAGGCAGGGTTCTCTCGCAGTCCTACCTGGAGATGTGTAGGATTGCACCTGGATCTTCTGCATGCAAAGCAGATGCTGTATCACTGAGCTATAGCTTCTCCCTAATAATACTGAGCTAGATTGGGTGTGTGTCCTACAGTGATAAGTTATGTAACTTTTTTTTGTTCTTAAATGTCTGTTTGCATCTCAGAGGATTTGGACATGTAAAAATCACCCAGCAAGGCTGAAGTATGCACAACAACCACTGTAGTTATAAGGTGTGAAAATCAGTGTGGTGTACTGGTTAGAATGTCAGGCTAGGAATAGCAGACTGAGGCTCAAATCTCCATTCAGCCATAAAACACTGTGGGTGACCTTGAGCCAGTCATTATCTCGCAGGGTAGATTGAAACAGAGGGAAACTATGTACACCATCCTGAACTCCTTGGAAGAAAGGTGGAATATACATGTAATAAATAAACTTGTATGTATCACAGTGATTATTGCTTTCCCCCATGGAAATATTTTTAAAAAAAGGTTTTACATGAACAGTAAGAAAAAACAAACAAACCCCCTTGATACGCATGTTATTTGGTCTTGATGGATATTTGGAGAAAATTAGGAACTAGATTTTCATCTTGATGCCAATGTGTTGCCTTGCGCTTTTTTTGCCATGTGGGCCCAAGGGCTGGCTTAAATATTGTATTCATGGGAATGTTCATGGGAAGCTTTCATTTTTTAGATTCTCTTTTAGATATGTGAGGAAATGAGCCTATTCATAATTTTACTGCTCATTTCTAGGTATAAGCACTTGGTTTTCCTACTCGCATCTGGAACATGGAAGAAAACAGAGTAATGGTTTCTTCTCCGTTTGAACTTCACCTAGTGCACTTGGATCTCAAGGGTGCTCCACCAAAGGTCTCGTACCTGGCAGAGGTAACAAAGTGTTAGTCGGTGTAATCAGAGAGCCGAACCTATGCTAGTGTTGATTTATTTGATTTCATTGTGTCCAGTGCAGTTTTTCCACTGTTTTGCACTATGGAGTTGGATTGCATCTTCGGTTTTGCTCTTCCAGCATGAATGGATTTAGTCATATCACCTTAAAGCGAGTGTAATAAAAAGGGCTACTTTCTGATAATGTCTGTGTCCTTGTTTAAGTGCAGCATTCCCCAACCTGGTGCCCTTCACATGTTTTGGATTACAGCTCCCATCATCTTGACCATACTGGCAGGGGCTGATGGGAATTGGAGTTCAAAGCATCTGGAAGTTACTAGGTTGGGATAGATTGCTGTGTGGCATGTACTTTTTTTTTTTTTAAAGGTGGGAATGTCAACTCTTTTCATACTGAGAAAGTGTAATTCAGTGGTTCCCCAACTTTTTTTTCCTGTAGACTACTTGAAAATTGCTGAGGGTCTTAGCAGACCACTTAATTATTTTTCTGCCTGTTGTAGCAATTGTAATTCCATAGAATTCAAATTGTAATACAATAATATGCAATATAAAAAATAAAAGAAGCAACATAAACACAATTAAAAATTAATAGGGATATTCAGTGTGATGGATATGCCGTCTCCCATCTTCAGCCACAAACATACCTCAGACCATCTAAATTAGGCTCACATACTGGTGACCCATGGACCACAGTTTGGGAACCTCTGGTGTAACTGAACCAGAGGTTACTTTTCTTTGAATTAACCACATCTAAGACTGAGACTTGATTACTTCAGAGGTGCATGATGACTAAACTGCTATTTTTTATGCACTTAGCAGTTCACACTCATGTCTGCTTTGGCTGAATATTTTGTCAAAGCAACTGGAAAAAAATAATATTCTGAAAATGTCCACACTGTATGTTGATCTGAGGAGTTGGCAATCCTGAGGTAGGATGAGGGTCAGAGCTGTACTGCCCTAGGATTTATTCTAGCCCCATCTAAATTTGAGAGGATTGAACCTGAACTTTGCTTTGCCTCTGTACACTAGCAAGTGCTTTGTCCAGCTCTGAGACTCAAGAGCATACTACAAGACAAGCCACTCCCTTTTACTGTGCTAATATTAAGATTAAATTCTGAACTCTCACATGCTCTGCCATGTGTCACATTGGTATTCACTTCAGTATGTGCGCTAGGTAAGCCATCTGGGAGGTCAGGCTTCCTAAACAGACCAGAACATCTTGTGCTGGGTCCTACGTTATCTGCTTTGGTACTTGTGAAGCAGCAGTTCCACTGGTCAAGATAGTAATAGTATTGTTATGAGCCTGGGGGTTGGGATGGATGATTCCTGTGGGTCACCTTTCCAGCCTCTGATTTCGAATCCTGTGCCTTGGAATGAGGAACTCTTTGCTGGTCAAATAAGTCTTTTGTTAACCAAATAGATTGGCCAGGTAAGATAATGGACCGATCAGTTGCCTAGCAACAGAGAATGGGCCAGGAAGACTCCTTTTGTCATTTAAACTCTACAGGAGAGCCTCCCCCCCCCCCACTCCTGGCAGCTAGCAGAAGTTGTGTGCTTGTAGTTTTAGTGTGTCTAGAGAATTGCTGGGAACTGGCAGGCAGGCAGAGAGGGACTGGCTCTCTGCACCATGGCATTTGGGGTGCCTCCTGCAACCCAGATGGAAAAGCTGGATATTGGACTGCTGATGCATTGAACCCCTCTGTCCTTGAGCTCAGGTTGGAATGTGTGTAAATAAATAAACCATATTTCTTAAAGACACCGCAGTCTCCGCTGACCTTCTTCCCAAAGGAAACCAAACCCTGGAGAAGCGCAGGGCCCCCCGAAATCTCACTGCTTGGAGATTTGGGGAGGTGCGCAACAGTATTGTCTGCTCTGTTGTTTTAGCTGCCTCTATTTGCCTTCAATTATTGTTTTATTGTTTTGTTTATTGCATAGCTTCTGTCATTCAGAATTTTTTATAACGTATCCCACCGTAGTATCTTTATAGATGAAGCATGGGTTATAAATATTAGAAATAAAAAAAAGATATTGTGGCACAAAACAAGTGGAACCATGAAGTTCCAGAACAGTAGCTGCATAAGCAATGGTGCTGTTGTGCAAATCCTATGTCTCATTTGTGCATCTGTGGTAAATTAATTCATGGATTTTTTACAGTGCAGATGTAACCTTCTTGATCATCTCTGTGGAAGTGAATTCTTCTTCACCCCATAAATTGCTATTGTATTCCTGGAAGAGCTGTTTGCATGGCCACGAACTTAGATAGCTTTAAAAGAAGATTAGACACATTCTTGGAGGATAAGGCTATCAATGGCTGCGCTCTGCCACCACAGTCAGATGCAGTATGCTTCTGAAAACCAACTTCTGGAAGCCGCAGGAGGGGAGAGTACTCTTGTACTCAGGTCCTGCTTGTGGGCTACCCATGGGCATCTGGTTGGCCACTGTGAGAACAAGATGTAGGACTAGATGGGCCACTGGCCTGATCCGGCAGGCTCTTCTTATGTTCTTACATCACAGTAGCTCTGATGGTATGGCAGAACTCAATTTAGTATGCACATAAGCAAAACATGGGAAGCTGCCTTATACCAAGTCAGACCAATAGTCCATCTAGCTCAGTAATCCCTATACTAACTGGCAGCAGCTCGCCAGGATTGTTTGTGTGTGTGTGTGTGTTCGTGTGTGTTCGTGTACTACCAGCCCTACCTAGAGATGCTGGGGATTGAACCTGGAGCATGCAAAGCAGATAATCTGCCATTGAACTATGGCCCTTCCCAATTTCCCCTTCTTGTGCTATTAGAATTTACACTTGTACAGAAGGAAACTATACAGGAAATTGTCAAAGCCAATGGTTATATTTGGCTTCTAGTTTTTTTCTGTTGATATGTTAAAATACATTACGTGAACTTTAGCACTAATATAACGAAATAGTCATAAGGCTTGGGGAAAATGAAGATTTCCTTATATATTGTCTAATTTTCGAACCCTTGTAGCCTTAGGCATCACGTAGGCTATTTTACTCCTTTCAGCTGTGAAAACTTATTAAGGTGGCTTATAGAATAATTTTCTTTAAATGATTCTAATATACAGAATTGCAAATAAAGCAATTCCCATAAAAATAAGCTAAAACCATTCATGATATGGGTCTCTTCTGAACTTTTTTAAAAGACTGTTTTCTGAAGATCACCAGCAACAGGCTTGGTGGACTTCTGTAGGGAGAACATTCCACAGGCATACTAGAAAAGGCTCTTTTCTACCCCATCAGATTCTATTGTTTCAAATAGAGCAAAAATAATGCATTTATTTATTCATTAATTCATTTAAAGTGCACATGCACAGACATGCCAAAAGGAGATCCCAAGTTTGTTGTTGTTATGTGCCTCCAAGTCGACTACGACTTATGGCGACCCTATGAATCAGTGACCTCCAAGAGCATCTGTCATGAACCACCCTGTTCAGATCTTGTAAGTTCAGGTCTGTGGCTTCCTTTATGGAATCAATCCATCTGTTGTTTGGCCTTTCTCTTTTTGTACTTCCTTCTGTTTTTCCAAGCATTATTATATTTTCTAATGAATCATGTCTTCTCATGATGTGTCCAAAGTATGATAACCTCAGTTTCATCATTTTAGCTTCTAGTGATAGTTCTGGTTTAATTTGTTCTGACACCCAATTATTTGTCTTTTTTGCAGTCCATGGTATCCGCAAAGCTCATCTCCAACACCACATTTCAAATGAGCTGATTTTTCTCTTATCAGCTTTTTTCACTGTCCAACTTCACATCCATACATCGAGATCGGAAATACCATGGTCTGAATGATCCTGACTTTAGTGTTCAGTGATACATCTTTACATTTGAGGACCTTTTCTAGTTCTCGCACAGCTGCCCTCCCCAGTCCTAGCCTTCTTCTGATTTCTTGACTACTGTCTCCATTTTGGTTAATGACTGTGTCGAGGTATTAATAATCCTTGACAAGTTCAATGTTCTCATTGTCAACTGTAAAGTTGCATAAATCTCCTGTTGTCATTACTTTAGTCTTTTTGACGTTCAGCTGTAGTCCTGCTTTTGTGCTTTCCCCTTTAACTTTCATCAGCATTCGTTTCAATTCATTACTGGTTTCTGCTAGTAGTATGGTATCGTCTGCATATCTTAAATTATTGATATTTCTCCCTCCAATTTTCACACCTCCTTCATGTTGGTCCAATCCTGCTTTCCATATGATATGTTCTGCGTACAGATTAAATAAATAGGGTGATAAAATACACCCGTCTCACATATTCTCCATATTCTGTCCTTACAGTAGCCTCTTGTGCAGAGTATAGATTGCGCATCAGGACAATCAGATGCTGTGGCACCCCCATTTCTTTTAAAGCATTCCATAGTTTTTCATGTTCTACACGGTCAAAGGCTTTGCTGTAATCTATAAAGCACAGGGTGATTTTCTTCTGAAATTCCTTGGTCCATTCCATTATCCAATGTATGTTTGCGATATGATCTCTGGTGCCTCTTCCCTTTCTAAAGCCAGCTTGGACGTCTGGCATTTCTTGCTCCATATATGGTAAGAGCCTTTGTTGTAGAATCTTGAGCATTACTGTACTTGCATGGGATATTAAGGCAATAGTTTGATAATTACTGCATTCCCTGGGATCCCCTTTCTTTGGAATTGGGATGTATATGGAACCCTTCCAGTCTGTGGGCCATTGTTTAGTTTTCCATATTTCTTGACAGATTTTAGTTAAAATTTGGACTGATTCAGTCTCAGTAGCTTGTAGCAACTCTATTGGTATGCCATATATTCCTGGTGATTTGTTTCTTCCAAGTATTTTAAGAGCAGCTTTCACCTCGCATTCTAAAATGTCTGGTTCTTCATCATACGGTTAATGAATCTGTCATCCTGTCATCTCTTCTATGTAGTTCTTCAGTGTATTGCTTCCATCTTCCTTTTATTTTATCTCGGTCAGTCAGTGTATTCCCTTGTTGATTATTCAACATCCCTACTCTTGGTTTAAATTTCCCTTTCATTTCTCTAATCTTTTGGAACAGGGCTCTTGTTCTACCCTTTTTGTTGTCCTCTTCTATTTCTATACAGTAACGATTGTAATAGTTCTCTTTGTCCCTATGTACTAGTCGCTGTATTGTTGCATTTAGCGTTCTGACTGTGTTTCTATCTCCTTTTGCTTTTGCTTTCCTCTCTTTAACCATTTGTAGAGTTTCTTCAGTCATCCCAGAGCTTGGAAGTATTTCTAACGAGTTACTTGTAATTCACTCCTTTTTTGAGTAACGAATGGGTAACTTCGTTACATTTTGCTGGTAATAGAACGAGGAGTAACATCATTACTTTTGAGCTGTAACTAACATTTCCAGCGACTTTAGGGGGGGGAGGAGAGCCGGGGAAGTCTTCGGCTCCTCTGATTTGTGGATAAAAACCATGTGCTTCCAATTAGGCTTCTGTGCGAGGAGAGAGAAGGTGGAGAGCGAAACGGGATTGAGAAAACAATTGTTTAAAAATGGAGTATGGGAGAAAAGAGCTGGAGAGCAAGGAGGCATTAGTAAAATGGGCACGAAGAACTGGCTGCAGAGGTGAGAGACAACAATGTGTGTGTGTTTGGCGCGCAAAGCTACCTCTCTTACCAGCGGAGAGAACAGAGCAGAGCCAAAAGCAGGGCTTCAGGGTGGCAGGCAGAAGTTGCAGCAGGGTCCTAAAGAGCTGCTGCTTTGTTTCCTGCCCTTCCTTTTCCTAACAAGCAGAATGGCATCTTCGTCTTGTAAGGAAGATATTCCCTGGAAGCTGTTTTGTGTAAGTCCTTCTCCCCATAGCAAATGCAAAGAGTTCCAAACAGGCACTTGTTAAAAATGACTGTATAGCTGACTTACAGTACAATATATACCAGTCTACTCAGAAGTAAGTCTCTTTATGTTTAATGCAGCTTACTCCCAGGTAAATCAAATTGGGCATAGGATTGCACTAATTAGGCAACATGAGGACTGGATGAAGCTGTACCAATTTGGGGGGAAAGAAAAAATATGACCCTTTATAGCACAAAGATGCATCAATCTGGTTAAGGCAAGTAAAATTTGATGCATGTAATACAAGGACTAACCTGCAATCCAGTACCTGTCTACTCAGAAGTAAGTCCCACTGAGTTTAATGGGACTTACTCTCAGGCAAGTGTGTATTGAGTACACACTTACCTGGGAGTAAGTCCCATTGAACCCAATAAAGCTTACTTCTGAGTAGACATGTATTGGATTGCAGCCTTAGTTTCCTTTTTCTCCCATTTTAATTCTGCCTTCTGTATCTTCACAACAGCCCTGTGAGGTAGGTTAGGCTGAGAGTTAGGGACTGGCCCAAGGCAATAAATAAGCAAAAACAATGATGAGTAAAAATTTAAAATGTGAAAATGCTCATACTTAGAGTATTTTTGTTGCTCTTTGTCAGTGCTTTGTGTGGGGGTTTTTATGTCTACTGTCTCATAACTTCTTTTTGCCTGAGAATGTTGTATTTCTTGCCCAAATTCTATGGTGTTTATTTTTTAACTTGAGTTCTTTGCATGGTTTAGGGGTGGCATTGCAGGCTCTTATGGACAGCTGTGGGGCAGGTAGAAATTAAATGGAGTAAGCGTTTTTTGTATGGAAATACAATTATGGGGAAAGCTTCACCTGTTAACATTCTATCTGTCAGACATCTTATTACTTGTGTGTGCCCCCCTTCCCAGATATATTTTTGATTTGTGAATGCCATGACCATTGCCATTCCCTCCCACCGTTTATCTTTGCAACAACCCTGTGAGGTAGCTTAGGCTGAGACAATATATGTACATAAGTGGCAGTCGGTAGTTGTAGTTGGTACAGCATTAATAAAGTATAGTTCCTGAAATGTATTGTGGTAGAGTCCAGTCCTATATATGTCTGCTCCAAATTAAGCCTCATTAGGTTAAATGGATAAGTATATAGGATTGCAGATTAATGTTTACCTCTGAAAGGAACGCACTGTCATACCTAGAATTTAAGAGACATACTTTTCTGGATGTGTTTGAAACAGATGGGTAGGTGGGAAGAGGGTTGGGTCCTCAACATAGTGCCCTCCAGATGTTGTTGGACTACAACTCCCATCGGTCTCAGATAACATAATGATGCTGAAGTTGGTTCCTAGTTCCCAGTTCCAAGTTCACAGCTACAGTAACTCCAAGCCAAAGTTAACATGTCTCTAAACCCCAAAATATATGTTGGAGTACCCCATATCATATATCGCGGTGATCTGGGAAGTCTCCCTGTCAAGAATAACAACAAATTTATTCAATCAAATTTATCAGGCTTCTGAAATGCTCATAAATGCATAATGATGTCATAAAATCATAAAAAATAAGTAACTGGGTGTGCCCACCCCATAGTCTGTTCTGGGCCAGGACAACTCATACACCCCAGGAAAGGGGAGGGTGTCTTCTACAAGATGCCAGTGCGTCCTGCCTGGCCCAGAGCTTTTGCTGGGTGCAGGGCAGGGATAAGGGCATATATGTACAACCCAAAGCGACAAAAATATGCAGAAAACAATAAGAAACTGGGGGTGCCCACCCAAAAATCTGCACTGTGCCAGGCAGTAGTATAGTGGCAAATTCAGAAGTGCAAGGTCCCTTCATGATAGTATCAGCCACAGCCAGACCCTCCTCTCCCCTTATTTTGCTCCTGGGTTGAGAATGAGGTCCTTGTTAATGCCTACTCCCATAACAACTGATGTCCCTAGGAGACGATCAGTATGAAAGGGGAGAGTATTAGCTACTGAAAAGAGTCTTCTCAGTGGGTGACTCACCTCCTTTCACTCTGATAGCTCCAATCAGCAGGGAAGGACAAGGAAGCATATTAGAAGACTCTTATCAGTGGCTAACACACTCCCCTTTCATGCCGATCAGCTCATATGATGCTGGAGACATAGGGCCCCTGCTCCCAAAAAAGTAAGGGGCAACTTACTGGACAACTACACCCCTGCTGCCATGACAAATCATACATCCCAGGAAGCGGGAGGGTGGCCTCTACAAGATGCCAGTACTTCCCACCTGGCCTATAGTTTCTGCTGGGTGCAGGGTACCTATAAGGTCATCTGTGCAGAACTAAAATAATGAAGAGTAAGTAGAGAAAAATACGTAATTTGGGGTGACCACTCCAAAATCTGCTGTGGGCCATGAAACATCATTCACCTGAGCAAAGGAGAGAGTGTCCTCAATGAGATGCTACTGCATCCTGTCTGGAATGGATTTTCTTGTGGACACACGAAACAGATATGTGCATCTATGCACAACAAGCAATGTAGAACGTATATAAGGAACTGCGGGTTCCCACCCCGAAACATACTTTGGGCACTACAAGTCATACATCCATCCATGCAGGAGAGGGTTCCCACCCAGTTCAGAGCTTCTTTTGTATGTATGCTACAGACAAGAGCATATATGTATTAGAAAAATAGTGAATATGTAGAGGAAAGAAAATCAGAAATGGGAGTGCCCATCCTAAAAGATGATTTGGGGCACCACATATCATACCTCCATGCATCTGGGAGAGTGTGTTCTATGAGATGCCATCCATGCATACTTTAGAGTATCATCTATGAAATTACATCTTCTTCAAGAAATCATTGTTTGTTGACCCTGCCACAAGTCCTTCTGTCCCAACATCAATGGCTTTTAAAAATAATAATAATTGAGCTATAACAAAGTAACTAACAGGGAAGACTAATACAAAAATTTTAAAAATCCACATAGATCATAAGCACTGGCCGTAAGCACTGGCATAGCATAGAGGACACCCTATCATTTTCTGGGGTGTCTGATTTATCTTGGCCCAGAGAAGATTTTGTGGTGAACACCCCCAGATATTTATTCTTTGCTTTGCTTTTTGTCTCATTTGGTTGTGCATAGATGCTCTTATACATGCCCTGAATCGAACAGAAACTCTGGGCTAGGTGGGAAGCATTGGCATCTTGTAGAAGATATCCTCCCCTTTTCTTGGGTGTTTGATTTGTCCTGGCCCAGAGCAGATTGTGGGGTGGGCAGCCTCAGTTTCTTATTTTTTTCTGCATGTTTTTGTCAGTTTTGGTTGTGCATAGATGCCCTTATCCCTGCCCTGCACCCAGCAAACATTGTGGGCCAGGCGGGACGTACTGGCATCTCGTAGAGGACACCCTCCTCTTTCCTGGGGTGTATGATTGTCCCGGCCCAGAGCAGATTTTGTCTGATGTACTCTTTGAGCATCCTGTTCTTTTGAAACATAACAGAAATGTATTGTAAAAGCAGCATTTCAAGTGTAAAATTTGATTTCAAGTGAATTATATGTGTGTTGGGGTATCACCATTGCTGGAGGTGGGGTGGGAGGATGTGAGATTCTGTTAATCTTACAGATAAAAAAAATTATTCTACTACCCTCTGTGTGTGTGTTCTTGTTTTTAATGTTGTTTTAGGCTGCTTAGATGTGCAGCAGCCAACGCCAGCACCTTGTAGGCATTTTTTAAAAAAAGTAACTAAAATGTAATTGTAGTGATTACTTTTGAGTAAAAGTAAAGTAATCAGTTACTTTCAGAGCAATTGTAATTGTAACAGTAACTACTACTTTTTTGGGCCATGTAACTATAACTGTAATTTATTACTTTTTAAAAGTAATCTTTGAAGCCATCCAAAGTCATCCATTGAGGTCTTTCTTTTTAACTAGAGGTATTGTCTTTTTGCATTCTACTCTGATAACGTCTCTGACTTCATTCCATAGTTCTTCTGGTTCTTTGTCAACTAAGTTTAAAACCTCAACCCTGTTCCTTATTTGATCTTTATATGCTTCTGGGATGTTACTTAAATTGTATTTTGGCATTATGATTGCTTTGTTGGTCTTCTTTAGCTTTACTCTGATTTTCGATATGACCAGTTCATGATCTGTACTGCAGTCTGCTCCTGGTCTTGTTTTTGCAGAAAGTATGGAACTTCTCCATCTTCTGCTACCAATTATATAAACAATTTGATTCCTATATTGACCATTTGGTGATGTCCACGTGTACAGTCGTCTTTTCGGTTGTTCAAAAAATGTGTTCGCAAGAAACAAATTATTGGCTTCACAGAATTCAATAAGTCTTTCTCCTGCTTCGTTTCTGTCTCCTAGGCCCCATCTCCCCACAATTCCTAATTCTTCTCTGTTCCCTACTTTTGCATTCCAATCCCCCATGATTATCAGCACATCTTGTTTTGGTGTGTGATCAATTTCTTCCTGTACTTCTGTGTAAAATCTCTCCAATTCCTCTTCTTCTGCATTTGCTGTCGGAATGGTTATGTTGATAGGTTTCCCATTTAATCTCATTGATATCACTCAGACCTTGCATTGTAGCTCCTAATTGCTCTTGCTACATTACTTCTCACTATTAAAGCAACCCCATTTGTTTTTAATTTCTCATTTCCTGCATAAAATATTTTGTAGTTGCCTGTTTGGAAATGTCCCATTCCCATCCATTTTAGTTCGCTCACACCAAGTATTGTAATGTTGATGTGTTCCATTTCTTGCTTGACAATTTCTAACTTTCCCTGGTTCATGCTTCTCACATTCCATGTTCCTATTGTGTGCGTCGTACAACTCCAGACTCTCCTGTCGCATCTGTGCGCATCAGCCTCTGGGCTTCCTTTTGGCTTTGACCCAGCTGCATCATTAGTCACAGTGCTACTCGTACTTGTCCTTTGTTCTTCCCCAGTAGCTCGCTGAGTGCCTTCTGACCTGGGGGTCTCATCTTCCAGCACTATCTTGTGTTGCATTTTGGATACTCTGTTCATAGGATTTTCGTGGTAAGAGGTATTCAGAGGCGGTTTATGTGAGGCGTCCTTCCCTGGCTCTCCCTGTCAGGTTCCTACCTGTTCGTGGTTACTGCCTGTCTCTAGGCACCACCAGGGACTCCACCAGTCCGGACCGCTCTCTCTTATGATTTCTCTCCCCGCTCTAGCACAGATCTCAACAGATCCCCCTGCTAGGCAACCACCAGTAACGTCCCAATACTAGTATTCCCAGAGACTCTGAATACTGGTATTGTTATTCTCTTCACCGCTGCCACCATTTGTTACAGTTCCCCTTCAGCCTTGGTCATTACCTTACCCTCCCTTCTGGTCTGTGAAACCCCAGCCAAGGATCAGGCCTTTGGTAAACCAAATTAAGTATTTATTACAGATAACAAAGCTAACAAGATTAACAAGATTTCTTCTTAAGGCACATAAGCATATGGTTTTACTCAATACTAATCCGAACTCCACCTCCCTCCTTCTTCACTCTCTCCTGGCAAACAACTCTCTCAAACCCCACCAAGCAATCCACTCTTTCTCTTCTCCCCCCAGATTCCACAATTCACCACCTCACATTCACCCAGATTTACCTGTCATCCTTTCATTTATACTGTCAGCCATTTTAAACATTCAGCCAATCATCAAGCATTCTATTGCCCATTCACTCCCCCTCCTCTTTCACTACTTACCATGTATACTCTAAACAACCAGCACTTACCATATATACACTAATATATAGGAACATCACATTTCCCCCCCCTTAAACAACTGCAGAGTATTATTCCTGTTCCAGGATTTATACGTCGCGTTAACAAATAAAAGTCTCTCTGGGGAAAATGTCTTTCTTTGTTCCTCTGTCTGGTCACGTCACTGCAGTCCCAGCCACTTGCCTGGAAAGTCCATCGGCCAGTACATTGTCCTTGCCTTTGATGAACTGGAAGTCCACTTGATAGTCCTGTAGGGCCCAGGACCACCTCTGCAGCATAGTGTTATGGTTTTTCATAGTCTGCAACCATAACAAGGCCCGATGATCCGTAGTCACTGTGAATCTTCGTCCCCACACGTATGGGCGCAACTTGTTCAGTCCCCACACGACCGCTAGGCACTCCTTCTGGACCGACGAATAGTTTTTCTCCCTCGGCGTCAGCTTGCGACTCAGGTACGCCACTGGATGTCTGGTGCCTTCTCTCTCCTGCAGCAAGACGACTCCCAGCGCGAGGTCTGACGCATCTGTAGCCACGATGAATGGTTGCTCATAGTCTGGTGCTATTAATATGGGTCCTTGGCACAAGGCTTGCTTCAGCAGATCAAAAGCCTTCTGACATTCATCCGTCCATACCACACGCTCAGAACACTTCTTCTTGGTCAATTCATGCAAGGGGGTTGCTATTTCCCCAAAATTTCTCACAAACTTCCTATAAAAACCAGCCACACCCAGAAATGCCCTTACTTGTTTTTTGGTTAAGGGGATCGGCCACGCTTGTATTGCCTCCACCTTGCTCCATAAGGGGGTGATTTTCCCACTCCCCACCTTATGTCCTAAATAGATTACTTCCTTTAGTCCAAACTGGCATTTCTTAGCTTTTATTGTGAGGCCTGCTTTTCTTAAGGCCTCCAATACTGTTGTCAGGTGTTGGACATGCTCAGGCACCGACTTGCTAAAAATGGCCACGTCATCGATATAGGCCACTGCAAAATCTGACATGCCTCGCAACACAGTATTGATTAGCCTCTGAAATGAACTTGGTGAGTTCCTTAGTCCCATGGGTATGGTCACAAACTCATATAACCCATCTGGTGTACTGAAGGCAGTTTTGGCTCTGGATTGCTCGTCTAGTTCCATTTGCCAAAATCATTACAGAGATCTAGTGTAGAGATAATGGTTGCTGCCCCCAATAACTCTAACATAGCGTCTACCCTAGGTATAGGATACGCATCTGGGACAGTAATTTTATTGATTAGCCGATAATCAATGCAAAACCTTGTCGTTCCATCTTTTTTCGGAACCAGGACAATACTTGAGGCCCAGGGACTGATGGATTCCCTGATCACTCCTAATTCCAGCATCTCTTCCACCTCCTTTTTGATCTCATTCAAAACTTTCCCATTCACGCGGTATGGAACAGATCTGATTGGGGCATGATCTCCAGTATCAATGGAATGTATAACTATACTGGTTCGGCCAGGTTTGTTGCTAAAGAGATTCCTATAGGTTTTCAAAACTCTCAGAATCTCTTCTTTTACTTCCTCCTTCACCTCCTCTGACCATTCCACTTGATCTACCCCTCCTTTGTCTTTGCTTTCCTGTACCAAATCTGGAAGTTCAGGCCCACTTCCCTCAGGGAATAAGGTAACTTGCAACACCTGTGCATCCCTGGTATGGTAAGGCTTCAACATATTTACATGAACCACTTTGCTTTTGTTTAATTGGTCTGTGGTGATTACATATGTCACTGTGTCAAGCCTTTCTCTGATGGTATATGGTCCTTCCCAGTTAGCCTGTAATTTGTCATGTTTCCTGGGTATGAACGCCATAACCATATCTCCCACATCATACACACGTTCTCTGCCTGTTCTGTCATACCAGTAACTTTGCTTCTCCTGTGCATGACTCAAATTCTCTTTCACTACTTCCATCATTGATGTTAATTTATTGCGGAATTCCAATACAAAATCTACTACAGAAGTTTTGTACTCTCCCAGAGTTCCTTCCCATGAATTTTTTAGCAGTTCCAAAGGTCCCCTCACTTTTCTAGTGAACATGAGTTCAAAGGGTGAGAAGCCTGTTGACTCCTGAGGGACTTCTCTGTATGCAAATAAGAAGCATCCCAACCGTTCATCCCAGTCTTGTGGGTGAACTTGAACATAGCTTCTTATCATGCCCTTCAAAACTCCATTGAATCTCTCAGTTAGCCCATTAGTGGCGGGATGGTAAGTAGTGGTCTTTAGATGTTTTAGACCACAACATTTCCACATACATTGCATCACTTCTCCCATGAATACACTGCCTTGATCTGTCAGCACTTCATGAGGGAAACCCAGCCTCATAAAGATTTTTAATAAAGCCTCTGCCACTACAGGGGCTTCTACAGATCTCAGTGCTTCTGCGTCTGGGTACCTGGTGGCAAAATCCACCACCACCACTAGATATTTCTTGCCATGCCTTGTGGGTTTGGAAAAAGGGCCCACCAAATCTATTCCCACTCTATAAAAGGGTTGTCCAATTATAGGAAGGGGCTTTAAGGGTGCCTTGGTCTTTACTCCACTCTTTCCCACCTTTTGGCATATTCCACAAGATAGACAATGTTGTTTTACATCCTTGGAGATATTTGGCCAATAATAATGTGCAGCCAATCTCCTCTTGGTCTTTTTTATTCCCAGATGTCCTGCACATGGGACATCGTGGGCTACCTCTAGCAATCTGGTTCTGTATTTGCTAGGTACTATCAATTGCTTCACTGGTTCACATTCATCCTTTCTCTCAGCAGGCATCCACAGTCTATATAAAATCCCATTCTCACACACAACTTGATTCCTCAGTTTGTCAGTGAAAGGAATCTGTTGGGTCAGCGCTTGTTCCTTTATCTGCTTCAGACTTATATCTTTATGCAGCTCTTCCCTGAATTGATCTGCTTCTTCCCCAGAGACCACTTGATACAGTTTGTCTTCTTCAGCAGGCCTGCTAGTGGTTGCTATGGTGACCTGAGGCTGGTTAACAGATTCCACCCTGTTTGTTTCAGCCCCCCTTAATATGGCTTCTTTTTCTCTGCCAATTTGCTGTCTGGTCACTACATATATTTTCCCCTGTGCCCCCATAACATCTCTTCCCAGTATTACTGGTTCTTGTTGCTGGGCATTAATGCCTACTTTATATTGGCCCTTTCGGCCTCTCCATTCCATTTTCACCAGGGCCACAGGCAAACTCTCTGGTTGACCCCTCACTCCTTGGATAGTCACTGTTTCCTGAGGTAATATTTCTTCAGATTTTATTAAATCTGGCCTCAGTAACGTCTGAGCGGCACCAATGTCAAGCAATGCCCAATAAGTTGCCCCTTGTACACTCACTTCCTCTCTCAGACTTGAATCCAGGTCTGTTACTTCTGTCCAGTTTATCTGGCAAAACTGAACCTTTTTCGCTGCTTCTAAAGCCTTGGGCTCTGTTTTCACTGCCCTTGTCTGAGCAGGATTACTACTGGGGTTGGCAACCTCACATTGAAAACGTAGGTGCCCCGGTCTACCACATTTGTAGCATAATTTCTCCTCACTTTTAGGGTACACAGATCCACTCTGGGGTGTCCTGTGCCCTTCAGATTTTACTGGAGGACTCACTCGCTGTGGTACCACATCCCTTCTGCCAGCACTATATGGTCTGGGTTTAAACTCTCTTGATGTTTTCCCCACCCAGCCAGTTCTATTGGAGGCGAAGTGATCCGCCATCTCTGCGGCCTCCTGCACAGATGTAGGGGAACGGTCTTTGACCAGGAGCCTTATTTCTGGTGGTAACTGAAGGTATAATTGATCCTGTATCATGAGGCTTTTCACCTCTTCCACTGACTGAGCTTTGGCACTACTCATCCACTTTCCAAATATATCCATCAACTTTGCTCCCAGTTCCACAAAAGATCTCCCTGTCTGTATCTGGCAGTTTCTGAAAAGCTTTCTAAAATAATCAGGCCCCAGTCTGAATCTTTTAAACACTGCTTCTTTGAATTCAGCATAGGTGACGGGCCTGTCTGAGGGGAAATATTGGTATACCTCAGCCAATTCCCCTTTAATCAGATTTGATAAATACTGCATGTATTTATCTTCAGGTAGCCCCCACAACTGAGCTGCTTTTTCAAAGGTGCTGAGGTAAATTTGAAGATCTTGACCAGGCTCATAGACAGCAAAGTCCTTTGGAGTAATTTTTATTTTTGCTCCATCTCTGTCTTTCCTTGTCTCCTCAGAGTGAAATTTCTCTCTATCAAATTTTAACTTTTCTACTTGTAATTCAGCATCCAATGCTCATTGCTTCTCCCTCTCCTCAAACCCCAATCTCATTCTCTCAGCTTCCAACTCCCTCTGCTTGTCTTTTTCTCAGCCTCCCTCTTCAATCTCTCAGCTTCCAACTCCCTCTGCTTGTCTTTTTCCTCAGCCTCCCATCTTAACTTCTCTCTCAAGTACTCTATATAAGCGGGATTGCTTAAATATCCTTCTGGGGTCTCTTCCCTGACAGGTTGTTTTTGCTGGGCAGTTGCAAATCCTATAAGTGCTACCCTCAATTCATCTACCCCTTTACCCTCATGAGGTAAATTGAATGTTATGCACTTCTCCACCAGCTCCTCTCTTTTCATTTTTATGTATTCAGCCATGGTGTTTGAGTTCACTCACTCTTTGCCACACACTCTTTGCCAGTCACTCTCACAAGAAATCTTGTTTTGTTATTTCTGTTTGCCACACCACTGTATTTGGATTCTCTGTTGTTCGTATCTGGATTCTCTGTTGTTCGTATCCCACCGCTACTGACACCACATGTGAGGCGTCCTTCCCTGGCTCTCCCTGTCAGGTTCCTACCTGCTCGTGGTTACTGCCTGTCTCTAGGCACCACCAGGGACTCCACCAGTCCGGACCGCTCTCTCTTATGATTTCTCTCCCCGCTCTAGCACAGATCTCAACAGATCCCCCTGCTAGGCAACCACCAGTAACGTCCCAATACTAGTATTCCCAGAGACTCTGAATACTGGTATTGTTATTCTCTTCACCGCTGCCACCATTTGTTACAGTTCCCCTTCAGCCTTGGTCATTACCTTACCCTCCCTTCTGGTCTGTGAAACCCCAGCCAAGGATCAGGCCTTTGGTAAACCAAATTAAGTATTTATTAAAGATAACAAAGCTAACAAGATTAACAAGATTTCTTCTTAAGGCACATAAGCATATGGTTTTACTCAATACTAATCCTAACTCCACCTCCCTCCTTCTTCACTCTCTCCTGGCAAACAACTCTCTCAAACCCCACCAAGCAATCCACTCTTTCTCTTCTCCCCCCAGATTCCACAATTCACCACCTCACATTCACCCAGATTTACCTGTCATCCTTTCATTTATACTGTCAGCCATTTTAAACATTCAGCCAATCATCAAGCATTCTATTGCCCATTCACTCCCCCTCCTCTTTCACTACTTACCATGTATACTCTAAACAACCAACACTTACCATATATACACTAGTATATAGGAACATCACAGTTTACCATTGCCTCCCTCTGAGTTTCGATGCATCTTAGTCTGGTGTCTCAGCTTTGACCATTCCGCCATGGGTGCCCCTGCTAGGAGTCTAGCCTCTTGGTCTAGACTCCTGGCGGCATTGCTCTCAGCTTCTTTAACACACTCAAACCCCCTCACCACGTTAAGGGTGTGCATCCGAAGAGGAGGGAGATTCCAAGAGTGGCTTACAAATGTCAGTGATAAGACAGCCCCCTCTCTCAGGCTTATAATTGAAAAGACATGACACAAAAGGAAAAGGGATTGGAACAGAGGAGGACACTTGGAGCGAGGCTTGCTCTCTCAGGATCTGAGAGTGGGGAAGAATATAATGAGATAGGCATTCTCTAAGGTATGTTAATGTTTTACAAAATTAAATTTAATCATTCCATACTAGCCAGAGATTTCAGATGTTTTATGCAACCAACAGATCTTCCCATTGTTCCATGCCCTGGGTGCAAATGGCATTCTTCTTGAATATGAGGATATGTTTCCGTATGATGGGGAGCTGAAGCCACTCCGAGGAAATGATGCATACAGGTAAGGTAGCCAGTAAGGTATTCTAATTGCAATTGGCTGACCTTCTCAAACAAGCAGAGTTTGAGATTTGGCCTCTGATTCTCATGTCACATTTCATAAGCAGTGGTGAAACCTCAGAGTGTGCACAGATGTCAATACCTACAGGAGCTGGTGTGTTTTCTGCTATAGTGCAATCTCTGCTTCCCTCTTGCCTTCACTCCTCTAATGGCATGCATGCTTTTGAGTCCAGTGCTTGTTCCTGCTTTCTCATCCCTCTGTGCTTTTGGCAGGCTTTCAGGGTTTGGTTTGGTTTGGTTTGGTTTTGTATTACCATGTACATCTGGTTAAGTATTTATTTTGTGCTTGAAAAAGAAGCAACCCAAACTTGAAATCATACTCTTGCGGGAGGAGAAGTGGCTTGATTGACACAAAGACCAGCCAATCCACACCCTACCTGGTTTGCTTCTGCTTGAAACAGGAAGAAGCAGTTGTTCCTGAGTATTTTGCTGTCCGGCCACAAAAGTATTGTTACAGATCCACAGTAGGCTCTAAATTTAGATCAGTCGTGGAGAACCTCTGGCGCAGGAACTATTCAGGCCTGCTAGACTCTTCCCATTTGGCCTGCCAGGCTCTTTCGGCCAAGCCACTCTAACCTGCCCTACACTTGATGTAATGTGAAGACAGGGCTCAGCCAGAACTGATTAGAGGTGCTTACAGAGCCCTATGCACTGGCTTTGCAAGCACCGGCAATCAGCTGATTCTATCTGCACTCTTTAAGAGTCAGTGAGCATATTGACTCCAGGGTGAAGCTGAAGTTCTAGAGGCAAGCCAGAGCCATGAATATAACTTTTTTTAGAGCCACATATTTTACATGGTTAAGGAGATATAAAATATGTGACATGATCCAAATAAGTTATTCTTTAACACCCTTCTCTACTTTCAGTGGGAGCAATAGAAAAATGTTTCAGATATCTTCTCTGCTTTCAGTGCTTGTTTATATAGAGAGTAATGAGTCTAGTGTATTCTTTTTGCAAGTGCAAACCAGTCAGATAGTAATTATTCTGAACTGATAATCCAGAATAGAAACGATGCAGTCTTATGTTTGTGCTCATAGCAATGGAAATAGTCCTGACTGAGGCCCAGGTGGAGAGCTAACATTAGGAAGTGGGAATAGGGAATTGGAATCTGAAGGGACTAGAAAGCAACTAGAAACACTTCTGGAGTTATGAAGAAAGACCTGAGCTGGATGATGACTAGAGCCAGATGGAATTCAGGAAATATTGTGTGCTTGATCAATAATGTACTGTTCACCAGCAAATTTTCATGATTCTGTACCCAGTGAATTTCGTTTTGGTGGATTGTAAACAGTATTAGAATCATAGAATAGTAGAGTTGGAAGGGGCCTATAAGGCCATCAAGTCCAACCCCCTGCTCAATGCATGAATCCTAATCAAAGCACTCCCGACAGATGGCTGTCCAGCTGCCTCTTGAATGCCTCCAGTGTCAGAGAGCCCACTAACTCTCTAGGTAATTGGTTCCATTGTCATATGGCTCTAACAGTTAGGATGTTTTTCCTGTTGTTCAGTCGAAATCTGGCTTCCTGCAACTTGAGCCCATTATTCCGTGTCCTGCACTCTGGGATGATTGAGAAGAGATCCCGGCCCTCGTCTATGTGACAACCTTTCATGTACTTGAAGAGTGCTATCATATCTCCCCTCAGTCTTCTCTTCTCCAGGCTAAACATGCCCAGTTCTTTCAGTCGATTAGTCAGGGTAGACCCACTGAAATTAATGAATATGACTAACTTAATTTCAGTGGGTCTGCTCTAAGTAGAATAGAACCCTGTACTCATATGAGATTGTGCATTTGGGTGCATGTTTGCAATATATGTACAGATTTTTTTTTACATGGTCGAATAGCAAATGGTGAGAAAATGAGATGTATACTTTAGCTGAGTATAGTTTAGAGGGAAGGACAAAAGGTCACACAAGGCAGAGAAACCACCATCAATCCCTGATCGGAAGAAGCATTGATAAAGCACAACATTGTTTTCTAAGTCTTCTTCAGAAACTGCAATTTTTTGCATCAACCGTGAAGGCCTCATGGAAGATAAAGCTATCACTGGCTACTAGCCATGATAGCTATGTCCTGCCTCCGCTGTCAGAGACAGTATGCTTTTGAATACCAACTGCTGGGAACACAAGTGTTTTGGGCTTCTCAGAGGTGAAGCAAGATCTGGATGAGGCAGCATAAATCAAAGCTGGGACCCTGAAACATTTTGTGACACTTTGGCTATCTAGATGTCAAAAACATGTTGCATACAAGTGACTGCAAAAAGCTAAACTAAATTGTAATCAGAGGGGAAGATTTTACATGGAAAGCAAATCCCTTTGGTTACCCCTCCCAACACAAATAAACTTTAAAGGTACCTAGCATAAAAGCCCCTAGACTTACTTGTCTGCAGCTTGCCAGTTTTCTTACCCAGGGACACCTCTCTCTTGCTTGCAATTTTCAACTACAAAACACAAGGACTGATAAAGGCACTATTTTTTTTACCCACTCCAAAATGGTAAAGGCTGCTCTTGCAGGAAAACTACTGCAGCTATTCTTCTCAAATTTGGCAGGACTCATGGAATGTCATTCAATTCTACCTAAAAATAAAAAAAAATGTGTTTCTTTTTTTTTTTTTTAAGCAAACTTTAAAGTGCCCAGCACAAAAAAACCTGGACAAATTTGCCAATAATTTGGCATGCTTTATCCCCTCTGTATGGGTTACTGTGCCTGCAAATTTCATCCACACATGCCGAAAGGAGAAAAAAGTTACAACCTTTTCTTTTAATTCCTAATAGTCAGTCAGTCAGTAAAAAGTTCTGGTGGGAAGACAAAGTTGACTCAGACATATGCTGAACCTAATCAGTCAGCTTACAAAGGGTTTTATAAGAACATAAGAAGAGCCTGCTGGATCAGGCCACAGGCCAATGGCCCACCTAGTCCAACATCCTGTTCTTCCAGTAGCCAACCAGATGCCTAAGGGAAGCTTGCAAGTAGAACCTGAGTGCAAGAGCAATCTTGCTTCCTGCAGTTTCCAGCAGCTGGTATTTGGAAGCACACTGCCTTGGACCATGGAGACAGAGCACAGACATCATGGCTAGTAGCCATTGATAGCCTTGTCCTTCATGTATTTGTCCACACCTGTTGTAAACCCATCCAAGTTCGTTGCCATTACTGCCTTCCGTGAGAGTGAATTCTATAGTTTAAGACATAGGAAGATGCCTGTACTGAGACTATTGGTCCATCTAGCCCGGTGTTGTCTACACTGACTGGCAGCAGCTCTCCAGGGTTTGGGGCAGGAGTCTCCCTGTCTAGAGATGTAAAATTTCTGGAAAGTTTAAAGCCATGGGGAAAAAATTGTTGTTTTTTTTTCAGAAAAAAATGGCAATTTTTGGAAAAATTGAAAAAATGCAATATTAGCACTTTTTACAGATTGAAAGTCACTTTGTTACTTCAGGAACATCAAATGTAATTATGTACAAGTTGGTTTGACATAAAATTATCACATTTGGTATATTAAAAGTACATTTTATTCAAACAACTATTACAAATTGAATTTACTTTTTTAATTTTTAATTATTTTGGTAACAATTGGATCTACAAGATAAGAACATAAGAACATAAGAAGAGCCTGCTGGATCATGCCAGTGGCCCATCTAGTCCAGCATCCTGTTCTCACAGTGGCCAACCAGGTGCCTGGGGGAAGCCCGCAAGCAGGACCCGAGTGCAAGAACACTCTCCCCTCCTGAGGCTTCCAGGAACTGGTTTTCAGAAGCATGCTGCCTCTGACTAGGGTGGCAGAGCACAGCCATCACGGCTAGTAGCCATTGAGATCCTGAAGATCCTGAACTGTAAGGAATACCTGAACTGTAAGGAACTTCTTTTGTTTTGCCAGTTTATGAGGAACAGGCAAAAACAATTTAAAAAAACCAGAAGAAACCATCAACATTAATACCAAAGAAAATCATTTATGTCTCCGCTAGTCCTCCAGTGTCAAGCAAACATAAAGCATCCATTCCCATAAAAAGAACTGAGGAAAAAAAAGGGGGGGAACCAAGATTCAATGAAACATTGTATTCATCATGCTAAAATAAAACATTCCATAATCCATTTTTACTTCATTTTTTTCAATTTTTTGGAAAACTAAAACAAAAAAGGCTTTGGAAAAAAACAGTTTTTTTCTGAATTTTTCCATTTTTCCCCCTGAGCTTTCATATCTCTATCCCTGTCCTATTTGGAGATGCTGGGGATTGAACCTGGGACCTTCTGCAGGCAAGACAGGTGCTCTACCACTGAGCTACGGCCCTTCCTTGTGAAGAAGTACTTTTGGACCAGGCAAGCTGTTTTGAAAGTGCCAAATTGGGAACTGAACTGAAATCTTGTGGTCAGTGCACATCCCTGATTTATATAATAGTATAAGTGTGGAATTTTAAACAGAAAAAAGTGTGGATTTTTAAATAGAAAACCTGCTGTTGAAATACATAATTGATAATAAAGTTGTTTCTGTCTTTTTCTAGCTCCTCTGAGATTAAAGAGATTTTAAAGCTGGCAAAGTTACATGAGCTAGAGGTAGTTCCTTTGGTACAGACCTTTGGACATATGGAGGTAAGGGCCATGGTTCGAGACGCACATTGGCTTTCTTTACTGTCTATAGAGCAGTAGCAACTGGTGTTGTGGGGCAGAGCTGCGAAGTTGCTCTTCCAATACTGGTGGCATTACAGCTGATCTGGATGGGAAGGGCTGTGAAGACGTACTGGTGGAGGCTCCATCTGTGCATATGTGCAGCCCCAACCTTGCTGCCGCTCTGTCCTGCCCCACCCCAGCCCCATTCAGATAAGCTGTAGCACCATGAGGGTGTCTCTGGGGAAGACACATTGAAAATGGGACTTACTTCTGAATAGATATGCATAGGCCTGCAATGTGAATTTTCAGTTGCGTAAATGGAGAAAGCAGAGGCCCAGCAGGGTGGTAAAAAGTAACAGATTCTACAAAAAGAACCAACTTTTATCATCATATTAAAATATCAGATGTAGCGAGAGTATCATGGAAAGTTCCTTTGAAGTTTGTGCTGATGAATGCACAACTTTCTTCCTCCCCACCCCCAGTCTACCCATGACTGCACTATGTATTTGCTTACCCAGGACAGCTATTTCTCCTCCTCCTCAAATCTCATTACATGTAGACAGGATATTTTGCTTTTGGAGCTGGTTTCGCTCTAACACAATTGTTGCTCGTAACAAAAAACTACTGCAAAGGCAACCAGGTTTCACACTGGACAGTTGAATTCAGCATTTAGTGCCATACAGATTTCTAGACTTCTGACGGTAGGTATTGGTTCCCAGGGACGTTTCAGTTTGATGCATTATTATCTCTTGTTTCTTTTATTGGGTAATCTCATATAAACATGTTATTTCAAGAAATATGTGAGACTGGAATTATTGGAACTCCAGAGGCATCCTTTTTTTGTATTTGGGGGTCCAGAGTCCAAACTCAGATGGTGTTGGGATACAGTAAGGAGGCTTTTATAATGCATCCTACTTGGCCCTAGCTTATTCAGCTGGGACACTTGCAAAAGTTCTTCACTGATCTCTTTGGTCACAATTTTTCTTTGGCTGAGTGCTATATCCATTAATTCTTGCTTCTCCTGCAGTTTGTCCTGAAGCACAAAGAATTCTGTCACCTACGGGAAGTAGCAATGTTCCCCAACACTGTGAATCCCCATAAAGAGGAATCCCTGAAGCTTGTCAGCGCAATGATAGAGCAAGTGCTAGTGCTGCATGGTGATCTTCAGTGGTTTCACATTGGCTGTGACGAGGTATAGTGTGGGGCTTGGGGCTGAAATGGTTGCCCTGGCAATCGTGAGATGGTACCTTGTAAGAACTGTGGGATCCAGCCATTTCCTGTTAAAATTATTACTGTCCCTTCATGGTTTTAATCTCTTCCTTGATCCTGGTATGTCAGATTCTATAATCACAAAATAAACATCATCATTATACAATACATAGTAGTTTATTCCAATACATAAAGACTGAAACTCTTTGGTTTTTAAATTGTATTTTATTTTAAAGAATGTGAGTTTATTATGGATAAGACCCTTACAGCTTTGCATATTGAAGAGCTTTTTTTTAACAGGCTGTTGTAATTATGTGGTAACCTTTCTGCTAGTGTGACTGCTCCCTGGTGTTACTGCAGTGCAACATCTGTTTTAAAGAGAGGGAAAGAAATTAAGTTCTCTTGCAAGGACTTCCCTATGCCCTCAAACATTCTGGTTTATGGAGATTTATGGAGGCACTTGACTTCATCAGATGTTTTGTAAGAAACAATACATTCTAATTTGGCTTTACTGACTCATAAACATTCAGTGTAATGTAATGGATCATGTCAGTAGGATTCAGAACCAGAAGCTGGACCTTTATTTTTCATTTTGTTAGGCCCTGTTGAAAACACAACTACTGGATATGTAGTAGAGGTGGACAACCTTGCTCAAAACGTCCTGTATGTCAGCCTGTAACCACCCAGTCATGTATAAGTGCCACTTTCGTTATGTCACTGTAGATGCTGAAAAAGTTATGGTTGCAGCGGCATGCCAAAAGCTGTGTCTAGCACATAGCAGTGTGTGCGCAGGTTGGGGGTTAGCATGCCAAAGAGTTCTTTGAGTTGCTGCCATGCACCAGAGCAGCAGTAGAAGTAAACAGGAGTGTCATTGTTCCTTTATGCCTGTTTTAGCTCAAAATAAATTCTTATAAAATGCTAGCTGGAAAATTGTAGGCAGAGGAAGAGTTTACTGTAAGCTTTCCATCTCTGCCCCTTGACTTTCAGATGCCACCCATTTATTTCTCTCAGCCAGATCTCCCCTTTCCTCCTAGTTGTTTGAAGAAAAGGCTACAGCACATGCTTCAGTCATGATGGGAATACTGCTGATAATGGCTTCTCTATGGTGATTGATCTCCACACAGCTTGCAGAGTTTCAAAGCACTTAGCCTATGGAGCTTAGGCACCATAATATGACCATACCCACATTCCACTTGTCGAGTCGGTATTAAAACTATCAGGATGATGGCTGAACTCACAGTAAGCTCTTCTGAATAGTATGAAGTGGAGTAATTAGTTACTAAGGAAAAGCTGTTTTCAACAACATCCCCATAGCAACTGTAATGTGTGCTCCAGCCCCAAGTCTACCACAGCTGTGAATGGAGCAGAGATATCCTTGTGATAATGCTGCCTTTATTTCCTTCCTTTCTACCACAGTGGTTGAAACCATATTATATTAAACTATAGGTCAAAACAATACTGTGGTTTTAATGTTAACAAGCAATGTAGTGGTGCGCTGCTCTTGCTGTGCCACTAGGAAACAAGCCAGAGTCTGGCTTGTTATGACGTTGACACCCAGGCACATGGTTTGTTTCTCTCCAGACAAACCACAAGCAGTAACCAAGGCTTACTGCTTGTGGTTTATTTGAGGAGAAGCAATCCACAAGCTCAGGTTCAGACAACATGGGAAGCCAGACTCTGGCTTGTTTCATCCATGATGCAGCAGGACCTAAGACAACAGGAGCCCCATTGGAAGTTAAGAGCAGCTTACACTAGCATGCTTCTTGTTCACATTAAACCATAGTTTGTTTTGAACTATGGTTTAATGTGACATGTGAACCAGGCCACTAGCTAGCATGTCGTTGGTACTAAAATAAATAAATAAATGGCGCTGTCAGGGCAGTGGTAAATCAAGGCTGTTTTGGTTGGTGTCTCCAGGTGTATTATCTGGGTGAAGGGGAGGAGTCCAAAGAGTGGCTGCAGCAAGAAGAAAATACGATAGAAAAGCTGTGCCTGACCCATATGAAAGCTGTGACCAGCCATGTGGTCTCAGCCCACCCCACAGTGAAACCTATTGTGTGGGATGACATGCTGAGGGGAATGAGCGAAGAAACATTGAGAGGTATGTCGTCACTGGAAAGGGATTCTAAGAGAACATTTGAGCAACATAATTCATTTCTGGCAAGTCGGAATTCACTGTGGTTTCAGAGTTAGCTGAAGACATGTTTAAAGGTAAACTCCTTTATTAGAGGGGACAGATGTTTGAAATGCTACAAAGAAGCATCCTGACCATTTGAAAAACAAAAAACCACCCATCCTATAATGCTTTTTTAAAAGGAGATACTTGCTTCAGTGTCCTTAGCCAGTATGTCCACCTAGACCTGTGCTGTATGTTTGGAGATACAGATCTTCAGAGCAACACTAAAGAAAATTAAAAGGTTAAAAGCACAGAGTATAAATACTCATTTTTATTCATTTTTAAAAGCTGTGCCAGGCCAAATTTCTATGCTGTTTGAACATTAATTCTTCAGGGGAAATGACAAATACATAGTTTATTTGTGTTAAAATTACAGAATGTAGAAACATAAATGATTACAACCAGTAAGTGAAAGATTGACTGATGTGAAGAGCAAAACATTAATTAAAATCGTGGTCCACCACCAACATCCAACCAACCTGAACGACCATTTGTAATTCAGTAACATGAGAGCATTGGTCAGGGGTCTGAGTACTTTTGCAAGGCACTGTAATGTGGTTTGGATTGTAATTCCTTCTATCTAGTACAATGATAAATTACAATACAATTGAATCTAGCCTCTCCTCAAACTTTATAGAACACTTGCAAATACATGCATTATCTTAAAAGTTACTAGCTTTGTGAACTTACGATTCAAAATCATTTTTTTCCCATTCATTGTGACCTATGTAAGATCTACAGGTACCTGCAGGAAGATTTTTTAAAACTTTTTCCAACTTTGTTGGTAGTATTTTTAAAAAGCCAAATACACACAAACACATATATGTGTGGGTGTGTATTAAAGTTAAAAGGAAACATAAAAATGGGGAAAGTTCAAGAATCATGGATCTGATCAGAAATCTTAATGCTGAATACCAAATGGTGCAGGGACCTTCACAGAAAACTGTAAAAAGACTGAAATACCACTTTATAAAAAACAATTAACACCTTAAAAACACTTAATGGTAGGCATGATCAGATGTTAAATGTGTTTAACAAGGATTTACAGTTGTCTATGCCTGTTTATAAAATATCTACCATGAATAGGAAAACAAAAGTTTACCTGTAAATCCGGACGCTGAAAAGCTCTTATAAGGCGAGGTATATGTTTTCAAAAACTCAAAACCAATTACACAGATCAGGGATAGGGGAACTGCAGCCCTCTGCATGTTGCTGGACTCTTAACTCCCATCAGCCCCAGCCAGCATGGCCACGTAGCTGAGGCTCATGGGAGTAGGAGTCCAGCAATATCCAGAGGGCCACAGACTCCCCAGCCATGATACAGATCTTAACACTTGGAAAAAAATAGAACTTATTGGCTAAGCTGGGAGAAATTTTGAAATTTTCCATCTTCCCTTTTTTAAAAAGTAAAATCTTAGAGAGGTTTGACTCATACCCACAGCCCCAACATGCAAAAATCTCTTCTATAGTTGTATTTCTTTTTTTTTCTTTTCTTTTTTAAATCATTTGAATATCTATTTTTACATTGGAAATTTCCTTTGAACAAGAGTAAAAAATGTTAACACATCAAAACTTTAGTTATACAGCAGAAACAGAAAGTTCAATTTAACCACTGCTGAATATAAAAATGTAGGTAATACTGGTCTGTAGCCAAATGAGCTTTCTAAAGACATATCTTTACGTAAGATAGCATAATGGTCCAATTCAGATGATCTTGTAAACCGTGATTTAGATGATCAGGAACAAACTGCAGCGAGTCCTGGGCTCCTCATGCCTTCTTTTCCTTCATACGCAAGAGGAGAGTGAAAGCTTCCACTTACAACCATGGGTCAAGATTACTTATTAACTATGAGGTAAACTGCACTGTTGAACTGTAGTAAGGGAAAATTCCTGGTAAAATTTGTTCTGAAGTGAAAATAAAAGCTTTCTTCTCGCACACAAAGGGAAAGGAGAGCAGACAAACTCATGGCTTGCCTAGGTGATCATCTCAAGGCTAATAACAGCATAATTTGTTTCTTTAAAACCAAATGTCAGCAAATTCCATTAAAATATTAATTGCATTGGGAAGAATGGAAGACTTTATAAATAAGAGTTTCTCTTCAAGTCCCTCTTGCTTTCCAAACTGTTGCAACTGTAGATGGAGATTTATACATAAGGGAGGTCAAAAATCAAGAACATCTGTAACACAGAAATTAAGAGGTTCATATTTTCAGAATTCAGCAAGTTCTAGTTTTCTGTTCATCAATATTCATGTAACTACTTGTCCTTGGGTTCCTCTTCATCATTGTCATCTGTTTCACTGCTGTCCTCAAGATCTTGATGAACTGGCACCTTGTTCAGCTCAAGAAAGCTAGTAATGAGCTTAGCCACAGCCTCTACATCACTGTTGAAAGAATTGGAGAATTTAGAATAGAAGCTTAGTGCAGCCTAACAAAATATATCTGAATAAGATCTAACTATACTGGTATTTTTCATTTTTGTGCTGAATCACTGGGGAAGTTATGTGCTAGTTCAGTACAGAACTGCAGTACTGATAAAAGGGTGTTTCTTCCTCTTCCAGTCTTGGTAGTGCACTGCTTGTTCTGGGCCTTCTTTATTATGGATCCAGTATTTCATGTTAAGAGGGATGGAGAGTTTGATACATTTTTTTCTGAATCTTTGGATGTTGTTCTCAAATTATCACTGACCAATTTCCTTTATACAGATCTGTACACAAACGCAACTAAGCATTAAAATCATTTGCATTTCTGTTCATTTCCAGATTCTGGGATAGCACAGCTTGCAGAGCTCATGATCTGGGACTACTCTCCTGATCTCGATGTGGATAGTAAAGGTTTGCATGCTTTGTGACTTTCCTTGAAAAAAAGAAAGATGTTCAGTTGATGTCTGAAGTATAGAAAAACTCCTGTCCTCCAAATCTTGGTTATTAGAGTAATTTCCAACCTCACATGGCTGTTGCATAGGCAAAGTGGAATAACTCTAACCCATCCTGAGCTCATTGGAGGAAGAGTGGGATGAATAAATACATTCTTTTGAATGGCTGCCTTTGAAGGCAATTATCAATGTGATCTGTTGAGCATTAGTGGTTAGTTCATCAGACTAGGACTCTGTAGACCTAATGTATTCATTAATAATAATAATAAATAACAACAACAATAAAACTAAATCAGTACATTTGGATCAACTACCATAAGCACAGTGGAACTTCCCCTCCCTCTCATCCCCCTGCACACTCACCCAGTCTGCTGTGGGCTTTCCCCCAACCCTCTGGAGCAGATTTGTGGGTGTTGCGGGGGAAGGAGAGGGAGGGGAAGTTCTGTTTCACTTGCAGAAATTGTTCTGCTTGCACAGTTACTTAGTTGGATTCAACCCCTAGTTTTGAATCACTGCTCAGCTGTGATGTTCACTGGGTAGCCAAAGGTCAGGGCATATACCCTCTTCCTCACTTAACTCATACGGTTGTTGTGAAGTTAAAATGGGGTAACCTTCATGTATGCTTCCTTGAGCAGTTTGGAGGAACGGCAGGATATAAATGTGAGAAATAAACAGCCTCTTTCAATTAGCCGGCAAACTGATTAAGAAAAGGAATGGATTGTTCCCCCTGCACCCTGAACATTTGCTTCAGAGTTACTGTGTTTCAGCAAGTAACACTGCAGCATGCATTGTCAAAAACATCTCTTCCTCACGTAGGTTAGGAAAACTTGAAAGAGACCCTGGAAATAGAATATTAGAAATGCTTAGCGTTCTTGTAAATTTTCAAGGCAATGAGAGTGTACCTGTCCTCTTAACTGAAGATGGCTGCTCTTCAAATAAGTGTCAAGCTCATACCAAAACTGGGTCACTTGGAAGAAATCCAGAATATGAAATGTTGATTGTTGATCAGAAGTTCTTGTGGGTGCTTTGAAAAAAGTGATGGAGAAGCAGCTTGGAAAGCATTGGAGTAACTCTACTTTGGTCATGCTGAACATGCTTATCACAAGCTATTTTTATTTATATGAGAAAGCACAATTTTAACATTAAATTGAGTGATGTTCCTCCACATTTGCCTGTATTATTATTATTATTTAAATTTACAGTCCACCATTCCTCCCAAAGGGAACTCAGGAAGACAAGTTCTTATCCTGGAGGTGAAGGAATTTAGCCTGTGCTAGTAAATATTAACTCCTTTAACTTTGATATTTGATTCTGCTCCCAAGGAAGGATTTGGGGGGGAAAGAAAGAAAAATTGTCCCATTGAAACTATAGGTCTTGAGCATTTTTATTATTTTTTTAAAATGGATGTTGCGTGAGAGATTTAGGTCAGCTTACAGTCATTTGATTTATCTGTAAGCATGAATAGGATATATGCCTACAGAACCAAATCGATAGGAGGTTTAGTCTAAATGCCTAGACATTTAGCGAGTTTTGTGGGTTGAGAGTGCAACCTGAAAACCACTGAAGCTATTCTTCTGGTTTTATGTTAATAGGACTAACACTCTTAAGTACAAGTACACCTGATAATATGTGAGCTATAAACACACATTACCTCAGTATAATTGAAATCTGAGGCTAGCTCGGCATTACCTCAGAATAAGATTGTGAGTTATAATTTTATATTCTGTAGCTAATTAAGAGGTTGACCCTACTAAACATGCATAGTCCACTGAAATCTCTGAGTCTTACTGGCAAATGCATCTGCATTTAGGAGCACTGCCTTTTGTGTTTTTATCACTGGTCTGGAAGTTTCTTATTTCCACTTATGCTGTATCAACAGAAAATGGTTTTACAGCCTAAATTATACTCTGCCATTGAACTGTGAACATCTATCATGTTGTTCCTCTCCCTTTTTCCTTCAAGCAACTCTTATAAAAAAGTATCAGAAGTGTAACTTCTCAAAGCTGTGGTTTGCTAGTGCTTTTAAAGGAGCCACTGGAGTGAACCAGTCTCTGACACTTATTGGGCACCACCTTAAAAACCACCAACAGTGGCTGAAAGTGGCTGAGAGCAGTCCTGCTGGGATCATCCGAGGGATCGCCCTGACTGGCTGGCAAAGGTAATGAAGTCTCATACAGGGGAACAAGAAAGCTGTAGCATTATGAATACATTGGACATTGCCAAATCTCCTTAACAGGATTCTGAAGCTGACAGTTTTCAAGTTGAAATGAAATAGCACAGGCCTTATAAACTGTGAAGGAGAAACCTTTAAAACAGCAAAATCTCCACAATCAGAGGGGCCTCAGCTTGAGGAGTAACTTCAGCTCTGACTGTTGGCCTCTGTTGCTTCTTCTTTCCACCTGACCCCATTGAGTCTCCTACTCATGTTCTTTGTATCTCTTCTTATGGCCCAGCTCTTTCCCCACCCACCCTCTTCTTCAGCTCAACTGGAGTTCCAGACTTACTTTTCTATTTTATTTATGCATTTATTTATTATTACATTTATATCCCAGCTTTCCTCCAAGGAGCTCTAGGTGGCACACAGACACGATTCTTCCCCTCCTGATTTTATCCTCGCAACAATCCTGTGAAGTAAGTTAGGCCAAGAGACAGTGACTGGCCCAGGGCCACTCAGTGAGCCTCATGGCCGAGCACGGATTTGAACCCTGATCTCCCAGGTCTCAATACAACACTCTAAACACTGCGCTATTTTGGCTCCAAATCTAAAATATAAACAGTTCTGCAAGAGGAACAAACCAAACACTTACATTAAATGTATGTACAGGTGCACCATTTATTCAAATTGTTGAACATTTCATTATCCATCACAGAAACAACATGTAGGAAAAGCATGTGCAAATATACTTTTACATTTTGTGGGCTCAAGAAATGTCTCTTAGTAAAGCTCTTGTAGACTCCCAAGGCTACTGCTAAGGCCTGCACTGCCACAGTGACCTGCTTATATTGTCTCTTACTTAATAGCTCTGCATTTTCTTTTCTAGGTATGACCACTTCTCTGTTCTGTGCGAGCTTCTGCCTGTAGGAATCCCATCGCTAGCCATATGTCTCCAGGCACTAAAGAACGGTATTGAATGACTCTCTCCTCAGTCATATCTAAGCCATGCACACAGCATCCTGAAAACTACAGGATTATTAGCACCAGAATTTGTGCATTCATTTGAAATAGCTCCTTGGCTTAAATTCTTTTTTCTAATTGCCCAGAAATTTATTAGATCTGTCCTCTATAACGGGTAGCCACTTTCCCTCACATCATTCATTGTCTCACATAGCCCAGAGTGATTAACAGCATGTGGGGTATTGCTCTCAGTTCACAGATGGGAAGCTGAAGTTGTGATGATGAATCGCCTCGAAGGTCCTCAGACTCACATCTGAACCCAGTACTGGTTACTAGATGTTAATGCTTCCTAAGACCAGTTAGAGAGTTTATGGCTAATGCTCTAACATAAAAAGATTAAAGAGTTACAGTAGTCCTATCTGTACCCCTCAGCTACTTTATCTACCTTTTAAAGCTTGTTTATAAAGATGCTTTAATAGGTTTTTACAGGTGTTTTAAAGTCTTTTGTTTTTATGATGTCTGAATATTTTTAGTGTTTTTGTTTGCCACCCTGGGTTCCTTCTAGGAGGAAGGCTGGGATATAAATTAAATAAATAAATGTGCCAGTTAGAGGTTCCATAAAACACAGCTGGTTCACCTAAGGCACAGGTGGGAAACGTACAGCTTACAAGCTATGTCTAACTGCCATGGTTTTCCTCCAAGAAAAGCTTTAGCTTCAGAAACACCAGGCCATGAGTGAGTTGCCACAAATGGGCAATATCAGATAGTACAGGCCAAAGGAAAATCTCTGAAGATCAGATGCTGGGTGGAGGCTTTGTGTAACACTCCCATGTTCCACCAGTGTTATTAGAATTTCAAAAACCATGCTCAGGATTACACCCTAATTTCAAAATCCATCTATGTACACCACACCCTGGCCTGCATTTTCCCCATCCTAAATGGCCTACAGGGTTCTGATCCATCATTATTCACCTTACTAGTTATTTATATCCCACCTTTCAGGATACAAATTCTTCCAAGATAGCTATGAATTGTGCTGTGATTTTAAAACCTGAACAAGCTAGGATCATAATTTCATCCTTATTTATGAGTTGTGGGTTTTACACATGCAAGAACACACATTGGCAATTTAAGTGAGATTATGCCACCAATGTGAAGTACACCATGCTTAGTTTTAACTGGCCAGTTCTGGCATTAATGTCTTCCCTTCACCTTGACATGATAATGACTTCATGCTCCAGATCACTAGCCATTTTTGTGTCCCATTTAATGTTTTACACTTAACAGCAGAAAAACTCTCTCTTCGGTCCCCCAAGGTGGCTATTCGGAAAAAGTGAAAGAAGATGTAGAAAAATCCCTGGGGATCTCCAGTTTGGAAATAGACACGTTCATGAGGTAAAAGCCCCAACTTCTGATAGTAATGGCCTTTCTGTCAACAGGTCCAAAAACTAGAAGAATCTTATTTTAGGGTGTGGCCTACATGTGGAAGAAGGAATGGATTCTATGTCACATTGGTTTCAGGAGATGAGCCAAAAAGTGATCAAGTGCTTTAATTGGAAAGTTATTTATCTGAAATAATTATCATAGATTAGATCCACCACTCCTTACCTTCTAAAGTAGGCAGGGCTGGTTCTAAAGGGCGGCCAGGATGGGCACCGGCACGAGGGCCCCAGAGCTACAGAAGCCCCTGAGGGGCCCTCCGCTCCCCTTCTGAGATCCGCACCCCTCCACACACCCCACTTACCTGTCAGCTGGCTTTTTAGCATTGCCCTTAATGAAGATGGCGGCCGCAGCTTCCCTAAGGTACTGAAGCTGCTGCTGCCATCTTAGTTGATGGCAGAGATGTGCGCGCATAGCACGCACATGTGCCATCAACAAAGATGGCGGCGGAGGCTTCATTCCCCTTAGGGAAACCGCGGCCACCATCTTCATTAAGGGCAATGGTAAAGACTAGACAGGTTGGGGGGGCCACGCGTACACCCACCCACCGGGGGGCCAGGGCAAGCTGATGCCCAAGGGCTCCCACATGCCTGGAGCCAGCCCTGAAAGTAGGGCAGCAATTGCAGGGGGGGACATACCAGGTCCTTTCACTTTCACCATGAATAGTGGTGAGCAGGAAAAGTATCATTCAAACAGGCCCAATAAGTTATGGACAAAGTTCATTCTTGCCCAATCCTTATTTTGAGTGCTCATATGAACTCTCTTCTTGAACAGTGACATCTCGGGGACTTTCCCAGGAAGTGAAATTCTCTCGCTTGTGACCCAAATTACATTCTACCTCAAATCCTCTGTGGATGAACTTCTGGAAAACAACAGGTGGGGAACAAGAAGTTGATACTCCTTCATGTAAGGCTGTAATTGACATTATCTTCACATAAATTATCTTTTTACTGTGTATTAACTAACCCAAAGTTGTCACTCTACCTCATCATTCTAACAATCCTGACTGCAATTATAATCAGTTGGTTGCATGATGTTAAAGACTGACTACTCCATGTTAAGTGGTGTGGTCTTGTAAATTTTAAATCTCCTAGTTGTATCTAAGTGATGTCTCTCAACTCTGCCACGTGGCTTTTCAGTTTCATTGAGACTCCAGTGTTTTTAGGTATGTCACAGGCTGGTTCAGCCCCTACCACAGAAAGAGGAAGAAGATCCATCCTATAATGATTCATCATTTTCAGCCAGATGCACTAAGGTAATTCAAAGCTGTTTCTCTGATTTCTTGCAAAGTGTGTGTTTTGAATATTAGCTTGGGACAGGTGGCTGCAGGGATTGAAAAGGTTCACACTCTCATTTGTAAAAATCAGCATCAGGAAATTCTGTGTTGAGGATGCTGTGTTAGATAATTTTATTGTGTATCTTGGTCAGATATCTGATACATTGTCAATAAGTACTTATCATTCCACACTCACTCAAATTCACAAATATTTTGATTATTCCTTTACTAGAAAAATAACAGCATCAAAGCAGAGAGAGAGATCTAAAACCTAGTGTCATGCCCCCCCCTCTTTGAGCCTTTCCAGTCATTGGCTGAGCTGCTGTGAAGTCATGAACTATTGACAAATGTTTGTGCTGCTTAGGCAAAAGGCTCATAGAAGAGGTAAATAGTTACCATTCCCCTAGGAGCTAGTAAAAATGATTATTAATAATGTTCTTCAATATATTTAAGCAGACAGGGCGGAGGGGCAAGTAAAAAGTATTTAAGTGATCAGTTGATAGACATCACTATTGTCCTCAAGACAGCTAAAAATATAGTTGCATAATCTACAGGTAAACTTTGCCATAGGCAAATATTCATCTCTTTTATTGCCACAAGTCATGTTAACTTTAGTTCTATTGCACTTTTTTCAGTGCAAAATCACACATTGAAGAATTGCCGGGGGGGGGATTAGCAAAAGAAGAGGTCCTGAGACTAGAGAGACCTTTCAGCAGTCATGGTGAATGGTCTACTTTACTCCATATTTCACTACCAGTGATTATACCATCCAACCCCTCTCCCCATTTTGCAAAATACAATAGTGAAATAAGCCAATATAGGACTGGTTTTGGGGTTTTTTAAAACCCTATTACCACTTCTGTTGCTGATGCCTGCAGGTCTATGCAATAAAATTAAATGGCTTTATGATCACTCAAAATGCCATAATTTTGACTGCTTGCGACCTTTAGAAATTTGGCTGTAGAACTCTTTGTATTTGCAAAAAATACGTACAGCAGTTTTAAGCAATAATAGAATGTGTGTGTATATCTCTCTCTCTCAAATGAGTTGCATTTAACTAATTTTCCTTACTGAGTCATTTTGTGGAAGTCATTGAGAAATGCTGTCAATTATTCCCATGGAATATACATTTAAATAATCATAATTTCCAGCCAAAAAACCCCACTTGCTTTCCATGAAATCTCCAAGCTGCTGGTAAAAGGCACCCTCCTCCCACAGGAGGTAGGGGCTTTAAATGTAGACTTTTATAACTTTTAGCATCTCTTAAGACTCAACCTTTTCATGTGGTTATTCAGCCAAAAACTAGATCTACATCACATGGCAATATCTTCAATTCTGTCATTGATTTCTGCTTAGGCTTTTGACCAAATGGACTACTGTGACCCAGGAACTTCAAACAGCTATGGGAAAGATCTTCTTTATGTCTGCTACAGAAGAATGGATGGAGGAGAATGTCCAACCCAGTCTGCAAAAACTTCAGGGAACAGTAGAAGATCTGGACAGAGCAATAAAGGCACTATCATAGCACTCTTACAGACAGCTTTTACCGATTTGAGGCCCAGCATGGTACAACTAGCACCATGCAGCTAGACTAGACTAGCGTGTGTAAACAGGGGAGATGTTCTTCAGGTGTTGAGATACACCTATTGCACTAACAGGCTTGGAATTAATCTTAAAATGAAATTTTGAAGATATAGAGACTCTGCTCTCTTCGCTTCCTCTGAAACTGCACCAGCAATCGCACTGTACATATACGGTTCCACATGTTCCACCGTGTACAAGTGAGAGCAGGCTTCAAGGTTCCTCATGGCTTTGTTCTTAAGATGGATCTCAGACTTTACAAATTAAAAACCTGTGCACAGACACTTTAAATAAATCTAAAGTTGCACAATCCAGTTATTAGTGTCTTTTGAATGTCCCTGCTGGGGTGTTGGGGAAGCCCTGCTGATAAGGCAAGGAAGACAATTGTCTGGCATCCCTGGTTTCTCAAGAAGAAAGCAGGAATAAGTTCCCAAAGCAGATCAGAAGCAAAAGATGGGTCTCCAGAAGTTTTAATAGCAAAAAAAAAAAGAGGGGGATTTTTTTTAAAGGCAATACAAGGTGGTTGTTAGAAAATGGGGTGGGGGAAGGCCCCATGTATTTGCAAAATCCCACTCCCACTCTTCGCTGTTTTGGTACCATGCCGAATGTTGACTAGTTACTTGAGGAATTTGCTCAGAAGTGTCACCGTAGGCCCATTCCAACTCAAACTGTTCTCTAGAAGTAATTCTTTATAATACAGTTTTTGGATGCATCACAGAGATCAGACAGAAGTCACTTTGTTTCAGGGAGCAGGCTATATTAAACATTGGACTTCATGGCTACTCTAAAATATTCACTGCTGTGAAAGTGATAAAGTTGAAGACTAATGTACCCACTACCATAATACAAATTAACTGTTTTTGAAACATCTAAGAAACTTACAGTAACTTTCACATTGGATTTTGTTTTTTTGGAGAGAAATCCATAACATGCTTCTTCAGGAAACAGCAAGGTAGTAATGGATTCAGTAGCCATGACTGATGGCACTATGTGTATGGCCTAATCCTATCCCTTGGAAGCAATGTCTCTGCCCTACAATCCAAGAAACTCTTCCTGCTCTTATTATTAGAACCTGTGCTTCCATGGGGCTCTTAAGATGGTGTGCCCTCTAAATTACCCTGAAGAAAGTATGGGAGGGGGTTGGGGAGTAAGAAGCACTGCAAAATACAAACCAACAAGCAAGAGGCTTACTCACGGCTATCCAACAGCATTCACGGCATATTTGTTCTCCTTTCTGCCTCAAAACCCCATCGGCCAGGATATCCTGCCCTGTATCTTCAAGAGGGGTGTTTAATGGGAGGGGGAAGGAATAATTCATAGATGACACCAATGTGGTCACATATAGGGGGATTCACAAGTGGCTTTTGAAGAAAAAACATAACTTTACACAACTACTTTACACAAAAATACAGAACTCATTTACTGAGTGCCTAATATTATACTAGTAAGGAGGCAACAGGAATATGCTCATATTTTAATAATAAACATGGTGTTCCAAAAATATAAAATGTGCCCAAAATAAATACGAACAGGTATTTAAAACAAGCTTTCCCTTTGTCATTTTTCTTTTATTTTACACTAATTAAGGCTTTTTCCTTTTTAGTTTAACTAGTTTTTAAATCAATTAACATCTACATTTTATCAAAAGCTTATGGATGCCTTTAAGGGTGCTAATTGTACAATGAACAATTTAACAAACCAGAAATACCATTCACTGCTAGAAATCAATCAGTCTTTAGTATATTTATATCCCCTATTTAAATACTAGAACCAAAATGGCTCTTAAAATGAACAGGTGCTCTTTAATTTCTACCACACTAATCAGTCAACTAACAGTGCAATCCAACCCCCCTCAACGGAGGTAGCCTCCTGCCACCCCACTGGTGGTATCACTGCAAGTAGAAAGCCCCCAACGGTTGGATCAGGATCAGCTGGATCATGAGTTGGTCTCACTGCCATCACCTGATCGCATTGGGCTTGAGCTGATCACTGCATCAGGTATTGGGCCCAATCATCTGGGTCCCTACACCTTCCACTGCTGCTGTGCAGATATTGTTGGCTCTGCACAAACGTGCTGATGGCAATTTGGATTTTACCCTTAAACTGAAGTGATTCCACAAGTACCCAATGTAAAGAAGATGGGAACAAGAGTGGAACCACAAGAGGACATATCCTAAGCTCTTGGCTAGATGTAACCAGAAATTGGATAAAAGCACCACTTTGTTGTCATGGAACCATTTCAGAATTCATAAACATACTTCAAAAGGGAGCATCTAATCACACACAATATTCTCCATAGTGTTAACAAAAAAAATCATTTAACTAATAAATGGCTTGAAGCTTGCAGCCACATTCAGGAAGAGTTTATCATAACAAGGGTATTTTACAAGCCAGAATATTAAGCACAGGCCAGCAAAGGCATTGTCAATGTAATCCTATGCATCTCTCAGAAGCAAGCCCTACTCCATTAAATGGAATTTACTCCCAAATAAATACAGGCGGGCCCTGCTTATACGGCAGGTTCCATTCCGGACCCCCGCTGTAAAGCGGAACCCCATTGATTATAATGGGGCGCGTCACATGAAAATCCAACAAAATCGGCTTTAAAAAGGGGAATTAAAGCCACCGCATTAGCGGAACGCTGGGAAGTGAAGCGCCGGGAAGCGGGGCCCTACTGTATGTGTAAGATTGCCACTTTAGTGGTCTGAAAAAAATGACATGCTAAGATAACTAGACTCTCCCTGGAACATAAGTATTACTGTAATTCTACACAGGCACATACTGAAGATTCTTTGCACGATGGACTTCCAGTGAATAAGTGGTCTTTTAGAGTTCACACAAATATTTTTAAGATTACATTTCTAGGCCTGGAATGTCAGTACTAAAATGCTGCTAGTGGGCTCCCTGCAATGGCTACAATTCACACACAGCTTCTAGAAAGTTGGGAGACTTGGTGATATAACCAGGCCATGACTGGACCCTTAACACCATTAAATACATGTAGCAATTCTATGAAACTCTTACAGTGTTGCTTCTTCTTAGGCAATCTTGACAAGCATATCCTTTCATGGTTAAATACTAAGCTTCACCCAGACAGGATCTTTGACCAAGGAGTCTCTGCTAATAGATCACAATTTATGATTTAGGCTAGTTTACTTTTCTCAAAAAGTAAGCATGTATTAGAACTGTAGTCTGCCTTTCTTGAAGGCCTGGTGCAGATCACAATCACATTAAGAGTTCATGAAAGCACCTCACACTTTGGTTAATTTAATATTAAACCTTGAAGTACCTTGGACAGTTCTCCCAAAATTCCTAGCAGCTGTTCTGGCTCAGATTGTGGTGCCTCCAGCAGCATCTTTTGAAGTGCATACATGCACAGAGTACCTAGTAGTAGTTAAATCTTCAGCTGGGAGATGAGGACCAGATTCTCATATATTAAAAAAGATTTGGTGGAAGTGTCGGCCCCACCTAGTATCACAACATTAATTTCCAGATTACCTGGGCCACCCTGACCATCCAAAGGCCATGAATCTCAGTGTTTGGGGATACAACACTTAACAGTGAAACATCAGCTAATTATACAGTACCTTGCAAAAGTAATCAGACCCCTGACCAATGCTCTCATATTACTGAGTTACAAATGGTACAGTGTAATTTTGTCCTGTATGATACTTTATTTAGAAACACTGAAACTCAAAATCATTTATTCTCAGGTGACATTGATTTTATGTTGGGAAATGTTTGTAAGAAACATAAAAAACCAAAACCTGTCGCTTGCATAAGTATTCAACCTCTGTGCTGTGGAAGCTCCCAGTTTACACAGATGAAAGAAATTGCCTTATCAAGGACACAATTGGCCTCCATCTGTGAACCATTAAAGTTGCTGTCACATTGTCAGGATAAAAACCCCACTGTTGAAGAATCATTGGTCACGCTATGGATCTGAAGGACAATGAAGACCAAAGAGCATTCTACAGTGAGAGATCATGTAATACAAGTGCATAGATTAGGAAAAAGGTATAAAATAATATCCAAGTGTTTGGATATCCCAGTGAGCACAGTTGGATCAATAATCAGGAAGTGGAAGCTGCATCACACCACTCAGGCACTGCCAAGAAAAGGCCACCCCTCAAAACTCAGCAATCAAACAAGGAGACTTGTGAGAGAAGCCACAGAGGGGACAACAATCACTTTGAAGAAGCTACAGAGTTCAGTGGCTGGGAGTGGAGTAATGGTGTACCAGTCAACCATAAGACTGCATAAGACTGGCCTGTATGGGAGGGTGGCAAGAAAGAAGCCGTTACTCAAAAAGTGCCATCTGAAAGCACATCTGGAGTTTGCCAGAATGCATGAGAGCGCCCTGGCAGGAATGTGGGAAAAGGTTTTGTTTTCAGATGAGACCAAGATAGAGCGTTTTGGCCAAAACTCAAAGCGCTATGTGTGCCGCAAACCTAGCACTGTCCATGCCTCAAGACACATCATCCCTACAGTAAAGTATGGTGGTGACAGCATCATGCTGTGGAGATGCTTCCTATCAGCAGGGACTGGGCATCTTGTTTAAATTGAAGGAAGAAGGGATGGAGCAAAATACAGGGATATACTGCAAGAGAACCTGCTTCAGTCTACTAAAAAACTGAAGCTTGGGAGGATATTCACTTTTCAGGAGGACGATGATCCCAGGTACAAGGCCAAAGCAACATTGGAATGGCACAAGAACAAAAAGATGACTGTCCTACAGTGGCCCAGTCAAAGTCTTGATCTCAATCCCATTGAGAATCTGTGGCGCTCTTTAAAAATTGTGGTCCACCACCAACATCCAACCAACCTGAACAACCATTTGTAATTCAGTAACATGAGAGCATTGGTCAGGGGTCTGAGTACTTTTGCAAGGCACTGTAATGTGGTTTGGATTGTAATTCCTTCTATCTAGTACAATGATAAATTACAATACAATTGAATCTAGCCTCTCCTCAAACTTTATAGAACACTTGCAAATACATGCATTATCTTAAAAGTTACTAGCTTTGTCAACTTACGATTCAAAATCATTTTTTTCCCATTCATTGTGACCTATGTAAGATCTACAAGTACCTGCGGGAAGATTTTTTAAAACTTTTTCCAACTTTGTTGGTAGTATTTTTAAAAAGCCAAATACACACAAACACATATATGTGTGGGTGTGTATTAAAGTTAAAAGGAAACATAAAAATGGGGAAAGTTCAAGAATCATGGATCTGATCAGAAATCTTAATGCTGAATACCAAATGGTGCAGGGACCTTCACAGAAAACTGTAAAAAGACTGAAATACCACTTTATAAAAAACAATTAACACCTTAAAAACACTTAATGGTAGGCATGATCAGATGTTAAATGTGTTTGACAAGGATTTACAGTTGTCTATGCCTGTTTATAAAATATCTACCATGAATAGGAAAACAAAAGTTTACCTGTAAATCTGGATGCTGAAAAGCTCTTATAAGGTGAGGTATATGTTTTCAAAAACTCAAAACCAATTACACAGATCAGGGATAGGGGAACTGCAGCCCTCTGCAAGTTGCTGGACTCTTAACTCCCATCAGCCCCAGCCAGCATGGCCACGTAGCTGAGGCTCATGGGAGTAGGAGTCCAGCAATATCCAGAGGGCCACAGACTCCCCAGCCATGATACAGATCTTAACACTTGAAAAAAATAGAACTTATTGGCTAAGCTGGGAGAAATTTTGAAATTTTCCATCTTCCCTTTTTTAAAAAGTAAAATCTTAGAGAGGTTTGACTCATACCCACAGCCCCAACATACAAAAATCTCTTCTATAGTTGTATTTCTTTTTTCTTTTCTTTTTTAAATCATTTGAATATCTATTTTTACATTGGAAATTTCCTTTGAACAAGAGTAAAAAATGTTAACACATCAAAACTTTAGTTATACAGCAGAAACAGAAAGTTCAATTTAACCACTGCTGAATATAAAAATGTAGGTAATACTGGTCTGTAGCCAAATGAGCTTTCTAAAGACATATCTTTACGTAAGATAGCATAATGGTCCAATTCAGATGATCTTGTAAACTGTGATTTAGATGATCAGGAACAAACTGCAGCGAGTCCTGGGCTCCTCATGCCTTCTTTTCCTTCATACGCAAGAGGAGAGTGAAAGCTTCCACTTACAACCATGGGTCAAGATTACTTATTAACTATGAGGTAAACTGCACTGTTGAACTGTAGTAAGGGAAAATTCCTGGTAAAATTTGTTCTGAAGTGAAAATAAAAGCTCTCTTCTCGCACACAAAGGGAAAGGAGAGCAGACAAACTCATGGCTTGCCTAGGTGATCATCTCAAGGCTAATAACAGCATAATTTGTTTCTTTAAAACCAAATGTCAGCAAATTCCATTAAAATATTAATTGCATTGGGAAGAATGGAAGACTTTATAAATAAGAGTTTCTCTTCAAGTCCCTCTTTTGCTTTCCAAACTGTTGCAACTGTAGATGGAGATTTATACATAAGGGAGGTCAAAAATCAAGAACATCTGTAACACAGAAATTAAGAGGTTCATATTTTCAGAATTCAGCGAGTTCTAGTTTTCTGTTCATCAATATTCATGTAACTACTTGTCCTTGGGTTCCTCTTCATCATTGTCATCTGTTTCACTGCTGTCCTCAAGATATTGATGAACTGGCACCTTGTTCAGCTCAAGAAAGCTAGTAATGAGCTTAGCCACAGCCTCTACATCACTGTTGAAAAGATGCAGGCAAGTGTTAATGATTCAAGTACCGACCTGTGGTGGTCATGAAAGTGAAAAATATATAACCACCACCATCAAATAAAAAGTGCAGTTGATCAGGATAGCAAAATTAAAAGTACTCATAAGTATCCACTTCCCCTCTGGTCTGTCCAAATGGGAGTGCTGGGCTCAGAGCAAGTCACGCTGTGTGCCTTCATTTCTTCCCTACCTATCACACCCCTCTTCATGATGGGGGTGGCAGCCCCTCCCCTAGGCTTACTTTTCGTTGTTGTCTTGCCATTGTTTTAGTGGAGGCGACCTTGTGATGTTCCTGTAAGTTAGCATCTGTAAATATGGTAAGTGCGGGTCTATTGGGTGATGTACGGTAAATGACTGAGAGAGAAAGGGGGAGTACATGGGTGAGAAGCTGAAGTATGCTGGATGATGATTGGCTGAGTGGCTGGCTGGCTGCAGGTATAAATGGAGGTTTGTGAGTGATGAGAGGAGGTCAGGGGTCGGTTGGAAGGTGGGAGAGAGAGTTGAGAGAGAGGGGTTGTTGAATGGGTTGGCAGAGTTCTGAGGGAAGTTTGGATTGGATTTGGCTGATATTTAAAGAGGATATATATATGAAACCATACGCTTGTGAAACATTCTAAAAGTAACCTTGCTATTTCCTGTTATTAGTAAATAAATACTTATTTGGTTTACCAAAGGCCTGATCCTTGGCTGGGGAATATACAGACCAGAAGGGAGGGCAAGGTAATTACCGAGACTGAACAGAAGCAGTATCTAATGGTGGCAGCGGTGAAGGGAGGAATTGTAACAAGTCCAGTATCCAGAGCAACCCAGAGTTGTATGCTTTTTATAAAAAGATACAAGGGGGTTGGGAACAGCATAAGCACTCAGTCGCAAAAGTAACCAGCTAGAGAGAGACTCAGGCAAAGTCTCTGGGAGTATTGGTTACAGGACGTGACTGGTGGTGCTGCCTAGCAGTGAGATCTAGTGAGATGTGTGCTAGAGCGGAGTGAGAAGCCATATAAAGGACGGTCCGGACTGGTGGTGTCCCTGGTGGTGCCTAGTGAAAGGCAGTAGCCACAAGCAGGTGGGAACCTGACAGGGAGAACCAGGGAAGGGCGTCACAGACCTCTCAGCTTACATTTTTTTATTTTGCAGTAGTGGCAAAGCCCTCCGCCCCCTCCCTATGTGCCTTGCTATCCACCTCCCCCACCCCCATGTATGGCCCTGCTTCCACTGTGCACAAATTTTTCCTGTGATTTTTGTGGAAAGGTGTTACTGAGTTTCAGTTTCAGTCAGATGTCACAAAATTATTTCAAGCAATAGTAGCATATTAAGAGTGAGAAGCCAGTTGGCATCTTAGCATTTACCTGAGAATAATCCTATTAGTCAATTATAGGGAGAACTACTCACTGATCCAATGGCCAACAACACAGCTAGAGGTACAATAAAATAGCTATAATATATGAGGAACAATTTGATACATATGTGCCTTTCAGTGTGAATGCCCTGATTATGTTTATTAAGCTTAGATTGTGAAACATCTCTAGTGGACAAATATTATCAGTCATAAGGGGGGCACATTTTTTAGACTCGCCCACAAAGCCAAGTACTTTTTAAATGTTTGCAAAAGGCTTTGGAACTTGCAGGGTTTGAAGACACACAAGGCAATGTATGAAGAAGGTCCAAAAAAAACAATTCCATGTGTGCCTTGTGATACTGTGCACTTCCTCTGAAGCATTCACAAATAGCTACTTTCAGACCAGATAGTAGGGTAGGGTAGCTACCCAAAATATGCAAGGCTTTTATGGTCTAATCACATAATGGCTGCATTCAGACAATCATATCTCACTTAATAAGCTAAGATATGAATGAGTCTTGTTCCCCCACACGCACCTGCTTTACCCCTCACTTCACATGAGGAAGCAAACAACCCAGGAAGTCTGTTTCCCTGTTTCTTCCAAACTAGGAAATGACAATTAATGGTTTCCAAACAAGCCAGGATATTACGCCAACTGTAAACCATGGCTTCTTATCCTGGCTTGTTTGGAAGCCATAACTATAGCTTCCCAGTTTGGATGTTATAGTGAACTGCACCTTCCTAGCTTCCCAAAAGGAGTGAAGCAGCTATGTGCGGGTTCCCAAGACTTAATAAGACGTGATATAATTGCTTAAATTCTATTTAAACTTCTATTCAGAGAGAGTCTTGTCCCTGTACTTATATACAGTTTTATAGTGTAGTGGCAAGATACAGTGCCTTGCAAAAGTAATCAGACAAATGCTCTCATATAACTGAATTACAAATGGTACATTATAATTTCATTCTGTATGATATTTTGAAACACTGAAAATCAAAATCAATTATTGTAAGATGACATTGGTTTTATGTTGGAAAATGTGTGTAAGAAACAAAAAACTGAAACATGATGCTTGCATAAGTATTCAACCCCCCACACATTAATTTTTGGTACAGCCACCTTTCGCTGCAATAACAGCTTTAAGTCTTTTGGGGTAGGTATGTACCAGCTTTGCACACAACGTTGGAGGGATTTGGGCCCATTCTTCTTGGCAGATTTGCTCCAGGTCGTATAGGTTGGTTGGACATTGCTTGTGGACTGCAATTATCAAAGAGCGCCACAGATTCTCAATGCGATTGAGTCCAGGACTTTGACTGGGCCACTGTAGGACATTCACCTTTTTGTTCTTGAGCCACTCCAATGTTGCTTTGGCCTTATGCATGGGATCACTGTCCCTGCTGATACGAAGCATTCCCACAGTATGATGCTGCCACCACCATACTGTAGGGATGGTGTGTCTTGAAGCATGGGCAGTGTTAGGTTTGCGCCACACTTGCGCTTTGAGTTTTGGCCAAAACGCTCTATCTTGGTCTTATCTGATGACAAAACCTTTTCCAACATTGCAGCTGGGGCACTCTCATGCATTCTGGCAAACTCCAGATGTGTTTTCAGATGGTACTTTTTGAGTAACGGCTTCTTTCTTGCCACCCTTCCATATAGGCCAGTCTTATGCAGAGCTCTTGATATGGTTGACTGGTGCACCATTACTCCACTCCCAGCCACTGAACTCTGTAGCTTCTTCAAAGTGATTGTTGGCCTCTCTGTGGCTTCTCTCACAAGTCTCCTTGTTTGATTGCTGAGTTTTGAGGGGTGGCCTCAAGGAAAAGAAGGCATGAGGAGCCCAGGACTCGCTGCAGTTTGTTCCTGATCATCTAAATCACAGTTTACAAGATCATCTGAATTGGACCATTATGCTATCTTACGTACAGATATGTCTTTAGAAAGCTCATTTGGCTACAGACCAGTATTACCTACATTTTTATATTCAGCAGTGGTTAAATTGAACTTTCTGTTTCTGCTGTATAACTAAAGTTTTGATGTGTTAACATTTTTTACTCTTGTTCAAAGGAAATTTCCAGTGTAAAAATAGATATTCAAATGATTTAAAAAAGAAAAGAAAAAAGAAATACAACTATAGAAGAGATTTTTGTATGTTGGGGCTGTGGGTATGAGTCAAACCTCTCTAAGATTTTACTTTTTAAAAAAGGGAAGATGGAAAATTTCAAAATTTCTCCCAGCTTAGCCAATAAGTTCTATTTTTTTCAAGTGTTAAGATCTGTATCATGGCTGGGGAGTCTGTGGCCCTCTGGATATTGCTGGACTCCTACTCCCATGAGCCTCAGCTACGTGGCCATGCTGGCTGGGGCTGATGGGAGTTAAGAGTCCAGCAACTTGCAGAGGGCTGCAGTTCCCCTATCCCTGATCTGTGTAATTGGTTTTGAGTTTTTGAAAACATATACCTCACCTTATAAGAGCTTTTCAGCATCCGGATTTACAGGTAAACTTTTGTTTTCCTATTCATGGTAGATATTTTATAAACAGGCATAGACAACTGTAAATCCTTGTCAAACACATTTAACATCTGATCATGCCTACCATTAAGTGTTTTTAAGGTGTTAATTGTTTTTTATAAAGTGGTATTTCAGTCTTTTTACAGTTTTCTGTGAAGGTCCCTGCACCATTTGGTATTCAGCATTAAGATTTCTGATCAGATCCATGATTCTTGAACTTTCCCCATTTTTATGTTTCCTTTTAACTTTAATACACACCCACACATATATGTGTTTGTGTGTATTTGGCTTTTTAAAAATACTACCAACAAAGTTGGAAAAAGTTTTAAAAAATCTTCCCGCAGGTACTTGTAGATCTTACATAGGTCACAATGAATGGGAAAAAAATGATTTTGAATCGTAAGTTGACAAAGCTAGTAACTTTTAAGATAATGCATGTATTTGCAAGTGTTCTATGAAGTTTGAGGAGAGGCTAGATTCAATTGTATTGTAATTTATCATTGTACTAGATAGAAGGAATTACAATCCAAACCACATTACAGTGCCTTGCAAAAGTACTCAGACCCCTGACCAATGCTCTCATGTTACTGAATTACAAATGGTTGTTCAGGTTGGTTGGATGTTGGTGGTGGACCACAATTTTTAAAGAGCGCCACAGATTCTCAATGGGATTGAGATCAAGACTTTGACTGGGCCACTGTAGGACAGTCATCTTTTTGTTCTTGTGCCATTCCAATGTTGCTTTGGCCTTGTACCTGGGATCATCGTCCTCCTGAAAAGTGAATATCCTCCCAAGCTTCAGTTTTTTAGTAGACTGAAGCAGGTTCTCTTGCAGTATATCCCTGTATTTTGCTCCATCCCTTCTTCCTTCAATTTAAACAAGATGCCCAGTCCCTGCTGATAGGAAGCATCTCCACAGCATGATGCTGTCACCACCATACTTTACTGTAGGGATGATGTGTCTTGAGGCATGGACAGTGCTAGGTTTGCGGCACACATAGCGCTTTGAGTTTTGGCCAAAACGCTCTATCTTGGTCTCATCTGAAAACAAAACCTTTTCCCACATTCCTGCCAGGGCGCTCTCATGCATTCTGGCAAACTCCAGATGTGCTTTCAGATGGCACTTTTTGAGTAACGGCTTCTTTCTTGCCACCCTCCCATACAGGCCAGTCTTATGCAGTCTTATGGTTGACTGGTACACCATTACTCCACTCCCAGCCACTGAACTCTGTAGCTTCTTCAAAGTGATTGTTGTCCCCTCTGTGGCTTCTCTCACAAGTCTCCTTGTTTGATTGCTGAGTTTTGAGGGGTGGCCTTTTCTTGGCAGTGCCTGAGTGGTGTGATGCAGCTTCCACTTCCTGATTATTGATCCAACTGTGCTCACTGGGATATCCAAACACTTGGATATTATTTTATACCCTTTTCCTAATCTATGCACTTGTATTACATGATCTCTCACTGTAGAATGCTCTTTGGTCCTCATTTTCCTTCAGATCCACAGCATGACCAATGATCCTTCAACAACGGGATTCTTATCCTGACAATGTGGCAGCAACTTTAATGGTTCACAGATGGAGGCCAATTGTGTCCTTGATAAGGCAATTTCTTTCATCTGTGTAAACTGGGAGCTTCCACAGCACAGGGGTTGAATACTTATGCAAACAGGTTTCAGTTTTTTATGTTTCTTACAAACATTTCCCGACATAAAATCAATGTCACCTGAGAATAATTGATTTTGAGTTTCAGTGTTTCTAAATAAAGTATCATACAGGACAAAATTACACTGTACCATTTGTAACTCAGTAATATGAGAGCATTGGTCAGGGCTCTGATTACTTTTGCAAGGCACTATATGCTGCAGTTCAGTAACAAGACAACATAGTAAAAATCAGGATTCTTTTTTGATAGTGGAAGATTTAGGACACACAAAAAGAAGTACTTCTCAACAGAACATAGTTAAACTCTGGAATTCACTACCATAACATGAAGTGATGTCCACCACCTTGGATGGCTTTAAAAGGGAGAAGAAATATTTATGATAGATAAAGCTATCAATGGCTACTATGCTGAATGTCAGAGGCAGTATTGCCTTTGAATACCAGTTGCTGGAATTCACAAGCAAGAAAAGTGCTGTTGAGCTCTCATGCTGCTTGTAGGCTTCTCACAGTCGTTGGCCACTGTGGGAACAGGAAGCTGCTCTAGATGGCTCTTTAACAGGGCAAGTGCATGTGGGGGAACAAGACTCATTCATGTCTTAGTTTATTAAGCGAGATTTAACTGGGCTCTTATATACCCTTTTTAAACTCAGATTTTGAAAACTTTTCCAACACATTTTTACGTACCAAAGTCAATGTTCTCCACACCTCGGGTTCATAATTACAGAACAGAATACATGCAACATGTTCATCAACTGCAATCATGTACTACAGTCATGAAAATGTCACCCAGATTGTTGAATACCTAGAACCAAATTATACTAGTTAGTTGCTTTGTGGCATATTTCCACTATGAGCAACTGGTGCAGAAGACATTTCCTGCCTCCTGCAACTGAGGCCATCATCTGCAATTACTATAAATGCCACAAAATCAACTAGATTCTTGAAAGTTTTATTGCCAGGCTAAGGTTAAGTGATGCTTTCTTACATGTCCTGAAGAATCACAGAAGAGGGGATTCATACTGTACCTTCTGCTGCCCATCACTGCACTCTGTGTCAGAGGGTGCGAAAACCCAGTGACAAATCTTAGGACGACTAGGTAGCCCTTCCCCAAATAGCGTACTTTCTCTTCTTCCACATTCACAGCCCGAATTTCATCCAGTGGAACCACCACTATTTGGCAAAGGATCAGAATATTAAACTGTTAGCACTGTGATGCCAAGCAATACTAGCTGCGTTTGACTCCCATATTCTAAACTTAGCAAAAACAGTCCAAGCTCCCTCTCATGCTGCTGCCAGGCTACCTTCCATTATTTTAAGGACCACCAGAACTAAATGAAAATGTAACGGAGGCAGTAGAAAGTTAACTTTCTAAAGCATTCACCAAAAGTTAGTGGCATAGAATCTTTCTCCCTACAACCTCAGTTTCTCTCACTTCATGTTTGTAAAAATTGCATTACAGATTTTATGGCAAAAAGATAGAATCACGTGATAACCCTTAGGAAAAATTAGGTCCCAGATCCTCTCACAATAACCACATCAGTTGTGAATAGTATATCCATAGTCATGTGTTTGGTCTTTGTAGCTGGGATTTGTTACCAAGACAATTTCCATCTTAGAAACATGGTATGGCAGTATGAGTATTTATTCTTTGGGAACCAAACAACTTTTCTTTTTTAGCAGCTTTACAACATTTATAAAGTTTGACCAACAGGAAAAACATCTGAAGCAAGCTCAAGCCTTGTCTAGTCCAACCACCTGCCACAATATGGAGCACCCTATATTTATAGCATCTCTGATAGATGTGCTTAATTATCATACGATAGTAGTTTTCAGTCTCTCACCATTCAAATTAGAATATTTTGCTCATGCTCAGCCTATATGCTCCAAACTAAAACCTCATTATCCTCTTCTCTATTCTGGCTGCAGAATTTAGCAACCTGGGAATCTCAACAGCCATTAAAAACAAAAAAAACCCTTAAGGTAGCAAAAATTGGTTTAGAAAAGTTTATAAACAACTTAATAAAAAAACCTCTCTAAGCAGGATACATAAAACAATATAAAACACTTATCAATGACACACAGATAAAATTGGCAAATATTAAAAAATATAGGTATAACTAAATTATGTATTTGGATAGGCTTGCTGAAAGAAAGTCTTTAGCAGGATTCTAAAACAGTCTAGTGAGGGTACCTGCCTAATGTTAATAGGCAGATAAACATAATGGAACTAGCTTCTTTATTGTCCTGAGTAAGCTCTTCACTCTTCCCCATGGCTAGAACATTTTCTTTAGTACGGTGTACATACAGCCCTGAACTCAAGATAGTGGGTGGTATTCAATTACATTTTTGCGCTAGCACAAGAATTAGTACTAGTGCAAGGGAATTCCCTCCCTCTTCTCCCAGCATGGGTGCTCTGCACCATCCCCAAATCTACTCTGGGGAATCGGAAGAAACCCCAGAACAGATTTAGGGAGCGCACAAGAAGAAACCTTTGAGCTGACAGAATGATCTGCTTAGTGCTACTTTGAATACAACCAGTGATGTTGAACAACACATGTGTCATACTGCTTCATTTGTGGCTTTACCTTGTTCATGACCTGCCCTTGACAGGGTCAGCAGCTTCTTGTAAAGGTTGAATGTCTTTAGGAAAACCTTTCCTCCATCCTTGTCAAATATAGCCTCCTATGAAGAAAAAAACACAGCTGGTATCGCACAACACAGCTGGTATCGCACAGTGGGGAGAAGAGCCTGGCTGGGATCCCAGAGTCTGTGAATTCAAATCCCTGCTCGTGTCTCCTGGGTGTAAAGGGCCAGCTAAAGATCACCCCCACAGTGAGTTACATGGCTAGTGCCTTGGGAACATTTGTGTTAAAAGCCAATAAAGGAATATTGTAAGTAAGTAAAGGCCAGCACACTTGTCATTTGGACATTGCCACTTGTGACAAAATAAGCGGCTTCATTGTGTACAAACTGTGTACCTGTGAGCACATGGAGCTGCCTTATGCCAAATCAAACTAATTGGTCCAGCTCGCCAAATACTATCTATACTGACCAGTGTGGTGTTCTCTCCAACATCTCAAGCAGAGGTCTTTCCTCTGGGAAAAACCAGGGTTAAACCTGGAATCATCCACACATAAACAATGAATTTCACCATTAAGCTATAGCTTCTCTTCAGTCACTCCCCCAGATGTGATTAATTTCAGATCTACTCTATAAAGGTAGAAACCCACAAAAAGGAAAAAAGACACCCTAAGAGTCTGAGGAAAGGATGCCAAAATACAATATCTAAAAGTCTAGGGAAAATCATAGCTCATGAAATAAAAAGGTTGGGTAAATATCAGGATTAAGGTAGTATGAAATTTGGAATTTTGTCTAAACACACCGCTCAAGGAAAAGTTGCATAATTGCAATAAACAAAATGCTTGTGAAAAAACATACACAGATGTAACAGACAATAGCTTAAAGTAGACCTTGAAACTTCCAAAACAAATTCTACCTTTAAATAAAAATAGGCTGGGTATTTCAAAAGCTACCAGACACAGGTTCCAAAGAGATTATTCATTCAAAGGGTCAATGGTGCATCTATGTCAAAATCGTAACTGAAGTTAACATGCAGCATTATGTTATATTGTAGTTAAATTAACTTACAGCAGTCTGGTTAATTCTAGTTGCCACCAAGTTTGTCAATATTGACAAGCAACATTAACAGATCAGTATAGAATGAGCAATGTTAACAACTATTTGGCTAAGGCAACCAAGTTTCCTGTTTACAGCCTGCTGCTTACCTCCCACTCCTCCAGATTCTGCACAGCTACAAAGAGACAGCCAGCAAGATAAAAGAGTTTCCATCCCAAGCTATCTGAATAATACAAAATATTTCAAGTTAGAAACAAGCTTGTAACCCCCATATGACTTTAGAACTAGTACCTTATTTTCATGTTTGAAAGACTAAGAACTGAACATTTTTTGTAAACTGAAGTGATTACCTGTTTATACTGAAACAAGGATTTCAGTACAATACACACACTGTGTCAATAAGGGGCATTTAGCTTATATCCTTCTGGTCAGAAGGAACTAGAGCTTTTTAGCAAGTAAACAGATATCCTCCTTTTAAGCCAGATCCCATGTATTACAATCCTCCAAAACCTTACTTCTGGGGTCCTCTGAAGTGAGTTGAGAAGAGAGGGGGCCTTTTTCAGCTGTGGTGCCCCCCCCACGCACACACAAACATATACAGAGCAAAGGGGGAAGCATGAGAGGCCAAGATTCACCACCAGTGCATGTCATGGCAAACCAGAGTTTAGCACTTCATCTGAATTCAAACAGATTGATTATCAGTTTGATAAATGTGTGTACATCATTCTGTATTCCTGGCACATTTACATTCAAGACAGTTGCATTTGGCAGCTATCAGGACACAAGTACAATAAAATAAAAAGGGTTTGTGATGTGGTAAAGGTAAAGGTGTCCCAGCACTTACAGTGTGAGTCGTTTCCGACTCTTAGGGTGACATCTTGCGACGTTTACTAGGCAGACCGTATATATGAGGTGGGATTGCCAGTTCCTTCCCTGGCCTTTCTTTACCCCCCAGCATATGCCAGGTACTCATTTTACCGACCACGGATGGATGGAAGGCTGAGTGGACCTCGACCCCTTTTACCGGAGATTCGACTTCCTCCTACCGTTGGAATCGAACTCCGGCCATGAGCAGAGTTTCGGCTGCGTTACCGCCACTTACCACTCTGCACCACAGAGTGCGTGGCGTGTGATGTGGTAGCACAGAGGATATGGCCGCATTACAAAATTCTGGGCTGGCTCCATGGTTGCACTGTTTCATACCACTCATAGCTTTGAAAAATATGTACCAGCTTTATTGTCTGAACTCAAAGAACAAAAAGCATAAGCTTTCATAGACAACAGCCTACTTTATTAGATTCTAACAGTGTAATCCTAACCTTGTCTATTCAGAAGTCAGTCCCATTGAATTTAACAGGGCTTTCTTCTAGGCAAGCGGGGTTAGGATTGCAGCCTAGTAAGAGCATTCACACAACACTTCAATTTCAGTTTATAGCTCTGTTCAGTCATTTGTCTCTCTAGTGAATGGAGGAGGAAGCAGACAAGCACCTTCCCCTTCGTTGCTGTCCCAGTCCCTGATGTCCTCCACAAGTTGGTGGATGATCATCTGGGGGCAGGGATTTTCTGGGGTTCTAAATCACATGGGGACCCTACACAAATAGAGCAGGCTCCCCATGCAGTCATCCTCCAACTTGTGGAAGATGATGGGGACTGGGCAAGAGCACTCATCCCTGCTTCTTACCCCATATGATATTAGTCACGTAGGGAGAGAAAAAGGCACTATCCACACACCTGCTCTTACATTAGCTAGGAGCTGATTTTTCTGCTACCCCAGCTCCACCATTTTCAGAAAAACTAATCATTTTCCATGTGTAAGGGTATGTTACGTTTGCTCCAATCAATACTTTAATGTTAATTCACACACATAGACTTCAACTTTCCACCCTCATCTTAGTTTGAGTCATTGTGTGAACTGTTTTTACTATAAGCCCATTAAGAGTCAGGGATCCATATACAACATTCAAAACTGCGGCCACCCATTTTGAGCCCAAGCATGAGAGCATGACACAAATCAAAACAAAACAGAAGAATATTTAAAGACTGGAAGGCTTGGAAGGAAAAGATGTAGGTGTGCGAAAGAAATTCAACAAGAACTTTACCTTCACTATAGTAAGCAGCAGCCAGGCCTACAGAAGAGATCCCTACAAAGACAAAGAACAGTTATGAGTTTAGAGTGTATTTTCAGCTATTTAACCATCTTTAGCGTTTTGTTCTCAGAAAGCACGAGTTTTATGTCTGCATCGAGAAGCCTTTTAATTGTCAGTGTACTAATAGCATAGAATTGATAATTTTTCAAAAAAGCAATAATCAATTTGAGCTAACTCTTCCCTTGAACTCTGTAACAATGGTGCATATTACGCAAGTGAGAAGAAAATTTTACTTGAAATCTGAAAAAGAGCCAAATATCAAATCAGACCAGTTGTGATGTTATTTTTCTATGCATGCCTCTAAGGTGCTTATGGGGAAACAGAGAAAAGCAACAAAAGCTACAGTTCTTCATGATTTCATAACTGATGACTCTGAGTCTGTCACATCATAATGAAATTTTCAGAGCCCCTTCAAAGATTTTTTTCCAGTTCTGTATATCAGACTTGTTGCCTTTCTTGTCTGTAGGAAGACCATTTAAATCCCTCTTGACTGAGCTTAGAGGACTTTTATCAAAGATTACAATATGTAATATAAACAAAGTGTGAGGCCAATAGAAAACTATATGCATTCATCTGCAACAACTGTATTACCTTGCTGGCTCATGAGGACTTCCAGAATCAACTGCAATTACTATTGGTGGGAGTGGAGCAGAAAGATACTGTGGGGGGAAAATAGGTTACAGAGCCTATCACAGAAAAGTGGCCTGCAACTGAAGTTCTGGGTAATGTTCTAATCAATATGTAAAATCGAATCCCACCTATCCAAGTTCTTGCCCATCACATGAGGTCCATGCCTCCCTCACTATATTCACTAAAGATTTTTCTCACGTAAGTAAAGGGCCAATAAAGCAACAGTAGGATCTTCTCTTCTGTGTACATTTCATTTCAATCTGTTTTATCAGCAGTTTGTTTTAACTCATCAAAAATTAAATAAAAAATGAAGGTTCAAGAATTTAGGAGTGATACAAGATTGAAGACTTACCTACAAGGAGAGACCAAGACCGGATACTCGGTGACCTCTTCAAATGAAGAACAAAATTTGAGTGGTTTTCAACCAGCATATACATCTTGGGAGGGGAGGGGGAATCCACAGAACCCCAGAGCACTCACAGAAGCCACCTAGAGAATAACAGGTAATAAAACAAATTGAGGTGCTTCTTACAGGCCCTTATCATATCTATCAGTTTCCTGAGGAATCCCCTTCATAGCTTGAGGTATCCCCAAGTCCAGCATAGATTTATTATCAAGTTCAGAAATGCTGAAATAAGTACAAATGCACATGCCTAGTATTAGGGTAATCAAATCCACATACTTTAAAGCAGAATGTGCACTCTCTACATCTCTACAGGCAAAGCTACATTCACATGCATGGTACCTTTTCCTGTCATAAGCTTTCAATTTTCAAACTTTTGCATTTTTTAAATCAATTTTTAAACCTTTATATGTATCAAGCAAGTCTCACCAAGGGAATGGATATTCTTACACAATGAGTTGAGAAGCCCATCCAGTAATATAGTGACAAATTCAGAAGTGCAGGGTCCCTTCATGACAGTCACGCCACTCCCCCTTACAGCTACACCCTCTCATTCACTTGCTTGCTCTCTGTCCTCATCTCCACACTCTTCATTCCTTCCCAAGTGCGCCTTCTCCCACAACAACAGACGTCCTTAGGAACCAATCAGCATGAAAGAGGAGTGTGTTAGCTACTGAGAAGAGTCTTCTCAGTGACTGCTCACCTCCTTTCACACTGATTGGCTTCAATCAACAGGAAAGGACAAGGAGCCATGTTAGAAGATTCTTCTCAGTGGCTAACACACTCCCCTTTCATGCTGATTGGCTCATAGGATGCTGGAGATACAGGAACCTGGCTGGGACCCTGCTCCCAAAAATGTAAGGGGTCTAAGACCCGCCAAGACACTGGACGACTACACCCCTGGGCCCATCTCATGGAGTATAGGACACCGTTAAACATAACAATTGTCCTATGCACTAAGAGATGCTACATGGTGGATGAGTGACTGAAGGACACAAATACTTACCACCCATCTACCATGTACCCCCCAAAACATGAAACCACACCTACCAGATCAACCTAAGAGCACACATGGCAAAATAGAAAATATATAAAAACGTTATGAAATAGTGGCAAATTGCAATTTGGCAGAAACAGTTGTGGCCCTGAAATTTTTTACAGCTAGCTTTTTACCCAGCTTCTGCTGCTTTTAACATAAGCACGAGACAAACCCACAAAGCCTTTCCGTTTCGTCACCTTCATTCAATACAAACGTGCTCTATGACACCCCCTTCCAACACCCCCCAAAGGCAAATAAGAAACCTAAAATTACGTTTATGTTCTGCTTCGTGGATCATTTCTTTCCTGCAAGTAACGGCTTAATTGAGTACCGCACACGCATTTTAAAACTGGAAGGGGCAAAAACGGGAAATAAGAGTAGCATTTCCCTCCATTGACCATTTCTTGCTGTGAACAGAGAGTTCTGAGCACTGGAATAGGAAAGGGTAAAAAGACACCAGCCGCTCCTCCCCAATGCTCAGGTCCCCCCATCCTCCTTCGCCGATACAACGCTTCAGACGTTGGTGTCTCCCTATTGAAAAGCCCTGCTATTTAGTTGTCACTTCCCCATCTCACCCTCTCATTTCCACTCACCACCACCCGTGTCCAGTTCTTAGTCCTCTCCTTTTCCGCTCCCCTCTTCTTCAGCCACCCGGTCCGGTTAGATGTTCCCGCCCCCGAGCCGCCTCGTCCTCAAGCTCACCTAAGTCACGGCTGCTTCCCAAATTCTTTTGGGCGGAGAACGCGATGCTTCAAAACCATAGACGTAAACCAGAGAGTCCTTCATAGTCAACCATAGAGAGAGAGAGAGAGAGAGAGAGAGAGAGAGAGAGAGAGAGAGAGAGAGAGAGAGAGAGAGAGAGAGAGAGTATAAATCCCTTCAGTGCCACACCATAGATATATACCCTGTAAACAGCTCTACACAGCTCTCACTTCCGATTTTGATGAGAATATTCTCAATGCGAGACAAAAGTTGTAGAAGTACTTAAGGAACTAATCTGAACAAATAACACAGCGCTTTCAAATAATCATATCCTCTACCAAAAATGACATTTTGCTGAGTGGATGATGACTGTGCTCACTTATTGGATGTTGGAACAGAATTGCGAGGGTCCCTCCTCTTTTAGATCGGAGGTGCGATTATTTCAAGGCACCGCAATGAAAAGCAGTCCTTTACCCCTGCCAGTTTTATATGAGGTTTTTACATTGGTCCTTCTGTTGTTTCCCCTGCTCTGATCTGCACATGGAGGATTCTGAAAGCTGTAACTGGGAACGCGAACCCTCACTAGTAGAGAACTATTGAGAGCATATCGTAACTCCTTGTAAGACCGTAGGCGGTTTCCCATGAAATTGCGTCGGCAATATTAGGTGTGGGCATATTCGTTTGCTCCGCCTTTGGAGGGCGGGAGGGCAAGATGGAAGACTAACTCCTCATAGGGTAATATCACAACACTCTGGCATCCTCCCCACACCCAAATTCCAAAACTGGCGTCTTTTTCTATAGTAGCCAATTATAATTAACTGGTTAATTGGGGAGGGGCTGTAGTTCAGTGGTAGAGCTTCTGCCTTGCATGCAGAAGGTAACAAGTTCAATCCCCAGTATCTCTAAGGAGGGGTAGAAGAGACTCCCTGCCTGAAATGCGGGAGAGCCGTTGCCAGTCAGTGTAGACCATATTGAGCTGGATGGACTACAGTCATTAACCAAACTGCAACAATAGTCAAGAAATTAGAAGAAGGCTAGGACTGGGGAGGGTAGCTATGAAAGAATTAGAAAAGGCCCTCAAATGCAAAGATGTATCACTGAACACTAAAGTCAGGATCATTTGACTATGGTATTCCTGACCTCTATGTATGGATGTGAAAGTTGGACAGTGGAAAAAAGTGGACAAGAGAAAATCAACTCCTTTGAAATGTGGTGTTGGAGGAGAGTTTGCAGATACCATGGACCACGAAAAAGACAAATAATTGGGTGTTAGAACAAATTAAACCAGAACTGTCACTAGAAGCTAAAATGATGAAACTGAGGTTATCATACTTTGGACACATCATGAGAAGACATGATTCACTAGAAAAGACAATAATGCTGGAAAAAACAGAAGGAAGTAGAAAAAAAGGAAGACCAAACAAGAGATAGATTGATTCCATAAAGGAAGCCACAGACCTGAACTTACAAGATCTGAACATAATGGTTTAGTTGCTCTTGGAAGTCGCTCATTCATAGGGTCACCATAAGTCGTAATCAATTTAAAGGCACATAACAACAACAGCAGCAACTAGCAGGGGGAAACCTGGGTTAAAATCCCTGATCAGCCATGAAGTTTACGAGGCAACTTTGGGCCAATCACTGACTGAACCTAGTCTACCTTACAGTTGTTATTATGAGAATAGTGTGTGTGTGATGGGGGGGAGGGGCAGAGGGGGGGCCCACAATCATGTATATCACCCTGAGCTGATGCACACTGACAGATGACATCATCGCTCCTGCTCTGAAAAAGTCCCAGGGCTGTGCTACCTTGGCGTGTGTATTCTCCATGCTCTATACAACTATTCGGCGGCTTCACAGAACCTTACAGAAAACCATCATTCCAGTCCACACAATTCCAATTGAATGACAAAATTCCAATCCCTTTGTTTCATAGACCGACTAACGTAGCATCATGAATACAAAACTCTTACATTTGCAGTCTGACAGATGTAAGTATCAGTACATGGATGTTAATTGTACAAATAAAGACTATCAAGATATTAAACACACTAGTCGCCAGATCAAAGCTTTTCCATTAACCACACCTGAAGGGGGAATGGGTTGATCTGTTGATCAGCTGCAAAATCTCTTTGAAGCTGAATTTTAAAAAAACTTGAGCTGCTCCCACCAGCTTTTACAGGAAAGGGGGGTGGAGTTTGACTAGCCTCGTGTGTCCCCATTTTTAGAAGAGAGGGAGAAATACACTGGAACCGGCAGAACAGTGAGTGTTTTTCTACTCTGAATGGGATCAAATACTCTCAGCATCACACCTAGGTGTTGTTGTTTTTAAAGGTCACTATAACATTTCTGTCTCTGGTCTCAGTTGAATGGTTTTCATAGTTCTCCTTTCAAGGGAAAGATCCAGACCTAGAGCTGCTGCTAGTCAAAATAGACGATACTGACTAGATGGGAAAATAGTCTGACACTGATATAAAGTAGCTTCCTCACTAAAGAGTTTAGGTTTTAATTAAATTTAAGTTCTCAGACTAACAAAACAAAATGTATAATGACCTTTCAGCATGTATTTCCAATGCTCAAATAGGATTGCATGGAATAAGAAATGTCATTTATATTGTTAACCAAGGGATAGTGCTTTTACCCTTTTATTTAGGGAATATCTAGCATCTAGGTATGGGGAAACAAATTTGTGGTGGAATATGGTTCACTGAATTACATGTAATCATGTGGCATTCTGGACCTTTTCAGAGACAGTTTAATGGTTCAAACATAGGTAACAGTAAAAAAAAAAGAGAGAGAGAGAGCTCTAAGCTGCACAGGGAAGCTTTTATAACATAGACAAGAATTCAGTTTGTGTCATGGGCATGGCCACAAATTACAAAGCCAGAAATGGCCGGACAGGCAGGCAAGCTGTTGTGGTGGCAACTTTCAAGGTGTCAGCAATCCTACATAGCCTCCTAAAGCTGATTCTTACTTGCCACAGGCAATCAGACAAGTGTCTGTTTACAAGTCTAGCCTATTTTACAAGAATGTTGTAGTAATTACTGAAATAATGCATGGAAAGTGTTTTGAACTCATTTGCATGGCTGAGCTAGGCCAGCATTATTATTCTCCTATTCCAGTGCCCTCACCTGCTACAGGCAACTTTAAAATCTGTTGCTGTACCATTCAGGAGCCTGTTAATACCTTCCTCAATTCCCCCCTTGTATAGTGAGGCTGAGAGGATTGTGCCTTACACCTAACAAAGTTAATGGCTGAGGCGAGATTTGAACCGGGGACTTACTGGATCAGTTCTTATTTTAGGCTGTGCACTTTTAAGAGCTTTATGGAGCTTTGGTCCAGATTATCTCAAGGAGCACCTTTCCCACAGGTTGCCATACCACAGGTTGGAGCAGGCTGCTGCAGATAGCACATGAGGGAGAAACAGATGAAGGCATCAATTGGTTTCTGAAAGATGCAGCAACAGTTTTAAAAGTATTGCCTGGCTGCAGCAGATAATGGCACTGGAATCTGTTTCAGGCAGCATAGTGCCTTGAGCTGACACTGCTTTTCCATTTATGGTTCTTACCCATTAAGATCTACTGAGGGTAGTCATGCTGTCTTGAAAGCAAAAACCTTCCTTTAAAGCAGTGGTTCCCAACCTTTAGGAGTACAGGACCCCCTTTTTAAACTCAAAATTTTTTGTGACCCTCACATGCTAATTGTTGTAATTTTAGTATATGTTAATTGAAAAAATACATTATTATTATTATTATTATTATCTTTATTTATACCCCGCCATTTTTCCAAAACTGGAACTCATGGCGGCTTCCAGATAAAAAATACATATAATTAAAAACATACAGTCTACATTAAAATAAGATTAAACTATTTCCAATATTAAAACCATACACACATATCGCTAAAAAAGTTCAAACTAGTTTAAAAATGATATAATAGACATTAGCAATGCAGCATCCTTCAATTCCAAAGGCTTGTTGGAATAGGAAGGTCTTTGCTTGTCGGCGGAAGGACTGCAAAGAGGGGGTCATTCTTACCTCCCTAGGAAGGGAATTTCAAAGCCTAGGGGCAGCCACCGGGAAGGCCCTTTCACGCGTCCCCACTAGTCATACTTGAGAAGATGTGGGTATTGAGAGAAGGGCCTCTCCTGAGGATCTCAGGGCCTGGGCAGGCTCATACAGGGAGATACGGTCTGATAAATAGCCTGGACCTAAGCCGTATAGGGCTTTATAGGTCAACACCAGCACTTTGAATTGTGTCCGGAAACAGACTGGCAACCGGTGGAGCTTTTTTAACAGGGGGGTAGTACGGTCCCTGTAACCAGCCCCAGTTAGCATTCTGGCTGCAGCACGTTGTACCAACTGAAGTTTCCGAACAGTCTTCAGAGGCAGCCCCACGTAGAGCACGTTACAGTAATCTAAACGGGATGTAACTAAGGCATGTGTCACCATGGCCAGATCAGACAGCTCAAGGAACGGGCGCAGTTGGCGCACTAATCTTAATTGTGCAAAAGCACTCCTGGCCACTGCAGAAACCTGGGACTCCAAATTTAACGCTGAGTCCAGGAGCACACCCAAACTGCGAACCTGTGTCTTCAGGGGGAGTGTAACCCCATCCAGCACAGGCTGTATCCCTATTCCCTGAAGTGTTAAGTAATGTCATTTTTTGTTCATCTCAACAACAAATATGATATTTATTATCTGCCCTTCACCAGAAAGTCTCAGGGCAGATTACAGAATATAAACAACTTATAACAAAATTTGAAGGATAATCAACTTACTAGGTACCTAGGGGTCATCTATTCTCCTTAACTATAGTGGTTCAGTACAAGGTTGTTGCTTTTTAAAAGATCTGGGCCATATACAGAGTTAAGCCCCCAGATGAGAACAGGACCCAAATAACGAAAGGGGGAAGGGCTGTCCATTAATTTAAGAAGGGGGTGGTTCCTTGAGCAAGGCAAGTTGGGAAACACACCATCCTCTCCCTCCTTCTTTTCATGAGACAGCCTGAATTGTTGTTAACTCCATCACACTCAGGCATCCCCTTGCCCCCCCCCGCCAGACACAGGTTTGGCCAGACACCGTCCCACCCTGACCCCCCCACCTACTGTTTCCGCCTCCTCCCAATGTTAGCAACCCTGGGGGAAAGCCCTGCATATCACTAGTGGGGGGGGGAGGAGAAGTGTGTGGTGCAGTCTCCCGCAAGCCTTCCCTCTGCGCCCTTCTAATTTGGGAACCTCTCGGTAGCAATTTCAAGCCTAAGTGGAAAAAAGAGAGGGGAAGGAGTAGTCAGCTGGTTTCTCACCTGCATCCCCGGCAGGCCAGGCTGCTGCACAGGGGAGCCATGATAACGGAAGCGGCAAGAGACAGTGCGCTGCTGTTCCTGCTCCGCCATTGCCGCCCCTCCTCCTCGTTTGAGGCGGTTCCAGGAATGGAAGGATTCACCTTAGCACCATCACCTCCTCCACCCACACACCCCAATCCACCAGGGCTACCCACGGAAGGAACGTGCGAGGGGAGGACTTGTGTGGTGCCCATGCGTGCACACAGAAGGCAGGCAGGCGGGCGCTGAACAAGCAGCAAGCCTTCCTGAGTTTCACTCCTGAATTTCTTGAAATAATCGCATATTCTTCTGCCTACTGTTCTTGCGGTGGTGGCAGAGGTGGCATTCCTCTGCACTCTTCTTCGTGGCCCCCTTTCTATTGTTCCACAACCCCCTTGTGGCCTGTGGCCCCCAGGTTGGGAATCACTGCTTTAAAATAAACACTGCCATTAGAGCTGATGCTTCTCTCTACAATCTGCTTGCCATCTAAGAACTGTGAGGCTGGAAAGGTGTTGTTTGGGTCCAACATGCCACAACCAAACAGATTTATACGTACAATGGAAACATAAACATCCCATTTATACAAAGGAAACATAAGCGAGTGAAACTTTACTGTAGCATGCCATAGGAAACACAAGCACAAGAGTCCAAAGTATACCTTACTAGAGGTGCCTGTTGAGCAAAGGTTACATTTAATAACACACACCCAAACTGTTTAAACAAGTGAACCAGGAGACATCTGCAGGAGAAAAGAATCACCAGCCAATCTAAGTTGCACAATGTGACTTTCTTCCCAGCAGTTTTAAAAATTAGATCATAACTACTTTGATGCATCACAAAAGTGCTTCTTCGCATACAGTTGATTGCACAACAACAGGATTGTTAACATATTGTCAGGGTCTCGCTAGCTCATCCAATAGCTCAATAATTATGTGCAATGTACAAGCAATTCAGTTTTAATTTCCCAAAACAAGCCTGTTGATGAGAAGGAAACACTAAACATTCCTCTTTTTGATGTTTTATATCAGCGTCACCCAACTTCGCTCACAATGTCAGAGAAGCCAAGCCTTGAGCTTCTGCACGGGGTGCTAATTGTGGAGTACGCCCCAGGCAGTGACGGAAGGGAGGAGATAGTATCCTCCCATCCATGCCCAGTTCTCACGAGATCACCCACAATCCTGGGCAGTCTCGCAAGAGCAGCCAAGGGGCAGAGCCAGGCCTGGGCCTTTAAAGGCCCATCTGCCGAGAGCCAGCTTCTTTCTTCGGGCGCCATCTTACCTGCCTATTGTCCGTTGGCCTTAGGGTGCCACTGAGCTGTGTTTAACTGGGTCGCTGGTTGACAGGGCTGGATAGGAATTTTTCCTCTCAGTGAATCTGGCCCCATTGTTGAACAGGTTTTTTCGTCTATCCTTCAGTGGTTCGCTGTGCAATTGTTAGGTGTTCATTCACCTCTGTCACAACTTTAGGTGGAAATGGCATTTGAGCAGGATCAATCATAAGGGGGGCTCCCATAAGAAGTCCAGTGGGGTACACGATGGCCACGCCCCTAGCTCAGGAGGGGTGTCGCCTCATGCAGCTCACAACCCCCTCTACTAGTTGGTCAGCGGGACCACAGGTGCCTTAGGTTCACACCTCACTTGGGTCTAAAGCAGGCCAACTCCCAAGGGTAGTTCCCAACTGCTTCTTGGGTTGACTCACCATTTTTGCAGCAAGGGCTGCTGGAATGAAGCGGATCCTTGCCCTACTGCCATGCCAACCCCGCTTTACTTGCTCTAATAAATAAAGCTGTGGCCCTACTTCACCCAAAAACCTGTCTGGCTGTGTTATTCCCATTGCTAAAGGGGGCACAACATGCTCCTACCACACAAAGTTGTTCAGAAGCTATTGATTCAGGGTTGCTATCCTTTGTCATCAACCCTTGTTTATACTTAGAAATCCAGGATGTCTTAGCTACTCTCCCTTATTAATTTTCTCTGCCTTGCTTGACTGCATTCGTGCAGAAAATTTTGCACTCCTCAATATAATATTTTACAGTATCAGAAGTGCAACATCAAGAAATATTCAATCTTTTGTGAGTCTTTACTTTCAACACACTTTTGCCTCTGATTAAACTCTTACCATGTAATAATTACAGTACCCATGTAATTGTTATCTTTTTGGTGCCAGACCAAGGCTTTCCTTTTCTCCCAGGCATTCTAACAGCATGTACTGAGCTCTGACCCCAGGTCTTTTACCTGGTTTATCTGTGCTTCATGGTTTTAAACTTTGTGTGGTTTTCAAAATTGTATATTTGTTTTTAATGTTCAATTTTTTAAATTTCTGTAAACTGCCCAGAGAGCTTTGGCTATGGGGCAGTATATAAATATAATAAATAAAATATATCTTGTTCCAGATGAAAAGGTTATCTCAGGGTCACTGGTCATATAATCATATAATCATAGGAAATGAAGTCCCGAAAGTCAAATGAAAAAATGCAAAACATTCTCAGTGTATATGTGGGACAGCAAATGCCCAATAACACCTGTTGATTCATTTTATAAATTAAAATGTATTGAATATAAAACATTAAAGTTCAAATCCTAAATTTCAATAGTTCTCAAAATGTCTGCTGAAAATTGTGTTTTGACTCAATGCTATGAAGGACAAATGTGCATGCTATATATTTGTTGATGAACAAAAAACAAGGTCAAATTTCCAATCTCTTTTATTATATTTTTTAATTTTTATTAAATACTCATGAACCTAATTCCAGGGAACGCAGAAGCTCCTCTGCCCAGTTCTGTAATGTGAAACAGTATTAAGTATGGGCAAGATGTCAATTAAATGTTAGGTAGGTGGACTGTTCTAATTATGACCATCTACCTGATTGCCATCTTTTCCTGTATTCATTGATTTTTAACTACAAATATAAGGATGAATTTCAAACAAACATGGTTTAGGCTGCTGTTTTAGATATTGCCACTTTTAAGTATGTGATGTGCATATCTTAATTCTTTGTAGGCTGTCCAGGGAACTTCTTGAGGGACAGGTTAAGCCGATCATGGAGGATAAGGCTATCAGTGATTATTAGCCATGTTGGCTATGTTCTGCCTCCACTGTCAGAAGAGATAGTATGCCTCTGAATATCAGTTGGTTGGGATCACAGGTGGGGAGACTACTGTTGCGCTCAGGCTTCCCATGGGCATCTGGCTGGCTGTGAGACCAGGCTGCTGGACTATACGGGTCACTGGCTAGATCCAGCAGGGCTTTTTTTGAGTTCTTATGATTAAACAACTCTAAAATGAATGGATGAATTGCATGCTTCTTAGGAAATATGTTCAGGACCAGACTTTTAAGATGTATACCTGGACCTGCATTAGATAAACTACGAGAAATAATACATTTAGAAAGGAGCCTTTCTAAAGAGCAGGAAAGTGTTAAAGCTCAATGTTAGGCTGAAGGTTAAGGATAACTGTGGGGGTCAGAATCGCATATTGGCCTGTCTCAAGTGGAAATCAAAAATCCAAATTGTCAAGCGTCTCACGCTGTTACTGTTTGGCAAAAGCAAGCAGAGGAAATGACCTAAACCTAATATGATTGATGAGAAGGCAACCAGGGGCCAATTCCTTATGCTAAACACAGGAGGGATATCCTGTGCCTGAAACATCCTTGACAGTTGGCTGTCTAAAATAGATTAGATTAGATGCTTGCTTTTCAAACACAGGAGACACCACCAGCAAAAGAGAGAACTGAATTTAGTGAAAAAAGATCAAAGTCAGGCGTTAGGCTCAGTTGTTTTAATTTGTGAGGAACATAATCCTGAGGACCACCCTCCGCTGGTCCTCCCGCTATCTTTTTTTTTTTTTTTTTAAAGGCAAAACATAACATGGTGAATGAGGGCACATTGAAACACACCTTTCTGCCGCAAGGGGGCGCCGCCGTCCCTCGCCTTTCCACACCAATGCTTGTGACTACGTGACGGCTCTCAGGTCTACAATGAACGCTTGCAAACGGCGGGGGAGGAGGGAAGACAAACGAGACTACCCAAAAAATAGGAGGAAAAAAGAAGAGCGCTTTACACCCTGCTTGGGAACCGCTCTGGAACCCCCGCATGTGTCCTGGGGTGCTTTCCTCCCTTCTCGCCTCATAGCCGTGTGCACCAGTCTTTAGCTTTGACGATATTTAATTTCTCCTAGGGATGCCATTTGTGACTTAAGTGAATTATGCAACAAGGTACTGTGTGTCTGCTTTTCTCTCTTTCCCTTTCATTCCTGTGCATGGTTGTAATTTTGCTGCGGCTGCGTTTCTCTGTGCCTGTTTTCAGCTGGCTTTTGCTGTTCTTCCTTCTGTATCTGCAGGGGAGAAGGAATGACTTGCGGTCGCAAGCATAAGATGTTGTAATTGCTGGTTATATGCGGAGTTTGCAAAAATACTCATAATAACGTTGCGAGGGCTTTGGATTTGTGCCCGTATCCGTTCCAAAAGATCAGAATCCAGGACTCCCACAAACTGCCACACACGCAGTATGGTCTATATAATCCCTGAGGTAAACTCTTACCGGGGTTGGCCATTCTTTTTAAAAGGGCAGCTATTAAATGCTTAAGCCGAGAATGAGACCCCACAGAATACAGGAGAACTATTTCTGGTTTGAACATGGGAGGCAGAGGCAGATTAAGGGTTAGTTAAACTGAGATCCAAAAGCATGCTTTAAATCAACGGCTCTTCCTTCCAAGTAAATGAGTTTAGGTTGGGCTGCTAATGGCTCGGTTGCTTTGTAGTGCAGACTGAAGTGTCTTATGCATACATGTGAGTAAATTCCACTGGTTTCCATGAGGACTTGTAACATGAATAGCCCTCATTTTTATTAAGGGAACCAGGACAGGCTGTACTGCTCCATGCTCCTGGTATGAACATTCACAGCTTGTATATCAATTACGTTTGCCTTAAGAATTTCGTTTGGTCCAGGCATCTGTTAACCTTGGCTAGATATCATGGGCTGGAGATAAAAGAGACTTGGCCAGGGAGCAGTTGCGTCCCGATCATTATTGTAGCAAATGGACAGATACGAACAACTCCAGAGAGAAATGTATACCCTACCCACAAAATTCAACAAAAGTGCAAATGTGTGTGGGTCATTATTCACTTATGTACTTCCTACATTGAGTTGCCACAAATGGCAGTTTCTACTTACCAACATCTCAAAATAATGGATGCTGCTGAGTTATGCGATATCTGCTCCTTTAGGGGCTATTGGGTTCTGAAGTTAAGGACACTGGGCATTTTCTGTGGCATAAGGGATATTTGGGAATTGTACCCATCCATTGGTAGCATCAAGTCTAAATACTCGTAATAGGTAACAGTTCTGAAGGCAGAAGTGAATGGCAACGACTAGTCTGGAGCTTTGAACACCTGAGAGAGAAAACAGCTGTTGTGAAGCATGTCAAGCTGAACCACAGGCATTTAGAGAACTCCCAGATGTGTTTAATGATTTCTGTTTTTCACATGCTATATTCTGAAAGGAAGCTGTGCTATTCACATGGAAGAGAATTTGCTAAGGAGTCTTTGAGTGAGGTACATTAGTACATATCTGAGGTGGCTTTTCACATACACCCCTGTGCTTTTCCCTGAGTCACTGTCACTTCATATCCAGTCCATGCAATGCTCTTGCACTGATGTCTGAAAACCATCTCCTTTCTCCCTCTGGGCTCCAGAGAGACATGTTAAGGCTATCACCTTAGCCTTGATTTCACTGCAAGAGAAGCAAGGTGTTGGATTTGACTATATCGTACAATACAAATACACCTCACTGGAGCTAATCGTTGATAGGATTAGCTCAATGAGACAGCCTTTCTGTGTCAGATGAGTGGACAATGGGTACTTCTTGCCCTTCAGTCAGTTCTGCAATGTTAGAGGATCAAAAACTTCCTACTTTCAAAAGCGAAAGAGGTAGAGCTGGCAGCTGAGCAGTCAAGTCGTCCCTCCTTCTCAGCTTCTCATTGGTTCCAGAAAGCTTCATTCAAAAAGAAGTATGGTTTATAAGAGATCTGAAAAGTGATAACAGCAGTAAAGGGCAACCACCATCAGTCTTTTTGTGCTTTTTACTGTTTCAGGCAGGTGAAAACCAGAGGCAGCTGCTTCCTCTTTTACATCTTTTGGGTGCGAATATAAGAAGCAACATCTGGAGCAAGACTCAGCACAGCAACACATAAAACACACACCAAAGAAAATCAGCACAAAGAAACCCACAAATGAAGTGTGAAAATTGCACCAAAAAGGTGGGTAGGTTTTTTTTAACTTATAGGATTCTAAGGCTGTATATGTCCAGAGAAGTAGGTCCCATTGTGAGACTTATTTGTGAGTAAACATGCACAGGACTGGGTTGCACAGCTGTAATCCTGTGTAGCCTTTCCTGGGGGAAAGCCCCATAGAATTATTTGGGACATATTTCCAAGTAAACATTCATAGGATTCCAGCAAGTGACAGTTAAAAGTAGCCTACTTGAACATAAGGGTTTTGTTTTGGATTTCTCAAATGTTTTGCTTATATCTAGAGCACAGAACATCATTACTAAGCTGTGATGAGGAGTGTTATCAAGTTACCAGCGCTCAAATAGTTTAAGATGCCCTGTAATCGATGGCCTTCTGGGCTAATGTAGTCCTACTAGTCTATATTTCTATGTACAAAGGGGATTGGGGGAAGTAACAGCATTTTAAAAAAAGTATTCATACTCTTGAAACTACAGAAACAGCCATATGTATAACTACAATGCATGTTTTAGGAAGAAATGAATGGAGTGCATTTTCAATGAAGTTGCTTTCCTCAGAACTTCAAGGAAATACATCAGTTAGTTTGCCCATTTTTGTAATGTTCAGCATTTTAATCATTCTTTGACAAACAGGAGAAAAGGCATTTCCAGTGTCAGGCCCACACAGTCTTAGCAGCTAGTAATGCTCTGTTATAACAAGTTTTGAACAGCATTTTTGTGGCCATTTTGCCATTACTTGCCAAATTACCTTCTTAGTTTCTGTCTTTTCAGTTAGGTTTGATGCGGCTAGGTCCTCAAATTCCTATATATATATGCTGGCATTGCATTTTGTGGTTGCAGTTGCCTTGTGGGCCCTCAAGAACCATATTTGTTCATAAACTATACCTGTATATGTGTGTGACTTAGCTTTGAAAATATTTATGTGCATGCAATAGCTTGATGAGTTGTCCCAGTTTAAGTCCCACACTTTGCACCATCCTCCCCAGCTTGTCAAGCCACCTAAAGAGGACATATACTGTTTTTTGGAAAGCGGCCATGCCTTAAGTCAGTCTTTCCCAACCAGTGTGCCTCCAGATGTTGTTGGACCACAACTCCCATCAGCCTCAGCCAGCATTGCCAATGGTCAGGAAAGATGGGAATTCTGGTCCAACAACATCTGGAGGCACGCTGGTTGGGGATGGCTGCCTTAAGTGATTGAAACCTGACTGTATGCAGAATTAGGCTTGCTGAAACCCTTTGGAGGATATTCAGTGTTGCATGACCCAATTTCCCCTTCCTCTCTTCCCCTCTGCAACCCTCCATGTATCCCCCCCAATGGTCCCCCAACCCTCCAAAGCAGATCTGGTGCTTGCAGCAGGGGCTGCAGGGGGGAGGGGAGGAAGGGAAAGTCCCATTAGCAAAGTGGAACTCTATCCTGCTAGCAGACAGGCTCAATTGGACATCGTTCATTGATTTCAGTAGGCTTAGGCATGCCTAGATTTAAATATTATTTGCTCCCTGCCAATCTAATATGTATCTTGTCCAGTGGTTTCCAAATTAATTGCATGTGTTCCTCCTTCCCTGTACTTGCTTTCAAATCCACTGACTTATTCAGAGCTTTGGATGGTACTGCAGAGGCTTTTTGAATTAAGTGAAGTTATACTACATTAATAATAATCACTGGAAAAATGTGGATCCTATTTTTTCTTCAAGACATTCAGTACAGAATGGATGGTTTATCTAATTTCACCCTTGCAACAACCTGTAAAGTGGGTTAGACTGAGAGCTAGCCACTTGCCCAGAGCCACCCAATGAACTTTATGGCGGAAGTCTGGGTTTCCTGTATTTCCCAAGGCCAGCACTTTAGTAGCTTTATGCCACAGTGACTCCAAACAGGTAGTCCACACTAATAGGAAATCAACGTTTGTGGTGGATGTCTGTGTAAATGGTTTTCTGATTTACTGGTTTTACTCATTTTCACTTAGACTTGCATCTAGACTGGTCACTTTTTCCTTTTCCTTCTCCCCTCTGTTGACTCCCTCTCTGTTGAGATTGGGTACCGGGGCCTGTCTTTTTGACTTGTGTAAACCACCACATACACTGATGGTTCTCTGAATAAGGGCAACGACATGTCAAGTTCTGCCTGTCATTCTGTCTGTAATAACCATGGTAGGAAAAATGTAGCTCCTGAAAATATGAGGGTAGGAACAAAAAGATCCCATCTTATCCCAGGCAGCTGCTTTGATCAGCAATCTTGTGTGTTCGTTTACAAATAAAGTCTTATGATTTGTTTCAGGAATGTAGTAAAAAACAGAAGAATGATGATCGGCAAAATACACCAGTTGATGTTCTCAACTCAAATGAAAATGAAGAGGTAATATCCTTTGGGTTAATTTCTAACATTGTGTTCAATGGGCTTTACTCACAGATGTGTGAGTGTAGGATTACATCCGATATCATGTTGTTCCCAGTCCAGTTAAAGCTAGCTATGATCGGATTGGAGCCATCTTTTTTTTCTTGTTTGTGGAAAACCGTGTTTGTGTGTATATAATTTAATATAACTGACACCTCATAACTTATGAATTTTAATATTCTAATGATAAGATGATCAATAAGACAAATACGCGTTCTAAAATACAATGTTTAAAGAGTTTATTATTAAGGTTTTGAATTCTCTGTATAACACAGATGCTGGCTGGGGCTGATGGGAGTTTTAATCCAAAATATCTGGAAGGCATCAGGTTGGCGAAGGCTCACCTAACTCATATATCATGTCATTTCTCCAACTCCTTACATTTAATTAATTTGCAAGGTTTCATTAACAATAGTCTCTACCACTTTTTAATCATCAAAATATTTCTATATTTATAAAGCAATCTGGTACATAAAGGAGGAGCAGCCATTCTTATCAATAGAGGGTCACAAAATATCCCCAATACCACAGACGGCAATCTTGTGAATTCTTGAGTGCCACCCTACCTTCCAGGCAATTTTCTAGGGGCTAGAAGTATATTTTGCTGAGCAGCTTGACCCTCTAAAAAAGTGGTGTGGCTCAGTATTTGTTGACAGCACCTGCACTTGGGCATGTAATTTGTATTACAGACAAATACCAGGGAGTGGAGTAATATTAAATTTTTGAATACACCTGCCTTGCATCTCTTGAAAATAATATTGTTTTACTTATAACGACATGATGGAGAGCCAGTGTGGTGTAGAGTTTGAAAAAATACCCATTCAGCCACAAAGCTTACTGAGTCACCTTGGACCAGTCACTGTCTCTCAGTGTACCTTCTCAGCATTCAAGCATACTTGTGAGGGTAAAAGAGGTGGAAACGTGCTTGAATTACAAGGGACCGAGGGGGCCCTGCCCCCTTACCCTTTATGACAGCCCTGTAGCGAATATTTACAGAAGGCTACGGGGAAGCAATGATTTGGCTAAAATGGCTGCTGGGGGGGAACTCAAGGAGAGTGCTTGTGGGTTTAACGATACCCCCCCCTTTTTCTCCCAAGCAGCATCCTCAAAGATCCTATGTACGCTGATGCTTCCTTCCTCTAACATTTTGAAAATCATAGAGTTAGAGCTGTTAAGTTTTTGTTGTTGTTTTTCTTTTTCAGAAAAGTGAGTTCCTTAAGTTGGCTAATGCTAAAATATTCCTTAGTGACTGCCTAGCTTGTGACAACTGCATAACATCAGATGAAGCGGTCAGAGTTTTCCAGCAAAATCAGAAGGAGCTCTTCCGTGTACTGAACCTTAATAAGGTAAAGGGATGGCTTTGAGAAATGGCAGATTGTGACAGATTGGAGCAGCTGCTTGTTTCCATGATCCTTCCAATTCCTAAATTCTGGTGTTCCAGCTCTCCTGCCTTGCTTCTTTATTTTCAGACTCTATGTTTCTGCTGGGGTCTTGATTTACATCTCTAAAGCTGTTCTCATGTCTGTACCCAACAACCCCTCTCTTTGCCTATTTGCCAAACAACTCTTGCCCTATCTTCTTCTCCTGTTTTATATCTGAAGTCCTAAAAAAAAAGTGTTGCTTCTAACTTTTTTTAAGATGTCTTGAAAGCTTTTAAAAAAAAAATTTTTAATGCTTTTTTTAAAATGTATTTTAATATCTGTTTTTATGGTGTTTTAAAGTGTTTTAATGCTTTGTTTGCCACCCTGGGCTCCTGCTGGGAGGAAGGGCGGGATACAAATAAAATTAAATAAATAAATTGATAGACTTCCATTTTAACCCTTAGAAATAATATAATCCCTTCCTTTTCCCAGTCACACAGTCCAGGGCGGCATTCTTCATTCTTTTTTTCCCTGCCACAGATCCAGTCTATTGCTAAATCTGATTGGCATCAATTTCCTAACCGTTCCAACAGCCATTTTAGTTACCTGACAGCTGCAATTCTGGTTAATCCTGACCATTTCCCCTCTAGATTATTGAAGTAGTCTTTCCACTGGTCTCCCTGTTTCTCCTTTTGGCTTCCATCATAAATCCTTTTACCTTCCTGATTTTTATTGCTCTCTTTGCTCTCCTTTCATCAGGTCCTTATGCCGATTCCCTCTCTCTTCCAGCATGCCGTCTCAGCTCTCCTCACATTCAAATACTTCCATCTCTTCCTCCGTCTTACCTGTTCTTTCTTTCTATGCACCTTCTCATTCTCTTCATTCTTCTGGCACTAAACTTCTTTTTTAAGAAAGAAGGGTGGTATTCATTGCATTCGTTCTGTCAGCATAAGTACTTTTTGCTGCTCGACAGAACTTCCTCTTCCTCTCCTTGCTGTCCTTGCTCGCTCTGGGGGTTTCTTCAACCCTCCAGAACAGATTTGGGGGAGAGGGCACGGGGGAGAGGAAGGGGGGGACTTCTGTTGCACAAACAGAAACCCTTGCGCTAATGAAACAAGTGCATTGGATGCTGCCCAGTAATGTTTTTGCCCTTCTCTTCTGTTCCTTGTATTTTCTTCTTTTATTTATTTGATAGCTCCTTAACTTTGGTACTTGTCCCCTCCTGGCATCCGGACAGCTCTCCCTTGGTTAACCTTGTGTAAAAGCCTATTCTCCCTCCCCCTCTTCTTTGTTTGACCTTCCTCCTTTATCTCCTTTCCTCTCCACTGTCTGTCTCCTCTTGTTCCTTATCCTTCAATGAAAGTCTGTGGCAGGGATTGTGGGCCTCTTCAAATATTATGTTTGGTAGGTTTTAAGTGTATACCTAAAAACATAAAGTACAAACACATTTTGCTGGCACAGGTATCTCACAGGTGCCCTCATGTGAGAGCCAGAATTGGCTGTGGCTTCTGATTGAATGTACACTCATGGGTTATCCTGGGCTTGTTGCTGCAGAATGTGTGAAATGGCTTTGTGTCCGATTTTATTTCTGGAGGAAAACAAAAGCCCAAATGTGGTCTCATTTTTTTTTCTTTCTGTAATTGAAGAATTAAATTTCCTATGTGTTTTGGGCAGAGCATAAACTCAAGAGATTTTTTGCAGAACTATTCTTCAGTTAAGACATGCGAGAGATTAGATCCTTCCCCAGATTAAAAGCTCTCCTCAACCTAGGCAGTAATTCTTCAATAAATTACTGAGACAGTGCATGGGCTTTTGTTCTGGTATTCTTTGCTGTTGCAAGAATAGTCCTCTTGTTTTTTGTGATTTCATTTCCGTGCATTACCTAGTGAGATGTTGTTGGAGGAAATGCAGTGCAGCTTTCAGATCATTAAACTCACAGCTCCATCTAGCATTTTGCTTTTAACTCTTTAAGGTCAGAAGACAGAGTCCTTCCAGACAGGTGCTTACTGTGTGATCAGTGATACTCATGCATGCAAGTTTTTCACAGCCTTCGCACAAAGTCATTGGCATCAAAATGCCAGCACATATTTCCACCCCCTCACTTTAATCTGGATTTACCTTTTTTGAGGAAAATCTGATAATTAAACAAACAAAAACTGTTGCCAAAGATCTGTTTGCACTATCTAAATAACCCATTTGAAATATTAATTCTCATCTAGAAGTATCCAGGAAGAAAGAGGAAGCCGTAAGTACCATCACCATAGCACTGCACTGTGTTTCCTTAGCTCTATGGAACTGTGACAACTCTGTGCCCATTTCAAGTTTTAAGGCAGGGAGAGAGAAGACATGGCCAGCTCCAGGTCTGATGGAGCCCTCAGCACAATGTCCTGTGCTCTGCGTCCTCCTACTTTGGTATGCTTCTTGCTGTGGGCTGACCTGGTAGTGGTAGTAGCAGTAACAACTGGTGGTGGCTGGCCGTTTGAATTTACTACAAAGCCACCAATATAGCTTCACTCCAGATACATCATAGGAAATCTAAATGGCAGCCCACAGTGGAGATCAGCCATTTAAATGTCCCATAATACCCCAAAGCAACATTGTACTGAGGATGTTGTAGGAAATAAAAATGGCCATTCACTGCTGCTACCACCAGGCCGAGAGAGACAGACAGACCAATAATAACAGTTTCTCTGTCTGAAGAAGCAACTTGCTATATTATGGCAATTCCTAGTTTGTGTCTCCCTCCCCAGCTGCCTTAATATTGGGATGGAGGAAGAGGGAGATGTGAGGTAGAAGAATACCCACTCCCTGAAAACTTGAAAAAGTGGATTAATCAATGCAAGGAAGTCTTCTGATGCAAAAGGTATATTCTGAATTGTTGCAGTAATGCACCTGTACATTTTGTTGTGTATTGTTTTCCAGAAATGTGATACCTCAAAACACAAAGTGTTGGCCGTGTCTGTATGTCCTCAGTCCTTGCCTTATTTTGCTGCAAAATTCAGTCTCTCCATAACAGAAGCAGCCAAGGGGCTTTGTGGTTTCCTCAAAAGTCTTGGTAGGTTTGTTTTTATGGTGAAAGAGGGGGGAGAAAAAACAATTTTTTTAAAAAAAATATGTATTTTTACATGTTGCTTCCCTGGCAAACTTTTACGGCATGTGTCAGCTCATAAAGTAAGATTGCAAAACTTTTTAGTGGCTGATTCAATTATGGGTGTGACTACAATCATTAACAAATTGTGATACAACAGGGCACTTAAGATAGCGAAGAAAGGAGGGGAAGAGAGTATATCAGGACTTTCTGGGTATTGCTTATAATCAGGGAATCTGAAAGTCTGCAGTGCTGCAACTGAGCAAGAAATGTGGAATCAAGATTTCTCTAGCATGGAAATTTGAGTTCTCACAAGATCCTTGAAGCCCTCTGCAGATCATCAAATGATGTGGAGATGTACATATGCAAACATAAGAAGCTGCCTTATTTTGAGTCAGACCGTTGGTCTAGCAACAGCTCTCCAGGATTTCGGACTGGGAACATTCCCAGCCCTGAAGATGCTGGGGATTGAAATGCAGAACATGGAGGAGGTGTAATAATTTTCACAATACATAATAATTTTCTTTGTTTTACTTTTTTAAATAATGTTTTCAGATGTTTTATTGTCTGTGTATTTGCCACCTTGGGTTCCTTTGGGAGGAAGGGTGGAATATACATTTAATAAATAAATATAGTATAATATTGATGGTTTCTTCTGTTTTTATTGTTTTTTGCCTGCTTCTCATAATAAACTGGCAGAACCAAAGAGATGCTAGGTTCCTTACAGTTCAGCCGCTTGTAGCTCAGTTTGCAACAAAAATTTAAATGATTTTGGGGGATTCACACTATGTCTGTCCTAGTATTTCTCACTTTCTCTGAAGTGGTATGATATGCACAGTCCCACAAAACAGAATGGGTTGTATTCAGCGTAGTGCTAAGAGGATTGTTCCATCAGCACAAGCATTTCTGCTTGCCTAACAGCACAATCTCCCCTCTCCTTCCCCCCTTTCTGGAGGTTCTCCCAACCGTCCATGCAGATTTGGGCAGGGTGCAGAGGATGGAGAGGGGAGAAAGTCCTATTGCAGTAGCAATAGCAAGAATCATTGCATTGGCTTCTGCTAGCACGAGTTAGTTGAATACAGCCCAATGTCTTATTTTAGAAAAGCAACTGTTCCCTGGACCACCAGTAAAACATACCCCAAGACTCTCCAAAGTCCTTTAGTTTTTTAAATTTGACCTGGCAGTCCATGTGAATTCATATGAATTCATCATTGTGAGTTCTTGTGTTCTGTTCTCCTGTACTCTCCACTAAGTCAGTCAGTGACAAATAATAATCATAATATTAATGTAGATGCAGGGGATGGGGGGAGGAATATGAGGAACAGGAAGAACAAGATGTGAAAGTCTAGCAAACTTTTACAATTTATTCAGTTTTCTGATCCTGGAATTGAGAGTGAGAGTTTCACCTAGTTCACACATGCCGCAGAAGGAGGTGGTAGAATCCTGAGGTGGTAGAGTAGGCTGTACCACTTATGACTCCAGGGGGGAGATGTAATTTTTAAATTCACCCCCCCCATTTCAAAAGTCTGCAAACAAAACCAGAGAAAGAGAGAGATGTTCTAACCAGTCATGTCCATGCTATGCTAGTTTTCTACCTACAATTTTTTTAAAAAAAATTACATCCAAAAATATGATTCCCCTACCTGTAGTCTGAAGTGATAGACACCATTCTTCCACTTCTCATCTCTCTTCCACCTCATTACCAATTCATACCTCTGCATATAGAGACTAGGCCTAAATATTGGATTCCAGACCTAGCCACCATCTACTTCAGCTATGGCCAAGAGCTTGTTTGTGCTCTTTTTGAATTATTTCCTTTGAACAGGGCATCCCCTCCTATCACAAATGGCTTCTGAAATTAGGAATATGCATAGGAATGTAGGAAGCTGTCTTATACTGAGTTAGACCATTGGTCCATCTAGCTCAGTATTGTTTACACTGACTGGCAGCAGATGTCCAGGATTTCAGACGGGATATTGCCAGACATACCTGAAGATACCAGAGGTTGAACTTGGGACCCTCAGCATACAAATTAGATGCTCTACCATTGAGCTATGGCCCTGTCTCTTAACTCATAGGTAGCTGCCATTTCAGAATGGTTCTCTGAGTTGTAGCTTCTGCCCTTAATTTTGTTACTATAGCCTGATTGATATATTCCCTCCCCTGAAATATTAGACAGGCACCATCTCTGTTATCTTTTTGGCGCCTACTGAAGACCTTCCTCTTTCAACAAGCCTTTTAAGTAGAGACCTTATCCTGGTCTGCGTCTGTGTTGGAATTGCTTTTAATGTATTTTTAAAGCTTTTTGAAAAATATTTTAAAGATGATTTGTTTTAATATGTTTTTAATGGTTGTTGTGTTTTAATATGTTTTGAAGTCTGTTTTTATGATGTTTTAAAGTGTTTCCGTTTGCTGCCCTGGGGTCCTACTGGGAGAAAGGGCAGGATATAAATCAAACAAATAAACGAATTATATATATATAGATAGAGAGATAGAGATAGATATAGATATATATAGATAGAGATATAGAGATATAGAGATATAGATATATATATAAAAAAGACAATTTTGAAAGCAACAAACAGAACTTCACTCAAGCTTGCTCTGGATCCCTATAAGGATTCCGTTAATCACCTAATATATATATATATGAACGTAATTGTGATTAACCAAACAGAGGTTTTTATTATATTAACAAAACGTTTCAGCTTTTGTTAATATAATAAAAACCTCTGTTTGGTTAATCACAATTACGTTCATATATATATATATATTAGGTGATTAACGGAATCCTTATAGGGATCCAGAGCAAGCTTGAGTGAAGTTCTGTTTGTTGCTTTCAAAACTGTCTTATCTGTATGTGTATAGATATAGATACAGATATAGATATAGTACCATATTGTGAAAATTAATCTGGTTATTTTTTAATTGTTTGGTCTCTTGTCTGTTTTTGTGTAGGAGTTCATTACGTTTTTGATACCACAATAGCTGCTGATTTTAGTATTCTGGAGAGCCAGAAGGAGTTTGTGCAACGGTACCGCCATCAGAATCAAGACGAGCATGCCATACCGATGTTTGCGTCAGCTTGCCCAGGTGAGAAACCTCAGGCACAGTATGACAAAGCAATTCTACAATGGGATTGGGAAGCAGCAGAGCAGTGGATTCACTGCTGTATCCCAAGCCCTATCAGGTTGAACTGGCCAGGATACAAGGTATGTATCTGTGTGGTGAGGGTCAGTTCTTCCTCCTTTTTCACTTCCTTCTTTTTCACTTTTTCCAGGCGAACCACCATTGGTAGCTCTTCACCAGCCAACGTACAACTGCCCCCCCCTTCACTCCCACACTGGTTGCATTCTGTACCTACATATCATCCTAACCCCCATCCCTAAGCCATCAACCTTGTTACGGGTGGCATAGGATTTATGCTCTAACTTTTCCAGTTGCCGTAGCTCAGATAGATGTTGTTTGGTTCATTTAGGCATGCTGAAGACAATGAGGCCTTGATGCTTAATGTCTAATTTTCTAAATTTACTGCCTGTCTTTTGGGTCGCTGGATTATACTTTAAAAGCACAGTGGCTAAGAAAATCCCTTGCCTTTCCATTGAGAAGTTTGGGACCAGTTTCACTTCTGTGATTATTCTTCTGCAGCCAAGAAGTGTGTTTCCCCAAACTCTGACTGATGGGAAGTCTCTCTGTTGTGCTGCTGCTTCCCATTGTTGACAGTGCAATTTATATCTGGCCACCTCCTCACCCCCACTCTCCAGCACATCTGTTTGCTGCACGTGTTAATTTATTGTGGGGCAATCAGGGAACAGGACTATATGGTCTGGTTTCCTGTCCTCTTTCCTAGGACCTGCCTCTCATTTGTTTTTTTTAAATCTTAGAAAGAACAGCACAAACTTGCAATCCCCTGCTCATCATATATAGAGAGAGGATCAGTGATGCTGACATAGGATCATTTCTTGCCATGGCAGCTCAACTAACAAGTGAACAGTTATGCGACAGCATAACATAGAAACCATTTTGTAAACACACCAGAAGTCTAGTTTGATTTGCACGTTAAAATGTTCTGTATTTCTGTCGTGTCATACCTTCTCGCATGCAGATGAAATGTACTAATTTTCAGCAACATATATTTGGCTATCATACTAGTGAAATGCCACGGAAGCACCACAAGAAAGAAAGAAGTTGACTTTAAAATATGTGGATCAGCTCCGCTCGAGGTACATTTTCCCTATGAGTCCGGCCATCACAGCGGGTATTAGCTCCACCTATCGTGCGAAGGCAAGAATGTCTTTGAAGTCAAGACTAGGGGCGTCAGGCCCCTCCCACTCTCCAGTTCATTCTTGCCTTCCTGCGAACAAGATTGAAATCCTATCATTGAGATCCTATAGCGTAGAATTTAGCTAAGTTGTTTTCGTATTTGTTTACTTTGTGTTTAAATGTCATTTATCTCTGTTGCTTGTTTGAGGTTCTTTCCTCAGAGACCGCGGCTGAGGTTCTCCCTGATTGGTCTTTAACCTTTTATTTTTCGTTTATTCTCCTGCTTGTCTGAGGACCCCCACAGAGACCGCGGCTGCAGTGTTCTGTGGTTTCTGGCCGTTTTGAGCTTCGGGAGATCGCAGCTCTTTCTCTCCTGTAGCGGTTTTTCCCTGTCTCAAGCCGCGCTCTGTGGAGCCCTTGGAGAGACCACGGCTGCGGTTCTCTCCCAGGCGGGAGCCTGCGGCTGCGGCTCCCTGCCTTTTTTCCAACCTATTTTTACCTGCCGGGGTTCTGCCTCCCTAGAGCCTGGTGATCCGGCTCTCTCTCCGCAACTTTAATTTCGCCGCGGAGACCCCTGCTCCCGGCGGCGGCAGCGGCTTGCCTCCTGCTGCCTCATCCCTCACAGGCTTCTCTCGGCACTTTGATTTCGCCGCCGAGAGTCCTGCTCCCGGCGGCGGCAGCGGCTTGCCTACTGCTGCCTTATCCCGCACAGGCTTCTATCTGCTCTTTCTTCTTGGGGGTTTCTTGGAGCCGCTAGTGCGGCTATCGGCCCCGCGGCTCCCCCTGCGAGGCTGTGCTGAGCTACCCTTCCCCCAGTTTGTTACCAGACGGCCGCCATTGCTCTGTCTTTCTCCGCCATTTTTAGATCATTTTTTCCCACCATTTTTGTTGAATTCAAATTTCCCGCCTTTTTTGTTACCCCTTTATTAACCATCGGATACCTTCCCTGCAAGCTATCTGTATGTGTGTTGTCTGTGTGTTGTAGACAGAGTTACACAGGGCTTCCTCACACACAAAATTACTGTGACTATCATCAAGGCTGGAGTTTTAATACAGTGGCTGACTTGTACTAAATTTGAATTATATTCAGTACCATCAAGGCTGGAGCTTTAAATCAGTGGCTGACTTGTACTAAATTTGAATTATATTCAATATCATCAAGGCTGGAGCTTTAATATCAGTGGCTGACTTCTACTAACTGAATTATATTCAGTATTATCAAGGCTGGAGCTTTAATATCAGTGGCTGACTTGCACTAAATCTGAATCATATTCAGTATTATCACGGCTGGAGCTTTAATATCTGACTGACTTGTACTAAATCTGAATTATATTCAGTATTATCAAGGCTGAAGCTTTAATATCAGTGGCTGACTTGTACTAAATCTGAATTATATTCAGTATTATCAAGGCTGGAGCTTTAATTTCAGTGGCTGACTTGTACTGAATCTGAATTATATTCAGTATTATCAAGGCTGGAGCTTTAATATCAGTGGCTGACTTGTACAAAATCTGAATTATATTCAGTATTATCAAGGCTGGAGCTTTAATATCAGTGGCTGACTGGTAATAAATTTGAATTATATTCAGTATCATCAAGGCTGGAGCCTTAATATCAGTGCTGACTTGTACTAAATCCGAATTATATTCAGTACATCCTGCTCCTTCTGTGGCCGTGTACCACGCCTGAAATCCAGCCTACAGCACTAATCTGAACTATATTTTGTACATCCTGCCCCCTCTGTGGCCGTGTACCAAACCTAAAATACAGCCTATATTATACTAACGCTGATACCACAGTGCATTCTGCCCCCTCTGTGGCAGTGCACTTCGCCATCTGCCAGTGTATTCTACCCCCTCCGTGGTCGTACGCTGTGCCAGTTCGGGTCTTTACATCCTGCCCCCTCCGTGGCAGTGTACTGCACCCAAGTTAATATAAGATGGCAGAACAGCCAGGCATGTCGCAATCAGCCAATATGATGCCAGATCAGCCAGGCATGTCACAAACAGCCCAGCCACAACACTCCAAGGTGACTAAGTCTAAGCATGTTAAAGTAATGGCTAAGACAAAACATATTTCCAGCCATAACAAACCAAAGCGGCCACGCTATGCCTCTGTGCCAACCACCACCACTACCACAGCAACTCAGGCACACATAAACGATATACTTCATTCCCCTGCTGCTTCCTCTGACGAGGAGGTTTTTGCTGGCTTTTCCACTCAGCTTTCACCTAACCAGCCTCCCTCCGTTTTACCGCCCCAAACATCTGCTCCAATACCGGCTCAGGCACAAACATCTGCCACAACCGGGCTGCAGCTGTCCCCTGATTTCTTCTCCCAACTTCAAGCCATGCTGGCATTTATCACCCAAATGCAGTCACTACCACAAGTTCCGGCCATACCTCATCTCAACATGGACCAACGTGCGTGTCATGAAGCTCATCCTTCCTGCTCACCAAATCCCTTCGATATAGCCAGAGGCAGATGTATTGACGAAGCCTCGTATGTGGAGGAGTCAACCTTCACTGACCACGTTGAAGGAGATGACTGGAGCGACGATTCAGATCATGAGGAGGATACATCGTATCGCTTGTTTAATGCCTCAGACTATCAGCCCCTGGCACGCAGGGTAGTTAATACCCTTGGTCTACAGACTGCGCCTTCAACTTCTTCCGCACCAGCCATCAAAGGGGCCAAGGTTCTCAAATCTCCTGCACTTATTGAACACTACATCCCGGTGCCGGACCCAATTGCCAAATTGGTATCTGAAGAATGGGCTCAACCATTTCAATCTCGCCACTTCAAGAACCTGGCTGACAGGCTTTACGCCCTAGCTCCGGACTTTGCCACCAAGTTACACGTCCCTGGCATAGACGAACCAATCGCTCGCCTCGTTTCACGATCCCTTTTGCCCAGGGAAGGGGAATCCCAACTAAAGGACATTACTGAGCGTCGAATAGACTTCACCCTCCGCAAAAACCACGAGGCCACTGCCCTATCCACGCGTGCCTCCGCTTCAGCCTCCATTTTCTACAGAGCAGCTATGATTTGGCTGGATGGTCTTCTAGAGGACACTAACCCTGATCCTGTCGCCCTCAGAAGGTCACTGGTAAAGTTGCGTAAGACAGCAGCTTTTGTGCCCGATGCCACCTTGGATGCCACTCATTTGGGGGCACGAGCCATGACGGCTCAGATAGTCGCTCGAGGGACCCTCTGGCTTCGCCACTGGCAGGCTGATTCAGCGGCCAGAATGAATCTGGCCAGGTCTCCTTACTCCGGATCGTTACTCTTCGGCGAGGAAGCTCTAAAGGCAGTGCTGGTTGATCCCAAAGACGCCCACAAACCGGTTCTGGCCATTGTCCAGAACATCGACCATAGGCCTTCCAGGCGCTTTCCTTCCTTCCGTACTAACCAGCCCTTTCGAGGAACGCGGCCAGGAGGACGAGGCCACAATGTCAGATTCTATGACCCCAATTCATCCAGGGGCTCCTGGAACCGACGCTTCCAGGGCAGAGACCTACAGCTGGCTTGTCAACGTCGACAAAAGCCATCTCTAACCAACCCAACGCCTACTACATCTAGGGGCAATGTTGGATACCCTGCAGGCAATGGTATTCCTGGCTCCAGATCGCATCACTGCCATCACAAGCATCGCAAGGTCCCTGATGTAACAAACATCAGCAGACGTCATTCTTCTAGCCAGGGCGCTCGGAATGTTCATTTCTACAATCCATATTGTGCCATGGGCTCGAGCCCACACTCGGCATCTGCAATGGACTTTACTGCCCTTTCAACAGGACATTGCCAGCTCCAACCATTGCAAAGTTCGCTTGATCCCCGCACTGCGCCTATCATTCCGCTGGTGGACGAGGTCCCAACACCTCTCCAAGGGCACGCCGTTCAGAGAACCACACAGATCTGTTGTAACCACAGATGCCAGCCTCATAGACTGGGGAGCCCACTGCAACTCCCAGTACGTTCAGGGGGTTTGGTCCACCACGGAGCAGACTCAAAGCATCAACTGGCTGGAGCTAAAAGCTGTACATTTAGCTCTAATTCATTTTCAGTCTCTGTTCCCTTTGGACCATGTCCTCATTCGAACGGACAACACACGTGTAAAATCACATTTGAACAGACAGGGGGGCACCAGGTCTCGTCCTCTGCAGGACTTACCCTCCCTCACCTTCGTCTGTGCAGAACAACATCTACAATCCCTGAAAGCAGAACATCTCAGACGGATTTGGAATGTGACAGCAGACTGGCTCAGCAGACAACAGGTGTTTCCGGGGGAATGGAAACTTCACTCAGCCATTTTCCATCGTCTTCAGAGTCGGTTCGGCGAATGCTCAATCGACCTGTTTGCCTCCAGTCGCAATTGCCAGCTTCCCAGGTACCTTGCCCGATACCTGGATTCAACAGCGGAAGCAATGGATGCTCTGACAATACCGTAGCCAGACGGTCTCTTGTACGCCTTTCCTCCCATACCATTGTTAGCCAAAACCTTGAGGAAGGCGTGAGCCGAGAGGGCACAGCTGGTTCTGATAGCACCATTTTGGCCACGCCAACCGTGGTTCTCAGATCTTCTGGCAATGTCGATGATGGATCCTTGGACACTTCCAATCAGGCCAGACCTCCTATCCCAGGGTCCAGTACTGCACCAGGACCCTACTTGGCTCAATCTAACAGCGTGGCGTTTGAACGGGGACATTTGAGGTCAGCTGGACTGTCTGACGCTGTGATTGATATTATTTTGGCCTCGAGAAGACCATCCACTACTCGTATTTATCAACATACCTGGGTGGCTTTCTCCAAGTGGTGTCAGTCCCACCACCATGTTCCATCCCAGGCCACTGTGCATCAGGTGCTGCAATTTCTCCATAGCGGCTTTATGATGGGACTTCGACCCAACACTCTACGTCGACATGCGTCCACTCTGTCGTCCATTCTCTCAGTGTCCTCTCCTGGAGCTCCTATTTCCTCACATCCGTTCATCAAACGTTTTTTGAGGGGAGTCGCCCTTCGCTCTCCGGCTGTTGTCCATCGGTTTCCCTCATGGAGTTTGCCGAAAGTTCTGCAGGCTTTGCAACGCCCTCCGTTTGAACCCATCAGGACTGTGCCCCTACGTATGCTGTCCTTCAAGGTCTTGCTTCTGATCGCAATCACATCTGCCAGACGCGTTTCGGAGTTGGGCGCATTGTCTTCTGCTCGACACCTCTGCGTCTTCTATAAGGACTCTGTTGTGCTGAAGACTGATCCTTCCTTTCGTCCCAAGGTCGATTCAGTTTTTCATTGCAACCAGGACATTGTTTTGCCTTCCTTTTGCCCGAATCCTACCCATCCTCTCGAGAAGTCTTGGCATTCGTTAGATGTCTGGAGGGCTCTCAAGACCTACCTGTCTAGGACCCAAGAGATTCGACGAACGGAGTCTCTGTTTGTATCCTTTCATCCAAGGTTTATGGGGCATAAAGTATCCAATCCTACCTTATCCCGTTGGTTGAGGGCATGTATTACTTTAGCATATGAGTCTCTGAAGCTGTTAGTTCCAGCTAGTATAACGGCTCATTCTACCAGGTCAGCTGCCACTTCGGCTGCTTTTGCCACTAATGCTCCTGTTGCCGATATTTGTAGGGCTGCAGTCTGGTCTACCCCACACTCGTTTATAAGGCATTATAAAATTGATCGCTATGCCTCTGCTGACGCATCTTTTGGCAGACAAGTGTTGCAACAGGTTCTTAATGAGGATTAGCATCCGGTCCCACCCTGTATGGGCTGCTTTGGTACATCCCGCTGTGATGGCCAGACTCATAGGGAAAATGGACCACTGGTCTCACCTGAAGGGTGATTTTCCTATGAATCCGGACATCACGACCCTCCCAGTTGGAGGATGACTATATATTTTCTAATGTGTTATATATTACTGTTACGCTATTATATTTAAATTTAAAAGTGAAGTCAAGACTTCTAGTTCTGTTATACCGCTATGTTGGAGTCAAGTTACTATGCATGGTACTATTGTGTTATTTTCCTGCTGCCAGGCCTGTTGGCCTTGTTCTTGTATTTTTAGATATCTCTCCTTAGACTCGCTGCGAATGAACTGGAGAGTGGGAGGGGCCTGACGCCCCTAGTCTTGACTTCAAAGACATTCTTGCCTTCGCACGATAGGTGGAGCTAATACCCGCTGTGATGTCCGGACTCATAGGAAAATCACCCTTCAGGTGAGACCAATGGTCCATTTTGAAACAATGAGGAACAGACACAGAACTGAATCCAGCAGGCAACAGTTGTAAATTACATCTGAAGTGGCAGATAGGGACATAGGAAGCTGCCATATACTGAGTCAGATCATTGGTCCATCTAGCTTAGCACTGTTCACGCTGATCGGCACCGGCTCTCCAGGGTCTCAGGCAGGGTTCTTTGCCTGCTCTATCTGGAGATGATGGGGTTTGAACCTGGGACCCACTGCATGCAAAGCAGGTGGTCTGCCTCAGAGCCGTGGCCCTGACCATCTGTCTGCATACACATTTTTTATTCTGCATTACGTTGCAGCTGGTGGGTGAAAGGCCAGTTGCTAAGGCCAGATGCAAGGCAGTGTTTCAAGCCCTGCTAAGAGATCCCAGTCATTTCAACAGGACTTGTGCAGGAACAGTGCCATATTAGACTATTATAAGTGAGTGCTTGCCTGGAATATTCAGAGCTTGTCATCCGCGTCACAAAATGTGAAATGATGCCTAAAATATATGTGTCTTTGAGGAGGTCTTTCTTTCTTTCTTTTTCTTTCTTTCTTTCTTTCTTTCTTTCTTTCTTTCTTTCTTTCTTTCTTTCTTTCTTTCTTTCTTTCTTTCTCGTGTACTGTGGTCATTATTGTTAGGATTTCCTCTGAGATCATTAAGATTTTCTCAGTGCTGAAAACTTAGTTTGTGACCTCTGTGCTAAATCTCTCATTTCCTCCTCTTGCCCCTACTTTGTCTGTGTGACTGAATGTGCCTAGAGTAGTTGTGTGAGGCTGTGGGCAAAAGCAGAAGGACTCTAGGTCTATCACAAGCAAGTCCTCTGCACTCCAGCTTCTCTGCAGCTGGATTTCTGGAGTTCAGTCCTTTAGATGACTATGCAGAAAAGGTCTAGGTGTTTGTGTGGGAGCAGATTGAAGCCTCTTGGGTCCTATTGCTCATGCACCAAGGCTATTTGCATAACTAAACAATGACTAAATTGGACTGCAAGGCTGGAGTTAATTGAATGAACTCAGTTTTTCTTCCGGAAAAATAGATACTTGGAGGTCAATCAACTTATGAGATGACTCATGCTATAAACAGGCAATCTTGGCTTTGCTCATTAAACTCCACCGAAGTTTGTTTGGTTATAACATGTAAGGTACGGAGACTTAAAAAAAAAAAGAGCTTCAATGGCACAGCATCAAGATGAGTGGTGCTGCAAATGGCAGGACCTTGAGGGATACCTGTGTTCTAAAATGTCACCAGCCAGAAAATTATAGTCTAAATTCACCTCCCCCTTCATTTTGTTTTGCTTTTGCAAATAGCAGCAAGTTCAGGGATGTGTGTGTGTGTTTGTGTCTAACAGAAAGCTATATATCTGAACATGTCAGAGCTCAAGGAATTCATTTTCATGTAGATATGGCAGGGTGCAGCCAAGGAGGACTAGGATGAAGGATAAGGAAAGCAGAGTGTGTGCTTAGATAAGTTTGACCAAAAAATAAATAAATAAATATCAGCTGGCTGCTGCTGACTGTTAGCATAGCTTTTAGAGCAGTTTTCTCCAACCTGGTCCCCTCCTGATGTTTTCAGGGCAGCTCCCATCAGATCCAGCTAGCAAGGCTGTCATGTTGGATATAGAGCTGATGGAAGTTCATTTATTATTTATTTATTTATTTATTTATTTATTACATTTATACCCCGCCTTTCTTTTCATGATAGAAACCCAAGGCGGCTGTAGTCCAAAACATTTGGAGGGCACCAGTTTGGGGATGGCTGCTTTAGAAAATGTGTTGGGAAACACGTGTAGGGAAAATCACTGGTGCACCACCTTGGTTATGGCTGGTCTGTTTTTACATGCTGGATGCCTTCATTTATAATCCTACCTAGGATGGAAGCAAAAGGTGGGGCTGCTATTTCAGTAAGCTTTTGAGGGACCCTGCAAAAGGAGCGGAGGTGTTTGCCCATTGTGTGGTGGCAGCACTTCTTGGGGATAGGGGTAGTATTGGCTCCAGGGTTAAGCAGGCCCACATGTGCTGTCTCATTAGGCTCCCCTTTCCACCGCTGAGATCTGCCCTAACAACATTTGATGCTCCAGCCATGAGCAGGTTCTAGCTGCCATGTTAGCCTTGTCACCAGTGCCCCAGAAGTTGAGTCATTCCAGAGTGGAAGGGCAAGGGGAGATGGCTGCAACCACAAAAACTCTGCTAAAGCCTCTCAGTGCTTGAGTGCCATTTTTTTAAAGTACAAAATTAGTTATTAAAAGTAGGCTCCCAGGGCACTTGAGGCCCAGCATCTGCCTAGCCATGCTTTGGGCCTGGGGATGAGAGACATCGCAGTTACTGAGACACCAAAGCCTACACTTTCTGTTTTATCATGGTATCCTGTGGCAATGACACCACCAGATTGCAGAGTGACAAGATAGGAAAAGTCAGCCTGGGACACGCTTTCTGCTGTCGTTCAGATTGAGAGCAATGCAAGTGGCACCATCTCCCCACAGTGACATAAAGCCAAAGCTGATTGGATATGTAGTACCATTGCATCATCAAGTTCACTACATGGTCCCTGATTGGGTGGGATATGAAGTGAAGGAAAAATAAGCCCTAATAAGTGGTACCAAATTAGGTCATTTATGAACAGGCATTAAAAAAATGCAAAAGATCATATTTCTGGAAAACTTATTGCACCTATTGTAAATGCACTTCTCACACGAAAATGTTTGCAGACAAAATTCAGCAAAGTCCTAATCCTGCCTCTCTGTGGCCATTGAGGGCAAACATCCATTGTATAGTCACACTGTTCCTGCTAGCCTGTTTTCTTCAGGACTTCGCCCTCTCTCTCTTGCTCACATATATCACTCAGTGTGTGGCCTTGTGTTCCTGAGATTGCTAAACACAGGCACCCAGCCTATTCCACTCAATGCAGTGTTAAGTCACATGATTTGGAATGAACTAGATGCTCACTACAGGCACTGGCAGACAAAGGTACCTTGGGCGAAAGCACATAGAAATAGAAAGTGTTGCATTTCTCAGATTTCCAATACAGAAATGGTATGGAAATCTAGATTTATTTATTTTTACTCTACCATCCTTCATCCAAGTTACTATGCCAGGCTGCTTCTGAAGCAACACCATTTGTTGGGTTTTATTGCCTCACTTTGCCTAATGCTAAGGCCAGAAGTAGCAGCTGTTTTGCTTGGGATGTACTCCCAGGAATAGCTGGTGCAGTCCACAGTAGTGCACCTCATTGGACATCCTCTCTTTGTTTGGGGATTGGATGGATACCTCATTAAAGAAAGGTTTGCTTTTCCTCGCAAAGTCTAGTCAGGCAAGGGCTTGCATCCAGATATATGTTGCAAACTCCTGTTTGCACAAGGCAGTCCCACAGATTTCCAGATTTCCCATTCTGCTGCAGCCCCCCCCCAGCGTCCTATCCCGTGCTGTTCCAGAGGGCTCTTAGGTGCAGCTTTTGGGGACCCTGGGGGCTGAAGTATGGTGAGAAGTCAGAAAAGCCCCACTGCACATGCAGAGTCCTCTGCATCCAACATACGAGCTGCCTTATTCTGGGTAAGATCACTGGTCCATCTAGCTCAATATTGTTTGCACTGACTGGCAGCAGCTCTCCAGGATTTCAGGCTCTCCCAGCCCTGTCTGGAGATGTCGGGGATTGAACCTTTAGCAGCACTGTTAGCTTCTCCTGCCGAACACACACAAACACTCCAGATGAAGCCAGAAACAATGGCAGAAAACAGGAGGATGAGCATTCATAAGAAGTTGAAAGTCCATCAATGTTGATGCTCCTCTCAGGTGCTAACAGCACCAGCACTGATGAAGTTCTGACACCAGGTAAAAACGTGGCGATTCACCCCTTGCTTGTCTGATCTAGTGATGTTAGTATATTGTCTGCTTTTACATTAAGTTGTATTTTAAATTAAATATTGTTTTATTGAACGCTAATATTTTTTCTCATTCTGGAATTGTGAATAGTGAAGATTGGGTTATAAGTTATTTACAATAAATAAATTTGGGGGGGGAGTTCAAAGAACATTTTGGGTCCCCATGAAAGCACACTTTGTGCCACAAAAGTTCAGACTGGGCAAACAATGGACACAGCCCAAGGAGAAATAAAAAAATTTACATTGCACTTCTGTCACTGGCATATGTACATATTTTTTCCTATAATAAGATTCTGTCATGTTGGGGGGGGTTGTTATATTTGAAGTCATTCTTAAAAGGGAGCAAGGTTGTGTAATGACATTGGAGATAAACAGTTATGGAAAGCAAAACAAAGATTGCATTCCACTAGCCTGTTCAGCATAATAAAGTTATTCAAGTGGGGAATGTTTTAAAACATTGGCTAAATGTTTAGTCAGGTACAAGAGTTCACCTTGTTTCTCCATTTTAAATTATTTTTCCTCCTTTGCTTTATGACCTCCCCCTTGTTTTGGTTCTGTTTACTCATTCTAGGTTGGATCCAATATGCTGAGAGAGTCCTTTCCAGCCTAGTAACTCCACACATTTGCACAGCAAAGTCACCACAGCAGATCATGGGCTCCCTTGTAAAAGGTTATTTTGCCAGGCAGCAGGTAACTATTGCCGGTACTCCTCTGAACTGATACTTATGAGGGAGAATTTGTTTCTCACATACTGATGTTCAACACTGATGTACAAAGTTCTCCACACTAGATCGTTTTATATTTTATCAGTTTAGCAAAGTTTGAGTGTTTCTCTAGTCAAAAAAGCTGCAAAAGGCACTGGACCAATCCTTCATCCCTTCTGACACCTTTATCTCCAGCAGTGTGGTGGTCAGTTCTGTACAATGCTGTAAGACTGTAGAGCGGAGCTCTTCAGTCTTGAGGCTCCAGATGGTGCTGAACCACAACCTCTATTCATCCACAGCCAGTTTAGCTGATGATCGAGGATGATGGGAGTTGTAGTCCAACAACATCTGGGGACCCAAGGTTGAAGATGGCTGCTCTAGAGTACCTTGCACTATTGTCTATCCCTGTGCTAGTGTGTACTTGAACTGCACCCAGTTTTTACCCTTTCAACGTTAAATAGCAATTTGGGGTATGTATGCAAAATCTTCCCCTTAACCCTAACACAGTACCTTTTCTTTTCTGTTTGCACTGATCTGCAGCTCTTGTTATCTCTGAAGCTGCTACTGTGGCAACATGTAAGGTTTTTGTCCTGATGTTTTGTACCCCAGGCCAATCGGAGTTCCCATAAAGAACACAGTGATGTCAAGGCACTGCATAAGCAACAGATTTGGCCATGTAATAGTATCCGTGAGTGCCAACAATAGTAATCGCTGTGCCCTTACTCTGCACAGAGAGGTGGAGCAGTGGGGAGAGACATGCCCCTCTTGCCAGCACTCCCTCTCTTGTGTCACTTGTAGAGGCTTCATTGCTCATTCTTGGACACAACATAGGCAGCAGTGGCTGGATTCATTTAGCACTGGATACATTTTTATGCCCTTCTTATTGAAAGGCAATCCAAAGGGGGATCCCCTTTTCAGGGGACATGAAAATGTTTACAAAAAATGGGGTTTTGGCTCTACTCTTGGCACTGACAGCCTGATTCTAATTGTGCTGGCTCAGAGAAAAGCCCCATTAAGTTCAATGGAGCTTCCTTCCTTCCTTCCTAATAAGAACATTTAGGGTAGCAGCCTTAAAGACTGCATACCTATCAAGTGCCTCTTAAATGTGTTCTTTTTCTTTGTTGTGCAATATCCCACAAGGCTATTACAGCAATACAGCTGGTCCCCACGTGACAGGACTAAAAGGTATTTCTTTCATTCCTTCAGGTTCCCATTTACATGCTGCTTTTCAAACATAGATGGTTCTCAAAGCAGCCAATTAATTAAAAAGCACCAGTAAAATCTAGAATATTAAAATTAACAATAGCACATAAGTATAAAATGACAGACTGGCAGTAGATAACAAAAAAACTGGCAACATAAAATTTAAAAGCCCGGGCAAAATGGGGGCCAATTGCATGGGACCAACAAGTTTTGTTTATAAGGGAATTTCACAGGGTCAGTACCACCACTGAGAAGGTGCTGCCTCCAGTAGATGGCCATCTTACTTCTGATGGTTGTAGCATCCCACACTGTGTTCTTTGAACTAGATCTCTGTTGTTGAACAGGTGAGAACCTTTAGGAGGTGTTCCCTCAGACACTCCAGACCATGTAGAGCCTTCATGGTCAAAACTAGCACCTTGAATTTAGCCTGCAAACTAAATAGAAAAGTGGAGGAACTGAGGTAAAATTGGACTATATATATATATTCCATAAGTGACCCCAGGCATTCTGGAGCAGCTGACTTTACTTTAGGTGCCTTGATGCTGAGCTTTGTCAATTTCACTTCTGCTATCAAAAGCAGGCTAGTGAAATTAGCAAGGATTTTTAAAAATCCAGTTTGAGAAAGATGTGCTTTAAAGTGATAACCACCAACTTGGATGGCTTTAAAAGAGGATTAGACAAATTCATGGAGGATAAAGCTATCAGTGGCTACTGTTGGAGGCAGCATACTTTTGAATTCTAGTTGCTGGAAACTGCAGGAGCACCCTTGCGCCCAGGTCCTGCCAGGACTTCCCATGGGGATCTAGTTTGCCACTTTGAGAACAGGATGCTGGACTAGATGGCCCTTTGGCATCATCCAGCAGGCTCATCTTATGTTCTTAAGTGCTGTTCTGTGAAATGATAGGCGCTTTGCTTCATGGGAAGAGGTCCCTTTGCTTGAGTCCACTTTTTATTTTTAAAAAGCTAGATGAGCATCTTTGCCCTTATTTTCTAAAGATTTTTTTTTTAAAAAATAACCTTTGAAGAGGTATACAAAATGAGGGAAGGAAGAGTGTGGTGATTTTCATGTTACACTGTATATCATTAACAAGAATCTGTACTAAAAACCTCAACAGATACAAAAAACAAAGATCTGAACTAAGATGATTCAAATTGTGTGCCAAGAAAAACTGAACCCAGCCATCAAACTGTGTGCTTTCACACAGTAGTCACTGTGTCATACCACTGTGTACTCACACAGCCTTGCTATAGGTGCCAATTATAGCTCCTTATCCGGATAATACATGGCTATGGCAAGATTAATGGATGAGTTAGCAGAGGAGAAAAAAATGCATTTCCTCACTGTTATATTGTTTTATTAATGGGAACATGTAATTGCTCCACAATAGATAATGCTGGCTGGGAGAAAAAACAGTTGGATACTCCCACAGCTGCTGAATAACCTACACAAGAAACCAGTAGTCTGAAAAGGTGCAGGAACTGAGAATTCTGATCTAATATATCCAAAGTGTATGGATAGCTTTTCCTGAAGAAGTGTTATAATCCATTTTGTCTCCATATACCTCTTACTTTTCTTGCAATTTTGTATGTTCTTTGTTTTCTTCATCCATCAGAATCTGTCCCCTGATAAAATTTTCCACATAATTGTGGCACCTTGCTATGACAAAAAGCTAGAAGCCTTGCGAGAAGACTTCTACGCCCCTATGTATAATTCTCAAGACGTTGATTGTGTTTTAACATCAGGTAGGCATTTTCCTTCCAACATACTCCTGTTTTTATTCAATTTTGTTGTTTTTATTTTAACACTGAGAATGAAGGAAAAACAAACTGCAGCATAAAAACAAGTCACCTCCACAGCTAGAGTGGGGTGTTTGGGGAGGGAGCTGAGAGGGAATAGGGAAAGGATTGCTGCAGAATATCCTGTGGTGCGCTCCTGTTGTCATCAAAATATGACATGGCTCACACTTTTCAATCTTGACTTTCCATTAGATCTATTTAAGTGCCAGTTTGGCTCAAATTACACATGATGGTGGGAGACACTTGTAGTTACACCAAGATTTGCCCTAATACATATTAAAATTATAGAGGGGTCCTGTTTATAATTGAAAGGAGCACAAGGGTGCTAAATCCTCCACCCTACCTTGCATCTTAATCTTCCCACATTTTGTCCCCGGATGTCACTTTCCCTTAGCTGGACTCCTATACAGAAGTGTGCCTGTCTAGGAAAAAGTTATCTGGAGGGAGGTGGAACAGGGATAAGGAAGGTTTCACACCCACTTACTCTTGGGGTAACATTATTCAATCACTGATTAAATCAGAATACTACCTTGCACATCCTGCTTTATATATAACTGAAGCAAACCCAGGAGTAAACACTCAAATGTACCACCACCACCATATATAATTTGAACCTTAAGCTCTGGTCTGATGCCTAAGCAGGAGTGAGTGGAGTGGTGCCACAGAGCTGCCCTCCTGACATGTTGGAGCTGCCACTTCCTGAGATGGGGGGGAGGGACAGGGCAGCAATAAGGTTGGGGCTGAGCTAGCACACCAGTGGAGCCAATAGGGTGCTCCTGCCAGTGTGCCCACACTGAGCTGACCTCGTTGCCACCTTGGCCCGTCCTGCCCACACTGTCATGGTAGGTGGCAGTGATCCTGTTGTCAGTAGGGTGGCTCCACAGCACTGCCCCACCACACTGGCTACTCCTGTGCCTAAGTGTTGATCTAGGATGGGAGCATGGGTTGAACTCCTAGTTCAGCTGTAAGATCATGGAAGGGCCACCCTGAAGATTTTGATTATATGGATATGAGGGGTGCCCACATCTGCAAAAGTCTGCCAAAATGTGCATGGCAGTCCTGTGAAGCACCATGAAGCAACCTGAAGCAGGTTGTGTAAATTGCCAATGTGCATGTGTGAGCGTGTACTGATTGTGGTGATTTGCTGAAGGGGTGAAAAGTGTGCTGCAGAATCTTGCTTTCATATGTTGTTTGCTGCTGTTCTTCTGCTGGTTTGCTTTTTTCTTCCTGTCCTGCTCAGTCGTCTACTTGTAGGGATCACCAGTGTGAGTGCGGGCATGTGGGAGGTCAGTCAGCAACCAGGGAAGATTCCTGATTTCCCAAAGACAAAGAACTTCTGCATTTACCTTGTTAGCAGAGTGCGGAGTGCTGCGCTGACTGGAACAAGCAGGCATAAAAGATACTCAGGAAAGAAGCAGAACAGACAAGAGGGCTGGGGGGACAGAGAGGGAGAGACTGTGCTCTCTATTCCCAACATATTTTGAGGATAACCCTTTCTCCAGCAATATGAATTGTATAAATAAGCTATAGCAGTTTGCATCTGCTATCTCTAACACTCATTCAAAAATGACAAGAGAAATACAAAGGGCGTAATCATTTTCTGGTCAGCTGTGTTCTTAGTCCCCGTCCCCACCCGATATGCTCCCTCTCCTCTCAGTGGGCACCCACTGCAAGAGTTCACTGTGTGCAACTAGCAGTGCTAATGCACTAGCGTATGTGGCTTTAAAGGGGAATTGGACATATTCATGGAAAAGGTCTGTCAAGTCAGAACAGCACTAAATGTCAGTTCCTGAGGGGGGGTCGGGCCACGGAAGGCAATTTCCTTCACTCTCTGCTTGTGGCCTTTCCAAAGGCGCATCCATTTGGCAATTGTAGGAAAGAGGATACCGGACTAGATGGGCCTTTGGTCTGACCCAGACTAATGTACCAGGGCAGATCTAGAATGTCTGGACTAAATACCTCTAGAAAACTCTCCCTCCCTCACACCCCTGGTGGCTTCTCTGCTTCAGTGAAAATGTATATATATATTTCCCCTACAGGTGAAGTCTTTCAAATAATGGAACAGAGCAAAGTATCTTTGAAAGAAATAGCTGAGGTGGCCTTTGATACCCTGTAAGTATATTTTGTGAAATGCTTTTATATTGGTGCAAACATCTTTACATCAGATAAAAGAAAGAACAAACAATATTAATAATCATGACTATCACAGTTTTTTCAACAGTCTTTAATTTTTCTGCAGTCTTTAAGAGAACTTTTGTGGCACCTTAAAGCCTAACAGATTTTTTATTGTGGTATAGAAACACACTCAGACACACTGGTTGGGGGGGGGGAGATTTAAGCACTTGAATCAAAAGGCCACAGTGTATGGTCTGACATTTCTGTGCAAAGCTCAAATGTATACAGAATAAGCACAGTGACCACTCACAACAGCACTAAGACTAAATTCACACCATACATTTATTCCACAGTATTCCACTTTAAACAGTCATGGCTTTTCCCAAAGAATCCTCAGAGCTGTAGTTTGTGAAGGGTGCCGAGAGTTGTTAGGAGACTCCTGTTCCCCTTACAGAGCTACAGTTGCCAGAGTAGTTTAATAGTCAGTCCCTCTCCACAGGGAACTCTGGGGAGCTACAATTTATTCATTTAGTTCTAAATAAATGCACAACGATATGTTGGACAGCAGAGCAGAGATCTGAAAAGCCTTTTGCTACTGTTAAGTGATAGGGGGCAATATTCAACTAACTTGTCCCGTTAGTGCAAGGATTTCTGCTTGCACAACTGGATTTTCCCCTCCTCTCCTCCCCCTGCACGTGCCCTGTGCCCATCTCAAATATCTTTTGGAGGGTTGGCAGACCACCCCAATCAGATTTAGGGGTACATGGGGGAAGGGGAGAGGGGAATGTTCTGTTGCTCAAGGAGAAATTCTTGCACTGATGGGAGGCTTACTTACAGGAGGTTGGATACAACCCAAGGCTTTTAAGGCCTCTGCCTCCCCATCTTTTGCTTTAACACATATCCTAGCATCACAATGCACACCCCTGAGCCACCCACTGAATATGTATTTTTAAATACATGTTTATAGGTTTTAGTTCTGTTCTCTTAACTGTGGTCAAGTAACTTACTTATATGGTATTAGTTCCTTTTGGCTGGTAACAGTTAAGAGCACAAATATGTGCCAGTTAAGCTTTTTTTTTTTTCCTCTGAGGTGATCCTGCTCTTCTCCTTTTTGTCTTCCTCCTTTATTTTATAAGGTTTGATGGAACAAAGGAAGGCGAGTTAATGCGTCATGATGGAAGAAGGTCAGATGGTTACCTGGAACACATATTTAAATACGCAGCCAAGGAGCTGTTTGATACTGAAGTGAAAGATATAGTATACAAAGTATTAAAGTAAGTTGTGCATCTGAATTAAGTTAAACTGAAACACTAATTCAGAAAATAGGTACTTTTGACCTCTTGGCATGTTGCATGGCAATAAAGTATATTTTTGCCACATTTACACACAGCAGAAAACTATGACCTGTCATGGTACATGGACCACCATTAAAACGTGTGTATCACATGCCAGGTGAAGACTCCATGCCAGGTGAAGGCCCAAGCATTTCAGATTATTTTTGGAAATGACTTCTATTCTGTTTTTCAGATGTTTATTTTGTCTTGTTTATTTTCCTAAGTTTATTTATCAGTTTTAGATTGTATTTCTATGCTGCATGCCCACCGTCCTGGAATCTTTTTTCGAAGGGTGGTTAAGAAATATTTTAAATACATCAATAAATACATGCAGCCATTACCTTTTTAGATGTACACATAAAAAATTTTGAACGCAAGGAAAAGAGCTTCTTGATAGCTTTGGATTTTTTATTTGCATCTGTTTAATATCCAGATAAGCAACCATACAGGTGATACCATTATCATTTTGGTGATGGAGAGATAGGTAGATTTCAGAAGTCACACAAAGCACCACTGTGGGAGCAAGCCAACCAGTATAGCTACTCTTTCCTGCCCTCTTCCTTTCCCTATCACCACTGTGGGAATGACTGCCCTCAGCAACCAAGCCAGGTTTCTCTTCACCACCATCTCAGCGGAGAGCCCCAGAAGACAACGGTCAGATGCAGCAGCCATTTCAAATTTAGTGTGTACAGGTTGGTGCTGCGTGTACATGTGCACGCACACACATGCTTCTGGGTTTTTCCCTGCTCAATATGCATGAGCATACACAAAATCTGCATGTGCAAAACAACCTTTTAAATTGTTGTGGTTTGGGGGGGACGGGGAGAACGACATGCCTTCCCCTCTCTTTTGCCTCACTGCTGGGGAAAAACCCTCAAGGCCAGCCAGAAACCAGCTGATTCACAAACCCTATTTTATAGCCAAGGTCTCATCTTATTTCCTTACGCATTCATTTAGATGTATAAACTACCCGTCCTTGAGGATCTGGGGTCAGTAGCAGACTGTTTATAAAACAATACATAGAAAACATGCAATTGCTTATAAATCCTAGCTTATTCTATTCCTGTCCTCTTGAAGTGTTTAGGAAGTCTGATCGTCTGCAGAAGGTGCTCGGGCTGTAGTCCACTTTGAGCCGAAGAATTTCAGAACTCAGGAGCTGAGCAAGAATGCCATTTGTTGTGCCTTTGTAGATCAGTTTTTCTTCATGGGTTTAATAATCTGTATTTTAATGATACTATTTATTTAAGGTATATTTATATACCACTTAATCATTGGCATTTCTAAGCAGTACACATAAAATTACAAAAAGAAACATCAGCCATACAAAGAATGAGAAGAATAAAAACTCATCATAAAACTGCACTACCTTAAAATGCCTGCTGAAGTAAGAAAGTGTTTGTAATGTGCCTAAAGTTCAGGTAGTTCAGGTAATATAGTTCCTTAATATGAAAGACCCAAATTGTTAAAGTAGCTTATCATTGTAACCTATCTTGAGTTCTTGTTTGGAAGAATATTTCATTTTTTAAAAATTGTATTTTAAAATAAGTACCTAAGGTGAAAATACTGTGGAGAATCAGCGCAAGCTCTAATGCGCTTGTGATTCCATCATCTCACTTCTTGTTAGAGAGGACCTGCTGTTGAACCATCAAGAGCGTCAGCTACCAGTGGGTAACCCTGAATCAAGTGCATTATAGCAGTCCAAATGAATGATAATGATTATATCCAAGTCTGGAAAAAAGATGAAAAGCATTCCTTACCATCAAGTGCAGAGGATGATACGTGAAGTCCACCCTTTTCATCCATACATCTGCTGTGGTCACTTTCTCACTGTGAAAGACCCAGCCACGTGTTTCCAGTTGTCCTCAAATTAATGCTGCAGGTAGTACCATTCAGCATCTTCTCTGTGTGTCTTTTCAGAAACAAAGACTTCCAAGAGGTCGTACTGGAAAAGGATGGTGAGACAGTGCTACGCTTTGCCGCTGCTTACGGCTTTCGAAACATTCAAAATATGGTCCTGAAGTTGAAAAAGGGGAAATGCTCCTTCCACTTCATAGAAGTTTTAGCCTGTCCTGGAGGTAACAACAAAATACTGTATTAGAGATCCCCACCCCCATACAGTAGAAAGGTCACAGACAGACATTGTGGTTCAACTTCTTCGCCTTGCTGGTTTTCGATGGATGGAAGATTTTTCAAAAACCTGTTTAAAGTAAAAAAACCCCAAGAAGCTTAATTATGTATTCAGTTGGAACCTATAACAAAATGTTGCAGTGTGAAATGTTCCTGTACAGTGTTCCAGACAGCCAGTTGTGCCCTTTTCCAAAATACTCCGTTCCACCCCCCCAACAGATATTTAACCTCTTATAGTCACTGGGCATACTCAGCCCTGGTTGGGCTCTTTGGGATTGTTTTGTCCTCTAAATGTCCCGTCCCCCCCAATATCTGCAAATGTAAGAGTTTTCTCTCTCTTGTTTCTCAGTAATCCTGGTTTGGCTCAGCATCTGATTTCACTATATATGATGATTCCTTTGCTATGTGTTCTGTAGTCAGCCATTTCTTAAAATAGCTAGAATTCTGTTTTACTCACCATTTGGGCTGCTGTGTGCAGTGTCACTCAGTGAACCTAGCATTACGATGTGGCCTCATATATACTGCAGAGCAGTTAAAGCAACAGGGTCTGATATATTCCAGTATTGTAATTCCATATAAATGGGTTAGCTGGGGCATGATGCTGGAAAGCATAGAAAGGCAGTGGATCAGTGTTGCCCATTTGTAATAGGGGACTGATTGCTGAAGTCGGCTAGGTCTTAACTTTTTATATTGAGCTTTGCAGATACGTTTCATGTGTGTAAACTGCCCTGAGGTTATTTATGATGAAGGCTGGCACAGAAAAATATTGAATAAATAAATTCATCGTAAATAAATGGGAAGAGGAGGAAAAGAGAAGGGAAACCTCACTTTTCTTAGAGCACAGTTGCCATTACTGAATCGGTAACAGCTAGCATCAGTGTCTCCAAAACATGTGTTCACAGTGTTAAAGCTACAAAAGGCTAGATTGAACAATGCCTCTTCCTAATCTGGTCCATAGGCATGGTGGGAAGTGAGATTATGCCTTCCTTCCCCATCTACCTACTGTACCTGCCTTGCCTTAGACATCCTCAGATGTCCACAAAAGGGTGTCATGTTCAATAGGTCCTATGTGCATAAAATCCAATGTATGTAGGTTAGGTTAAGAACATAAGAAGAGCCTGCTGGATCAGGCCAGTGGCCCATCTAGTCCAGCATCCTGTTCTCACAGTGGCCAACCAGGTGCCTGGGGGAAGCCCGCAAGCAGGACCCGAGTGCAAGAACACTCTCCCCTCTTGAGGCTTCCGGCAACTGGTTTTCAGAAGCATGCTGCCTCTGACTAGGGTGGCAGAGCACAGCCATCATGGCTAGTAGCCATTGATAGCCCTGTCCTCCATGAATTTGTCTAATCTTCTTTTAAAGCCATCCAAGCTGGTGGCCATTACTGCATCTTGTGGGAGCAAATTCCATAGTTTAACTATGCGCTGAGTAAAGAAGTACTTCCTTTTGTCTGTCCTGAATCTTCCAACATTCAGCTTCTTTGAATGTCCACGAGTTCTAGTATTATGAGAGAGGGAGAAGAACTTTTCTCTATCCACTTTCTCAATGCCATGCATAATTTTATACACTTCTATCATGTCTCCTCTGACCCGCCTTTTCTCTAAACTAAAAAGCCCCAAATGCTGCAACCTTTCCTCGTAAGGGAGTTGCTCCATCCCCTTGATCATTCTGGTTGCCCTCTTCTGAACCTTTTCCAACTCTATAATATCCTTTTTGAGATGAGGCGACCAGAACTGTACACAGTATTCCAAATGCGGCCGCACCATAGATTTATACAACGGCATGATGATATCGGCTGTTTTATTTTCAATACCTTTCCTAATTATTGCTAGCATGGAATTTGCCTTTTTCACAGCTGCCGCACACTGGGTCGACATTTTCATCGTGCTGTCCACCACAACCCCGAGGTCTCTCTCCTGGTCGGTCACCGCCAGTTCAGACCCCATGAGCGTATATGTGAAATTCAGATTTTTTGCTCCAATATGCATAATTTTACACCTGTTTATATTGAATTGCATTTGCCATTTTTCCGCCCATTCACTCAGTTTGGAGAGGTCTTTTTGGAGCTCTTCGCAATCCCTTTTTGTTTTAACAACCCTGAACAATTTAGTGTCGTCAGCAAACTTGGCCACTTCACTGCTCACTCCTAATTCTAGGTCATTAATGAACAAGTTGAAAAGTACAGGTCCCAATACCGATCCTTGAGGGACTCCACTTTCTACAGCCCTCCATTGGGAGAACTGTCCGTTTATTCCTACTCTCTGCTTTCTGCTTCTTAACCAATTCCTTATCCACAAGAGGACCTCTCCTCTTATTCCATAACTGCTAAGCTTCCTCAGAAGCCTTTGGTGAGGTACCTTGTCAAACGCTTTTTGAAAGTCTAAGTACACTATGTCCACTGGATCACCTCTATCTATATGCTTGTTGACACTCTCAAAGAATTCTAATAGGTTACTGAGACAGGACTTTCCCTTGCAGAAGCCATGCTGGCTCTGCTTCAGCAAGGCTTGTTCTTCTATGTGCTTAGTTAATCTAGCTTTAATCATACTTTCTACCAGTTTTCCAGGGACAGAAGTTAAGCTAACTGGCCTGTAATTTCCGGGATCCCCTCTGGATCCCTTTTTGAAGATTGGTGTTACATTTGCCACTTTCCAGTCCTCAGGCATGGAGGAGGACCCGAGGGACAAGTTACATATTTTAGTTAGCAGATCAGCAATTTCACCTTTGAGTTCTTTGAGAACTCTCGGGTGGATGCCATCCGGGCCCGGTGATTTGTCAGTTTTTATATTGTCCATTAAGCTTAGAACTTCCTCTCTCGTTACCACTATTTGTCTTAGTTCCTCAGAATCCCTTCCTGCAAATGTTAGTTCAGGTTCAGGAATCTGGCCTATATCTTCCACTGTGAAGACAGATGCAAAGAATTCATTTAGCTTCTCTGCAATCTCCTTATCGTTCTTTAGTACACCTTTGACTCCCTTATCATCCAAGGGTCCAATTGTCTCCCTAGATGGTCTCCTGCTTGAATGTATTTATAGAATTTTTTGTTGTTGGTTTTTATGTTCTTAGCAATGTGCTCCTCAAATTCTTTTTTAGCATCCCTTATTGTCTTCTTGCATTTATTTTGCCAGAGTTTGTGTTCTTTTTTATTTTCTTCATTCGGACAAGACTTCCATTTTCTGAAGGAAGACTTTTTGCCTCTAAGAGCTTCCTTGACTTTGCTTGTTAACCATGCTGGCATCTTCTTGGCCCTGGCGGTACCTTTTCTGATCTGCGGTATGCACTCCAGTTGAGCTTCTAAGATAGTGTTTTTAAACAACTTCCAAGCATTTTCGAGTGATGTGACCCTCTGGACTTTGTTTTTCAGCTTTCTTTTTACCAATCCCCTCATTTTTGTGAAGTTTCCTCTTTTGAAGTCAAATGTGACCGTGTTGGATTTTCTTGGCAATTGGCCAGTTACATGTATGTTTAATTTAATAGCACTGTGGTCACTGCTCCCAATCGGTTCAACAACACTTACATCTCGCACCAGGTCCCGGTCCCCACTGAGGATTAAGTCCAGGGTTGCCGTCCCTCTGGTCGGTTCCATGACCAACTGATCTAGGGAATAGTCATTTAGAATATCTAGAAACTTTGCTTCTTTGTCATGACTGGAACACATATGCAGCCAGTCTATGTCCGGGTAGTTGAAGTCACCCATTACTACCACATTTCCTAGTTTGGATGCTTCCTCAATTTCATATCTCATCTCAAGGTCTCCCTGAGCATTTTGATCAGGGGGACGATAGACCGTTCCCAGTATTAAGTCCGTCCTGGGGCACGGTATCACCACCCACAACGATTCTGTGGAGGAGTCTGCCTCTTTTGGGGTTTCGAGCTTGCTGGATTCAATGCCTTCTTTCACGTATACAGCAACTCCGCCACCAATACGTCCTTCCCTGTCCTTCCGATATAGTTTATATCCAGGGATAACCGTATCCCACTGGTTTTCTCCATTCCACCAGGTCTCGGTTATGCTCACTATATCAATGCTCTTCTCTAAGACCAAGCACTCCAGTTCTCCCATCTTGGTTCGGAGGCTCCTAGCATTAGCGTACAGGCACTTGTAAGCAGTGTCTCTCTTCAAGTGTCTTTGGCACTTGTGGTTAGGCCTGTGGTAATTTTGCTCTTCTGAATTTATATCCTGTGCCCCTGCTCTCAATGCCTACTTCTAGGCCTACCCCTTTTAAAATTCTTTTTAAGGTTCATGTCATAGGAGAGGCAGGTACACCAAGTGTATGGGCAAGGAAGGCACACTCTTACTCCCCACCATGCCAGACCAGAGACAGATGTTGGCTGATCCAGCTCAATGTGTTTCTGTACCTAAGTAAACCAATTCTCTCTCCTGGCTTTGGCCTTCCACTCTTAGGGTGCTTAAATGGGAAGGGTCAGGCTCAGACTGAAGATGGAAAACCGGACAAGGCCCTGCTCAGGCAGATGGAAGATGTGTATGCCGCAGTTCCTGTCCGACTTCCTGAAACCAATAGGCACGTGCAGAAGCTTTACCAGGAATGGCTGGACGGAATGGACTCCATGAAGGTCCAAGAATCATTACATACTACATATAGCATGGAAAAACCAGCTGCCAACAATTTCGATATCAAGTGGTGACCAATCAAATTGCATGACTTGCATTAGGTTTGTTGTACATATAGCATCAGGCAACTATTCTATGCAACTGGAGACTGAGGCACTGATTATATATGTGAACAATGGAAAGAACTGGAATTGCCTTTGTTCCCTGTTGGGACTATGTAGAGACAAACTGTTGCTTGATTTCATGTATATTTAGAATGTCTTTATTTAATCAGAGCCTGACAGTGTATGTGTGTGCATCAGAGGACCTTTTGTATGGCACAATGAATCTCTCCAACTCCTAACAGAGGTGCATTGGAACAGAAAAGATTTACCAGAATCAGGGTATATTGCAATGTGCTTTGATTCTGATCCTCGGTACGCAAACCTTTATGCCAAGAATCCAATGTCATGGATTTTACTGTTCTCAAACTTGTGTTAGGTTTACAGTTTGTCTCAGACTTTATATCCTTACGAAACATAGTAAGTTACCAAAATATGGCAAAACAGACTAACCAGTGAGATAATTTCCTATTGTATCATACCTATTCCAATTTACTTTATTAAGGGATATACTTCATAGTTTGATTAGGTGGCACAAAGAGAAAAACTGAAACATTGCCCCCAACCAGTAATGAATTTCATCAGCTTTAATTTAAGCTTGTGTGACTCCTTTGAAAAACTGGGAATTGTTTCCTGTTACCTCTTTTCATGGTCCTGCTTCTATGGACATTTCTAGCATGTTGTTCTGTTCTTCAAGATATGGGGATCCTGGCCATCAAGAAAAGGCAACTGTACATGGGTGGGGTCAGTCAGCCAGGTCCAAGACTGTATCTGAGAGATCCTTCCAGTCGTCAGCAATTGTGGTTGAAATTATTAATCCAGGTGGTCAAAATGTAAAGCAACAAGTGCAAATAGGATCACTGGGCCAAAGTTGCAGGGTGAGCAAGTCTAAGTCAGTGGAGCTAGATAAAGTTGCTCAGACAAAGAGGCAGCCAAATTGAAGCCAGAATACCTGAAACCGAATGTTGACCTGATCCAGGAAGACACTTTTCTGTACTCAAGCCTGCCTAATACCAAAGTCCTGTATGACACCTTTGGTAAGAATGATTCACCAACTTCTTATACTGGTGTTAAATCCAATTGTTGGGTTTTAGACTTTTCTGGAATTTACTAGATAGGCCTTAATTTTGACAGTAAATTTTGTGTAGGCGAGACCCTATCATCTGTCAAGACCAATGGGACTACACCAATAATGAGTGACTAAGGCTGTCCCTACCTGGGAATCTGACTCATGGAGTTCTCATTTAACTCAATGGGACTTAATTTGTAGGAGACATGCATAGAATTGTGCTGTAAGTAACTACAGAGCAATCTATTAAGTACTGACAATATGCAGCCTCCATTTGTATCATTGGGGAGACCAATGCATGCTCATAGAAATAAATGGAGACTGTACACCAGCAGTACTTTATGGATTATGCCACAAAAGTGCAGTTCAGAATAGTATCCTTTTCCTACTCTGAGGTGCAACTTCTTCTTTCTTCCAATATTATCTCGCTTGGATACTCAATTAAAAAATGAAACAAAGAACAAGTGGTCACCAATGCTAGTCCTACTCAGAGTAGACCCACTGAAGTTAATAGACATAACTAACGTAAGTTCATTGATTTCAGTGGGTCTACTCTGTGTAGAACTTAGTTGGAGACAACCTTAGGCTTGTTCTGTACTTCGATTACTCCTTTCCTTTTATCAGTTATTTCAACTCTGATGCCCCCAAAGTCTCTGCAATGGCCTTGGCTTCTTTCATAGCTGTTCCTTCATTAAGTTTTCCAATCTTAACAACAACGAAAATACGGGTAAACATTGTAATATTTACTGAGAAATGCAATGTTTGTGACATTCTCAAATGATCATCATGCAAAAACAACCCACAAACAAGCTGGGACCTTAAGGCTCTCTAAACCTCTGATCAAAGGACATTGGTGCTTCACTCCTCTCAAAGTGTCTGTCTAAATTCTCAGTCTGCTGCCCACCAAAGGCAATGGGTTTTTTTCTGCCCAGGAGCAGCTGAACAGTAAAGAAGTATAGAATATGTTGCCACAATAAAGGGATTTGATGTCAGACCATGGGGCAATCCTGTGGATAAACATTTGGGTTGCAGCTCCTTTAGCTGCATAGCAGAGGTGTATTTTGTGTTCTGTGTATATAGATTTGCTACATACACAAAATTGAGATTGTATACCTTAATCATCTTTCAGCTGTATCATTAGAAAAAAGAAAAAGATGCATTAAACAGGTGCAGGAGTAAAACACTTCTTAAAACCTACCTCTGAAAGTCACTCAAGAGTGGCTGGGGGATCCTGGGCATGCTACTGAATTAAAACCAAAAGGGTGCATCCACGTGGCACATTGAGGGCATCAGATGCATTATTACAGTACGTCTGTTCCCTCTCAGTCCCTACAAATACAGAGTACTTCATTCTGTTGCAATATCAGGGTTGGCATGCAGGATGCACAACTAGCTTCTTGTTTCATGAGAGTGTCCTGGAGGTGGGCAGGGAAAGATACTGGCCTTTTCTAGGGATATTTTCCACATTCCTAGTTGTGGTCCACCATGCTGAACAGAAGCAAGAGAAACTTCCATATGGATGAACCCACAGATGTCGATACTCTTGTGGTGAGGCATAAACACAGCCTTCGGTGTCTTCAAGTTATGCTGGCGGTGCAATTTATTTTAATTCTCTTGTTCATTAGATTGCCCTCAAAACATGTTCAGCGCAATCATAGCTTTATAATTCCATTGTATATTTCAATGTTTGTATATATCAATGGAGACTATCTCATGTTAAAATCCTTTATCTTTTTTATTTTTTCTTCCAGTTTTGTCTATAGGTTGTAGTTTGTGAGAAATGTGTATATGTGACAGACCTTGAAAAATATTGTACTACTTGGAATAGATTTTGAATTTAATTTTACAGGCCCAATGCTCAAAAGGCTCCACCGGCACAAGACCCCCCTGGACTGTGTTGTCTGTCCTCTGCTGTGTGGTAGGAAAGAAGCTGTTTTTCTGTGCCAAAATGGAAGCTCCCAAGCATAAATGTAGATGATATGGAAAAGTCCCACCTATGTTCTCAAGCAACTTTTTGCTACTGGTTAAAACCAGTGGCATCAAGCTGAACAATTCCACTAGTGCAAGGACTTTTAGCTGCACAATGGACCTTCCCTGCCCTCTCCTCTCCCCATGTGACCCTTAAATCTGTTCTGGGATTTTCCCCCAACTTTCTGGAGAAGATTTAGAGGTTGCACAGGGAGAGGAGAAGGCAAGGAAGTTCCACTGCACAGCCAAAAGTCTTTGCACTAGTGGAACTATTTTGTTGGATACCACCCCATTATACCACTGCACTGCAGCAGTTGTGCCCATGTTGGCCAATAGCCACAGGAACAGGGTGGCAAGAGACAAATTTACAAAAATGCACTCTCCCACTCTTGCAGTGGAATACAGTTGGATAACATATGTTAGCTTATTTATAGTTATCCAATTGCATTCTACTTTGTTACTTCCAATCATGTAAACCTTTTACATTTAGATGGGCCTGTACAGGCCTTTGTGCTGATTCACAAAATCAGAGGGATTATCCTTCACATGCCTTCAGGAACTTCTGGCTTGAAGCTCTAATTTGACAGGCCCTCCAGTAACAACAGAGGCTTTACTTGCCCCTCTCTACTCACATTGTGGGGACCACTTAAATGAAACAGGACCATGCAACCACTTTTGCTGATCCACAATCTTGTGAAGCTGATAGGGAGTCTTTCCATCTCCCCCTGCCACCATGCTTTTTGGGTGTATTAAGGAAGCTGCAAAATTTACCACTGCATGCTACACATTCAGCACAAACCCATGTGTCTTGCAGCATCAACACTCATGAAAAAATGGGGAAGTGCAAGGCTGTCAAGGATGGAAGTACATCTGATTTCATACTGTTTAGCAAAGCAGAAATATACATATATACTCTTTCCACACATGTAAGAGTAAAAATTATATGCAAATTATTAGACCGTCACAAACCAATGTATAAGACAAGAATACACTGGCTATGAGAACATGGTCTACAGTGTTGTGAGCCAGTAGTCGATGGAAAGCTCCCTTTAAAAAGGGCAGTGCATTGAATTTACTTGCTTAAATAATAGTAAGATACATCTAGGTTAGAGGCATGGGAAACATACACTCTTCTTGTTAGACCCATGGGAGCCAAGCCACTTACTTGAAAGTAACCCCCTCTGTGATCATTGCAAATAAGAGAAAAATCAATTCATTTGAAATGTGGTGCTGGAGGAGAGCTTTGCGCATACCATGGACTGCGAAAAAGACAAATACTTGGGTGTTGGAACAAATTAAACCAGAACTGTCAGTAGAAGCTAAAATTATGAAACAGGTTATACTTTGGACACATCATGAGAAGACATGATTCACTAGAAAAGACAATAATGCTGGGAAAAACGAGCGTAGAAAAAGGAAGGCCAAAGAAGAGATGGATTGATTCCATAAAGGAAGCCACAGACCTGAGCTTACAAGATCTGAACAGGATCGTTCATGTTAGATGCTCTTGGAGGTCGCTGATTCATAGGGTCTCCATAAGTCGTAATCGACTTGAAGGCACATAACAACTTGATTTCATGGTTGCAGTACATTACAGAAAGCTCTCAGTTGTCAATTATGGATGCAATTCATTGACAACAGCTCCTAATTCATTGTGATAGGATCTTTGTGGAAGCAGTGAATCTTCAACAGCATCCAGTAGGTGTAATATGCTTGTTAGCTGGAAATTGGTAGTCCTGTGATTGAAGTAAATTATGAGTTTTCCACCTTGTTACAGCCGTTGCTTGCCATTTTCCTGGAACTGATCATGCTCCTGGGTAAATCCAGGCATAGTGATTTACTTCTTATTTGAATGTTGTTTTGGAACAATTCATATCTGGACCCATAGCATGTGAGGAGTGTACATGTGTGTGTACATGTGCTTTTAAAATAAAATAGGGTGTGATTTTTTAAAAGACTGATTCAAACTTAGTCTAGAATGTTTGTTTCTATCAGGCCATAAAATATGCTGGCAGTGTAATGTAAAGTTCATTCCTAGACATGCTTACTTAGCAGACCCACTCCAGATTTTTAGGGGCCCTGATCAGTCTTCCCACAGTCCTCCTCCCAATTACTACTGCAGCGGCAGCCTCCCCCTTGCACATTGGACAATTGGACCACTCAGCTCCCCAGACCATTATGACACCGCTATGTAAGCCCACTTAAACTGCCATCCTTTCCCTTGTGCATGAGCTTACCCAGTGGTGGCTGCTTTACACCTGACCCATTACCACTAGATAAGCCTACTCACAAGCATAAGGCCCCCCCACTGGAGCAGTGCCACTACCGTAGCTCAGTGATAAAGCACCTGTTTTGCATGCAGAAGGCCCCAGGTTCAATCCCTGGCATCCCCAGGTAGGGCTGAGAGAGAGCCCTGTCTGAAATCCTGGAGCGCTGCTGTCGATCAGTGTGGATAATGCTGCCCTAGATGGATCAGTGGTCTGACTCAGTATATGGCAGCTTCTTATGTTCCAAAAGGAAGGTCAAATAATGATGGGTACTCGAGTGAACTTGTAAGGTGCCTGCCCAGTATGCTGGGTGCTGACTGCAGGTCTGTTACTCAGAAGTAAATCTCACTGAGCTTAATGGGATTTACGTCCTGGGAAATATGCTTAGGAAGTCTAAATGCATCCACAGAAATAGTAGATGGGATTTATGAGCATTTAACGTGGACTTAGGAGTGAGGCCTGTTGTAAAGTGAATAATATGCTCTGAATGATGGTACTGCATATGTGTATCTTCTAGACATTTAGTAGGGAGAATATCCATACTATGTATTTATCCACTTGAGGTCTTTAAAAAGGAAACAATAGATGTTACGAAGTTCTCTGGTAAGACCTCAGAGTCAAAGGAGATTGTAAAATGTTAAGAGCTGTGCACATAAGTGACTGCAGTCTTTGACCTTTTCAACATGATTGTACCTGATAACATTCAGTAATCTATGCTATTTCTAATTGAGTATGAATTTGAATGGCTCAAATAATAAAAATATTTGTTGAATTTTATTGCAAGTATGTTTATTGTTTGTTTCCATTAATGAACACTTCCTATGAAACATCTGAATAAAACAAATACAATGTCGTATTTAAAAACAAAACAATTTCATATATCAAAATAATTTCAAATCCCATGCAGATACAAACTGGGATATAAAAAATCTCCACTTAAGGCTTATTGAAAGAGGAAAGTCTTCAATAGGCACTGAAAAGTCTATGTGTAATGGACGTGAGTTCCAAAGAGTAGATACCCACACTAAAGATCCAGTTCCTACATCTTATGAAACGGCCCTCTTGATGAGATAGGTATATAAGGGGTGAGACAATCGTTTATTGTTGAGTTCCATCTAAATACCAAAGACAGTCCCAAGACGTTCTGGTGTCTGAGGAAGCAAATCCAAATGGTACCCTGCTCCATAATAGCAAATGTATAAACCTATATAAGAAATAGTCTGATCCTAGCAGTGTTTATTCAAAAATACTTGATTCCTACTGATTTCAATGAGGCTTCCTTTAGCATTAATGATTGACACTTTGCTCTTTAATCGTACCCCCAAATTTGAGCCAGCAGGGGGTTGCTAATGGGGCCAGTCCATCGCTTGTTATGTCTAGGTTGCCTGACTCCTCAGCAGCTTGTCACTTACTTCTTAAAAGTCACGTTCACTTACACAGCAGTAAGACTGCAACCCTATGCCCACTTACCTGGGAGTCCCATTAAATTCAGTGGGGCTTATTTCTGAGCTGATGTGTCTAGTATTTCACTGTAAGCCACCTTTTTCTAGCGCAGGGTAGGAAATGCAGTTCCTACCAGATTCTGTTGGATTACAACTTCCATCAGCCCCAGCTAGCATGGTCAACAATCAAGGATGGTGAGCACTGTGTCCACTTGAATGCACCAAGGCACTGAGAGAAGATGCAACACTCTTCCTCCACCTCATTCTCCTGCCTTCTGTGGGACAAAATTAAGAGTCTTGTTGGTCAAGGCTCAAGTGGACTGGTGGAAGATCATGACAGGAGGCACAGAAGCTGCATGTTCTCATAGTACCAAAGAGCATTTCAGGATATATGCTTGACCCAGCACAGTTCATGGAGCCTTTAAAAAGAAAAAGTGAAGGAGCAGGATTTTAGGTTTTTTTAAAAGTGTTTTTCGTGTGCAGCCCAAACTCTGGCATGCAGTTTGTGAAAGGGGAACCACATGTGCACAACCTGTTTGTCCACACCTTCCTCACCAAGCTAGGAATATGCATGGGGAAGCTGTTACCATAAAATATAGGGCTTTAATTTAAATATAGGGTTGTATCTATTGTTAGTCCTACCAGGGTAGACCCACTGACATTAACAGACACAACTAAATTTGCAATCCTAACCCCATTCACCTGAGTGTAAACTTTATTGAATGCAGTAGAGTTTATGTCTGAATAGACATAGAAGTATGCTACAAATTAGATCCATTAATTTCATGTAATTTTGGGCCCCTCCAGACTGGTGTTTTATTGCAGGTATATTCTGCAACATGTTCTTGACACAATAATAGTGCATTAGTGATGGATTTATTCTGCTTTAGTTTGTTCTGTGATGCTCCTCAATGCTACCATTTCATCATCATCATCATTAATCAGATTTGTTAGTTGCTTGTTACCAAAGGTCTCCAAGCAACTTAAAACACTGTTAAAAACTACAACACTGTGAAATATATTATACCATTAAAACAAAACAAAATAACCTTCCCTATAACTGCTGCAGGAAACTTTGGCAGCACACTAATAACACATTGTAGCACATTATTGCTATCCAAAGTGGATATAGCACAACAAAACTGGGACAAAATTAAACCAGAGCATTTGGCTATAAAAAGTTACAGGATTTAAGCAGGAAGTTAAGGGTATGTACTGACTGGAAATAAAACAGTGTTACTTCACAAAACTTTTGCAGGCGCAAACAGCGTTGAAAAATGGGTTGTGTGTGACTGCTTTGATAGCACAATGACCACAAATCATAAAATGAATGCACGATAATAAAAAGATGTCTGGGGGCGCATGTGTCTCTGAGATTACCACCTCCTGATTCCCAAACTCCTGGATCAGGAAATCCCCAGGAAGTCCGCCTCAGCCTGGGTCAGACATGCCCTCTGAACCACAAGCTTCAGCCGCACCACTTTCCCCCAAAAAGGTGACCACTTGTGTAATCCGTAAAACTGGTACAGGTATAGGTATAGAATAGGACCTTAGTACGGTAGCGCTCTTGACCAAACTAACAAGTGCGATTTTGAATAAAACAAATAAACTTTATTATATACAAGATGTTAAATGCAATAGTAAATGAATGTTGTTATTGTCCCTATCCTACCTTCCTAGCCTACTCCACTAATCCCAATGAAATGCTCCCCCAAACCCTCAACCCTTCTAACTAGATCTTTTATTCTTAATTCCTAATCCTATCCAACTGTCAAACCTAATGGCTTTTCTCTTCGAAACTCCCCTTGCAATTCTCACTCACACGCCCTTCTCACCTGGTCTGTCATAGCTCATCTGCACCTACTAATATTTTATTAACACTTTCTTACCTGAACACAATTTCAAACAGTTTTAAACATATAAACAATTCTGATTTTGTTACAGGGCTCTAAGTTGTATAAAATCTTGTTTGTTTGCTTGGTTTTTTAATGATGTGGGGGTACTCTTCAGTGTTATATTGTGGTTTATTTCTATGCTGTTTTGGCCAAAAAAGGCTCCCAAGGCGGCTCATAAAGGGCACACTAACACAAAATACATGTAAGAAAAGAACAATACAACTGACAAAAAATTAAGACAACAGAATCTTAACTTTTTTTTAAAGCAACCTCAACTAAAAACGAAATATGTTCATCTTCCAGAAAGATTCAGAATGAGCAGGGGTGAAGAGGCAGGGCAGGTGGAAAAGCCTGATGGTCCCAGCACAGTCTCCCCTCAGTGAGTAAGGAAATAAAGCAACACAAATAAATATAAATAATTTAGGACTGTTGCCCAGTCAGCACAATCTTACCCATGTCTACTCAGAAGTAAACACCATAGAGCTGAGGTAAATTGATACAGGACTGCCTGTTCCTTAAGCAATTAATAAACTATTCCAATTTACCTTAACCCAATAGGCCCTACTGAGTTGAGGTAAATTGGGAGTTGATTAAATGCATGCATTTAAATTGATTTTTAAAAAAAAAAAACACAACTGATTTAATCTGCATATAAATGCAAAGACCCTTTTAGGGGGATTGTTTTCTCTCATGATTATGCATGCATAGGGTAGAGCTGGTACCACCTTAGCTGCTTAGCAGAAGACAGAAGTGGGATAAGAATGGGAATGAGATCCCGCCTCTTCCTGGCACCCTCACGGTTTTTTGTAGCGCTTGTGTTAATAATAAATAAATAAAAGTAAAATGGAATAATATTAACCTGCTTTTTTTAAAAAAAAAAATCCACAATAACCTTGATCATAGCTCTAGTTATAAATATAACCGTCTTATTTCAGTCTCATTAAAACTTATTTCATTCTACGCACACCAATCCACCCTCTGCCCAAAGCCTTCCCATTTGAGGGTTATTAGACATTTTAGCCTTAAAAGAGAGAAGAGAGAAGAGAGACACAGAGACGGCGGCGCACACAAACACACAGTTCTGCTTGTCCCATTTCACCACGCGGTCCTTGAGGTTCAGAAACAAATATGAAACTGGAAATATTTGACACCACCAAGACGTATTTGTCTTGTTTTCCAGAGTCCGTCTGCCCATTTTTTTTACCCATCCACGAACTCCTGAGCAATATGAGCCACGTAGTTTGCCCCTTAACCCACGCACTTTTCATCATCGCATCCTATCTTGACAGTTTATTGTGGATAATTTACACATGACAACGTAATTGTATTAAATCAAAAGGAAAAGCCTGTCACCAGCAACCTACAAGGACCATGTTGGTTCCCCACATTAAAAAAAAAAACTTGCACATTTCAACCACTCTAAATACCTTTTGCAATAAAGAAGCAAAAAAAGCAAGAAAAAGAAAGGTTAACTTAAAAATGTCAAGAGGTTCACGTAGGTTCTACCGAGATTTGAACTCGGATCGCTGGATTCAAAGTCCAGAGTGCTAACCATTACACCATAGAACCACATGGCAGCCCTCGTGTCTGAAAAGTTCGCTACTAGCATGTTCCCATGTGTTCTTTCTTCAGATTAATATTCATACGTGTGGTTCTTGCTTCTTAACTACATATATGTGGGAAAACGAACGATAGAACTATTATCCTATGACGCTGAAACACTCTTCTTTTTCCGATTCACGGGCTTCAGATTAAGCAACCTTTTTTCAATTATTGGACGGAAAAATGATTCCTTTCCCCTTCTAAAGAATGCAAACCCCTTTTAAATAAACAGACGTTCTCAAGCGACAGACGTTTTAATACCCCCCCACCCGCAAATGTTACCATTATGTAACAGCAGATACCTCAACATAAACGGAGAATAACCGAGCATTCCCTTTCCTTCCTTACACCCTCCCCAGCTGGCTTTCTTTTCTATTATTTTCCATTTCTTTATTTAACAACCTTTTGGTTTCCCCCTCCGCCCCTCCCTGCAAAACGAAAAGGTAACCTTAAACAAACAACAGGTTCCACCGAGATTTGAACTCGGATCGCTGGATTCAGAGTCCAGAGTGCTAACCATTACACCATGGAACCAGTTATTAAAGGTTTTTGCTTGTTTAATACTTATTCAGATAGTGCTTGAGCATCTATTCTTTGAATAAAATTTGAAACGACTAACCATTCTTTGAATAAGATTTCTTTCGAAATGATTTATAGATAAAAATTAATGTGCGATCCTATACGTGTCTACTCAGAAGTCAGTCTCGCTGAGTTTCAACTGGGTTTACCGCAGGGGGTAGAACGACATCCAAATCTAACGGAGCCCACTGAATCATGAATATAAACCACGCATAAACATACACATTATATTTCCATATATAAAAGATAAATTGTATATATAAAAGACACACGCACAAATATAAAAGTCGGCGCAAGAGGGCGTGCTGGGGTGGCGTGTAGGTTTGCGAAGCCTGCCAGCAGGAGGCAGAAGACACTATCATTTGGATAGGAGAGGTGGGGAATAAAAATAAGATCGCCTGCTTTCGCTGTGACTGGGAGAAAAAAACACCTGGTTGGTTCCATCCTTTGCAAAAAAGCACGTTGCTCGGAAGGGACAACACTTCAACTGATCCTTCAAGTCCACGGCCTCGCTATCAAGTCGATGCAGGGACCACCGACGACGGCGGCCATCTTAAGGTGAAGGTTGCGGCGGTGAACAGAAGTCCAAGCAGAACATCCCGCCAACAAAAACGCCCCGGACAGGATTGATCATCGACTGAATGCCTAAATCAGCCAAATCAAATAACCATGTGTAAAGGAGGACAGGGGTGCCATATTTTTTACAGCTATATGAAAGAGAGGAAATAACCAGAGACAGCTTCTGCTGGGCGCAGGGCTGGGAGGACGGCACCTATGCAAAATCGAAGCAGTGTTTTTGTGTGTTTTTGTCCAGTTTGATTTTGCATTGATGCACCCGTGCGTGCCCAGTGCCCAGGAGAAGCTCTGGGCCAGACAACATGCACTGGCGTCTTGTAGAGGACACCCTCCCCTTTTCTGGGGTATATGATTTGTCCTGGCCCAGAGCAGAGTTTGGGGTGGGCACCCCCAGTTACTTATTTTTTTCTATGTGTTTTTGTCCATTTTGATTTTGCATTGATGCACCCGTGCATGCCCGGTGCCCAGCAGAAGCTCTGGGCTGGACGACATGCACTGGCGTCTTGTAGAGGACACTCCCCTTTCCTGGGGTGTATGATTTGTGCTGTTGCAGAACAGATTTTGGGGTGGGTACCCCCAGTTACTTATTTTTTTTTCTATGTGTTTTTGTCCATTTTGATTTTGCATTGATGCACCCGTGCGTGCCCAGTGCCCAGCAGAAGCTCTGGGCCGGACGACATGCACTGGCGTCTCATAGAGGACACCCTCCCCTTTCCTGGGATGTATGATTTGTCCTGGCCCAGAGCAGATTTTGGAGTGGGCACCCCCAGTTACTAATTTTTTCCTGTATGTTTTTCTCTGCTTTGGTTTTGCATCCGTGACCTGCGTCCAACAGAAGCTCTGGGCCAGGCGGGACGCAATGGCATCTCATACAGGACACCCTCCCCTTTCATGGGGTGTATGATTTGTCCTGGTCCAGAGCAGATTTTGGGGTGGGCACCCCCAGTTACTTATTTTTTACGATTTTATGACATCATTATGTATTTATGATAATATCAGAAGCCTGATGATTTTGATTGCATAGACGTGTTCTTATTCTTGATGGGAAGAGTCCCCCGATCACAGTGATATATCATACAGGGTACTCCAACATATATTTTGGGGTTCAGAGACATGTTAAATTTGGCTTGAAGTTGCTGTAGCTGTCAACTTTTCTTCTTTTTTCGTGTTTTGAACTTTCAAGCAAATAAGGAACTGGGAACTAGGAACCAACTTCAGCATCATCAAAAGAGGAACAAAGTTTCAACAGTTCTGTAAGGAGGATTATGTTCCCCTTTACAAGTGGTGGTGACTCTAAAACAAGGAAACTAAATAGGGCAGGGAAGGGAGACTTCGAGGTGGCAGGATCTACTTTACTAGAACCCTCGAGATCCGCTATCTGGAACCAGACGCAAACAGCATCTACTTAAAACTAGAGAACAATGTGTGCCCTGAGCAGGATTTGTTTTGAATACAGCTTTTGGTAACAGACCTTCACACACCAATCCATTCCTGGTTACCCCAAACTTTCTTCATTTACTTAAGTAATCTAATTTTATAAAGGGAGGGCTGTCATGTTGTTTCTATTGTTAAACAATTGGGAGCCACAAATCATTGCTGATTTACTGCAAACTCACCCAGAGACCTACCAAGAAGTCCAGATTTACTTTTTCTCCCCCTCCCCATAAGGTAGGTATAGACCAGTAGTAACTTACATTTTTAGGACCCACCCCATTTTCTGATATGGGTCGTTTTTAATTGTGTTTAATGCAATCTTTTAAAATTGTTGTAACCCACCCTGGGACCTCAGGGTGAAGAGCAGATAATAAATGTAACAACAACACTAGTAATAATAACTGATTAGGCAAACCCGCAGGTTTAGCAATGTTGGGGGACAGAGACAGGAGGTGCACTTTTGGGGCAGGAGCTTAGGTAAGATGCCAGGGCCCAGAGAGCTCCAGGGGTTGGCAGTGGACGCCCTTGGGAGGCATGTGCCTCAGGAGGTGTCAGCAATGCTGACCCCTGACACTTCTTCCTCCATGCGTTAGCCCTTTATATGGAGGACTAACAGCTGAACAGGGCTTAAATGCACCAGGAGCCCTGCCCCCCTTTGCATCAGTTCATCATATGCATATGACTGTGCTGTGACATCCTTTATGTATTGCTCTGATCAGAACTTTACTCTCTTCTACTGTTTACAGTATACATCCCATTGTTTGGGGGGCTGTTGCCTGTGAATGTCAACTCATGAATAGTCAGAGTTGATGTAAGAAAGGTTCCCTCAATAAGTGGTATATGGCACAGGTGGGAAGAAGGTAGATATGGGGGAAGGGTTTTATTCAGTGCAGCATTGTTTTCCTAACCTGTCCAGACAGGTTGACAACAGAAACAGCCCATAAAGTGGATATGCCACATGAGCAAACATGCACATGCTCTCTAGATAATTACTTCACTTTCTGATTATTAAGATGAATTCTGAACATGTATAAAAACTTGAACAGACAGCATACATCCTGCTCTTACCCACAAAAGCTAGAGTTTAAGAATCAAACTTGACATGACCATGGCAAATCCACATATGTGAAACCAGATTTGCCCCAATCATATAGAAAGAGTGATTTTAACACAATAAACACATGGTAAAGGTCTCCAGAAATCTTTACCCTTCTCTTACTACCTCTCTGCTGTCACTCTCCTTAAGCAATTTTCTCCTAACAGTGTTTACATCTGATATGAGAACCTGGCTGAGAAGAAAACTGAGATATCACCAAAACAGTGTTGCTGTAGACTTGAGGAAGATCTGGAATGAAACATCTACTTCCTTCTGTTGATTGCATGTTGGTACCAATTTCTTGAAAAAATATTTCAAAAATTTTACAGAAGGAAAATCAAGATTTTGTTTTATACTAAAAGGTGCTAATTGTGAATTGTAGACCAGCATTCACCCGTGGAGGTCCTCCCTGGCACCCATAGGGTCTCCCCTTCCTCCCCCCAAAAATAGGCTTGAAAGAAGGATATTTGTAACCACTAGAATAGGTTGTGGTCTGTGCTTGTTTATGAGGAGCGGTGGGAATGACAGTTTCTCTGGTTTGCAAGGGTGGCCTTGGGCCTCAAAACATCAGCGACCCCTGTATGATAACACTTTGTCCAAATGTTCTTAATAAAAACTGGACCTAAAGCTTCTCAGATAAGTCCCAAGTCAAGAACCTAATTAAGGGTGATGCAATGTCCATCACAAGGCAGAAGGTCAGCAGGGGTCCACCTGTGGGGCTTCAAAAGGGGGCAAAAAAAATGCTTCATGAATTTGCATGCTCCTATTTTTGTGTATGTGTCACCAAAGTGAACATAAAAACAAGGTCTCTTGGGAGGATTTATATGGGTGGTTGACCAAAGATATTTCCTTCGTGGCGAGGAGAAACGGAGAACGAGAACCATGATAGGGCCACTGCTTCCCACCACCATCATCTTTGTTTCATCTCAACCCTATGCTGGTAGCACCTCCCACAGTCTACATGGCATTAGAATGCAAATTGTAGGAAAGGATGATGAAAGAAAGCCCATGGCACAGAGGAAAAGACCCTCCAGTCAAGTTCTCCTCAGGAATCTGTTATATAAAACCAAAAGGCAGACAAGGGTGGGATTCAAACTTATGCATGCAAAGCACAATGTATTTCAAGTCCATCACCTTCACTTCTCAACCCCCTCGTCCACACCAACAGCTTTTCATGAGTCCCAAATAGGTCATGCTCGGCTGGGCTTTCCAAACTCGTGGAACAGCAAACAATAGTTCTCCCCTTGCAAAAAGCAAGGTGTGCACTTGCTGAGCACAATGATTTCCCATCCATTGCCTTCACCATTTGGCCACATCATACAACAATCTGTCTCACACACACACAAAAGGCAAATTCTAAGGAACACCATCCCACTCTCCTCTTGCAGCAAGGAGCCTCAGGGGATGCAAACTCCAGACCTCAGATGCACCAGATCAATATCTTAGGCAGCGCCACAAAGAAGCTCTTGGAATTCTTTCTCATCCACCTGACTGGTTCCACCTAGCAGCAAGGCATTAAAACCTTTGTTTTTAAAAATGGAACACTTCACAAATTGGTGTGTCATCCTTACACAGGGGCCATGCTAATATCTGTATCACTCTAATTTTAATATAAATATCACAAAGGTGAGTAGAAAAGCAAGGCCTCTTAAGAGGCTTTAAGTGGGCAGGTGCCCAAAAATTTTCCCCTCATGGCAGAGAGGAAAGAAAATGGGACCATGGAGAGGGAATGGCTCCTGACAGTCCCCCTACTTCATTTTTGTTTCTTCTGGGCTCTGAACAAGTAGCTCCTTCCTCTGATAGTGTGGTACAGAATGCAAATTGAGGTAAAGGGTGATGGAAGGAAAGGTGCACAGCACAGAGTAGGAGAGCACTGGGCAGCACATGAGACCTCTTGATGTCCTGGTCAAGTTCTCCCATAGGAGAGACCCCAAAAGGCCAACGAGGCTGGGATTCAGTCCCATGTGTGCACAGCACAATGGATTTCGGGTCCATCGCCTTCACTTCTCAGCCACCTTGTCTACGCTGCTGGCTTTTCATGGCTCCCAAATAGGCTGTGCTGGGTAGGGACTTCCAGACACAAGGGACAGTGGACAATCAGCCTTCCTTCCTTGGTAATAAAAACACAAGGGTGGGATTTGCCTCTTATGCATCTCCTAAAGAACATCAGAGGACTATCTCAAGGTAGAATGACAGTGGGAGTCCACCTGCAAAAGGTAGGCTTCAAAAGTATTTTTCCCCCAAAGCAGGAGAAATTCTACCAGTACACCTTCCTACTCCCCTTTGGCAGCAAAAAGCCCCAGGGGACTAGAACTCTAGACCTCAGGCTCCCTAGAGAGGCATCTTAGGTAGCAGCTGCAAAGAAGCTCCCCTTTGCCAGTAGGTTTGTCTCATCTTCAAAATCTTAAAAGAAAGGGTTTTTTTTAAAAAAAATGGAACGTATCAGAAATGTGCATGTCATCCTTCCTCAAGGTCAACACTAAACTCTGTATAGTTCCCATTTTAATATATGGGTTACCACAGTAAACCCCAAAACAGTGCCCAAGCTGGATTTAGAAAGGGAAGAGGCACCAGAGATCATATCGCAAACATACATTGGATAATGGAACGGAGCAAGGAATTTCAGAAGAAAATCACCCTGTGCTTTATAGATTACAGCAAAGCCTTTGACTGTGTAGATCATGAAAAACTATGGAATGCTTTAAAAGAAATGGGGGTGCCATGGCATCTGATTGTCCTGATGCGCAACCTATACTCTGGACAAGAGGCTACTGTAAGGACAGAATATGGAGAAACCGATTGGTTCCCAATAAGGGTGTGAGACAGGGATGTATTTTATCACCCTATTTGTTTAATCTACACAGAACATACCATACGAAAAGCAGAACTGGACCAAGATGAAGGAGGTGTGAAAATTGGAGGGAGAAATATCAATAATTTAAGATATGCAGACGATACCATACTCTTAGCAGAAACCAGTAATGATTTGAAACGAATGCTGATGAAAGTTTAAGAGGAAAGCACAAAAGCAGGACTACAGTTGAACGTCAAAAAAGACTAAAGTAATGACAACAGAAGATTTATGTAACTTTAAAGTTGACAATGAGGACATTGAACTTGTCAAGGATTATCAATACCTCGGCACAGTCATTAACCAAAATGGAGACAATAGTCAAGAAATCAGAAGAAGGCTAGGACTGGGAAGGGCAGCTGTGAGAGAACTAGAAAAGGTCTTCAAATGCAATGATGTATCGCTAAACACCAAAGTCAGAATCATTCAGACCATGGTATTTACGATCTCTATGTATGTATGTGAAAGTTGGACAGTGAAAAAGGCGGATAAGAGAAAAATAAACTCATTTGAAATGTGGTGCTGGAGGAGAGCTTTGTGCATACCATGGACTGCGAAAAAGACAAATAATTGGGTGTTAGAACAAATTAAACCAGAACTGTCACTAGAAGCTAAAATGATGAAACTGAAGTTATCACACTTTGGACACATAATGAGAAGACATGATTCACTAGAAAAGACAATAATGCTGAGAAAAACAACAGGGAGTAGAAAAAGAGGAAGGCCAAACAAGAGATGGATTGATTCCATAAAGGAAGCCACAGACCTGAACGTACAAGATCTGAACAAGGTGGTTCATGCCAGATGCTTTTGGAGGTCACTGATGCATAGGGTTGCCAAAAGTCGTAATCGACTTGAAGGCACATAACAACAACAAATGGGCAGTTACCCATGGATGTTTCATTTTATGGGGAGGAGGAAAGTGGATGGTGACCCTAGATAGGACCTGCTCCCCAGCCTATGCCAGGCTCCTGCCTTTGTGTCATCCTTATCTTTGTGTTATCTGGGCCCTAATACTGGTAAGTCAGATGGGAAACCTTTTTTTAGCTTGAGAGCTGAATTCCCTCATGGACCTTCTGGGGACCACAAGCCAATAGTGGGTATGGCCACAGCTATAAATATGACTTTTACTTTCGTACACAAGGCTACATTTCAGCCATGCCTTTATAGGAAGGCACTGTCTAATTCAGATAGATGCTGGAGGTGCAATGCTAGAAATGCCTCATCAAGCCATATGATGTGAGTATGTCCAGTGATATTTTCTTGTTCATCTTAAGCCATTGTCTGCATTGTATTGGCGAAGTCCTTGCCATTTATAGATATTCATGCACTTTTAAATTATATTCCTGTTATATGGAGATTAATGGCAGGGCAACAAGAATGGACATTGTATGCCCTAATGGCCACTAAAAGATGTATACTTCAAGCCTGGAAGGACAAATACCCACGAACTATTATGCAATGGTCTGATGATGTAAACAGCCTTGCTACATTTAAACATACCTTCTATAAACACACACTGTGCCTGAATACATATTTGGTCACTTGGATGGCATATATTGATCTATATGTGTAAACTGAATGGATGTATTGATGTTTATGATATTTAAATCTTCTGTTAATGTGAGCTCTTCCCCCCCCCTTTTGGTTTTCTTTTTTCTTTAATGAAATTGCAATTAAAAATAAATAAAAATGTTAAGAAAAAAACAAGATTTTTTTAAAAGCCAGAGGTTTCCACAAATGTGCACACACATCATCCATCCATGTAAGCAAGAGGTATGATCACAGTTCAAGGATACATTCCAACCAAGCAAGATTACCCAAAGGGGCGCAAAGCAGGTACAGTGAGGTGTGTGGCCTATGGAGAGGGTATGACTTAGGGAGACTAAATAGAAAGGCATGGAGAGCCTCATTTGCCCACAGGGCTGAGATTGCTCTGAGGTAACTCTGTCCTTTGAGAGCATGGTATCAGAATCAAATTTCAGCAAAGGACAATGGAAGAAACACGACCAGCTGTAGATAAGGCCTGCATACTCTTGCTGGCCAATTTGTTTGCCAGGAATCTATTATACAAGATCAAAAAGCCGATGGGTGTGGAATTCAAACCCACACATGCACAGCAGAATGGATTTCAAGTCTGTCACTTTCACCTCTTGGCCACCTCATACCTTCATGACTCCAAAATAGGCTATGCTTGACAGGGAATTCCAGACATGCAAAACAGCAGACTATCGGTCTTCTCAGCAGCAAAACAAGACGAGGGCAGGATTTGAACCTGTGTGGGTAAAAGTACAGAGGATTTGTAGTTGATTGCCTTCACCACTTGGCTGACAGTTAACCATAGCAGCAGGCCCTCCCACTTCTTTCTGGCCTTTCCTGTTGTCTCTGCAGTTATTTGAACCATTTCCCAAAGAACGTTGGAACACTGGCTTCCTTCATCACAAAGCAGAAGACCAGTAAGGGTCCAGCTGAGATGGGTGAGCTTGTGGAATGTATTTTAAAAAGGAAGGGATTCTAAAGGTACCCCATGCCACTCTCCTCTGGCAGCAAGGAGCCCCAGGGGACTCAAACTACAGACCTCAGATGCACCAGACTGGCACTAAGCAGCAGCCATGAAGAAGCTCTCTTAGCTATCCTTTGCCCGTCCTGTTTGTCTCACTTAGCAACAAGGCTTCAATGAATCCCAGGCTATGGTCCAAAGGCACATGAGGCCAGCACCCTGCTGAAGATAAGCAGGGTCAGGTCTGGTCAGTGCCTGGATGGGAGACTGCCTGGGAACCATATGTAAGCTGGCTTGGGTTTCTCTCATGAAAAGAAAGGCGGGGTATACTGAATAGATACATAAATGGTAAAAAAATACGGAACATCACAAATTTCCATGTCCATCTTGTGGAGCACCACGTTATTCTCTGTATCATTAATTTTCCCTGTATCATTCCAGTTTAAGTATACATGTCACTGAACTGAGCACAAAACCTAGTCCTCTAAGGATGATTTAAACTGGAAGTTAGCCAAAGATATTTCACCTCATGACGAGGAGGAAAGTGGATGGTGACTGTGGAGAGGGCCTAACCACCTGAGGGCTCCTCCTTCCTTTGTCTTGGTTCCTCTGGATCTAGTGCCAGTACTTCCTCTTTTTGCTAGCATAACATTGGGATGCAAGTTGGAGCAAAGGGTGATGGGGAAAATTGCATGGCACAGGGCAACAGAAGAGGCGTCAGTGCTCTGCCAGCTGACTTCTCCCTCAGAAATCCTTTATGTGAGGCAAAAGGCCAACGAGAGTGGGATTCAACCCCACATGTGCACAACACAATGGATTTCAAGTCCATTGCCTTCACCTCTCCACCACCTTGTCCACACTGGCAGCTTTTCATGAGCCTCAAATACATCTTCCCAAAAGGGGTAATTTAGGTTAATGCTCCAGAGCAAGGAGTTTAATAATAGATCTGCTCTAGGATTTCAGATAGTGCTCTGAGTTTCCCCTTACTCAGAGTGAAGGACTATTTACAGGGAGTGGTGGCAGTCTACCTTCTAGGCTTGGTGTTAGGCATAAACTAACCCTGGGAAAGTGAGTGTTTGCCCAGGAAGCAGTGGCCCAGGGAATTGGGACTGTTCTCGGAAGCAAAGACACCCCCTTGGGGTTGCTGTGGTCAAAGGACCCCAGGGGGCAATCTTTGACATATATTATTCTAACTTCAGTGTATTTGCCACAAAGCTGAGCATAAAAACCATTCTCTTCAGAGGGTGTAAATGGAAAGTTATCCAAAGATATATCACCTCATGGCGAGCAGCAAAGTGGACAGCAACTGTGGGCAGGGTCCATTCCCTGCTTCCCCCCACCCCATCTTTGCTTCATCTGGACTCCGTGCCAGTAATTTTTCCCTTTGATAGCTTGGCATCATAATGAAAATTGCAGCAAAGGATGATTGAAGAGGTTATAGAACATGGGGCAGGCGACCAGACCTCTGTACTGCACTGGCCATGTTCTCCTCCCCTCCCCAAATCTGCAACTTGAGGCCAAAAGACCAATGAGGGTGGGATTCAAACCCACACATGCAGAGTGCAATGGATTTCTAGTCCATCACCTTTACCACTCAACCACCTCATCCAACCATCTGCCATAGCACCAGGACCTCTCACAGCTACGGGGTCTTTCTATGTTCTCTGCAGTTCCTTGTTCATTCCCTAAAGGATGATGGCATGCTTGCTTTCTGCATCTCAAGTCCTGTGATAGGTGGGCTTGTAGAACCTTTTTCCCCCATAAAAGAGTGGGGAAATTCTAAAGGTTCACCATCCCACTCTCATCTAGCAGCAAGAACAATGGAACTCAAAATCCAGACCTCAGTCGTACTTTTGGCTAGCTACAAGAGCCTGGGAGACACTCCAGTACTGCCCATATGATTTTAAACCTAGGTTCAGTGCAGTTTCCCTTGCAAGGAAGGGAGACTAGTGGTATCATGAAAAAGATGTCACAATAGTTACATGGATCATCTCAACAAAAGTGATGTTGCAAGTCTTGTGCATAGGACATAGCTTTGGGCAATTCAATTCAATCAAGCCATCATTACAGTAGTAGGTCCCTCAGGAGATGGGTGTGATGTTCCTATATATTAGTGTATATATGGTAAGTGCTGGTTGTTTAGAGTATACATGGTAAGTAGTGAAAGAGGAGGGGGAGCGAATGGGCAATAGAATGCTTGATGATTGGCTGAATGTTTAAAATGGCTGACAGTATAAATGAAAGGATGACAGGTAAATCTGGGTGAATGTGAGGTGGTGAATTGTGGAATCTGGGGGGAGAAGAGAAAGAGTGGATTGCTTGGTGGGGTTTAGAGAGTTGTTTACCAGGAGGGAGGTGGAGTTCGGATTAGTATTGAGTAAAACCATATGCTTATGTGCCTTAAGAAGAAATCTTGTTAATCTTGTTAGCTTTGTTATCTGTAATAAATACTTAATTTGGTTTACCAAAGGCCTGATCCTTGGCTGGGGTTTCACAGACCAGAAGGGAGGGTAAGGTAATGACCAAGGCTGAAGGGGAACTGTAACAAATGGTGGCAGCGGTGAAGAGAATAACAATACCAGTATTCAGAGTCTCTGGGAATACTAGTATTGGGACGTTACTGGTGGTTGCCTAGCAGGGGGATCTGTTGAGATCTGTGCTAGAGCGGGGAGAGAAATCATAAGAGAGAGCGGTCCGGACTGGTGGAATCCCTGGTGGTGCCTAGAGACAGGCAGTAACCACGAGCAGGTAGGAACCTGACAGGGAGAGCCAGGGAAGGATGCCTCACATGTGGTGTCAGTAGCGGTGGGATACGAACCAAAGAGAGTCCCAAAGACACGTGGTGACAAAGGAGACTACGTCACAGGTGTTGGCTGTAGCAGTGAGATATGAATACTAGACAATCCCTAATAGTTGTGTGGCAAACAGAAATAACAAAACAAGATTTCTTGTGAGAGTGACTGGCAAAGAGTGTGTGGCAAAGAGTGAGTGAACTCAAACACCATGGCTGAATACATAAAAATAAAAAGAGAGGAGCTGGTGGAGAAGTGCATAACATTCAATTTACCTCATGAGGGTAAAGGGGTAGATGAATTGAGGGTAGCACTTATAGGATTTGCAACTGCCCAGCAAAAACAACCTGTCAGAGAAGAGACCCCAGAAGGATATTTAAGCAATCCCGCTTATATAGAGTACTTGAGAGAGAAGTTGAGGATGGAAGGTGCAGAGAAGGAAAAACAGAGAGAGTTGGAAGCTGAGAGATTGAGGATGGAGGCTGAGGAAAAAGACAAGCAGAGAGAGTTGGAAGCTGAGAGATTGATGG